>NC_063213.1:48826268-49547524 GCF_020740725.1 Corvus hawaiiensis
GATTTTACACATGATGTCCGGCTTAAAAAGCCCCTGCATCAATCTTGTCCAATTTAATTTGATAAACTAAGTGTGGATAAGGATTAAATGAGAATTTTGTAATGGAGAAAACTTGTTCTTACTCTTTAATCCATGAAAGATCTTATGAGGTAAACCACATAAAAATTTAAGCTGTTCCTGTGGAAAATAGTGTAACTTCTTTGTTTTAAAATCTAGTGTTCTCCTAAGAAGTAGATTCCATAGTTTTTACTGCCAGCACATATACACATTTTACTAAAAATGGATCACTTCAAAGAAACCGTTTCAGAAATTTGTTGTAAAAAGTGATTTATTTGATGTAATTTATTACCAGTAGTGAACCTGAAATTCATGTTTTAACAGAAGCATGGTATCTTACACACATTTGTATTGTTTTCCACAGAGAATTTTTTCCTTCCTGGAAGAGGCAGTAAAGAATTAAACCGGACATGATACAATGCAACACGAAGGGGAGATGTTCAAAAGCCTTAAGAATTTGTGAGGATGTTGGCATACTTAAGATCCTTAAACAAAACAAAACACAGCAAAAAAGGAATGAAACTAATAGGACTAAAATATGGAAGGTTTATTTTTACACTTACCTGCAAAAAGTAAAAAAAGAATCATAAACAGAGTAATTGTCTCATATTACATTGATATCAGCAGGATGTGTAAGAGTCTTCACAATTATTTTTCACCTTGCTTATTATATGCATTCATAGAATATGGTATTTGAAAAGAAAAGCTGAAGAAGGTTTCACTGTAAGCTGCAGAGTGAATAGCTGAGGGATTCTTTTTTTAAGAATAGGACGTGTTTAGAAAAAGGACACAAAAGATTTACAGAAACCTTGGAGAGAAATTGGCAATGAGAACTGAAATCCAGAAGAGCAGCTGAGAGGGAAAATGTAGCTTACCATACGCTGAAAATAATGTGTGACAACACAGGAATTCCCAGAGTGACAATTGGAAGATTATAACTATACTCTTTAATTTTTGTAAGAGGTAGTTTTGCAGATACGCTCATAACATTTCATAACATTAATTTATAGCTTGCACCAGTAAGAAATAATACAATGTTATGTTAATTTTCTATTCTAATGTCACCTTCCTAACAGAATACTGGAATTGTGCTGCTTGAGATAGTTGAGATGGTTGTCTATCGATGTTTGTATCATAAAGACTGCAAAAGTAACCTGACTAGGATGATGGTACATTGCACAATTCAAGCCACGATTTGCTCTAAGATTTCCTGGCTAATTATCTACAGTCTGATCTAATCAATCAACATCAGCATTAAATATCCGGTGAATAATACACCAAACAGAATAAAACATGCTGGAGTGTTTTTCCCAGATTCTTGCACTGAAATGCTGAGATATTCTTCTTCTGACACAAAATAAATATTCACTGAATGAAAAAAACTGTAAAAGAACATTAGGCACCTCTATCAGTAGCCTCTCCTCTTGCTCTGTACCTCTGTATGGAAATTTAAGATAAACACCATAAGAAAAATCAAAAAATATTGTTACAGAATCAATTATATTTAAGACTGAAAAAGTGTCCAATAAAGAGTGTGCTGATTCAGCTCCAGAATAAATGTTAAAGGTGCTGTGTTTTAGCAATTTTATGTAGACTGAATTATAAAACAGCAAACACGCAGTAAATTTTGGATACTTATAATTAGATTTTCAACATAAGAGAAGTTAAGCTCTGTATGTAAACGACATTATTCAAAAGCTTGTCTTGAAAAAGAAAATTGCTGTTTGACAATTCTATAGAATATTCAAGAAAGGTAATTATACTGCAGTGGCTGTTAAAGACGCAGGTGTTGAATATAGTCACTGCTTCAGCTTTTACAGAAAACTATAGAACATGAAGAGAAAGGAGACAATAACATTAGCATGGTGAAATATTCACCTCTGCAAGAGGAGTTTATATTATCTTCCTCTATAGATATACAGAAACTATGGACTAGCCCTCTTTCATCCCCTTAGGTTTTTAGATTATTTGAACTATTTCCACTTTCTTGCCTAAAAAAGAGGAAAAGCACAACATAGAGAAGGCCCTGGTGTAAAATTCACCCAGGCAAAGACACAAATGAAATGAAAATGGCAAGAAACCAGAGTGCCTCGTTTTTTAATGAAAGGCCACATAATTAATCTGGAAAACAAAAGTGATTGACTAGCACCAGTGTGAAAGAAATGTACTGACTGACCCCCAGCGACTACACAAGTGCTCTGTGTCACTGTTGATCCACAGCTAACTGCTTTCTGAATTGCCTGTCCTTTGATACAATGCACCACTCAGAGAAGCAGGCTAAAAATAAGTTCATTATTAGAGTTACACTTTTAATTAAGATGTTAGCACAATCAACAAGCGCACATGAAACCAGAAGAGATGACATTTGGAAATATCAAACCTTGTTGAGGGGTGCACTGTTATTATCAGTCCTTACATTCAAATAGCAAAGGAAAAATTCATCTGCTGGATAAAGGATGCCTTTCATCCAGCTCTTAGAGCCAGGTTTACATATGGTCTTACATGTGGTGACTCTTGACTATTCTTCACTTCAAAGTGCTCCATGCCAGGGGCAGAAAACACAAGACAAATTTCAGAGCCTCAGTTTCTTAAGCAGGCACCTAGGAGATGCCACGACCCTGCACAGGCCACAGCCTCAGGAAACTAGCAAAAAAATCCACTTTTCCTACTGATCCAGGGGCCAGGCTGCCCTTGTTGAGCAGCAACATTGCACAGTGCTGCAAGGGACCAGTCCCCTGCCCTCCTGGCATCCAGGTTCTCTGTGGGGAAAAGACAGCCTGGTTGACACAAGCAAACACCATACTTAGTAGTGGTTAGAGTGCTTTCATGGGAAACAAATCCTAGATCCCAGACAGCTCAAATTCATTTCCTGCAGCACTGAAACCGCCGAAGTAGCCAACTGATAGTCAAACTACATTCTGAGCTCTTTGAACAGACAAAGATACAAAAGCCAATAGTGAGGAAAAAAAGGAAAGGGAAAAGGCAAAACCAGAGGGAACAGGTATTTCTGCATGGACCGGGAAAGAGAGCAAAATAATTGGGTTACAAACAAGCTTAAAGAAGAGATGAGCACTGAGATAAGAAGAGATATATAGATCTTCTTCTACAGAATTCTGTGAATGTCCAAGGGTTTGTAGAAGTCTTTTTCATTTATGTACCTAAATTGTCCTTACATTGCATCTGCTTTAAGTGCTTGAGGCACAGGCTTGCTTATTTTTCTTGGGAAAATTATCAAAAATATTAATGAATTAACAAGGATGTGTTCACCTTGTAAATCAAGCTATGAATTTGTTAGAGATGTTTTCAGCTGCTGAGACAGCTTCAGGCACCTTCAATTGAAGACCCCATGAGAGGATGAAGCATTTTCATTACCTACATTGCTCCAGTAAGTTTCTCTATGGTCATACTTCTAGACAATACAATCACCAGTGTCATCATGATGGAATGATGGAATGACGCCAGCCCAGAGATGAATTTACCAAAAGCACCAGCTTCTCTGAACTGTACAAATAAGCAGGTGCTTCAGAGAAGACACCCTGGGAAAAACAGAGAATGTAAATTAATGGTAAAGGCAGCAAATTTCATTATTATCCCATGCTAAATGTTAAATAGGATTTCATCTGGGATAAGAATGTTTCCTTTCTTGCTAGGAATGTAACTGAACAGGCTAAAAGGCTCCTGAGGTGTCTTCTAATACCTTTCAAATCTAGGAATACACACCTAGCACACCAGCTCAAAAACGGGCAAATGATCCACAGGACAAGGCTGTAAGCATCCTAAAGAGAAGCTTTATTCTTCTTAGACTTTTGTGATTTCCTAATGACAAAATCTATCAAAATATATAAATAAGGTGGGTTCTGGGCTTCCCTCTTCTATCAAGAAACTTCTTCAGTCAAAAGAAGGAGGCTGAACTTAATGGCCACCATTACCAGTCTTCTTCATAGTGCTCTATTATGCATCAGTCAACACTACAGAAGGCAAAGGTGAAGGGATGTTTTAGCTACATGCAAGAATTATTATATACTTTGACCTGATTAAAAGATTCTGATCACATAAAAGTATTGTAGATCTAGGTTTTATATAATTTTTTGTGAGCATGGAGTAGGTTTATGTCACAGAGGTAGGACATACCTGTAGGAATAGGACTGTGGGAGCCAGGATGATAAATACAGTAACCAGAGATCTCTGTTTGCTCACGTACTGAGCATCAATGTAAAATTGCAGTTGCTGTGAAGTCGCTTGGGTACCTCAGTTATGATGGAAAACTTCACTTCACCAAGTGTGGAGGGACTTTAGAAGGCACAAAAGGCATGCTCTTTTTCCAAAAAAATACTTATTTGTACTATCACATGCCTTTTGAAATCAACTGGAAATTCAACACCTTAGTAACACTGATAACGTATCACATGCAGCCTTAATAATTCTGGAGAAAGGTAGGAAATGGAGAATCAAATTATGTCTTTCAGGACAAATCTAGGGAAGCTTCTTGGCACTGGAGAACAATTATTCCGCACAGAAGAGAGATTTTTCTAGTCATAAAAGTGAAAAGTAAAATCTGGAAAAAAAGATAAATTTTATGTAGACTGTGGGAGAATTAGAAATACATTTTCTTGTGGAGAAAAGAATGCCAGAAAAGACTAAATGTACTTAGCACTGGTCTTGATGAGTAAGAACATGACTTTTGTGAAATGAGACTGAAGTAAGTTTCACAAGTAGCGAAAACCCCACTGGAGACGAGGGTCACTGGTCATATTTCAGGTAAGCCACTCCTTCCCTGTTTAATTTTATTACCACTTTGTAGAAAAGGCTTTTTCAAAACATACTTAGTTTAAGCTCACTATATTAAAGCATGTATTTCTGATTTTTTTGCCTTTTCATATACTTAAGGACATTTAGCTACTTAAAATCTTTCCTTGTACCTGCAAAGGCAGATATCTTGAACAGTCAGACAAGAAATGGCATGGTTCTAGTTCCACAGAGGTCCTGCTTCTGGAGTACAAATGGCCCATTGCTCTAGCTGGGGTAAAACAGGACCTGATACTCACAGCAACGACTCTGCAGTGTGTCACAGTTTACGTGGTCTCTTGTACAGGCAGCTCTAATTGAGAAAGGTGAATTGTAGGATTGCTCCTGTGATTACTGTCCTGCTTTACAAAGGAGGAGAATTCTGGGTTTATGCATGAGTGGAAAAAAGGATAAAAGCTAATTTCCAGCCACCATTGCAGGTGGCTTGTCTTAGAAAAAAAGAGCTCCTGTCAGCAAAGCAGGAGCAGAATGCAAGGAGCAAAGAAGACGTTGGCAGGGCTTTGATATGTTTTTAGAATGCCTAATTTTTCTCGGCAAATCCTTCAGGACTTCAACAGCAACATCAAGACAGAAATTACAGAAGCAACAAAATGAGGACAGAGCAAGGAAATCTCTCAGTAATACATTTTTATCCCTATTTTGACATTTCATAATCAGACTTGCAATCATTAAATTACGTAAGTACCCTCTCTGGGCTTGGTTGATTAATAAGGGTCTCTTGAGTTCTAGGTGAAGTAGTGTTGGGTGTGATGCCTTGAGAGGCCACCTAAAAACAGAGACTAGACATGAGTAAGGGAATAAAGGTAGGTATTTGTTTGAAAGGCCTTCAAAGGTGCACCCTGGGGAGCCAGAGGCTACTCTCAAAATGGACCCCAAGATGGACGACAGGACACGAGGTCTTCACACATTTATAAGTTTGGTTCATTTGCATATCAGGGTTAATTCTCCAATTAAAGCTTCAGTTTAATAAGGTAATTCCCCTCAGCTTGCCCCCCTTTCAGAGGCTTTTGGTTTATACTTTTTGGGCCTAGGACGGTCTGAGTGTCCTTGGAGAGCAGGCCTGGAGAGGCTTTGTTATGACTACCTAGCATGAGAGAGCAGAAATTAACAGGCAGAAATTAATAAGAAACTTCAGAGCTACACACTAAACAGTACAGGATTTGAAAAATATGAAAGTTAAAACCTAAGGCATCAGGTGCCTAAATGATGGCAAGAGAGCTGATGAGTATCAGAAAGTGATTGTGAAGATGCATTTGAAGGAGAGCAGTGCAGATGCTCTCTCTTTTTTGTGTATTTCATAGAACAGAGAAAGAATCAGATGTCTTGGAAAGCACATTTCAGACAAACATTCTGACAGCAACCAATAATCCATGGAAAAGGGTCCAGGCAACAAGGAAAAAGCCTGAGTAAAAATAACCTCCAAGTTCTTTCCTCCATAACATAAAACACCCTTCAAGCAGTGTGCTTGACAGAGGAATTTATTCCCCCACAAAGTTGTTTCTATTTTCATAGAATCAGATGGTAGTTTGGGTTGGAAGGGATCTTAAAGACTATCTAGCTCCAACCTCCCTGCCATGGGCAGGTACATCTTTTACAAGACCAGGTTACTCAGAGCCCCATCCAGCCTGGTCTTGAACACCTCCAAGGATAGAGTACCTACCCACAGCTTCTCTGGGCCTCACCACACCCAGTGAAAGAAATTTCTAATCTAAACCTACCCTCCTTCAGCTTCAGGCCATTCTCCATTGTCCTACCACAGCATGACCTTGCAAAAAGCTCCCCTCTGCCCTTCTTGTAAGCCCCTTTACATACTGGAACTTACATTCTTTCATTGTTGTCTTTTTCTTAGTGATTTTCCATTTTTACTAAGGACTGACAGCAAAACTACCTGAAGCAACAGCTGTGCTTTCAAATGTTGGTGATTCCCAGAAGAGATGGAAAAATGCCTGTGGTTGCTATTTGAGCATATGTGAGGCAAATGTTCAACACCTTTATTATGAAGCATGACTACAATTAATTTTGACAATGTTATAGAAAAAAGTGCTATCTCAAATGCTATCCCAAAAGGGTACCATATGAAGAAGCAAATGATTCAAATATGTAAAATATTAATACTGCTGATTTACAGAGAGGCATTTTTTCTCTTTTTGTACCTTGATTTGAATGATAAATTGCAGGTGAAATCTGCTCGAGGCCAGGGACTCAACTGTTTCCCGAGGAGTGTCTAAAACCAAGGTAAGTTGTCTAAGAGAAATCTGAAAAGGTGGCAAGGATGTTATGATGCTTTCATAAAGCCACTAAACCAAGTCCCTCACAATAGCAGTCACTGTTGAAAATACCCCTTTGTTGTAGCAAGCATTGCTTTTGAATTCACAAAATCAAGTAATCTGCCGCTGTTTCAAATATGCTACTAGAAAAGGAGATTCATGATACAGTATAAACATGTACGTTGATTTACTGCTGCTATTCATATCCAAAAGGATATGGGTTCCAGCCACACCGTAGATATATAACCATACAGCAGTTCTGAGGTTTCTTGGGATGGGAAGCACATGCAGCACACATACTGTAAAACATGTTCTCATTAATACTTCTCAGTATGCACAATCATAAAGAACATCAATCTGGTTACATTCTCAGATCAATCCTGCCCCCAACGGAAGTCAAAGGAAACTAACCTGTTGGTTTCAATAGCACCCAGCCTTTTATAAATTTGCAGACATTTATATGTAAGAAGCATGAATTCATTGTAAGAAGCAATGAATTACTGCTCAGAAAGAGCAGTGAGTCCTTACACCTCTGTGCTGAGTGTTATGAAACATTGTGATTGGTATACCTATTTCCACTAGTGTTCTTAGAACAGCTGGGGATAAATTTCACAGCTTTGAAAACTTATTCCCAGATGTTTAATAACCAAAGTATAAAATTAGGTTGAGAATTATTAGATTGTCCAGTACAGTAACAAGACATGTAATTAATACTGCCATAAACTACATAAACCCTTTCTATGCAGATTTCTAATTGTAACAATAAATCTCATAGATCAATATGAAAGACCCAGTTGAATGAACCATGTCAAGGCTCAGATTTCCTAAACTCACCTTACTATTTTAATTTAAATTCCTAATTTTCTTTTTTCTTTTTGAGCTTTTGTCACTGGGCCCAAGGCCTCAGCTTAAAATAATTTGGATATCAGTTTCTTGTAGCTCTTCTTTTGGATCTCTGTTCCCCCATCCCAGAGCAACTTGTGTGCCATCTTCCTTTTCAGATATCTATCCCAAATCTATTTGATAGAGATCTAAACATGGTTAAACAAAACCTCAAGAAATGTGTGACATTCTATCAATAACTGACACTTCATTATAAAATTGTACAACAGCATTCTATTTTCAAAATCAAGTGTGATTCCTATCTAAATAATTTTGCCCCAGAACACCAGGACATAGTTGCACTGGCAAAAATCTTAAACCTTTAAGCAGCCATATACATGGCTGAGTGTTAATCACATGAGGTCTCAAATTATTACCCATTTATAAGCAGATCCATATCAATAAGCTCTGTACATCTAACCTCCTTTTATAGTGCTTAAATTAGCTTGATCCAACTTGATTTTCTATTTCCATGGTGTTAATGGAAGTCTGACTGAAGAAAAAGTTAAGGGTCTCATAAACAAATCCTTGGTATAGCTGTAAATCATCTCTTTTTTTGTATTTAAGGATGTAGTTAACACTGTCAAGAATTTTTGTTAAAAAAGCAGCTAGCCATAATTTTGATTCTTTTTAATAAACATCTTACTATTGTCAGAGGAAATACAGACTGGTTAAATGTCTTGGCCCAAAGCCTACATTTCTATCACCCTATTTTCTATATTAAGAATTTCAGTATCAACTTTTGGATCAGTTACTGTTTATTTAGCTTAGTCACATGATGGAAGAACAGAACAGGAATTATTACATTCATCCACCAAAAATCAGTGGGAATGCTAATTCAAATAATAAAACCAGAACAAGTTTAATTTAAATAAGGTGAATTTGTTTTTTCTTGTAGTAGAAGTGTGGTTATTTGTGATGGGTTTTTTCCTCCATAAAAATCTATAGATGCTTTTTCTTTTTATGCACTAAACGTTTAGATCTAAAGCTAGCACTGATCCTCTCTAGCAAAATAAGCTCACAAAAATTCATGCTAAGTCCTTCAATTACAGGCATGGTTTTGAAACCTTGGTTAAAGGATGTCAAATGCTGTTCTCTGAACGTGCTGTGGGTAAATAAATTTACAGAGGTTTGATCGTCTGTTGGAAGTATGCACATAGCAGAAGCTCTGGAGAGCAGGCAATCTGGAATACACATGTACTGTCATTTGTTATGTGCATTATATACATAGCTTTATATGTTTACTACATGTATTTATATTATATATTACTATTAAATCCATTCCATCCACTCAACAATAGGTGCATTTTTCAAGGACAGTATAAAAATGTCTACTATGATACAGTTTATAAACTTATTGCTGTATTTCAGTCACATTCAAAATGTGTTTGAAAAATACACTTGCTCAATAATGCTTAGTTGGAGCAATTCCATTTTGATGGAGATTTTCTAACTTGACTCCCAAATTCAGCTGATCTAGATATGTGGCTAGGCAGCATAACCACTATGAAATCCTTTCCTATCACAAATGCTTATTGCCTTTGCAAATAGCTGGCTGTCAGAGGGTTTACAGATTTGTAATTCAGACAACAATCAGATCAGTGTTTATCTAACCCAGAGGCAATTCTGTATCTGGGGCTACTCTCTGCATTTAGTTCGTCATAATTTTCCTCCTAATGTGGAATGTTATTGTCTGGAGGAAGTTTACAGCTTTTTCTGTTTAAAAATCCAGATTACCTTGATGGGTGGCTTGGAAGATGCAGCAGAATACCACATATCCTGTCTCTACCCTGAAGGGGTTTTGGCCATGACCTCACCTTTGCCTGTTTTCTCAGATATAGCAAAGTCAGTATCTCTGCTAACATCACGGAATCAGGACTTCCTAGGATCTTGGAGATCAGGCCATGTGTGTCAAGTGCAAATCAGACCTCTGGTTCTCTCCTAGCATACAAGGATGTTACAATCCACAATTTAACCTAAGTACTACAAAAGACATTTTGATAGTGTGTGCCAGTGAAGTGATTTTCTTGCTTTGCATGTTACTGGCTGTAACCTTGTGGTAATAATAGTAGATTTGGGCAAAAGCTCAACGTCTTTTGGAGTGCTACCACCCCATGTGAGCTATTCTCAAAGTATAATTTTTTTTACATATAACCAGAAGACCTTAGGAGTTGATTTATACCCTTTTCAAGGATAAACGTAGAAGAAACACATAGCATTTCAGAGTTTAGCTGAGCACACTCAGTTCCAGATACACTGAATGCAACCTTTAAAAGATTTTCTGTGCTTCTCTGAAATTCAAAATTCAGTGAATACAGGAAAAAGTCCTGAAGGATAATTTTCAGATAACGTGTTACTGACTGCATGATGAGATCACTGAAACCACCCCTTTAGCTGAGGTGAAGCCTGCTCAACCAGGAAGCAGATGGTACAAGGTCTAGTCTCACCAATGGCCTCTCCATGAAAATTAATTAATTGGCATGTACTGTACTTTTTTAAGGAATGGGAATAAGATGCTTCATGACTATGCATTAAATGCTTGTTGAAGTCAAGAGATCCTCTTTTTTAACTACCTCTGTTTTCCTAATCAACATACCCTAGAAATATATAACGAAGTTGTAAGTAAATAGCATTTTAGTTATTAGGAATAGCTGGGGGGTGGGGGGTGGAATATGGAAAATATTTCCTTTTCTTGCGAAAAAGTATTTACATGTTTTTTTTTTATTAACTTGATCATTGATAGTCACTGTGTTGTTTGGGCCCTGATATTAACATTGTGAAGTAGAAACAGAAGCATAAAATGACCTGTTACTTATGTTTAGAAGCTATTTCTACACTGAGAGTAGATGTGTAGAAGGGGAAATGACTGCTTAGTGATAAAAATAATTTTATATTTCAGTGTAACAGCATCTTATCCTATACTCCTGAGAGTAGCCTATACTCAGCAGACCTGTTAACTCCAGGAGGACTTCTTGTGCATGAGAAGGTTGTTGGATTAAAGTGACAATATATTTTCATTCTTAAGGAACAACCCCCTGTGCTCATACTCACCAGCACAGAGCAAGGCAAGTCAGCCCAGAACAGAGCTATGTCTGCAGCAGCCCTGGGTGACTTCGACTGAAGACTATAATGGTCAGTTTTAGCACTGCTGGTCTGGTGCAGGCTGTAAAATGTTTAAGAGGAAGCAGCAGAGTGGGAGCTGGGAGGGAGTTCAAAACATGTCAAAAAAGTCTTAGTAGACAAAAAAGAAGCAGAGAAAAAGAGCAGAAGTAAATTAATCTTCCTGAAGTATATTACATAAGGGGAAATGCCTGGTAGTCGTTATTTGCTGTAACAACCCAAGACAAATGAGCAGCCAGTGTGTTAGTTCTGATGAAGGACACGCAAGAAAGACAATGGCTTTCCATTTTTAAGTTAATCAGTACCCAAGTGATGTATTTCTGAAAAATAATAAAATGGATTAATCAGGATCTAGGGGAAAGAAGAGGGTAGACATTTTATTTCCACCACGTGTAGATGAAATATACATAACATAATAAAGGGCTGCTGTCGACTATCTGCAGGAAGAGCACCTGGAAGATTAAAGCTGTGGACATAACATTAACAAAGTACAGACCACACTGAATTAATGAGCGCTGGAGATAGACATTCAGTGGAGTCTTAATTTATTTTCCTTTTCTAGCTCATCCTTTAAGAAAATGACAGTGTCTTCTTATCGATTTTACACTCAGAGATCAATCAGAATTGCCCTGACTCAGACAAAATTTACAGCACTCCCTGACAGTGCCTCGAGCATCTGGGCCTAAACAGACATTACAAGGAAGCAATATATCATGTTTGTATGTAGAGCCTGACATGCTTAAAAATAAGCTAATCTGTAGTGGAATTTCCTTCTTTTTGACAAGTTGTTCTGCCCAGCTCTTCGGCCCCTTGTTATGAATTTCTCTCCTAGCTCTGCTATTAATTATAACATCCACATAGGATTCATGTATTTAGACCCTGAGGGAGGTCATCTGCTCTGCAGTTTTAGATAAAATATAAACTAACAGATCACTCCTGCTTAAACAATGTGAAATGTCACTCTGATGCACTCCATAAAAAAACCTAGAGGTGTTCCGTCAAGAGCTATGATCAATTCTGACAACCCAACAATATCAGAGCTAAATGATGGGCCTCTACATTCCCAAACAGCCCTCCGTGGAAATTGCTGCATCCGGAAGCTCTTTTGTGCAAGTAACTAGCTGTATTAAATGCAATAATTACAGAAAAGACACAAGCTGGGATGCTTAGGCAGCAGTTGGCTAAGGTAACTTACTCTTACACCACAATTCATCTTGTACCGAGGGATTGCCTCCCAGCTGACTTTTTGCACTAAAGAGGGAAGAGAGGTCTCTTCTGCACTACAGACCTCAAGACCAGACACTCCCTTCTGGGCTCAAAGGAGAGACTTGTTTTACAAAATGTTTACTGTATTTCACTTGAAGGAAAGTATCAAGACCAGAGTTGAGAAAGAACTAGTATGCATCTGAGAATGATTGAGGATCAGCAGGTTTTTCTAAATTTAAGTCTGTCATCTCCTTCAGGCAGTGATTTATTGGTCACTTCAGTACCTAAAAGAAGCATTGAGGGACCAAGAGCTAAAATGTTTAGGGAGTGTCCCAAAACCAGCATATTTTTTGGGGGGTCTTTGTTGTTTTCTTTTTCATCTTTGATCATCTGATAATATACAGGGTGGAGGGAGGACAGTTCCCATTAGACATTACATATTTTCAATGTGTATCAGAATCCTCTGATTCCTTCCCTTTGCTTTCCAGGAGAACTGGGAAGTTCAGCATGTTGCAGGGTTCAACCACTAATACTTGGTATTAATGGACTTAACTGGGATGAGTAAGAGTACAGCATAAAACATTCCCATCTCTTGGAATGAGCCCAAGTGTTCCTACACTGCTAAGAGAGAAGACTGTACAGATTCAGCCACATACACAGGCATTGATTTTAACTTTACTCAGTGAAACAGCTGTTTCTGATCTACAGACTGTACTGCTTTCTTACGTACTAGATGAGGTTTTATTTACACTTGGTATTCAAGTGAAATTATTTTTTTGGTCTGTGAAAACAACAACAACAACAACAAAAATTATTCTTAGGTAGGTTAAAATGATCCTTGTTGAGCCTGCCACAGGAGACAGGCACAAGAAGAAGCCACAGAGTAAAATTTCAAGACTTTGAACTGCTCTTATTACATCCTAGTTCATTAAGGGTCCTGCTCACGTTTCACTTGGGTTAAAAACTAATAAGCAAAAAAAAATATATGAACTCCTCTTATTTGTGCAAGCAGAACAGCTGTAGCCAAAGGTTTACAAATATTCATTATAGCAGAGGATTCTGTTGTTTTCCCATGTCCTAATTCTTCATGTTAGTGGAAGTAAAAGCCTGTAATTTTTGGACTTGAATCAAGGTTGAAGAAACAAAACTGATACCAAATTGTTAGCAAGATAAAATGATAGCTGAATTGCAATCCAAACTCTGATACACAGAAATATGACAACATGCAGAAAAGCAAATGTTACACGGTTTATTTACGACACCTCAGTATGATTTGCCCTCAAGCACTATGATAGTAAATTACTACAGTTTCAAAAACCAGTATGACGAACACTGATTAATTTTACATTTTCTCCTTTGCCTTCATTTGTGATTGTCTGACACAGTGGGACCAACCCTCAAGAAATTAGAAAGATATCATCTTGTGAGGGATATTGCACTTATTTTCCCTGCAGGTGTCTTTTTGTCTGATACTGTCTCTGTCTCTTTTAGCCTCTGGTTATCCTTTCTTATGGGACAGTCTCATGCTACCTGAGCACCTGGCTGCTCTCAGCATAAGCTTGAAAAGAAATCGGTATTTTCTCCCAGAATGAGTATAGGAATAACTTTTAATTAAATCTTTTTTTTTTTTTTTGTTTTCATAGACACTAACATGGACATTTGACATGATCAGCAGATTACCTTGTAGAAATGGACACTGAACTGGGCTGGTCTTCCAAGAGACCACAAGCTCTGACTAAAACCAAGGGCCTGCTTTTTAATACAGAAAAATAATTACTGAATAACTCTGACAACAAAGTCTGGGTTGAGGTTAAACATTTCAAACGCAACTAGTAATCTAGGATGTGTCTGCTTCTGCCAAATTCATCTGAAGTCTCTTCAAGGAAACTAATCTCAGGCAATGTTGAGTATGCATGCATAGAAAATCTGTATTATTTAAAGATATTGTAAATTGTCCAGAGCACAAGTCTCCCACTGTATCTCAGGGCTCAGTTCTTGCTTCTGACTCTACCTCAGACCTGTTAGCATATCAACAGACAGTTCATTGCTTCACTTTTGAGCTCTAAAAATTACCTGTCCTAGCTGACCTTCCTCAGCAACCTGTGGAGAGGAATGTTGGACCCTGGAAAGCAATTCATCCCAACCTTATTTTTGGCCTTCTAGACCAATTCATCCCTTGCTAAAGGCAGTTGTTCAGCTTACAGCCTGTGCAATAAGAGTGACGAGAGGTCTGTCCCAGCAGACACCCAAGGAGGAGAGGTCTCTGGTGATGCAGTGCTCCTACAGCTTGAGTCAGGTGAGGGAAATGTATTCACTGCATTCCAGCCTCATAGGATCTTATAAATACCTGTATGCAAGACTCATAGGTACAACCTGGGACAGCAAAGGAAACCATAAAAACTTCATCTGTTGCTGAAAGATTCACTTTCACAGCTAGTTATAAAATTTATAGTCATTTGCATTTCTAGTGATATCTTCCTAAGCAGCAGATTCTTCATGAAGTTTTAAAGCTATACTCACTAGTAAACCAGAAAACCTACGGTACCCTTCTCCCTTTACAGATGTAATATTTGGCAATTGTTTCTACTTTCTTTAATATTTTTTTGTGTATTTTTCAATCTGATCAAATTTCCCAAAGTAAAAAGCTTTTTACCTTAACAATTAAAGAAATGTATTATCGGGAAAGCATCGTATATGCTGTACAAATTGGTCCAGAATAAACTAGAGATTTTATGAACCTTCTAAAATTTCTTACACAGTAATATATCTCACCTTTTTTGTAAACTGATGGTGCTCAAGGAAGGAATAACAAAGAAGTAATGCAATTCAATACTTCATAAAATCTAAATACTGCTAAATATGATAAGATCCTGAGGGACATAATAGTTACTGCTACAGCATGTAAAACACACAATGGAAAAGTTTACCTTTCAATGTACACATAATCTGTGTCAGAATCTCTTCAATGGTAAAGGAAGGAATAGATCGTGTCTTCTCTTATCTTGTCATACCAGGTAGAACCCTGTGTGTTTTCACTAGTCATGCAATGAATAACAGGTGGCATTGCTGTTGCTGTGCTCTCTGGGGTGTTCTGCCCTGTAAGTGACTGTCATTTCAGTTTACAGTTCAAATGCAACAACAGACCTTACGCGGAGCGTATGTGCAGATATTCATCAAAACTTTTCTCTAATACCCCTGTGAATTTCACCTGCCACCTGCAAAAAAAATGAATATTTCTGGCTGAGTTACATCCAATAAGTGCAGCATCACACACATCCTATTTCTTCCATATACCTGGACTAGCTGTAGGGCACATCACGTGAGACACATCACATCAACCACACCACATCAGACCAAATTATAGAAAATTCTGAAAAGTATCCCAGTATTTGCTCATTCTGGAGAAACCTCAGCATGCCCAAAGCACAAGGTCAGAGCCAGAAGCACTGGAGTAGTTTCCCATGAAGCCTGTTGTACTTTCAAGAAAGGTCACAGCTCACCAGGAGCTCTCCATGCCCTACAGCAACTACTCAACAAGGAGGAAGAGAGCTCAAGTCACCAGCCTTTCAGACCAGGGTGATAATCACTACTGCTACTGGGATTATTAACAAAGTACATTATGTAGATTTGCACTAGAATTCCCATTAAATTCCAGGAATTCTTGTTGCTTAACTTTTTTTTGTCTGGAAGTAAAGGAACATATGCACTCCTTAACAATTCAAAAGCCAGGAAAATTATCCAAAGGAAGTTACAGCATGTTTAAAATACGTGTACTTTCATCTGTTGACCTCCTATAATGTCTTTGCTGAAATGTAGTTTAATGATCAAGATACACTTAGTGTAAATTAATTGAAATGATGAATTTCAGTTTCTGAGATCCTGAGGGCATGTGTAGGCAAAATCACAGTCAATCTAGAAAACCACAATACAGCAACACAAAGAAATTAAAGTGTATTACTAGATTCATCAATAATTTGAGAGCTCTGAATAAAAATATTAAATGCTCTACAAACCCTTATTTCTCTCTTATGAAGAGGGATGTTGAAGGTGGATTAAGAAAGTAAATATGGTTAAACACTTAGTAATATCAATGTTAATATGTGTTAATGGTAGGAATAGACAATTCCTGATAAATTTTGGAGGAGAATGTGTTCCATCAAACTGGTCTACTCTGACCTAGACCTGCTCCTCTGAAACAGTGAACAACAACAAAGTTTCTCACTCACCTGCAGTGGGCTACAAACAAACTATGTATCAGCATGAATATTTAGTTATAAATCTGAGCAAAATACTTTCAAACTGAATATGGGCAATGAACTTAGTGCTGCTAAAACTGAAACATAAAAACAATAACCACAAACTTCCAGGAATTTCAGTGGATGCCAGATTGATCACAGCATAATCTGATTTTGAAATAGAAACTTTCATGCAAAAGGAGACATATTAATTCATTCACTGAAAGAGCTGAGAAGCCTTTATCCAGCATGGCTGCTCCCGCTTGTATGATACTTCCTCTTTAAAAGGACGTACATGTGCATTGACAGAACCTGTGGCAACTCCCCAAAGAGCACTATAAAGTCAGAAAACTTTATTGCAAGAATACATTTGACATTGCAGAATATCACTCAAAGGAACAGATGTTCTTGCGACTGATGGAGTGACTGCAGTGGTTTGCATAATCAAAAAGAAATTTCTACCTTTGCTCCTGTAGGCCCCCACTGCAGCAAAGGGGAACGTACTATGGCCAGTAAGTAGAAAGGCAGAGAATCAAAAATTAATTTATGATTTCCCAACGCTTTGTAAACTTGGTTGCTTAACAACTTTAATCTGTTCATCATTTATGCACAGAACCTGAAGAATGATCAGTAAAACCAGAATCTGAAGCACAGAAAGCACCTTTCAAAAAATTTCACTGAGGACCAAAACATGCTTCCTAGATAGTATAGGTTTTACTCAGATGTGTAGGTTTTCTTCTAATCTTCTTCCAACTGTGCTAAACTGAGCACCTCTGGATGTCCTATTGCAACTTTATTTTGATCAAAGATACATCTTTCCTCCTCAGCTAGTGGAAAGGTTCAAAGTCATCCAGCCACACCTTACAAGGGAAGAACCTTTGGGAAACGGTTGCAAATGAGCTGGTTTGAAAACCAAACTTGAGTGAAACCACACATAGGAATATGCCACTCTCAAAAATCTGAAAGCAGGCAAAAAAAACCAGCCAGTGTCTGACCTTGGGTTACAACTGTGAGGTCTCCGTGAGAACGTGGTGGAACTGAATGCAAGCAGGAACTGAGTCCTAGATGGAATGGAAGGGGCAGGGCCCAAACAGCAGCCACATCTAAATGGAAAACTCATAGAATCAGCTCTCAGGCTCTGGCTGCTTTAAGCAGGCAGACCCCAAAAAGGCATCTGCAAAAGTCCGTGTGCAAAGGGCAGGTGTATAATTATATGGATAGGTTAACTGGAGTAAGAATTAGTTTCAAAATGGCCTATTAAGGACAACATTGTATTGTTAAAGCATTTCTAAAATACACCTGATTCTATTTCTAAGCAAAACACAATTAATTTGCTTCCTTGACTCCCACTACTATAAGTCCAAAACTAGAATATTTGAATGAGTAGGTGTTCTAATACTCTGAATCTAAGACACTGTTGCATACCTGAGGCAAATCTGGGCACACAGGGATGGGAAGTAATCCAGCTCGAAGAATCAGAGTACATGATTTGTCCAGACAACTGCAGTTGAAATGACAGTTTATCATTTCATCTATTTACTATACCAGGTCTCTTACCACTCTAGTTAAGTCAAGAAATAAAATTTTATCTTAAAAGAAAAAAAGAAAGTAAAAAGAAAAAGATGAAGCTGTGAGAAACAATTGCTTTCATCAGTTTGGTCAGAACGAGCATGAGAGGTTGCCTGGTCCAGGACAGTAAAATTCTCATGCTTCCATCCATGGAAGGGAGCGTCACCAGAGAGCATCTTGCAGGGAAGCTGCAGGCACTGAGTTGTCAACACAACTACAGGGACTTTTTCTTGTCTTTCCTTTTTCTTTGAAGGTTTATTAATCTATTTGAATAGGTGAATAGAACATGACAGGAAAAAATAAACAGTAGGGAAACAAAGGAGTTTTTAATATTGCTTTCAAGAAAGGTTTCCTTTCATTCTCTGCAGAAACTTCAGGTACTCTCTGTGAGCACGGTTTTGGTTGGGTTTTTTTATTTGTTTTACAATAATCATATTTTTCCTTTGTCCTATTTTCTAGGTTAGAAAACAAAACTTCAATTTTCAGGCATAGTTGTTGCACCATAGCAGACTGAACTCGCCTGCAAAGATGCTGCTAAAGGTTGTTAACTAGACCAATGTTACCTCTTTAGCTGTAGAACTTCGTAACATGGAGTTTATGAAGGGGCTCAAATGCAGAAGTGTGGGCAACGGTGACTTAAAATAAGGTAGGAATGCAATTACAGAGTAGTAACGGATACCACAAGAAGAAGTCATAGCAGGCTAATGTGATAACTTACTGTAACATCCAATGAGTAGGAATACTAAAATTTCTGTATTAAAATGGTATTAGTGGTATATTAGGCTAACATGATATGACAAAAAAATTGCAAACAAAATACTATAATTTAGTCTAGGGCATAAATGTGAGGGAATAAAACCAAATATTGTCATAGAGAAACACCCTCTTCATTTAGAGAAATGTGGAAATTTTGTGATAGAATTTGCTGTCGTGTCATACTGGTAAAGTTCAGGAGAGATTACATATTGCTATGTGAATTGTAAATTAGTACAAATGATAACTTATATCCACATATCATTTTTAGTCCAAGGGATATCAAAGACCTTTGCAAACTTAAAGAGACATACAAAGCAATGCCTCCATGCTTATCGTCAGCCTCTAACCTGCAGTTGAACAGACTTCCCAATAGTCCCCAAATTTTTGATTAACCAAAATTTTATCCAGTTGCTGATGGCAGGACAGTATTTATAGAGTGATTGTCTTTTTGAAGACAGTTTTTCTTAGGAAAATGAAGTCCCTCTAGGCTCTGTATCAACCAAGTTCAGAAGAAGCACCCATTTGCATGAAATAACTGGTAAAAATTGTACATTCATGTAAACACCCCCACATTCATTTACTAAAATAGCATACAGATACTCTGTAATATTGAGGTACAACTTTATTCTGAATACAATAATCATAGGCTCAGAATTACAGAATGTTTTGCGTTGGATAGCTCCAACCTGCCTCCACCATGCGCAGGGGCACCTTTCACTAGACCATGTTACTTAGAGCCCCATCCAACCAAGCCTTGAACACTTCCAGGAATGGGGCATTCACTGCTTCTCAGGGCAACCTTCTCGGTGTGCCAGTGCCTCACCACTTTCTCAGAGAATAATTGTTTTTCTAATAACATTATTTAGACACAAGAAAAATTCTGAATACAAGTTGTTGTTTGACTCTTATCACCCACACTTAGTTCAAACTTCAGTGATGTGCCCACTCACCATTTTGAGTAATAAACAACCAAGGACTCCTCCAAGACAGTTTCTGCTAAATTCAGCTTAGAAATAGTCATCACAGAGCTTATGCCACCAAATTTTGACTCATTGTCAGGTAACTTGAAAAACAGAACATACATATTATATACATATACACAAATACACAGGTACTTTAAAAATGAATGGATTTCATCAGGCATTAATTTATAAGCTCATCAAGGCTTAATGACATTCACCAAAAAATGGCTAAAGAGATATTGGTATGTATTCCTCTCTGAACTAATTTATATGCTTTTACTTTGCAAGCCTCATGGATTTTGGTAGCTTTCAAACCAGCAGCAAAATTCTGTGCCCCAATTTTACAGTTATTTTATGATATTTTTGCACAATAAAGGGGACTAAGTAACCAGAATGATTTGTCTATAGGATTAAAAATCCTATTGATAACATATGCAACATAAAAGTGCAGTAGGGCAGTGGCTCCTGAGAGTTCAGCAACGAATGTATTAATTTAAAATTTTATTCAGGACAACAGTGTGGTCACAGACCACAATATTAACTTGCAGTGACTATGATAACATTATCCCATTTACAGCACTGAAAGCAAAGAGTCAACACTGAAATCAATGCAACTAAGCCTTAAAGAACACTTTCAACAAAGAGCTAACAGGGAACTGTGGACAAGGTAACACAGTTCTTCCTTGTTTCTGTTCGTCTGCTTTAAACTATCTGGAATGGACACAGACTTCATTTTGTGTCATGAAAAATTTTCAGCTGCACAGGTCATGTTTCACCATCAGTGCAAAATGTCTACAGCAATGCCCTGGAATTTTCTGTCATTTTTTGTGTGCCCATTATAACTCTCAAAACCCTTCAACACATTCCTCTCTCTGCTTCTCACTGAATTAGCTACCACTTCTGTTATTTTGATGTTTTACCGAACCTGCACTGCCCCATCCCAAAGCCATGACCTCCCTTTGCAGCTACACTGTTCTCACTGCACCAAGTTGAAAGTCCCTCCTCACCTTTGGGCTCCATCAGTGCCAGCTTTCTTCAGCTACTGATTCACTTCTTTGCATCAGTAATACCAGGTTTGAACGTCTGCTTATTCACTGCTGCCACATCATGGAGTTGCCTTCTGAAGAACAGAACTCCATAGTGAGGTGAAGCCATCATCCTTGCTATTGGCACTTAGGGTGCCCATACGACACTCACAGAGTAAATTGAGGGATAACAGGCTGTACTTGACAATTTGCATGTTCTATAAACACATACATGGGAAGAAGTTCAAAATATTTTATTCCTGAATTTCTCTCTTTTGGTGATTTCCCCCACCTAAGTTTTTCTGGTTAGAAAACCCTTCAATTTTATATTGGGGTAATCTGCACTGCTATGTTCTTACCATCTACAAAGGTGCAGGTATGGATACCTTCGTTTCTCTCTTCCCAAAAAAACTGTAAGTGAATTAGAACTGAGAGAATATCTGTGCATTTGCACACACACTGTGTTTATACATGCAATGACATACACATGGAGATCAATAGTACTTCAGGCTGACTTACATGCAATGGGCATAGAACAGAAACTCAAATGTGTAAGTGACTTCTGCCATTTCCTAAATTAGAGAAAATAAAGTTTTTTCACTGTTTTGAATTAGAATCACACTGCCATACAGAAGATTTCAGTGATGTTTTTCTCTTACAAATAAAAAACCAGCTATACAACTGGGGATACATTGCTTTACTGAAGAGCACAGCTGTAACTAAATCCTTACACCACAACAAAAATACTAAAATCATCAGAAACCTTGACCAGAATATGTTGGGTTTTTTTAATTGGCAAAAGAATAAAGAACAAAGAGTAAAATAAATCCTTGCAATTTTTTGTCATTGCAACAGAATTCTTAACTGTAGGGGGTAGAACGATGCCTCCATTTGCACTTACAGTACCATATTAGGGAATGACTAAATTACTTGTAGAGCCCTTTCCATGTTGCCACTTATGAGTAACGATATAATTTCCCAAATCACATAAATAAATACACAAAGTGAGCTCTCGGAATTCTGTATTTTTTTTTTTATCCCGTATTATAAAAAATAAATGAGAATGGTCATTTTTATAGAATTCAATTTTATTGTCAGCACAGGAACACGTTCAAACATTTGCATCCTATTATTGCTGAAACCAAAACCAAACTAGATAATATGCACCTTGTGAATTATGTTCTTTCATTATGTCTGTATTTACTAGACAAATAGCTGCAATCCCTGTTCTAGTGGAAGGAAATGGTAACATTTACCTTTATTTATACTGCCCACAGTATTTCAAAATATTTTATGCCTGAATATCTGGAAAAGCTAAGACTCTTTAAAAATACATTTTGTAAAGTTATGGTGATTTGAATTATCATAGCCGCTAAGATTTTGTATATTTATTTCTATGTCTTAAAAAGGAATCTCATATTATTAGTGAAGATAATGTATGTGTCAAAAAAAAGGCATCAAAAGCACTTCCTGTGCACTTGACAGGGTGACAAAATATTTCTCCTATCCTTTCCTAATTGAGCTGCTGTACAAAGGGAGACATTATGATAATATTAATAATAGTTACATGGATATTTGTAGGTACTGTGTAACCCTTCAGTCCATTTTCCCAGACAATGGTGACTACAAAAAGGCTTCAAAATAGAACATCACACAATATGAATGCCACTTTTTTCTATCTTACATTTTAAAAACATCATTGAAATCAGAAAGTTCATTTACAAAGGACTGGCAGTTGCAATCACAGCAATAATGTAGTGCTGAGAAAAAAAGGGTAATTGGTTTGGTAAAGATCGCTTTCCATTACACCATAAAGCACTACACAATAGGAAAGGTCGCCAATTAAGCAATCATGAATACCAAGTACTGAAGCTGATGAAAATAGGGCAGTGGTTTAAATAGATTTGCAAGCAATTTACCTTTTCACAATGTTGGCAATCTGATGCAATTTGCTTGCAATTTTGTCTGCTTTCAGTAGCACTCGAAGCTGACACTACACAGACCAAATGGCAAAGAGGCCTGCATAGAAAATGTAAAACTATCTTGGCTGCATCAGGGAACCAGAATGGTGGTTCATCAGGAAAATTACAACAATTAACATAAGTGCTGCAAAAATCAACACTTTAAATGTCACACTCACTAGTCTGCCCAAAGACTGTAAAAGTACCATCTCCATTGCTGGACTAACAGTAAATATGAAGCAATCACCAACAAGCCTTGAGGCTGATGGCTTTACAATTGATGTGACATTCTCTGAGTGATAAAATGGCCTTTCGTTTTACAAAAGTAAGTATTTTTCTTCTTCAGATTTAACCTGTATTATGTCAACCCAAAACTTATATTTATTTTTTTTTTCAACTCTTCCTCCAACAAAACTGTTCTGAAATTGAGAGTGTTCTTTACTTGTTTTGATGTACTAAAAAACTTTATGTTTCAGGGAATTGGATCCAAACTGATAAAACTCAAATATCAATCCGTTCTTTTTCAATGTAAATTATACTCAAGATTTATATCAAAGTGTGTTCGCTGCATGTGATGGTGCATTTGTGATTAGGGCTTGGTTTATAGTTTAGGAAAGGGAGCCCCAAAAGGTAACTGTAGGTATTCCCTCAGGTTTTGGTGCAGAACACAGGATACCTTTACACATCTCTATCAAGGTAAGACCAACAAATGTGAAAGATGACTTTTGAAGTAGTTGAGATCCCATCTAATGGCTCCCATATTAAAGACAGATATAAATTTGTCAATTTGTGAGGGAGAATTGACTTATGGTATATATTTAATGATTTATTCTTTTTTAGCAGGCTGCAACACTGAATAAAACAGCAGTTCTCTCTCTCTGAGATCACAGAGGAGAGTAACAACTTTTTGTGTGACATCACATCCTGAAAATAATGCATCCCCTTTGTCAGATTTTTGATCCCAAAACTTTATTAAGAGACCCATCCATGGTCTGATTCAAAGTATAGTCAGGTCAGTGGAAGTTCAGACATCTAGGACCTTGTCATTCTGAAAATTAGCAAGATTCAAAGAATCTGAATACTTTAACCTTTTTTTTTTTTTTTCCCAGAGCTCAACAAATGTATGCTGATGGCTCAAGCATCGTTAGCTCCTGGAGTCATCATTTTTACATCATGCATGCAGTCAGGAATGGCTGAGCCCATGAACTACCCTGGGCATTGCTGTTCCACTGACAGGACCATTACTATGCTGCATCCTGAGCTGCAGCAGATCCATTGACTACACAGTTTATGTTCATTTAAATGACTGGCCTTGAACAGCACCACTCGGTTGATAAGGATTGGTAGCACTAGAAAGCATTTTACGGTATCTTCAGTGGTGTAACACCTCCAGTGAACAATGGTCACCAATCTTTTATTGCCTTTATCAAAAGGAAAAGGAGTGCCATGCACAGTTCTGAATGGCATTAGATGCTTGGTTAAATATATCCCAAGTGCAAATGTTAGGTAAGCAATGTGAGAGATACTTACTTTTCCTTTGATGTGTTTCAAATGTCCCACCACATTTGATAATAAGACATCTGTTAGGTTTTTTGCTACAATCTGACGACTATTATGACCAAAAGAAAGCAGATTAAGTATTGCAGTCAGAATTTCATGCAAAACCATTGATTTCTATAGAACAATAAGTAACAGATAAGGACAACAGAACAAATACGTATTTCAACTACTCAAAGGGTTCTGCTGCTATTGCAAATGCCTTTCAGCTGAACCTTCCTTTTACAGGCTTCCCCCAGTGCCAATCCCTTACCAAGGCTACAGGTACAATTGCAGTTCTAAAGAAGTTTAATTCCAGTCTATTGCTACTTTGAAGCAACCTCGCCATTCAGTTTGGCTCCCAATCTTTTAATTTCCTATTTGTTTGCCTTTTACAGTATTTTCCTTTACTGTCTTAGTCCCATCCACACAATGTGACAGTAACCTGGCATATGACAATCAATCTCAGCACTTTCCTTTTTGCACTATTCCCTATCTTTCATTTACTTCAGCATCCTAACTTCAAAAACTTTGTGAATGTTCAACACACCTCATTGCCAAATATGTTACACTAAGGGCAATAAAGTGTCACTTCCAGCTAAAGGAATGCTACTGGGAGAGAAATCCTAACAGCAGTTATTATCTGAATATAAATTGTACCTTCATTACTCTTTTGTCTGCTACTTTACCATCCCTGTCTGGCTGGTACTTGTACACGTGAACACTATCACATTTATTTGTCTTTCTAATGTACATCACACTTATCAGTTGGATTGTTCCTTTACGGTGTGTTCTTTTCTAATGTTTCAACAGGACGGCAATACTGACCACCATAAACATACATGGGCATGTATATATTTATATATATACATATATATGTATATCCATGGCTGGAGATGCATTTTTCATGGCCAGTTTTGCAAAGCAACTGCTCTTTCTTTAGCTACAAATTCAAAAGTTGAAACACTTACAACCAACTTTAACTGCATCTCAGTTATGCTTAGAAAGTTCCTTCAGTAACTGTTATAGACACCATTTAACGTGAATGTCAATGTTCCATAATAATTTAAAGACCAGTGAGCTTCTGCTGTAGCAATTTTTGAAGCAACACATGAAACAAATACCAAGAACCCATTTTAAACTGACATAAGCTGAAGTATGGAGGCAATTCTCACATCTTTTACAGCCCTCCATTCATAATTATCTATACTCTGTCTGGTCTCTTCTGGGGCTCTGAGACAAACCAAGAAGGGAGAGTTGAGAGAAGATCTATACTATCAGTAAACTCAGGAATCAAGCTGAAGAGCTCCACACCAATTCTTTTGGTGCAAAGCAGCAGAGAAATTTTTCTCTCCAAGAGGATACAGGAGTGAGAGGTGATGACACATTTTTGCCCCTCAGGGATGGCTCGTTAGAAATTATGCAACTCTAAATTTTCACCTTTTAGCTCCCTGCATATGACTACATAATAAAGAAGATAATTCCTTTTACAGTAGTTAAAAATAATCCTTATGGGCCAGTTGCTAGTCAGGTAACAGTCTAAAAATTCACAATTGAAATTAAAGGAGTTGATTCTAATCTGAAATTATATGAATGAGGATTAATTACTCTGCCACTACTCAATCTATATACACATTTTAATACTTTGTTTTTTCATGCCTGAAAACATTAGGGGATGAAGAAAACCATGATCTTCGACTGAGGACTGAACTAGGTTTTGGAAATTGTGACCTGAAAAAGCCAAATAAATTAATTTAACAAATATGAGTTTCTCAGTTTGGCTTTAATCCTTGCTGTTGTCACACAGGGCAAAGTCAGTAATGAAAACACAACTTATTTTCATTGAATAGGAAGGAGTAGGTTCTTAATCAATGTTAAGCTTGTGGATCTTCTTTAACAGAGTCACAAAAACTTATCCATCTGAGGAACTGCTATTTTGTATTTAGCTGATACCTATGTAATAGGACTCCTGCATTAAATAAACTTAGTACCCTTAATGAATATTTCTACCATTAATAGTAATAAGTTCTCTGTATCTATACAAAATAAAGCATCATTAAAAACACATTAGCAAACCCCTTAAATATAGTAAAATTGTTGGAACCCCAAGCTAAAGGATATCCATCTAGTATGGAACTTCAAATATATATCTGCATATATGTACACACTACATGAGGTGTACTGTGTCTGTACTTGTTCCAGTAACCAGATGCCGAACTATCAATAGCAGAGAACACTGTTTTCATGAGATTTCTTCAATTCTTTGCCACATTTCATACTCAACCCAAAATGCTTTTATTTAAAAAATGGTAATTTAAAAAAAGACAAATTTGTCAGCCCATTATTAATTTTCTTTCAGTCACCTCAAAATGTTGTCTTTGGCAGAATGAAAAGTCTTCATATGTAGTGAGTGGATTAGGATTAGAAAAATATATAGACCTCAGCCTGACTGCTAGGACTGCTTTATATCAGTTTGTAAGTTTTGTGGGAATAAAAAAATTGCACAGATGGGACTATAACTGACCATAACCTGCTCTATTGTATTTCCAACAATCTCTAATTACAGCAACACACCAGAGGAAGAGATTTGAAAGGGCAGGTGATGGGATAGGAGAGAAACCTGTTTGACTTAAACAGCACAGGATCCCTCACCATCAGGGCTGATGTACATCAGCCTGACAGCTAATTAGGGTAGACATGAATTTTTCCAATGTAACAGATGTTCGCTAATCAGGCCAGATTTGGAGCCCTTGCGCCAGCAACATTTCATGCACAATTTAACTATCTAAAAGGAATAAACTACTTAATGCATTGTACTGGAGGCACAGCTGTTTCACAATCAGAAAATTTGCTGTCAAAGATGTTCTCTTTAAAACTGACATGTTTTTATATAACTCTGATGGGGTGTTTATAATGTATTAATAGTTGTCAGTAAGAGCTGCTGTCATCATCAAGAAGTAAAATATTTCTGAAGGTATATTAAAATGAACAAACTCCTTTCTCTTTCCAAAATCTATTTAGATAATTTACTTTGAATGTGGCCTGTTTAATTCTAAATGTACTTTAAACAAAAGGCTTAACATGTATCTTTCAAGTTACATCAATTACAAAATATACAAGTTTACTTTCTGACTAGGAAGTAAAGCTGAAATATCTTTTTAGCTATAGTGGAAATTTATTTTATTTGCAAGAAAATCATAAACAGAAAATATACTGTGCTAAAATTATGGGAATGGTCTCCCTTTTCTTCATAGGAAATAAACCACATAATAGGAAAGTCAGCTGAAAACTATCCACAGGTTATATGGATTCATAAAGACCATTACTTAAGAGACCAAGGAAAGAGTATGTGAGATTTTTATTCTTACATATGAATTTCACAGACCAGATCCAGAGGTAAATGAGCAGTTCTAAGTCAATTTACTGAAAGCTAAGGGTCTTGCATTTTGTGTCTAAATTTAAGATACAATATCATCATCTGACTAACATAGTTTCTTTTCAATGGCCCGTTCTTTGCAGTTTTTTGACAATTTTTTAACCATGAGAAAAATCAAGTGATGTAACATTTTATAGACTGATAGAAAAGT
Source organism: Corvus hawaiiensis (assembly GCF_020740725.1). Taxonomy (NCBI): domain Eukaryota; kingdom Metazoa; phylum Chordata; class Aves; order Passeriformes; family Corvidae; genus Corvus; species Corvus hawaiiensis. The sequence goes on from NC_063213.1 coordinate 48,854,238, forward strand.
TTGGACAAAAGTTGCACATCCTATAAATTCTAACAGTATGAGATAGAGCACAGAACTGGAAAGACTATGCTGTCCTTGTGATAATGGCATCTAAACACTGCATGAATGCAGCTCCCAGTGAAGTCAGATGGATTTGAAGGTCACAAGATACCAAAGCTATCAAGCCTGACAAAGATGCCTGTGGCTATACATCTGTAAAACCCAGCACTGTTGTCATTCAACACCTCGTACAGGACAAAGTCTGAACCCTCTTCTCATGAATTTGGGCTCTACTTGCAACCTAATCTTTAATAAGTAATATAGAATAAATAGAGTTAGAATACAAGTGAACAACAGGCAACAGAGTCTGGTTCTTTAGAGAGAGGACTGAGGCAAAGGATCGTCCTTTCTGGGATCCTCTAGTACAAAGTCTGAATGATGCCGTTCTTACCATCACTGCTCAGGAAATCTGGCTGTATTTTGGGGGAATCAGAAATTGGGTAAAGGTATTTGTCCAAAAATATCAAGTTCTCTGTTAGAAGAAGAAGGAGAAGGAGAAGGAAAAGAAGAAGGAGAAGAAAAATAACTGAGGTGAATTTTATAAGGAAAATTGCTAAAAAAAGAGATGTTAAGAGTTTCTAAAGGTCAAGGACAAAAGCAACCTTAAATAAACAGCAAGGTATTGACTGTGCCAAAATACTGGGATAGATGAGGACATTCGGTGAAGAGGAAATGTCCAAAGAGTCAAGCATGATTTTAAGAGCTTTCACAAACATAAACAGAGACAAAAATTAGGATGGAAACAAAATTAGTGATTCCAAATGAATGACGATTCAATAAGAATACTGCTAATAATTTTTTTAGAAAGAAAAGTTACTATATAAAGGAAGCCTTTTTGCTAATAATAATAACAATAAAGAGCTTGAAATAAATTACTTGTGAAATTCTGAAATTTTTAAACCTACATATCCTTTATTATAATGAGAATTTTCTGCTCAATAAAGACCTGATAGTTTTGGTTTTTAATTATATCTGCAAGGTAAGGGACCAAAATTACCAACATGGTGCAGAACAGAAGAGTGATCTGAACAATAAAAATCTAACATAAGTAAAATAATGGCCAACAGTGAGAAATATTATTAAAATTACCAGCTATCTAAAGGATGTGAAACCTTTGGTTTATTGAGTACCTTATGCTGGACTTACTGGAACTCCTTTTATAAAAAAGAGAAAATTTATAAGAGCTCTAAGATTTTAATTCTACATAAATATATTTAACTTTATTCACTTAAGGAATCTCTTCAACTTCAAGCTAACACATACATGTTTGTCCCCCATGGCAGCGGGACACAAAGAATGGAGCCAACCTATATGGATTTCATTATAGCCTTGAAGCTGCATCTCACAACCTTTGAGTTTAAAACTGGATTGGTATAATCCTGAAGAAGAGGGTTTGGTGGGCTGGAAAGGGATTGCAAGGAAAAAGCAGTGCATGGCATTGATGAGAGGTGTTGCAGGAGGTTTACCCAAGGAGAGAGAATAGTTTTGTCTTTCTTAACATCTTCAGTAATAATCTGAAAGAAGTAATGATCTTAATGAATTCACTAACATAATGAGCTAACAATGGTAATTTAGGAAGAGCTGAAAGTACCAGTAAGAACAAAGACAAATAATACAAAGGCACCCTGAGAGATTAAAAGCATAGGCGAAAATACTGTAACAAAATGAGGTTTGGACTGGAAAGACACAATTCCCAACATATTTGTTGAAAAACAATCCAAAGCATGAATATTCAATGACAGAGTCAGACACTAATTGGCAATGCAAAATGGCAGAAAAAAAACCCCAACAAAAATACCCAACAGCCTATTTTGTGCTGCCCATGCATCATCTTCAGAGCATGGGAAGCCAGGAGTCAGCCTTTTCTACACTGGTGATGAACATCAGAGAGGAAATACCATGCTGACCCAGGCCTGCTACCCATTGTGGGATCCCACACCTGACATTACTGTGAATAGTAACATTCCTTTCAAGAAATATCTGGCCTTTATGACAATAATAAGAACATAATGGATTCTCTTTTCTAACTGCAGGCAGTCAGGGGAGGTGGCTCTTATTCCCTTTACTCATTAGAAACTTTTGAGAACTTTAAAAACAAACAAAATAAAAAAACCCCAACCTTTCAGAACTTGGAGATAGACAACCAGCTGAGGTCTTATAATGTCATAGGCACTCTGTTACCAGAAAAGTATTCATGAGATGGTAGGGTATGAACTATGGGGCAGCAACAAAATCATCTGAACACAGAGAAGACTATCTTTCAGGGACAAAAATATTTGTACATTCACTTCCACTAAAGGATGACAAAGGTACCAACAAGATACAAATCAACAACATATCTGATTTTATGGTAACATCTGATCCACTCTTCAGCAGCACCTTTTTTTCTGTTCATTTCTGCCAGCCTCCCATATACCCTCTATCACTGAAGCCATGACTGGGACTGTGGACCCTGTGTGAATCCATTTCAAGATTTAAAAATATGTGCTACACTCCTTCCAGTGCCAAGATAAGGCCAAAATGCACCTAACTCTTCTTTCCATCTTCACCCCAGCAAATTTTCCACTGGAATAGCACCTTAAAAGAAGCAGTGAATGTTTGAACCACATTTAAAGCAGATTGAACAAAACCCTAGAAAATATCACAGCGTTGTGAGAACTGTCGTCATACTGATCAATAGCATCTAATTGTTACTTAGGTTCCCCCATCTGTTTGTAGCCATCTGTTGTTTCTCATCTTATATTTAGGGTATCTACTGCCTGGGTACAGAGACACCCAAGCTGGCCTCACACCCTCTACAGAAGCACTGAGGAGTATGTGGGGACAGAGACACCCTGGGAGCCAGAGGAGGTCTGGAAAAGTGAAAGCTGTTTGCTCCTCTCCTTACAAATGTATAGCAGGGCTGTACCCACGTGCTGCGCTGCTTTTCTAACCACACTGGTGTGCCTGTGTGGAGAGAGAGAGGCAATTTTCCGTGACCAGCCTCTAAGATATTCCTCTGTAAATAGGACATGTAGGATAAGGGCTGATTAAGGATTTTTTTTAAATGCAGCTCTGTTAAATGTTGAAGCCTGTTACAGCTCATCTTGTCAATTGCTAGTTTAGGAATTGTAAAGTTTTCTGCAAAGGATGTGTAAGAGTCTAGAATGGCAATGAGCACACAGGAGAACTCATATGACTGCACAGACTCTTTAGCTGAAATTATTGCTGTGAACACAAATGCATGCATATGGTTAACATGAACTACTATAGGGGATCTATACTCTGCCATTTCTTTGTAGAATCTGTGAAGATTCAGAATGCCAAAATAAAACCATTTGAACTCTAAACTACCAATTTCATAGTAAAATAAAATTGCAAAAAATAGCTCAAGAAAAGAATTAACACAACTAGCTAGCAAAATTCTCTCACTGTTCAAAACAAACATAGCTCTGCTAGCAAGAACAAAAATTTGGCAAACTACCCAAGACCTCAAACCTTCTGTGGTCCTTTATCAAGCCAATGTTGCACAACCCTGACCAGACTTTAGGAAATAGTGTATCTGTGTCTCCCTAGTAATCAATGGAATTTCTAATAAAAAAGAAATATTTACAAAGGATAAAAAATCCAAATATTGAAAAAGAGGTTTCTGACCTGCATGGGAAATGTGAGTTGGGATTCTCCGATACTGAACTACAGGGCAATGTTCTTTCTTCCACAAACGGAGTCAGCCTCATGCACAGAGCAATAGAACCAGCTTAGGGTCACACCTCATCTATTTTTAATCAAGGCTCCAAAGTTAGATGTCAACTTTAGAGGCACAAATTCCAATTACGCCACAACTAGAAGTACCAAAAGCATTATATATAAAGCTGAGCTCTGAAAAAGTGAAAGTTGTTTGCTTCTCTCAGTACGTGTATATGGCAGGGCCATTCTCCTGTGCTGTATCCTTTCCTAACCACACCCATGTGCTCGTGTGGAGAAAGTGGCAATTTTTCCGTGACCACGTACAAAAGACAGTCATCCACATACAAAAGACAGTTTTTTGCATAGAAAATAGACATGCCCATAATAGTTTAGAAATGACTAGTGAAGACTTGGCTATAAAAATTGGGACAATAGTCCCAGTTTTGTGAGCCACACACTAGTGGCAGAGACTTCTAGACCTCAGTGAAAATGTTTTTGTAATAATTAAAAGAGAAAAAGCTTAAAATACAAAAATTTGACAATATTACAGTTGTAACCTAACATTTGAAAACAGATTTAAACTCAGTTTGGAGAATTCAGTCTGCTGCACTGAAAACAATTGGTGTCAAGTTCTTGAAATTCATCAGCATTTAACCAAAAGATAATGGTTAAAGGATAAAGGATAATCCATTATTGGATTCTGTGGACATTCCAATGTCTCAGTCTTTAGCTCTGATCTTGTAGGGTCTCTGTGAAATTTGGTATATCTGAGTAAGTTTTTATATATAACAATGTGTAGAAGAGAGCAGTCAATATGAGACTGAGAACATCACGTTAATATTATCAGGGAAAGACAAGATCAAGTAAAATGGGGATGAGAAGCTAACAACCAACAACCAATTTTCAAAACCAAAACTTCATGGTATGTCCCATGACTTCTTTTGACAATTTTTTTGTTACTTACTGAATGCCTGAAGTGACACTCTCGCTTCACACACTGACCAAGTATATTTGGGGTTTTTCTCACTGGGCATTTCAAACCCTGCATTTTAACCTAGTACAGAAAAACATCGTCCAGTGAATATTCTGGTTCAAAAAATTTGATAGAGTCACTAGATATTTCCAGAATAGAAAACATAAGAATGGACTTTATGTTTTAGATTCTAATGCTTCAGATAAAAGTGCAAATGCTGTGCTATTCCCCCACTCCTCCTGAATTGCCCCCAATGCAGCAGACAATGAGTTTGCAATTGCTTGATTTTTTCCTGTGTAGCAGTGTTAAAATATGCAGCTACTCAACTCTCTGCCTAATGACACCTTATTTTAAGACCAAACTAGTAAAAATATGAGGCACAGAAATGGCAGCTGAGTACATCCAGCTTGGGAGAGAGCTCTGTGGTTAAGGTGCTCTGAGAGCCTTTGCAAGCCAATAGACTTTCCAGTGGAATATGGCTGCAGATCAAGTGTAATCATTTCAGCCACTTTTTGGTTTATGGACAGGGTGAGTAAATAGCTTATTCTAACATTTGGCTTTTTGGGGGCCAAAAAGCTTGTATAAATTAATGGCATGTATAAGTACATACTGCTGCTCTGTAACGATGCAAAACAGGAGGCATTCCAGTCTGTTCTTTCAGCAAAAGCTCTGTTATGCTGCAACTCAGCACAGTAGTGCTTTATGTGCATCCCTGCAAACTACTCATTGTGTTGCTACTGTTTTATCATTTTCCTAGCTACTTCTGTTCATGAAAGGTTGTTTCATCTTGTCAGTGCAAGTAAATCTCTCTTTTTATACCATGCATCTCATTTAAAAGCTGGCTCAAGAAAAAAACCAGACTGAATTAAGTAATTTTAATCAACTATTTGTTATATATCTTGCTTAATCAGCAGGTATTTTATCAACAGAAAGGTACAATGCCTGGATGTGATCAGTGATAGACTGTGAGTCAAAGACTTAGGTCAGTCACTGTCCCACTCCACAAACTCAGACAAACAACTTTATCTCCAGCTGCTCTTCTCCCCCTGCCATCTATTACATTTTTGGTCTTACACTGCACTCAGTTAGACATCTGAATAAGCAGCTTGCCAAAACTGGTATGTGCTACTACAGCTGTACTGTGTCTTTGTTGTGTTTCTCTTACACTGTTCGTTATCATCATCATCATCATCATCATTATTATTATTAATAATAATAATACACTAATATAACATGGAGTAAATGAGCAGTCCTTTCCAGTGGCTAAATTTAATGGGAGGAGGAGGTGTGAAAAGGCAACATGAATTGGAAGCTGCAGTCTGCCTGGATGGCTCCACTTGGTCTACGTAGCAGTAGATGAACTCATGGATCACCACTATCTTTGTAGGTGGGTTTTTTGACTTACTCAGTTTTGGATATTTTATCTCTCTTAAAAAAGACTCAGGTGTCTTCAAATCCTGCCAAGATCTGGTCTCAGCTAAACTGCCTTCTCTGAGACAGCATTACTCTCAGTTCTAGAACTTAAACTCTTCTGGAAAGCTGTGCCTATTGCAGAGCATCAAACCCTCTGTATTATTTGTATCCACTTTTTATTGTGCCCTTACATTTCCAACTAAAATAAAAATATCTAAAACCAGATTTAATCAAAAAGAAAAATTAGGCAACTATTCATATATTGATGACATTTTCATACTGAGTCAAAAGATCAGGATGCGCTATTTTGATACACAGATGACCAGCAAAGAAAATCATGAAAATCTTGCTATTTTTTCAAATGAACAGAAGATTGCTGTCACATATAGGGAAAATAGGTTTTCCTGTCTGGTCTGACAGCTGCTGTACCTGAGGTTCTGGATCATGACTACATCTGGTCTAAACAATATCAAGGATGTGTATGGAAAATGAAAGATCCCAGCTTCTTTACATACAGGTGAGAAAAACATGGACCCAACTGCTGCCTCTACTGCCTTGAGGAGTAAAAGCCAGCAGAAATTTGTAAAAACATCTTCTATGTGCAGAAGCACTCTGCATACAGAGAAAAATTGTAGCCTACATCTCTTCTGGTTTTAGCTATTTATTTGCCTTTTTTTTTAATGAGGGACAATAAATCATTTTGATGTTCCAAAATCACAGAGCTCACCACAATTTTTTTTCGTAAAAAATTACAAAAATCTCTTTAGAACAAGTTGTTATAACGTTGTTTATAACATCCTGTTATTAAAATCTCTTCTTTGTATAGAAACCTACAATGGTGACCAACTGACCTCTTAACTTTTTCCTCAACAGACAGACTGGCTCTGTGAATCTCCTTTGTCTCCCTAAAGCAGACTTTCAACACTTTTAACCTTTCTCATCTGTTCTGCAAGTCCTCTCCTAGTTTTTATCATCATTTTTTTACAGTGCAGGCTTATGTTCAGCTGACTACTCTGAGATCCAAGTAGTTGAAATTGCTTCTCAGGAAAGAATTCCCCTTGTGTATACAAAGCACCCCTTTGAACTGAGTATGTCTGAAAAGGGATTGCATGAGAAGCTTCCTGCAGTGGCCAGAGATAACTACAGTTCTCAGAAAGTTCCTTCATCATTGCGTTAAAAGACCCTGTGGCACTTCATTCATCACACCCAAAGTGCAAATGTGTAGATTTCAATCTGCATATGTAAAAAAATACCTTATTTTCTTTTATTAATAATATTTTTAGCAGTTTCTAGCATGAGCAATGGCACATTGGGTGAACATTCCTTTACAGAAACCATTTGGTGGTTGAAATAGTGACAAACAAGAGAAAACACCACCTCTTTCCACCAATAGCCTTTGCCAATCCATTTGATCTCTCAGTGTTCTTGGCCATTCATCTAAGGGGAACAAATAAAAATACAACTCTCTCAGAATCATTTTAATGAGTGAAATTATTATTAAAAAGGGCACAAACAAAATATTATGAGACTGTAGATTTAGTCTTCTGCATTTTCCAAAATTGCTTTCTACTTATAACTTTGACAACAAACCTCTTAACAAATTGAGAATATTTGGTAAAACAATAGCAACAAATTGCTGCAGTCACATGATGAACTTTCAGCTGCCAAGTCTCACCCAAGAGAGAATTTTCATAACTAAACTGCATAATCCTCAGAAAAATAAGCATTTGTAATAGAATTACTGACAGACTTTCAACTGCAGTATTGGGAATAGCGATATTTAACAAACTGGTGGTTATGTTTTTATTTTATTCTTTTTTAGAGTTTGCACATGTAATCATGTTAAATAAAACTCACAACAGACCTCAGCTACCTAGAAGAATAGATTGTGGAGGATAACCAAGATAAATCAGAGCACAGATAACACAAAACATATTTAAGTTGCTCTACATTCAGGAAATTCAACACTAGAAAGTAATTGCTAGAGCACAGAATTAAGTCAGTATAGAAAATTAAAAATATAAAATATACTAAGTGCAATTAAATTTAATTAAACTCAGGTCATCTTTCTAAATTCAATGGTTTCAGGTGGTCAAAAACCAACAATTTTTTCACAGTACAAAAGTACTGGCAAAACTATATACTTTTAATATTTGTTACTGGTAGCATGTATTAGTAGTTAAAAAAAAATATTGCCTGGATGAACACAAAATAAGTAAAACTTTTTACAAAGTGATTGAGCTATCAGAAGTTCAGAAAAAAAAACAACCTAGCATCAGAATAAGTAGAATGAAATAAGAATATAGAAATAAACTCAAAATAGGAACATTTTCTTCTGTCTAAATATAGATTGTACTTTCCTTTTCATATACAGAAGAACTAAAAGTAGTGCTTGAGCTAATACCTACAGTAAGAATGACTATGTCTTTTAGGATTTTCCCCCCTTTGAATTTAACAATGCAAATTTAACAATGGATTCTGCCCAATGATTGGAAATTTCAGCAGTGACATTCTTGACGGAATAGCCTGATTAGAAAATAATTGTACTTCTTTTCAGCTACTCTTACCTCACCCACACTTTTCATTTCCTATAAGGTACAGTGGCAAAACAGCATCTTTCAACTCTCCCTCTTTTATCTGATGTAGTGGATGACAGGTAATCTAGCTGAAAGTTCCTACAATTGCACCACCAGAAAAACACTGGCTGATGAAATCTGAGCAGTTATCACGCTAACCATCACCTGTCAAGCCTCCTGCTTCAATTTAAGGGTGCATCAATTTTCTGAAGAGGAAATCAAGGGCAAAGAATAAAAGCGCTACAGATAAACACTGACAAAGGCCCTTTCTGGTTTTTTTTTTTTTTTTTTTTTTTTTATGATGGGATGTACTATCATAGGTTGCTCTGTGAGGTTTTATCAACTGTCCTGATACATCCCAGATAGCTTGGAATTCTTTGGCCATTGATGAAGTGCTATACTTGCACTTACTGAAAGGGCAGAAGATTTCTGACTGAAAATTACTTTCACTAAATACCACAAAGATATTGAAGTCAGAAAGAGCAAGGAGATGGAACAAATGACAGCTGCATATAACAATGAACTTCTCTGTTCTCTGAGCTGGCAGACAAGGCTGATTAGAGGAAGAACATGAAACAATGCTTTCTTAAAGCCAGGGAGCATATTGTGTAAAGTGTCAGGTACAAAGAGTTCATGTGTTCTCTGTAGTGAAATGTGAACACACTTGCTGCTGACTGTATTTGCCATGGACTCACCCAGTTCTCCAAAGTAAAGTACAATGGGATCTTCGTACAGGTGGGGGAGAATTACAAATTTCTCAAGGAAGAGGGAAAGATGCCTCAATATCAAAGCAAGCCAAATTCAGGTTGCGAGCAAGTACATTCAACATCTCTGACGACATCCAGTCAGCAGTCAGCCTGACTTGTAGGTATAAATTATGTTGGCCTTTTCAGATGTTCTTCCTCTTGTTTACAAAATCAGCAGAGGGAGAGACTCTCAGTTCAAATGTGACTCTTTGATAGCTATCCTGCAGGGGAGCAGATGAAGCAAGTAACATAAAGAGAAGTAATATCAAGAAAAACATCCTCACACAGAGTCACACCTGGCTATGAACATCTCATGAGGCTCTGATTTTGCCCCAGTGCTCCCAGTTTCCTTATCAATTATTAGAAGGGGATAAATATATCCAAATAAAGCCCATGGGTGACTTCCTGATGGCTTCCACAAGCTTTCAACTGAACATAAAATGTTGAGATACCTGCAACCTCTGTTCCAGTCAAGCATTAGCCAGAGCAGAGTGTTGTGGGTGCAGGAAAAGCACAAGACATATGAGTTCATGAAGGACTCTTTAATTCAGAGTGACCATTGTGTTTTTTCCCTTTTTTTGTTACTTCTTCACTCATTTGTTGATATTTCAGCCCACAGTGAAGACAAGAGATGTGGATAAATGCTACAGTCAGTCATGCAAAAGCTAGCTGCTTTTCTCAGTAAGACAACATGCCAAGTTTGGGATTCAACAAGATGTAATGGAGACAGATCAACAAAGTTCACAGTTCTCACTGGATAATATTGTCACATTCATGTCAGGCCCCAAGACAAGGCTCTTGATGCTGACAACCTTGTCAGGTGGCAAATTGTAAATTCTGCCAGTGTTGCTCCTGTCAAGAGTATTTTAAGAAGGGCAACCTTCAATGAAAAAAGAGACGCTGTCCTCTGTAAAGCCTTCAAGTACCCACTAACAACAGAGCAACACATTAGGAAAAACTTGTGCTTTATTAGTCTGAATTCATCAAGCAGTTTGGACAAATCTTTATCAACAACTGCATCAATTGCAGACTGTTTTAGATGACAACTCAGTAAAATAATCACAAAGAGTTAGGGTTGCTCCTTGACTGGATGACAACATTTCTAAACAGAATAACAGTAATACCACCAAAAAGATATTTCTCTTGGGTTTCTCTAGCAATTCTTTGAACTTCAGCTCTCAAAGTTAAATGATTTCTCAAGAAAGCAAGTTTTCCTAGCAGAAAGCAATTTTTACTTCTCATATTTGTGGAGAAAATTTGAAAACATTATTAGACTGCAAACTATGAACTTCTAAACCAGAAGGCAAGTTCAAAGTACCTAAGCTCTTTCATATTTTTTAACTTTATCAATGTTTTGAAGGATTGACTTACAAGTTTGAGTAGCTGAATCTGGCAGTCAACAAAACTTTAAACAAAACCTGCTAGTGTCTGGTAAAGGTTCCAGGTGAATATTTAATTAAGTGGAAATGTGTGACATCTTTTGGGTTCATCAGTCCTTTCTCTAAATCCTGGAGATAATTTGGATAATTCCAGAGGGAAAAGAATTTACAAAAAGATAACTACGATATCAGGTTCTTCTTCAGGAAATTATATTCTTTATCTATCCAACCAGCTTCATTTAACAAATATTATCTATTTTACTTCTACAAATATGCAGTAGGATTTTTTCAACAGTTCATCTTAAATGATACTAAAAATTCATTGCATTCAAATAACTCCATGTTTTTGTAAAGTTATACTCTTGATCCACTTACATGATACATTTACCACCTCCTTTCTAAGGAATACAAATAATTTTCCTTTTTTAACCGAGTAAACAAAATAATGGATTCTAATCCAGCCTTAAGAATATCCAGCTAGTTCACGTGGTTCTGTGCTATACCTAAGTCTGTCCCACAGAAATCTGCAAAAAACCCCAAAAAACCTAGCAAACTTTCCATTGCTATGGTTGAAGACCCACAATCAGGGGCCTCTGTCTTGGTGAGGGACAGAGGCAATAAGAGGTAGGAGGAGAGTCAGGGAAAGTCCCTGGAACTGGGTGTGTGGAAGGAAGAGAGAGGCTAAAACATGTGAATATAATAAACTACTGCTAGATTATGGTCACACTGCAAGCCACATGACAGTTTAAATTAACAGGTAAGAAGTATGGCACATTGCTCAAATTTTCAGAGTAAAAAGCAGGTGTTTTGTATGTTAGGGCATGCCTTGTTTTAGGGTTTTTTTAGACATCTGGAAATGTATTGAAATGAGTACAAGCCTCCCATATTTCAAGAACTCATATCTGACCAGCAGCAAGGGTCCACATTCGGGAAAGCATGAGAGCACATACTTAAATTCATCATAAATCTAAAATTGTTAGCAAATATTTGCAGAACAGAAGTGGTTTTCTGAGAACTCATGTTATCCCAAATTCAATTTACAGTTCCTATGTTTAAACACTGCTATTATCCTGCTGAGAAAATGAAGACTTCAGACTTTGGTGACCAGGCTCTACTCCAGACTCTACAGACAGAGCCTGAGACTTTCCATCACAAAATTATTGAATGCTTTGAATGCGGTTTGTTTTGTTTTGATGTGTTGTGAGACAGCAATCATTTATTGAAATCATTTACTGAAATCTGAACTAGATTTGGATCCTAAAGTCATAGAAATCCCAAAATTGGTAGAACCAGAGCCTTGTTTTGAATCCGTCTGTATTAGTACAGTGTTTGCCCCTGTAGGACTTCAAGAATGTGCAGAAAGGATTTGTAATATAAAAGCAATATTTTTAGAAAAACATCAATGAATGTGATGTCTCAGACAGAATAAACCCAGAAAACCCCAAATATAACAGAAATGAATAAATAATAGTTCTTGATTTTATTGAACATTTGATGTAGTATTTACAGTACAATATTTTACAGTATTTAATCAGGGGTTTCAGTAAGAGGCTTGCCAAAGCAAATACTATTGGCAAAATTGGTTTATTATTAACCACTGTGAATTATTAAGTAATTTTAAGGAGAAAAAAAAAAGAGTTTTTTAAAAAAACCCCAATGGTTTAACCTAGATTACAACATCCAAACTTATTTTACTTTCATGTTTGGCATCTATGAACAGGCATACATTCAGTGTGTATGAAAAATGTCTGCTATATCTTCTGCTAGCTATGGGAGTTCTGGCTAAAGAACTAGTGAGGCAAGGGGAAGTGAAGGGGAAAGGGAAAGGGAAAGGGAAAGGGAAAGGGAAAGGGAAAGGGAAAGGGAAAGGGAAAGAAAAAGGGAAAGGCAGAAGGAGAGGGAAAGGGGAGGGAGAGAGAGAGGGAAAAGGAAAGGGAAAAGGGGTCCAAACCAATCTGCCCTCTTTGGTACTTCAAGCAAATCATAGGTTTCAGCTGCTTCCATTCAAATTACCCTAGTTCCTCAAAAAACATTCAAAATATTTTTCTGTGGAAAGTCCTTGATTTTTGTTACCCAAACTCTGACAAAACTTCTTTCACAATATGCAGGGTTGCCTCTACCCCTGCTATACTGTACAGTCTAAATCTGATGTAGCTATACTGCAGTGGACAGGGTACACATTCCCCTAATCCCACAGAAGTGCTTTAGAGCAAAATGTGAAATATCAGGGGTGACAACTCTGTGAGTTGTCCATATGCCATGAACATGCCCCAAGAACACAGCAGTCATATCTGAGGTCTGCCAAGTACATTTGGACAGAAGAAAGAATTTCGAGACTGGGGAATGCAAAGATATTCTCTCAAACCCATGGCCAAGTTCTCCAAGGTGCTGGACTTTTTGTAACAGGGTCCATATTCTTATCTGCAAATTTAGGGACTCACATGCAGGAGTGTCTTGCAGCATGGTGTATGACATGTATGGGAACAGATTTGGTAGGTCAGTTTGTTTTAAACAAGCATCACCAAATTTTATTTTATTTTTTTTTAAATAGTGCTGTGCTATATCTGGGCTGTTGAAGCAAGTTGAAGAAAATCACCCACAAAGCAAAAGGAACATGGCAAAATTTTCCTGCAGTGTGTTGCCTTATTACATTTAAATGATTTAATGACAAGTAGGGGATTACAGGAAAACACAATGCACGCTGGAGGTAGCAAAGGACACCCGCTGCCTGTACTGTGAAATTCAAAATGGATTCCAGGAAGGGAGAACAATGCCAGGCTGCTTTAACTATTGCTCCTACTTCCTATACTATTATTACTGCTCACCAGTCTTGAAGTCTGAATGACAGTGGTCTGAGCCCTTTCAAACAGCAGCAAGAAGGTCAATTTTTGTAATGAGAAAATGGAAGTGGTGGTGCAGTGGATCGCTGAACCTTACAGTTTCTTCTATGATAAAGTAGCAGTGCCCAATCAAATTATGGTGTAGGAACACAGTGACACCACCACCATGAAACACACAACAGATGAACTAACAAAAGCACTTAAATCTGTGTAAAGCCAGTGTGATATCTAAGCCAAGTTTTCTATGACTTTCACACTGTAGGATCGCTGTAACCCCTCACCAGCACAGCAGAAATCTCTAGACCAAAGGAAAATCGCGTTGCTTACAAAGCCACTCTTCTTTCCTCGGTGCTTAGATCCCAGTCACACAGTAAATAAAATCTCTGGTTGGAAAGACTTATTGAATGAGCTATTCCAGAGAATTAAAATGCTTCATGTATACAAAACCCTGCTTTGATTAGTACCTTAGCTCCGCTTTTTCTGGGACTTTGGAACTTACTGCAGGTGAGCAAGCCAGCATGAATAACCTCGAGGTTTTAAAATACTGTCAACAGATCTGCAATTACAGTACTCCAAGACCACAGTGTCTTTGTGCTTGTGCATAAAGCTTCGCAAAGGAACAAAAATTAACGGCTGTAAGCTACAACCATTTTACCCTTGAAGCCTTGCACAGTAGTTTAATGAGTTTGAAGTACCTCTGTATCCTATTCACCGCATCTCCCCACTTTCAAATACAGTAATATTAAGGGTAATGCCTAGCAACAATATTCACATGTTCATCAGCTTCACATTTTTACTTTAATTTGTGTCCCTTTAACAGCCTAAGTGACTCTAATGAAAGGGAGAAAACCTTAGCACAATAAATCTGTGAAAGAAATTACAGACGCAAACAAGAAATCTGAGGAATAAAGAAACTAGAATGTCAGTAAAATAGTAAGAAATTGTCTGGTACTCTGAAGTACCAGCTGATCGACAGAAAATGTGTGTTATTTGCCCAAGCACACCAGATAAGGAGAATTACTTAAAAAGAGCTTGATGATTTTCTTAAATTGCACTTTTTCTAATGAGAATGATGGAGGAACACCAAGTAGTACCTGCAGGACACTTTCATTCATAGACCTATAGAAGAAATAGAAATTATGGATCAACTGGAGAAGTCAGATAACCATTAACCAAGTCTGATAGATGTATCTTTTTTTAAATTTTGAAAGGAGTGAACTAATCTTTAAAGGCTCAAAACCTGCAAATGAGATTTATCCACAAAGATTTTCTAACTCAGCAACAAGCAGCCAGTGTGATGGGTAAACTTTTCTTGTGCAGTTTCTGTCAGTCAGTCTATACTTTAAAGAATGGTTTTGACGATTCATGTAATTTACTTACACTCAAGAACATGCAGTACTACTATGCCAGGCAGCAAGGGTGAAAAGAAATACCAGCCCTATGCTCTGATGCATATTTTCCTATATATTGGGGACCATCCTTAGCAGTCCCAACTGCCATGGGAAGTCCCACTTGCCTCTGCAGCTCGGCTCTGAACAATTCAGAAAGAGTAGATACAAGCCTAGCTTCTAAAATGTGAAAGGGGCAATATTTCCTTAGCTTATAGCCTACTATAAAATCATCTAATTCCACATTTATGGGAAATTTTTGCCTGATTACTTCTAAAATGTGTCGATAATTAATGCAAAATATAATATGAAACAAATATTAACTTAAAACTCTAATATGTTCTATATTCTACTGAAATCAAACATTATAAGGAATTTAGATATTAGGCAACTTATACTTATCAATAACTTTTGAAGATCTCACTTAACCTCATGGCAGTTATATTTAGAACACAGTTAGAGCTGTATTTTCCATCACAAGACTGCTGAAGATTTCAGTGAGAGATCATGCTCTTGAGCAGCACCTCCAGCTCTTAGGCAAGAGTTCATTTACTGACTTTATTTTCTCTATTTGTGCAAGTCAACCCCCTCCACCCCCTCTTTTATGTGTTTTGTTTACAACAGAAGTGATTGTGTTTATTTGCTCTTCCAACAGTACATGGAATCTTTAGGAAGCTTGGGATGGGACAAATGCTGGGGTTTTTTTAAATGGTACTGATTGGCTGAACAGCTGAGTCATGACACCATCTCCATTCCCTTCTGAGGTTTGCCATTGTTCCTTTGGCATTCCTGCCCTCCAGCAGGCCAAGCTTTGATGCAAAATTAGGAGTTCATTTAAATGCCTATTAACTACTGAAAGCCTGTTTTCATGTGAAGTTCTATAAAATACTTCAATACTTAGTATTTACGAAGCGTTTAAAGTGATATTAATACTGTGGGATCACTAGTTTCAACAGTAATTAATATGTGTGTTTTGCTGGCATCAAAATGATAGTAACTGTTAAGAGGCACACACTGGAATAACATATCAGATACAATATTTGCACTGAGTCGCTTTTAAAATACAGATAGTGTTTTAGAAGTCATTTATCTTCCCATTCACATAGCTAGAACAAGAATTCTTCATACAGACCTTTAGAGAAAGCTAACAAGCTGGATTTTCAGCCCCCACAGGCACTGCCAACCAGCCACAGGATTTGATTCTTCTCACACACCCTAGCCAGGGTTATGTTGGTTATGTTCCCGTATCACTGGGCTGAGCACAACAGAAAAGCCTCCCCAGGACATATTTTGTTTTTAAAAGATATCAAATCAATTTTTTCTTCTGAATATTCTGCACTCCCACTGAAATCAATGTCAGCTGGAAGCAGTTAACAATTCCAAGGACTATGCTCTACTTGGTAAATACTTCCGTACTGCTACAGAATACAGCATTATTTTTTAGTTACAAATAAGCCAAGATTCACTCAAAAGTTTTCTTTATTCCTTCAGTCTAAATCACTTTTCAAGATTAGAATTCTCCTTAATAGCATTTATTTTATTTTTTTAGAGCTATAGTTAGAATATCTCCTTCTTTATGAAAGTCTTATTAAAGGCCTATAAATCTGCAATTACTGCAAGTCAAATATTCAACTATTTATCATGCAAACAGCCTGCTTTTACAGTAGGTGTCCATTTGATTTCTGTACTTATATACATGTATATATTTTGTGTCCTTAGTTAATCAGCAGAGTTATCACTTAGAATTTGCCCCTTTGGAGCAAGAACTGCTTTATGCCTAAAGTTAAGCTTGTGATGAACCCTGCTAAGCCTTAGAAGAAGGACTACACACCCAATGATGCTGAATTTATTCAGATTCCTCTGGGCTGATCCTGCAAGACATCTACACGATTTTGAATCAGACTTAGCAACAGTCAAACAATTACTAAGGAATAAAAATACTTAAGGAATTTTTTAGCACTAAGTCAGGTGGACCACAGGGCCTGATTTAATCTAATAGAAATTAGATTTAATGGATGACTGGTTGTAGGTCACAAGGACGTCAGTATCAAACTCACCAGACACGACATACTCTGTGCCTCAGAGGGATACATGTCTTAGCTGCAATCTGCTTACTAGGTGTACTGTGATAAAATCTGTGAACCAAAAAACAGCCTTCAAGCACAGGCCACTTTTAAGTGGTACAGGATTTTCACACTGCTGGGCTAGTCTCATGAATAATAATGTCAGAGAAGCAGAGTATTTCATTCATGCTTTGAACTGCAAGCGACCATGCAGGGCACATGTACCACAGCTCCTGCAAATGTTGGTGTTCTTCCCCTTTTTGCAGTAGGCTGAGCACAAAGTTGCTGAAAGTCCTCAGGACTTGGGCTGTAGCTTGTCGCTGCATAGAGAAGGTGTCCCAATGAGTCTCTGTATGTAAAGTCAGAACCTGGGACTGTGGTAGATTCTGTACTTCACCCTTCAGCCCACAAAGCATTCTTCCTAGGGAACACACGTTTTCCTTTAACACAGCAGCAACAGTCCTAAGGCAGTGAAGGAAAAATCAGCTCTCTGTTCTTCTGGTGGGAACAAGCAGAGGTTTTAAAACAGGACTCTAGGACCCTGAAGACTGGTATCTAACTATTGTTGTTTGCCAGTTGGATGCCACCACTGGGAAAGGCCTGTTAAAACCATCCTGCAGCCATGCAACTGGTGTATATACAAAAAAAATCCCTGCAACTAATTTCCCTGTTTAGGGTGCTGGGGTTTGGGGGTTTGGCTTTTTTTAACTTTTTTTTAAAGAATTAAAGTGATTATGCTCAGTTATATCAGACACAATCCTTTAAATTATCTTTTGTGCTTGTCTCCAGGTTCAAGGAGCATGCATATTTCATTATCTTAATATTATTCTAATTTTAAATTTAAAAAATACAGTAAGCAAGTTTGCTAACAAATTATTCTTATCAGAGTCAGAGTCTCTGTGTGAGCACAAGAAATAATAAGAACTGTCTTTCAAACAATATTTTTGTCTGAGAGACAGTTCTTATTATTTCTTGTGCTCACACAGATTATTGCCAAGGTGAACTGTCCCTTACTGGCTGGTAGGCTCAGAAATGCTATCCAGTCTCCCAGACAGTCCCACTCAAAATGAGACTTCAGGCCCATCACTGGTATATCAAGGAGTGACTTAGAATTAAAAGCTGGAATTTCACATGACAGTTGTGCGGCTTATTCCTTTCATCCCACTGAATTTTTATTATAGGATCCTTCAAGTTCATAGCATGTCTTTGTAGATCATTAGTCATGGTGTATATCAGCTAGCAGGGGCTGGATAGGAAACAAGTAGTTGGAAACAAGCTGAAATAAGAAATCCGTAACATCTTTTTCAGCTGGATGCATGTCTTGAGTCTGATACATTTCTGTGAAAGTAAGGACAAAGTGAGGAGCTCAGCAGACTGGAGAACAGCAAGGTCACAGACCTTGAGACAATACACAGTCATGCAAAATATATATGGCAGCTGATACTTAGATAGAAAGACAGGGTTGCCAGAGAGGTATAAAAAAAGCTATGAACATCTATTCCTTTTTGTAGCCCAGAAGATGAGTTAGCTGGGTGCTGAACAGATAGAAATGGTGGCTGGTATCTGCTGCCATTTAACAACATTACAGGTCAGCTTAAGCCGAGGCACAGTCAGCTGCTTCATCATAAACATTTTGTTGTCTAATAGGCAAACACTTCCTCACCACTCCTGCAGCTTCATTTCCTGAGCCTGCTTCCCTTCTCAGAGCTCTGTTTCCCCACATGGCAACACCATTCCTGTTTCTTGATATTATCTTGGCTTTCTATTTCAATTCTATGCAAACTTCCACCAATAAAATTCATAGCACCTGCATGTTCCATCAGTCCCACTGACAGCCTTCTCACTGTTCCAGAAAAGAAAATAAAATGCAGAGTGACTGTGCCATAAATCACAATTTTGTATGGTGTACATTCCATGTTAATTGTAGGAAGCAATAGTAAACTTGCCTGAGAGCATATTCCTCTATTGCAGCTCATGCACTTCTGTGACTGGTGCAAACCTCGTACATAAGCTTCTCCTGCTTAAAACAGTTTACTTCACAAAATAGCTTGGCATTTCTACTCATTCCAAAAGCTAGCCCACCCTAGTCAGCAAGGCCAACAATTGCTCTCAGGTCAAGCACCCTCCAGATATTACAACACTATCATTTTTGGTTGCAATTATAATCAGTCTATCCTTGTGCAGGAGAGATGAATTCCCTTTCAAAATAACTTTGATACGAGTTGTTTGATTGAAGAGCGTTTATAGAGCAAGACATAGGTATGTTTTCAGAGAGAAGAGAACAAATATGACAGATATCAGTCATGTTACTTAATACACTGCTGGAAAGAAACACACTTGAATGCTAAAGGATAATAGTTTCACAAACACATCCAGGAGAATATTAAGCAGAGCATGCATAATGGACCCACAGACAACCATTCAAAGAGATGCAATTAGTAATCAGGGTTGCAAAGTAAACCTTCAGGACAACATGGCTTAACATTTGAAGGGTAAAGACACATTTTCTTGCTGCTTATCTTCTTTATCTCCTGCTTGCTTGTTGAACCATTTGTTTTGGGGGAAAGCTTGTGAGAATGCTGACAAAGTTGGGATAACTCAACAAGCTCTACAATCAAGCATCCTCTGACAACAGTGCAGGGAGGTAAACAAAAACAAGACCTAGAAGCATTTTCCTTGCACCTTACCATGGTCTCAGTTTTATTTTGTGGAACTTCTGTCACCAGAGCCTCATGCCTTATTTATTTCTCCACCATGCCAGGTATAATCCACCAAAAACAGGGTTAGCTCATTTTAAATCAACTTTGCTTCCTGAAAGAAGCCATTCCTGTCTCTCTTCCTCTATCACTGTACACATTCCTGAGCATGCAAAATGTTGAACAGTGAAGCAAATATTAATCAGTGGTTTCTTAGCTAGTAGAGCGAAGACCCCAGTAATACCTGTCCTTACATAAAATACGGCACTGGTGACAATAGACAGGAAGAGGATATAGCTGCTGCTCACCAGAGGGTACCAATTTTTGGAAAAGGCAAACATAAACCGGGCAACATCTCATATCACCTTCTGTGAATGGGAGAATTTGCTGGTTGCCAACCTCTGGATCTATTTTAACTGCTTGAGGCTTTGAATGGATATTTGATTCTCTTTGGACAGACACCTAATTAAACTAGTACTGAAATGTATTTGGTCAATTAGGGAGAGATTTAAGACAGATACTAAGAACTGTTTATCTGATGTTTTTATTCCCTAGTGATTGTACTGGTCTATTATGGCTCTTAAGAGAAAGTGGTAGCAAGAAATGCAATATCAGTTTATCAGCAGAGATATCAGCAGTGCTCAGATAAAGTCCTAGTCTTCAATAGCCTATACACAGACACTTTCTTTTATAATGACTTTTACAAGGTGAATTCATGCAAAAGCTTTATTCTCAGGCTGTGTCAGTAACACAAAACCCACACAAGATATCTGCTTCTTTTACTCTGGATGTGCGTGAGGAAAAAGAAAAAAAGATTGCTAAATTTGCTCTCTATTTTCCAGAAAACACTTTTGTACCTGATTCTCTGAAATGCTTCAGGTTGTCAAATATAAAATGAAAGAAGCACTTCTTCTACTTTCATTAGAAATTCTTAACTAATAATGACAAAACCATTAAGGCAGAACATAGCTAGCTGTTAATAAGTGCTCAACAAAATGGAACTCAAAAATGAGTGTCCTTGTGGAATTCTTGTTACAGACACAAGCACTGTTTGTTGTTGATATGCTTCCCATAACAGGATTCTAAAATACAAATACTTAACAGTTTCTGGAACAGACAGCATGGTGTGCCTGAATTATGATGTAGGCTTAAAGACTAGCAGGAACTGCAAGAGAAGACCTGCTGGACCATGGGCTTTAGTCATCATAAATCATCTTAAGGCATTATTTTCCGTAAACATCCTGGAGGAATTTAAGTACAATCACATTACAGTAAACTCCTCTTTTCTCATCATGCAGAGTGTGAACGTAACTTGCAGGGTGAACCTTGTCCAGGGGCTGTGCAGTGAATAAAGCTGTTGTCAATCAGAGCCTTGTCTCACATGTTGAAGAAGCTGGAGAGAAAAAAGAATGTAGGAAACACAAGGGCAGAGTCATGGTTAACAAAGTTACTGCTGAAGAACAGTATTCTTTCTGTGATGTTGTTCAAGTTTCAGAAATCAACCTCCCATTTTGGACAATGTCTCGAGACTCTGAGAATTAGTTCCATTTATTAGCCTTTGTTATGCCAGTTCTACGGCTGTAAAGTTGCATGTCTTTGGGATTTCCTGCTCTCCACAGGCTGTATTTCACCAAACACTACATTTGTATAGAACTAGTGGAATTTTATTGCCCAGCAGTCATAAAATGTTTTATTGCATGTGCAGTTTCACACACACAAACTCAGAAGAAGTTATGACTATCAAGCATTTTTAAAATTAAATTCTCCGAAAAACCAGATAAAATTGATAATCCCTGCTACTTTCAATAAGTTAAATTCCACTAGATTTCACAGAAAAGATTACCATTCCTTTCCACCTTTACATGCTGCTCTGTCTTTCCCTAATTGTAACAAAATAGAGTAACAAGATAAAAAGAAAATTTGGTGATTTTCTTGAATCTGCTGGATATACTGCCCAAAATGGAAGGCCTTCATTCATGATATATAAGAGGTCTTCCCCCCTCCCACCAATATATTTCCCCAGTGCAAGTCCACTGAAATTAATGGAACAAGCCCTGTTGTTTTTAAATAGGCTTTGAGTAGGGGGTCTCAGTGGTTGTTTATTGGCTGGGTTTATTCTGTTCTTCTTTGCTGTATCCATACATAATTCCTTGGAATAATATGAGCAATTTTTACCTTTCACTGCTCTCTACATTTCCTCAAATTCAAATGCAGTGCATTTGCTACAAATGCAGATATCTTTTTTAGCTCCATTTAATGTTCTGCCTCTGCATTTGAACAGGCCACTTTGTCAAGTCAGTGAATTTGGTACGAGGGCACAATTTGTTGCCTCCTTCTGGGGTCCCCAAAGACATCAATTAACTCAAAGCACGAGTTCTGACAGCACAAACAGGAAGAGTTAACCCCCCACAGTTATTCTTTATATTAGTCAATCCACCCTCCTCATTCCCTCCGTCCCTCTTCATTTTCCTTTCTAATGAACAGGGACAGATACCTCTTTCTACTGAGATACTTCCACTACAATGACAATTCCCTGGCTCTCCCCAGGTGATTTACTTTTCAGGCAGTGCCCACTTATTGATCTCTTCTGTGACAAATTTCAACACATGCACAGTCCTGGAAAATACTTCTGGAGATGAATCCTTCCTGTTGTTCAAAGAGGAGGATTATTTTTATGCAATATATTTCAAAAAATGGTTCCTGGTATAGAATCACTTTCAATAAACTGTGCAAGAATTTATCTACTAATGAGTTAATAAGAATTACTGCTGAAATTATTACCTTTACTACTGCTTAAATATATATACATGAAGTTTAATTTACATTGATATTCTTCTGAACTTTGACTCTGTAAAGATTTTTAAATTTTTTTTTAACCACCAAAACTTGTTGCTTTTTGATAGAGTATCTTGAACTAGAACTATTTCAGTTTAAAAACTGATGGCAAATATGAAGATGCTTTGTAGTTAAAATGGCAGGTAAAAATTACTTTACAAGAAAGCCACCCATAATAAAATATTTTCTGAGGAATAAACATGTAGTCCCTTAATTTACATACTCCAAAAGTTCTTGCCAGTTCACTCTGACCAAGCTGCAGACAAGAATGGCTCAGGAAGCACATTATTATAGCAGTGTTAGGTATGATAGGTATTAGGGCCAAGTACTGAAAATAGAATTGCAAATAAATCATAATTTAGCCTCAGAAAAACATCACCAGTCACACTTTGTATCTTTTTCTTTACCAAACAGTGGCTAGTGATTTTACAAGACCTGGTACAGATGTCTGTCTCTACAGTGGCACTAAATGCTTCTAATCCCCAGTTCCTGCTGCAAACACATAACCTGAAGTATGGCCTTTTTCAAAATACCTGACACAAAACTCTGGTTTTTCATTATCAAGAAGAAATCTTCCACAAATTGTTCCTGAAATTTTACTAATGGTGTCAGCTCCTGCTTCTCCCTGGAGAACCCAGACCCTTGATAGCCAGACCCTGCTTCATGGCACCTGGCTGCCAGAATAAGAAGTATCACTTGAATCAAATTTCACCCGGAATAATTGATACAAACTGGATACAATATACTTTTTATCACTGCTTTCTGCACTGCTATATCTTGTGTTGCCACTGACTGATCAGAAACCATGGTCTTCCTAAAAGCAAAATTTTGCTTTTCCAGCAAAAAGCATTCAGATTGTGGTGCCTTCTACAGCATCAGCACTCCATGTTCTTTAATTCTTTCCTTTCGAGTGCTCCTTCGCATCTAATTCTTCAGTAGAATTCTCTTTCAATGTTTCCTCCTTTCTTCCAGCCACAGGCTGACCTTCCCCATCCTGCTTAGTCTTAGCTCCATAACATGCTGCTTCTTTCCTACAAGCCCCACTGTACTTTGTTACTCTGTCCTTCTCTCCCTCCCTTTACATAAACACCTAAAGAAGTAATTTCATGCGATTTCGAAAGTCTGACTCCTCAGCTTCTCGGGTCTTTCTCTCATGAACAGTCTAACTGAATCAGTAGGTCTTTTCACACAGCAAAGCTAGGAGAATTTTCCCCCCAAAATGTATCTTCTCTGAAATGGTAGCTTAAGCTTTTCTCCAGGTATGGTTCCTAAATCTGTAATTCATCTTTAGGATTAGCCAAGCAAACAAACTACCCCAACCCCCAAAAACCCTCACAAATACTGTAAGAACAATTTTCTCTATTTAGCAACAGATTTCAACTTCATCAAATAAATAAAATCGAGTTTTTCTAGACAAGTTATAAACAGCTGAAATTAATTACTTATGTCAGGGTTGTTTGGATTTTTGTTTGTTTGTTTTAAGATTGGCTTCATTTTATTAATATTGGAGTTTATTCTGATTTAAATTGTTAAGAAACTTTACACATTTTTAGCAATTCCCCCTGATCTGCAGACCTCATCTAAAAATAAAATAAATGTAGCAATCTGGTAACTAGAGCAATATAAACCATGAGAGGTTTTTACCCTTCATCTTCCCCATTTGTATTGTAATCTTATGTCTTTAAATCATTACCAACATTTTCTATTTGCAATTCTGTTAATGTTTCTAGGTTAGTATTGGTAAAATATCTGACTGGAAGGTACATACAAAAGTTACCACATATTGGGCAAGTTTTGGGCAACATCCGCTTTTATTTAAAGCAAAAAAAGAGTGAAGGGTTTTGGTTCAAATCTTACTCTTAATTTTGGTTATTGACAGCTAATTTTTCAAATAATCTGACACCCTGAAGTCTTCAAATACAGCATTCCTCCAGTTCATAAAATTAAAACTTCTTAAAGCTTAAGGGAAACTTGCACAGATCTCTTGGTCTGTGTAAGAGAGTCACTCTGTTTCTATTTCCTTGCAGGGCTATTTAAGGAGAAAGGCAAACAGGAGGCTTTCAAAAGACCAAAGGTTTCTGCTCAGCATGTGTCACAATGGGAGCAGAAAGTAAAAGTGGAGCTGCACTTTCTCCCAAACTTATTTCACAGTCTGAGCATCTGCAGGGAACACGTGGCCTTTTGCAACACCCCTTGTCTTTACAGCCTGCAAATGGCAGCAGGCCACAGCTCCCTCTGAATTCCACATTTACCACTGAACTGAGTGGCAAAATGTCTAAGATGCTGCCAGCACTCATTGGAATGTGCTGCTACCCCGTCCAGAAACACACAGGCCAGCCTACCCAGGCCATTCACAAGCAAGCAGAAACAACGACAGTGAGTAACTGTCACCAAAGTAATTAAGGAAAGCAGGTGTAAAGCACTGCAACAGGGATTTGAGCAATTTGAATGTGATTTGATCTCAAGAACTCCAGTTTAGACACATACGCTTTGAACTTTATGTGACCTTTGTGGCCTATATCTCTTAGGTGGGAAGGTTCAAGAAGAGATGGAGCGATTGTGCTTCCTCCTTCCTGTCACTCCAGAAGCGATGAATGATTAATTTCTCCTGTGTTTCATCTTCAGTGCTTCTGACTTCCACTGCAACTAAATGATGCAAGAATTGAGCAAGCTTTAACGAACTCTGAAAAGTTTAATATTTGGATATAGATTCAGGAGGATCCCGTGTGTATCCAAACCCGATTTCTCCTCTGAAATGTGCACCAACACTCTAAGTTGCATATACACCCAGTTAAGCTTTGCATTACAACAAACAAAATTAATCACAGCTGATGAACTGAAACTTGCCACAGAGAGTCCAGCGTAAACAAAGTAAGCACTTTACATATTCTGTCACCCTTGTCATTTAAACAAAATAATTGAAAATTTTTAAGGTGAAAAATTTTCACGTATCAGACCACAAAAAGTTATTAGAGCACTTTCCAGGAGCTGAGATATGTAACATTAATGAGAATGTGGATAAAGAAGAGCAGCACCACAGTGGCTTTCCCTACTGCCTCGTCCTGGCAGACAACCCCTCAGACCTGCAGTTCTGCTTGTGCCTACAAGAAAACTGCAGGGAGGGAGCAGAAGCAGTGCTGTGGGAGAGAGGCAACAATATAGGAATGGGGAGAGAGTGGGAGGGTGATGGCAAAAGCCCAAGGAATGGTGGGAGTGGGAATGGAAATGGAAATGAGGGAGAGAAGAAAGCAATAGCCAGGAGATCCACATAAAGCAGGTTGTGAATTACAGGGTTACGCATGGTAAGCCATCTGTCACTTCTCCTCAGGCAAGGATACTTGTTTGGTAGTGAGATGGATAACACTTGGCTGTGTTTCCATAGCGAGCATTCCCTTACTCCAAGAGTAACCAAATTTTAACTGGGACAATCCCCACTGCTTTTGAAGATGCATGGGAGGGCCATATGCTTTGATCAAAGCCATCTACACTACCAAAATCACAAAGAAGATGTCAAAGCACATCACGAGACATCCAGACTGACTGTCACAGTCCAGTCAGCACATTCGTTCTCCATCCAAGACAGTCACAGACTCATCACATGGTTGGCCCTGTGTCTGAAAAAGCACAATCTTTTGATTTGTCGGTTTACTTGCTTCTCCATCTGAGGGCATGGCTTTGATAGAATCTCTGTTCTTATTACCAGATCTCCTACAGTTTAGATATTTGCTAAACTTTACCCTCATTATTTTTTTCATCTGATGGAGCCACCCTTCTTTTCTGGTATTTCTACAGTATGCTGGTTTTGGCTGGGGTGGAATTAATTGTCTCCACAGTCGCTAGTATGGGGCTATGTTTTGAACAGTGTTGATAACACAGAGATGTTTTTGTTATTGCTGAGCAGAGCTTGCACAGAGCCCAGGCCTTTTCTGCTTTTCGTACTGTAACGCTGGTGAGGGGACAGGGGGTGCATGAGAGGCTGGGAGGAGACACAGCCAGGACAGGTGACCCCAACTGACCAGAGAAATATTCCAGACCAAGTGACATCATGCTCTGTACATAAAGCGGGGGGACAAAGGAGGAAGAGGAGGGGCTGATCTGGGTTCAGAAAGGGGGGTCTGGCATCAGTCAGCAGGTTGTGAGCAATTGTATTGTGCATCACTTGGGTTTCCCTATTCATTATCATTTACCATTATTATCATTTACCATTATTACCGTATTTTACTTTATTTCCAATTATTAAACTGTTTTTATCTGAACCTACAAATTTTTCCTTTGATTCTCCTCCCCATTCCAGCAGGTTTGGGGGGGGGAAGAATGGGGGGGTTTAGCGAGAAGCTGTGGGTACTTAATTTCCAGCTGGGCTTAAACCACGACAATTGCTATAGCTTGGAAAAGCACTAGCCAAGGACAGAAATGCTACTGCTACTGATCCTCTCCAAACAGAAACAAAAAGGGAATTCCTGTTCTGAGGAGCAAACACTGTTGATGTAAATGTATCCCTGTTTTCGTGGAGCATTCAACCAGCCAAGCAAAGAGTTCTACATTTGCTTTTTATTTTCTTTTTCTTCTTTTTTCTTTTTTTTTTAATGATAGTGTAATTTATGTTGGAAGGGACATAGAACGCCATTGGGTTCAAACATTGCTCAAAGCAGGGATAACTTCAAGGCTAGATTGTGTTTCCTAGGGGCTCATGCAGCTGAGTTTTTCATACCTCAAAGGATGGAGATAGCACAGCCATTCTGGGCAGCCTTTCTAGTGTTAAATCCACCCCCCAAGCAAGAATCACTTTTCTTCAGATGAATTTCCCTTGTTTCAACTTGGGTCCACTGCCTCTCGTTCTGCCATGCATCTGCAAGAGCCTGGCTTAATCTTTTCTGTAACAAAGATGAAGATAGAAAATTATAATTATCTCTCTTTAGCCATCTCTTTTCCAGGCTGCAGAAATGCAGCTCTCTCAGCTTCTTCTCATATGTAATCTGCTCAATGCAAATGTTTGCATTTTCCTAATCTGTCAAATCTTAATGGGGTATTTTCACTGTTTGAAAGTATGTATCCTAGTGGATGTATCACAGTGGGTAATCCTGACAGAGATGCACTAAGCAATCAAATCTGGCAAAGCCCTAAGAAGCCCTCTCTCTGGTGAGGCCAGGGTTTCACCCTCAGAGCTATCATACAGTTTAAGACAAAAAGACACCCAGGCCTCTTTGTTTTCTGGCTCAATTGTTTTCCCAGACCTTGCTATCACTGAAATCTATCTTGATTTTTCCACAAAGGGCACTGATTTAAGATGTCTGCATTCCAAATCTGATTGCCACCTGTGCTGCTGTTTTCACTACCATATTTGCAGTGGCTTATTCCTCAACACTGTGATTTGATCTTACCCACAAAATATGCAATACTGCACCCAGGCAAGTACCTTGGAAAAAATCAATTACTACACATGCATGCACAAACTCAGTAGCTCTTCTTTTGATGATACACCACACTGCAGATTGCATATACAAGGGCAGATTGAGCTTTTAAGAACATAAAAGCACTTAGAGGACTTCACTGTTTAACAGACACAGACTAATCTCTTCCTCTCTGACAGTCAGGCTTCAGAGTTCACCGTGTGTGCATACAGATACAAGATAATGAACAGATATTTATTCTATACAGAATTCAAAAGTAGAGTGGAAAATTCTCCCATTTCTACTGTGTGATATTTCAGATATCTTGCTGCAGTAAAACAAATTGTTACCCTGTATAACACTGTAGCTATTCTATCCAGTATTCTTTCCCAAAAGTGAATTGTGTTTCTTTCATTATAAGCCATTTACAGTCTCACTTGTGAAACACATGCCCTTTTCAGTCCTCCCTTTCCTTAAAGATAACGCAACAGTGCAATATGTCAGACCGTTCACTGCACATACATGTCTATCTCTTTGCACAGAGAATGAAAGCTGCTTCCTACAACTTGAAACATTTCCACAATGACTAATTTTGGTCTTCTAATCAAACAAGAGAGTGTGCTTTATCATTTAATTTATTCTCAGTGCTTGAAATGAGCCAGCTGCTTAAAGGGAAGTTTGTTGACTTCCATCTAAATTCTTATCTTCATTAAATGACTATTAGTAATATAACAAATAAACAACTTAATAAACACAAAAAATTGCTTATCTAAATGTAGTTAGTGAGAATTATTGAACCAGATAATTTTCTCTTAGTTTTCTGGAAAAGATAAACCTATGTTATCTCACTTAGGTCACCAGGGAAATTAACTTCTCCACTATCAAATCTCTGCAAAGTCCACTTCCATTGAATGGGTACTTGTACCTCCTTTGATTACCTCCTTTCTGTAGATACCTTGAACAACCATTCAATGACTTTTCTTAGTAATTTTGCTTTTGGAATGTAAGAAAGTTAGACCACTGCTTTCTTCTGCTCTTTCAGTTGTCCATTTACACAGAAAAAGAACTTAAAATCCTATAAATATTTTAGGTTTTCTCAGAAGTTTGTTCTCACCACTGCCAGCCATGGAGAATTAAATAGGTCTTATTTTGTGCCAATGTAGGCAGGGTTAGGTATTCAGAGTCAGCAGCTCTAACTGCTCTGCTCAGACAAATGAGTCCCAGAAATGTCCCAAAGAGGTTCAGAGTGATCCTGCTTATGCAAAGCACTGTTCTTCATGAAGGGCTGGATTTCCCCTCCTGTGAAACCTCCCAGACATATAATGCAGGTTCTCATACAGATTTTCAGCACCAGTCAAAGTAATTCTCACTTGCATTGCAATGTTCAGGTCTCTGTTTAGAGGGCTTTAGGTTTTTTAAACAATTGGGTTTGGTTTTTTTAAAAAAAAAATCAACCCACACCAGCCTGATGTTCACCTTCATAGTCAGCTCATAAATCAGCAAGAACAAGATGGCAGCAATTCTTTCCAGAAATAATTATAATGCAGACTACCTAGAAAAGACATTTAAAACTTCTCATGTTCACTGAGTTACTGTCTTTAGATAATAGTGCACTTACCTTAATCTTGGAACTTCTAACATGGAAATATTTTGTCTCTCTAGTATTTTAAAAATAGAAAAATACAGCACTGGCTGCCTAATCAAAGATATTTCTGAATCTGTATTTTATAAAAAAGAGGGGTTTCTAAATCCTAAAGACAATTGATTTTTTTCCAGGAATGAACCTCCTGCAAATGAAACTATTTACAAAAAAACCCATGCTTTTTCACCAGTCAGGAGTCACAAGATGAGAACTAGCTCCCACCAGAAGTGAAAAAACCACGAAGTAGGTAGTATACATCTGGTTAAAAAATTTGAACCTGATCTCTATGATGATATGACTAAGTTTTATTCACCACTTATTACTTCTTATTAATTCACTTAAGTTGCAATTATGCAATGTAAAGAAAATCAAGGAACTCAGAAAATATATCTAGTTCATCACAACAATATTTCAAATATTATTTATATAAAATCTTAAGATCTTGCCTGCAAAACAGATGCTTCCACACTGAGGGCAAACCTCCCTGGAGGCAATAATAACTTAAGCAGCTCATCTGGAGCACACTGGTTTGTCTTGTTTTATAAACATTAGTATTAATGATTTTTTTTAGTTTAAAATTAAATTATAATTCTTTACTTGGATTTCTAAGCATTAACCATAGTTAAAATATTCTAATGACCCACCTTAAAACATTAGCATTCAAACATCTTTAGAAATGTAAGAAAGGCTTTTCCGATGTTCCTGTTTTTCTGTGGGTCATCTCTTGCCCTTGGGTTCGTCCTGTCAATGAGTTCATGGAGTTTAAAATGGCTGCATTTGTGTTGAGCCATGGATGTGCTGTGAGGAGAGGGAAGAATCAGGCTCTGTTAAAAGAATGAACATGTAAAACAGCAACAACAAGTAGAGAAGTGAATCTTTATATTTGGCATCTTCCTCACACCAGATATTAAAAACCATTCTGTTCAACATCAGCCGAGCTCAATGTCTCATTTATTTGAAGCTCAGCTCTCCAACTACAATCCTTTTTCTGTCTCTGGCACATGCATACTGATGCAACAGGTATCCACAGGTTACTTGCACAGATTGTCACAGCAGATTTTTAATCTATAATAAAGAATGAGAAGTTTGTGTTGACTGAAAAGTAATGAAACTTTCTGTCAAGATAAATTTTACACATTAAATCTGCTCCGGGTTTAGATCAATGCAGATAGTGTCAAATAAAACAAAATACTACAAGGGAAGAATCACAAAAATTGATTGTGGCCAAAATACGCCCCAGCACTGTTAAGAGGTTTACTTCAGTAATGTCTTGGTCATTGACTAGATCAATGAAACTCATTCTTTCAACGGCATCCAATTATCAGTTTACCGTGAAGTGAGCTTTCTAATAAATCAGTATACTTTACATAAAAGTAGACAAAGCTTCAATGAAACTTAATAGCAAGTACAAAAATATTTTGGTTCCAGGAAACAGAGGTTTCTATCACACCCAAGAAAAAGGCCATTACTTTCCTTATTTAAGGCTGCCCCACAAGTAGTAACATTTTGAGGCAGTAACTTTCTGTTGGATAGTTTATGGTTAGCAGGATAACAGAGTTTGATTAAGCACTTAGGATAGGTGATCAAAATGCTTCAGTCATATTTACTGAATAAAAAAATGGCAGGCACAGTGAGTGCCAAACAACATAAATTCAGGCATGGTATCAGATAGTCAATTAAAAACCACTTTCCACAACACAAGTTCTGAAATGCTTTCTTACCAATATTACATGTCTCAGGTATATGTTTTTCTATTTTTTGCGCAAATAGTCAGCCAGTAACCATTCGAGCTTTACAGCAGAGTGGATAGAGTGGCAGACTTAGGTTCTCTATGGCTACTCTTCTTTGTGCTCTCTAAGAGGTAATGCCATGAAGAGCCTCCAAACCTGCATGCCGACAGTAATAGATCAGAGACAGAGATAAACGTGAGCACCACACAATCTGTAATGTGTTTGTGTCACACCACCTCTGTAGAGCAGAGGTTTTCTAACTATCTCACAGTTAGGAAGTCAAAAGAAAGAGATGAAGGACCAGATCCTGGAAAAATCTTATGAAGATCCATTTAGAAATCCCAGCTGGCTGTCACATAAAACCAGGGGAAACCAAACAGACATACCTACGGAAAGCATGCAGCACTGAGACCCAAAGGGTCCAGTCTCAGAAAATCCAAATTCACCCTGATTAGCTGTGAGATTGAAGATCACTTAAAAGGAGATATTATTTGAAAATACTGAAATTTTACCCAGTTCAAAGCCAAATGAATGTCTCCATAGTGATTATAGGCAGACAGAGGCCAGGAACGGGACAGATGTGTCCAAATCCATCTCCAGAAGCCTGAGGTGAGGTTTATAGAATACAAAAGGCCATCAATGCCTCCTTCTCTCCTTGCAGAACGTGTATGTGTACATCCAGCTCTACTTGGTCCATATTTTTACACCAGAAAACCATATTCTGCTGTTATAATCTCATTGCTCTCATGGGTGCTGTTATTTAACCTTTAGTGTGCTCTGAAAGATTCTGCAAAAAATGTAGATTGTGTGAGATAAACCACAGTGTCATTGCTGGCATATTTGGCCCCTGCATTCACAGCAGGCCTGGTGCCGCTGCCAGGCTGGCTTCACTGCAGTGCTGGAATTACTAGGAGCAAATCAAAGGAATAAAAACCTACAACACCTGAAGGTGAGCCTGGCCACTGCCCTGCACAGAGCAGAGCACTCTGAAAGCACTCCCTGGTGCTGCACTGCACTGTTCCACCTGCCTGAGTTCTGTTTGCAGTACCACAGATATCTGTGGGAGCGGTGACACGTGCCCTGGGGGCATCTACTGCATCACAGCAGCCACTACGCGAACTTGGATAAAAGAGCTGGAAAAGGGCAAACCCTAAAAGCCAGTTGTTATTTTGTCTAGCGAATGGAGTGAATGCCAATTATTTAAAAACCTAACTGATCAATTAATATTGATTCTGCTTTGCTTCCCATTGATTACCAGGCTCAATGTAAGAGAGGAAAAAGAAATTGTTCTCTTTTATCCTTGATCCTGAGGTATAGTTGTGGCAGCTCAGCATACAGCAGTAGGTTGTTCTTCATAAAATCTACACAGAACACAAATTCCTATTGACATCAGCATGAAAAAAATGTCTGATAACTCCTTCATCACAGATTGTATTGTACTGAAAAACTCACCACGGTGTGTTTTTCATTTTATGTGTACCAGAGGTGGTATATTTGAATGGAAAACTCCATGGCTGTAGGAAATACAAATTGCTCACAAAAAGTTATCAATCAATCAGATACTGGAGTCAGCGAGTCATGAGTACCTAAGACTGGTACTTGAGGGGATATGATTTTTATTTTATGGATAAATTGAAATTACCCACAAAGAAGGAAAGATGGGAAGAAGGGAAGATGGTAATGGTGAACATCCTTTCCAATGGCAATAAACTCAGCAAGGTTCTCATCTCCTTTCAGCAGCAGATGTTTGTTCTTCTGTGCATCCTTGTGACAAAACTACTGCTTAAAAAAAAAAAAAAATGCAGTTTAACACAGTGAGGCATAATTCCCAAGTAGATGATAAGAGACCACAAAAGTTCATAAAAATCGGTTTATCAAAGACAATTCAGTGAGGCATGTTTTGATCAGTGAGAAGTACATACAGAGATGGTACAAGCAGATTTTTAGAGATGGTACAAGTAGATGAGTTTCTGTCCTAGGAAAATTCTCACGTAAGTTGAAACCTCTGAACTTGATCTTTCAGTTATGGGAAGAACCCAATAAAGGCTCTGAGCCTGGTGTTCTCATCATGCTGGCAAACACACAACAGCTACCACTGAATTTAGCCCCCTTGCAGCCTCTAAGCCTACAAGTTGTCTTAGGTGTATCTAATTTGCTGGGTCGCTCCTAGGAAAAATTTGGCAGGACTGTCAGATTCCAGCTTTGCTGATTGCCAGTGCCACAGCAGCTTTAAACAAAGTCTAAATCACATTGTTGAACCTACCTGTGGACACAGAGAAGTTTGAACCTGGGTGAACCTGGAGTATAAAACACCTAGTCTGGGCAAAGCCTCGTTATTTATTTCCAGAGGTTAGAAACAAAGTTAATACCTTGTGCTCTAGATACAATCCATTGACTGTGTGGTTATAAACATTTACATAATGTTCACACCAAATATTCTGTGTCTTCCCACTGGGTTTTAGTATTTGTGGGACCCACCCACAGCTAACATAAAAATCCGTGCATACAGACATCTTCATCATGAGCCTTAGCAAGGAGGTGAGCAGACCCTATGCACCTCTGCTCAGGCACGGAGCCAGCTCTGGCTGTTCTGTGCCTCCCCCAGGACACACTGCAGTCCCTGGAAGGCTGAGCTTCTGTTCTCCAGCTGCAGCTGCATGTCCCGGGCATGGACAAGATGCACCCCCAGCTAGTTAGGGGGTTAGGGATGAAAGTCAACACCTTGAATCCCTGAATTCCCTTGAATCTGGGAGTATATAGAGCACTTTGTCTTAGAATTAGACTAATGATGACACAGCACTTTCAGAAAGTCCTGACATATCTTTTAAATGCTTAAATATGAGCTCACCTGATCATTTTGGAAAGCCATCTAAAAACTCCTTTCTCTGTATTATACTCATAACTGAAATAGTAAAATATAGATATAGACACAGCTTCTGACAAATCTGTTTTTTACATTTTAGCCCTAAATTCCATTCACTTTCAGATGCTTACATATGCATATTTCCATATTATAGTTTTCATCTTCTTCTATGTTTTCCTCACAGTTTCAGTTTCTCCATTTAAAGGAGTAACAACTATTTAAAATGTAAAAGCTTTCTCTCAATTTTGAAGCACAGCTCTGAGATATTCATACACCAATAATTAGATTCCAACACTAAACCATCTTTTACCTTGTCTATTAAGAGTAAATTTATAACAGACTGATTATATCTCCCCTACAACGTACATACAAAAAAACTCCAATGAAATTGATTTAAGATGGTTTAAAACCAGCATCATCAAGATTAAAAAAAAGGACCTAGAAAATAATTATTTCTGTTGCATTCTTGTAGCTTATTATGAGAAGCAAATCCACAAAAGTTATGAATCTATACACAGACAGACATACAGACACACAGATATTTAGCTCTCATCAGGAAGACATGAAGACTCTCTTGTGTTTTTATCACTTACCAGCATTTCTATCTCATGCAGTATATTTTTCATGTATGACTTCTGTTAACAAGCACTTTAATAGATATCTTTTTGGATGATGTAAGAAAATAGCCAGTTTTCATGCCTTCCTTATTAAAGAACTCTTTACTACTTATAATTTTTATGAAAAACTTTTTTTAATTGCTCATATTTCCATGCATATAGCTTCATACACTAGAGCAATTTTTATCCAAGAATCCTAAGGTACTTATAGGATTAAATTAAAAATCACAGTGGTAACATGGACCAGAGATTTTGTGGGATGTGGATTCTTGCATGTATGTCTCAAGATGGGAAAACCAAATGATAAATTATGATTTTGGTTATGAAGTAATTTAGTAAAAACCAATTAATAACAGATATTTGTAATGATAGTCAGAACGTAGCTAGGTGACATATTGTTTCTAGTATCAATGTCCTGGATAATCCATGACATCTGCAGTTACTTCCAGCAGCAACTAGTAACTCATATTCCCTGAGTCACCCACTCTGAAGTATTGAATGTGTTACTTCACAAACCCTGACCTGCTATCACTTGTTGAAACTCTTCCTGTAGTCAGAATTAGAGCCTGAAAAATAATTTGAAGATGCAAAATGCAGAGGTCCTTGGAGGAGGATATTATCTGTTCTGTCAGAATAATAATCGTAGCAATCATAATCAAGATATCTGAATTACTGGTGTTAGAATGCAAAGTTAATTCTGGCTCTACAATGTGTAGGAACAGAGCAGGACAGAAGGTCTTGAGGACTGGATCGTACTCACAATTTTATAAGTTATTTAGTTACTTAAAAAATATTTTGATGGGGGAAAAAAGTGGATGTGTAGCTCCAAAGACAGCAGAAAAGCAGCTTTCAAGATACATGTGAATTGGAAATGCTACAGTTGAAAGGGCTGCGTCTGTACCTTGGTCGCCCTTTGGCTTAGAGAATTACACAGTTACATGCTGAAAATTCTCACCAGTGTTTCACTTTAAGCACTAAGGAGAAGAAAAGGACTCCTCTACTTGGAATCAGACGCTTGCAAACAGTTGACCAAAACCTTTGTGTACTTCACTGCCACATAAGAAACGTTAGCTCTGTAATGAGTCATAGGCTGTACCCCACATGGATTCTCTGTTGTTTCATAATAGAATTTATACTACAGTCATTTTCTCTGCAGGGATTCTAATACATATCTTTTTTCCACTATACAAATACCTATTTTCATGAATTTCGCTGGAAATTCATATAATTGAGCCATCTCTTCATTGTTACATCCATTTCAAATTGATCAGTGAGTTAAAACTTTGGTAAAGGGAGTCTCTGGGCATCCTGGTAGAGGTATCACATTAGGCTCATTTCCTTAATGAGGCAGGTTAAAAATACGCATAAACATCTTTCCAAGTATGTTACTGACCAAGTAACAATAAAGTCTAAAATAAATGGCACGGCCAGGTATAATGCAATAGTATGTTAGGATCAGCATAATCACTGGTTGTCTCTGTGTTTTGCTACTATTTCTACATGGGTACAGGACATGGCAGAACTGCATGACATGCTGATGCTCTGCTCCAGCATGGTAGGGGTGATTCAACAAAACAGGAGCAGAGATTCAATAACACCACTGGGCCTTGAATTCAGTTTCTTGCAAGAAATTAAAAAATTCCATGAACAGTTTCTTGTACCACACGTTGATATTTATAAAATATGAGATAATGCATCATCAGGGAAATGTTGCTGATCTTACCTAGAAATAAAGTTGTTATTAGAATTTTTATAGTAGCTTGGGAGCTGTACCAAGTGAGCTATACTATCAGTTGGCTTGCAAATATCTTTCATGTTTGTGTTCCTAAGGCTGCTTCTACTGCAGAATTAACTTTTATCGTCAACTAAGTCATTACCTTGCTTAGCATTTTCAACATTTCAATATCTTGTGTAGTTAGGAAATTATTACCAAGACTTAATCATCTTCAGTTTCCATACTTCCCTCTTGCATTGCTACAAAAATAGCCTAGTGAAGGTAACAGCTGAAAAACCTTTGTATTGATACAGTGAGAACACCTTGATAAAGTGAAATATGCTTGTGCCATCAGCCGAGAACAGTGAATTGGTAGAAGCATTACTGGGAAGAAGAAAATCAGATTAAATAATTAGTGTCAATTAGCCCAAGCAAATAATTCTATAAACAATTGGTCTCTAGTGCCCTGTTTAATTATGTGAGACTTTCATCGCTTCTTATCAAGTCTGCTTTGATTTATGTTAGACTCTTGAGCATCCCAGAAGTATAATTAATTCTTGTCTTGTAAATAAACCTTTGGTAATTAATGGTAGCAGGAAACAGTACACTGTCTTTTTTAAACTATCCCACTATGGAACTATGAACACTTGAAAACTATTTTAGATTTCAGGGTAAAAGGGATTCACACTGCAGAAGGAGACATGATAATTGTAACTAAAGGCAAACTTTTTAGAAGGAGTAATACACTAACTACCATTATATTAAACAACCATTCTGTGTTACTTACTATAACCAATGTACACCTTTGTAATCTGGCTTTAGACTGTAATATCTGTTTTACTTATATTCAACTCTCGATCCCTATATTAAAAGAAATTAGAGAGTTAATTCTTTTCAGATGTAGGCAGCAAATACAATTTCTGCAAAAGAAATTCATAGCTAAGATAAACTTCTCATTAAATGGCAATGCTTTGAAATTCCTAGCACAGTCAGTCCTTCCTAGATACAGGAATCTCAGCTAATCCCAGAACTACATGAAAACAAGTAAATAGGAAGAGAATGGAAAATCACTTCAGTTGCCCAAATAAATATAGTACACAACCTGAATTGTGCTATTTGAATTTGTAGGTGCAGCTCCTGTAAATCACTTGATCCTAAAATTCCTCTATTTGATGGCTTTGTTACACTTGAAAAATAAATGCAGTATCCTTTGCCTTGAGTAGATTCCCACAGCTAATGAGCGCAATGGCACAGCAAATAAATAGGCACTGAAAATGATCAGCTAATGTAAGTGTGTAGTAGGTATTTTCTAAATTCATTGGGAACAAGGTGAATTTCAAAAATGCTCATAGCTGGTCCATACTGTGCTTTAAACTACTGATATTACTACTGGTATCAGTGACGAGGTATGCTACAGGTCTTTTTGGGTCTGGTACTGCATGGTACACCATCACTGCACCTTAGCAGTTCTAGCACTGTTGGAAGCTTTTAAATACAACAAAGAGTACTAAAACCTCAGTCCTTTGAGACTTAGGAATGACCCACAATCCTGGCCACTTATTGCCCAGATTCTGTGGCTGCCTTTCCCTGTTTTTATTCAGATTTCTCTCCCACAGATATTGAGGAAGACAGGACTGAGGATGAATATAGGGAGGAAACAGGGGGAGAGGGACAGTGCATTCCTGAGCATTTCCACCCCAATATGGTCTTGAGCATAGCATGCATCCACATGCACAGCTGGACATTCTTGAAATTTCAGTTACAGTATAGTGGGGTGCTAGTAGGCCATTGTATCTTTTTACCAGCTGTCAAAATTGAGCTTGACTCCATCATTTCTACAAATCTTCTGCAATTATTATAAGGATGCCATCACAGTGTTCCTTTGCCTCCACTTTTCCAGATTAAAGACCAGTTTCCTCAGCCTCTCCTTGAAAGGCAAATGATCTAAGTCCCTGACCTTCATAACCCTCTGCTGGCCCCACTCCACTTTCTACACATGCTTTCAGAACTGGAGAACCCAAGGATACAAATATTCCCAGTACAGCCTCATCAGTAACCAGCATAATGGAATAATAATATCCCCAAATCTACTGGTCTCAGTCCTTGCAGTATGGCTCAGTAGCAGATTTGTTTTATTTTCAGTGAGAGCATACTTTTGGCTCATTCTCAGCCTGGTGGCCACTGTTCAGGACCTCTTCAGCCACGCTGACTCTCCTCACCTGTACATGCGTGAGGTTACTCAGGACTCTGCACCTCTTGCTGAACTTCACAGATTTTATGTTGGCTCCATCCTCACATTTCTCAAGGCCCCTCTGGACTGAGTCTCTCTTGCCTAGCATGTTAACTAATCTTCCTAATTTGCTAAGAGCACCTTCTATTATATCACTGTTGTTGATGATGAACACATTGAACTGAGTCAGTCCCATTTCAGCATCATGGTGGTCTTTTTATTGTCAGCTGTTAACTGAACATGAAGTCCTCAATAAATGCCTCTGGGTCCAACAGCCAAGACAAGACCAAGTGCATTTATCAGTCGCTTATACGGGAGAGCTGTGGGAGATGGCATGAGAACCTCACTAAAGTCAAACTTCTTATCCACCACTCCTCCCCCATTCACATAGCCAGTCATTCCATTATATCGAGTAATCAGACTGGTCAAGTCTGATCTGCTTGGCATTTGTGCTGGAAAATTCATCTCAATGGTCTAAAACCTTCCTGGATTCCTTGCACGGTGCTACGCTGCCTGCCCAAAAAATGTCTCTGTGGTTGAAATCCCAAGGCGGGTGAAGGCCTGTAATCAGAAGATATCTGTAGCTGTTTGGAAAAGTCTTGCCCATTCCATCCTTCAAAGTTAACAATTGTGTGGAAAGCTGTCAGGCTTAATCTTGGAGATGCAGTCCTTCACTGGGAATTGAGGAAGCTGTTCTCTCCTAAGATTAGAACCTTTGATTCCTTTAATTCTGACTGCCTTGTTTAAAACCAACTGCCCAACACAGAGAAATATCTAAAAAGTCAAGGAAAATCTAGACAATGAGGGATGCATTCCCTGTAGAAATTGTAAATGTTATGCGAAAAACCAGAATGGTCATAAAAAAGGGATTGGGATAAATGCAAATGTTAAGCCAACCCAAGCATGACAAAGTCTGGGAGACAACATTCAGGTACAAGTTCAGAACACTGGGTTATGCAGAGAGTTAAAGCAGACAGCAGGCACAATGACATGTTAAATTACCCACATGATGTATAGCTTAATGAACCCCCTTGTGTTGATCATGCTTGGCATTAATCAAGAGCCATGAACAGATTCCCTTATTTTCTCAATGCTGCCCTGATAAACTGCAATTTCATTTAACCTTGGACAGGAACTTTAATAGCTTCCACGGGACAACTGTCAATACTTTCCTGGGTATACAGTGATTAAACTGCAACACAAGATGCATGTCATGAATTTTCTTCATTTGAAATTAGAGTTTTCATTTTTAACAACTATTTGCATAAAATATGCTGAAAGTATGGAAATATGTAAAGGCTCGCATGATCCTTAGATAGAAATACACCAAGACAAAGGTTTTTAAAAATAAAATAATTAACAACATATTAGTTAGCATATTGAGAGCTTCAAATAACCTTATGTTTGGGAAACAAGACAACAAAAGACAGTAATCCAAAGAAGGGCTTGACAATGTGTCCTTAAGTTAGCTCATTACACATCAGATATTGGACATTACACGCTCCTTTAGCAGAGGCAATACTTAGAGGCTAAAGGCTTGGCTAAGGGGGGAAAATGCGTTGTTCCTCAACTTCATTGGTTTCTAGAGACACCTCTGGGTGCTTTTTTCCTCTAAAAGCAGTGCTGGTTACTCCCTGAGTCCAGCCTCTCTACTTATTACTCCTTGAGTCTAGCCTCTCTGCCTCAGAGGCAGCATAGAAGAAAGAATTACTAGATCCACTTGGTCTGGAGGTTACTAGTCCAGGTGAATGTAAAAGGGGACAAAAAACAAGAGAAATACAAATCTAGTGCCTTTCCCAGGCAATCCGTTCTAACAGTGTTCTACTAACTACTCCTTTTTCACTACCTTCATTTAAAAGATATTTTTATTTGTTGACACTGATGACAAGGGGAGAACAAAACTGGATCACAAATGACTGAGAAATTTGTTATTTTTAATTCTCAAAAATCTTCATTATAGTTATGGACTACAATTGCAGGAGCAACCAAACTACAAATGCCTCTGCTTAGACATCATCCGTTATTTTTGCAATTTTTTCTGTGTGTTGTTTTTTCTACTAAACATCAATAATCTTAATAAGAAAAAAAAAATTCTACACTTTCCCAGATTGCACTGGTACCAGTGAAAAGCACTACTAAGAGTACTGGTAGCAACCTGTTTGTAATAGCACCAGCTAAAATGCCCTGATGTTGACTGATGTGGGCCATTTAGCAGCAATGCACAAAATACACACAAAATAGGGAACAGGTAGGAAGCAAACCAGAGAAAGAGAATGATTCTATCAGGATCATGCACAAGCTAAGATCAGAGATGGAAAGAGAAACCAGGAATAGGGTGACCAGGGCCAACATAAGCACATGATTTAGCAGCTTATATTAAAAAACTGCATCTCTGAAGGTAAGTGAAGGTAAAGTTTCCAAACCTTCAGAAGCGGATCATTACTGTCAGCTAAAATGCTGTCTTGAAGAGTTCCCATTTGTGCAAAATGCTTCATTTGCAGGTAGAAATGTAAAAATCCTTCACTGAGAAGGAAAAGTAAAAAAAATCCAAACATCCTGCTTCCAGTCAAAGGCAGAGCAAAACTACAGGGTAAGGTAGAGCTGGAAATAGGTTACATGGTTGGTGCCTGGAATGTGTACAAGTTTTCAAGCTT
Source organism: Corvus hawaiiensis (assembly GCF_020740725.1). Classification (NCBI taxonomy): domain Eukaryota; kingdom Metazoa; phylum Chordata; class Aves; order Passeriformes; family Corvidae; genus Corvus; species Corvus hawaiiensis. The sequence continues at coordinate 48,895,692 of NC_063213.1, forward strand.
TTGTCCTGATTTAAGCAGAGTATAAACAGACTGAATCACAGCTCAGACTGCTTTTAAACAATGTTAGATCGACAGCCATACATACAGCTACCTCCAAGCCTAGGGTACTAAAGAGAATTGTTATTTATAGTGTTACAACTATGAGGTAACAGTTACTGCTGGCAATTGACACCAATGAATCAAACACTTTTTCAATATCTCAACAGGTGTTCATCACAAAATGGACTGTAGCTGAACAGGGCCTGGAAAACCCTGGGCAGTCACAACAGCTCTGGTGTGAACCCATTATGTGCTCAGAAAGTGTACTGAGTGCACGTAGGTGAATTTAACACACAGGTGAACTTAGCACACCAAGAGACAAAAGGAGGGCAGTTGGTGGTGTAAATGTGAACAAAGCAGTTTTGATCTCCTAGGCTTTTTCTTTCTCCCACAGCTCCTCCATGAGCTAAGTTTAAAGTTTACCCCCCCCCCACCAAGAAAAATGTGATTCTCTACTCTATATGCTGAAAAAATGGGAAGTCTGTGAATAACTGGAGACTTGATACTCTGTTTAAAGGATAGTAATGACCTGGACAGCACTTAATATAAATTTAGAGACTCTGATGAAAGAATACCTTGCACTTGAACATGTTTCACACATTCCCAGCCAAGACAGTTACAATTGTATGCTCTTCCTTCCTGCATAACACAAGCTACAGTTATCCCAACAATTTCTGCCTCAAGCCACAGCTTGTGATAAGGTTGTAGTGTACCTTCAGAAAAACATGCAGGTTTGATTTAATTTGTATAAAATTGACTGCATCCTTTGGCAGTATTTTCCACTGGTTAATTGTTCTCCCTCCTCAGAACTTTCCAGTTTAAAAACTGCTGACTTTGATTTCTGCCATTGTATAAAGTTATATGTGGCCTTCTGATTTCTTTTGTTTTTTTAAAGAATCTTCTTACCTCAGTTAATACCTCGCTATGCAGAGGGTTATAGACCACAGTCAAGTTATTTCTTACCTTTATTTTTTAAATAATCTAAATATATTAAGTTTCTTTGGGCTGCCACTGTAAAGAGCACTTTCTAAGTCTCCAATCATTCCTGGAGCTTTCTTCTGAACCAGCTCCAATTTAAATTATCCCTTTAAAAAGTTAATATCTTAATGGGACCCAACATTCATATAGCAACACTGACATGCAATTACTACTTATTAGTGATAGCCAAATCTAGGTACCTCTCTAATATCGAAAATACAATTTAAGCTAAGAGAAAAATGCATATGCAGCTGACTTAGAAAGAGTTGCTTTTAATTATTACTTAAGAAATCTTTTTACTGGCAATTTAGCATCCCATCACAGTACAGTAAAGCCAGGAATAAATATGTAAAAGTTTTAATTTAAAAAGAACAGCATGAAGCTTGAAGGCTGATTTAACAGATATTGCCAAGCTCAATCACCTGATGTTAAGTTGGAAAACGTTTCCTTGGTGCCATTAGAAAACACTGTTGGCTACAAAACTACAGCGTAACTAATGCTGTTAGATTTTACATATATTGAAAAAGTAAGACTCCTGGTCCCTAATCTATACCATCAGACAAATCAAGAAAGAGAATCAGGCCAAAAGAACAAGCAATGAGCAAGAAAACTTGGAAGGTTTATTTCATCGTGAAGCCCTGTGTACTCCAGTTTAACAAAGACAAGAGCCTTGCAGTTAAGCTGTACATCCTCTGAATTAGACACCTTTAAATAAAAGGGAGCTTTTCCATTTTCTTTTTCAAATGGCAAATACATTCTATACCCCATGACAAATCTAAGGAACTACAGTAAATGTTGAAGGTGACAGCTGTAAGGCTATATGAACATGTTTCTTTTCAGAGAGATAAGGGCATTTTGGGACAGATTTTGTGATCTTTGGTTTGCCCGAGTCCTCCAATTTATTTGGCTAAGATTATAGAGTCAAAATCCCTGGATTATCTTGCCCCCATCTTCTTTCAAATGCATCTTGTAAAAGGCTGCCTACTGTGGTCTATAACCCTCTGCCTACATGGGTAGGAAAGTGACAGTTTCCACTGACCCTTTTGCCCTTTCTATGGGGTCTCCATAGACACCAATTCATTACTCTGAGGGAACTGGTGGAGACATTTGCATCCAGACGTTTCTAGCCATAAAAAAACCTCAAAGATTTGCAAGAGATCTCAACACCAGGAAACTACCCCTTCCCACCGCAGCTGGTAAAGGAAATACAGCAGGCATGTCCTGCCACCGGAATGTGCATACCTGAAATAAGGTGGTTTAATGGCATCAGCATCTATTTAGGTATATTTCTGGGGGATTTCCAACAGGTTGATATGCAATTTTTTCTGCCATGTTAATGCTATTACAAGCTTTACTCTTTACCCTAAGTGTATGACTGGGAGATGAAGGTTTTGATTTGTTGAGCTATGTCAGCCAAAGCTTAGAATTACATTTATGCTTAGTTCATTCCTGCTGTTAAAGAAAAGCTATCCAGAGTATCAGCAGAACAAGTATTAACTAGATAGTTACTCAAATCTCTAATGCAAAAGAGAGGAGAAAGATCAACATGCTTTAAAGAAAAAAAGTGAAACAAGAATTCATCTATTTAGTATGCCAACACTCTTATTACCAGCCAAAAGTCATTGACTAACACAAATATTAAAGTAGACTATTCCTAAAATTGAAAAGAGAATCTGCAATCCAGTCAATAGATGTAAATTACTAAGGTATTTTTGCAAAGAGATGTTTGGAATAACTTTTTACAGAAGAGAGGTTTAAGCAGAAAAGTGTATAACGCAAAATTACCTAAGTCAATCTGTTTGCTGTTTATCAGCGTATTCTGAAGATCAGATATTTTGATGACTAAAATATTGATAATGTACATTTATACAGTACCAGTGATCTGAAAGAACCAGGTGTCAAGGCGATTTAAAGACTGTAAGTCTGAACATATATGTGAAGAAGCCTCAGAGGTGAATGGATGATGGATCCAGGAAAATACAGAGATAGCTGGCACCAGTTTGTCCTTTGCTGCTAATTCTAGCTAGACCTAGAGCAAGATCCCACTGCAGGTATTCCATGTAAAATATACCTGCTTGCAGCAGAAGGCAAGAGGAGTAAAGCATTATATTAAAATCTTATGCTCTGCTTGAACTAGGGTCTCCAGCTCATCAATAAAAGTTAGAGAAAATTGCAATGTCTGGGGGGAGAGACAGGGAAGGCAAGGTAAGGCAAAGCACAGCATGGCAAGGAATTGTTAAACCCTGAAATTCCTATATATTCCACATAAATGTTCTGCAAGATTCCTTTGAATATCTTAGAAAACATTAAAATATAAAGGCTTGGTGCTCATGGTCCTAACTGTTTGTTCAGCTGTTTGCCACAAGGCAGACACACAGCAGTGGGACAGAGGACTCACAAACTCCCCTCACTGCCTGCCAAGAAAAAAATTAGACTAAGCTATAGCTTTTGGTTGATTCGAGGTCTGTTGTGGGACAGCACACTTCTGAGGTACTCTAGAGATCCTCTGATGGATGCTTCAGAGCATGACATCAACGATGGATAACAACAGCATCAAAAACAGCTGCCCACTAAGCAGTGCTTTAATTTTTTTTATCCTTTTTTGGTTTTTTAACTGTAAGAACTAAACGGCAGAGGATGTATCCAGAACTTTCATGTTTTGGTATATGACCAGTCTTAAAAGATAGAAACCATGCTGCAGAGTATTTGTAATTCAAATACTTATCTGGAGTTATTTATATTCTTGTCACTTCCCCTACCCCCAGCTAACATGGAGTCAGATTCTATTCTCAGTTAGCCCGATGAAAGTCCACTGAAATCAATGGAATTACTTGGATTCACTCCAATGCAACAGAGAACAATGGCACTGAACATCATCATTGTGCTTTTGCACCTAAGCTGCTCCTTTAAAATATAAGTGTTTGAGTAATTCCTGCTCTTTATTTTCAATGGAAATACATCTGCTTCTTCTTCACCTGGAAATTTTAAGTGAGTAGCAATGTCCAGTCTCTTTACAGATGCACTGTCTTCCAATGTACTTGGTAAATAATCTAAATCGACCTCCCTTCCCCCCTCCCACTACCTGGTTCCAATCCCACTCAAATCATATTACTTATTATTCCTGCTATGAAAATCATCAAATACAGTAGGTAAAGATTTATTGTATCTCTTTAAGAAATAAATAATTCATTGAATACATTAGATGGAGTATTGTAGACTTTCCGAAAATCAACAAGATAGCTATTTCTCGCAGTTGATATGGTTTAGAATGCTTTTAATCTTGGAGTAGATAATAAGTTATGTTTCTGGAAAAAAAACAAAGTAAAAGGGAGAAAAGAGAGTTGCGTAAATAAACAATACTGCTTTCTCCTCAGAAATGCATCTATGTCCAGAAAAGCATTTAAAAGTGCAAGAAAAATTAAGAGCTTACTTAAAACAATACAATTCAATATTTTAAATCCTCTCCTGACAAGGGATGATACAGTTTTCTCTGAAATAATCTTTAAGTTAGTGTAACAAGAAAATATAATATGGAACAGGACTACATCCAGTTGGGAACCCAATATATTTGTTATGAATTCTGGGATAAAGTGAGAATAAAGCAAGGGGTGAAGCAGATATTTTTAACTGGCTTTTCATGACCAGTGAAATAAAATTTAAAATACCACTCTTGTTCTTTCCAGCACTCAAAGTGTAAAGTAGATGACAGGTTCAAAATGACTGGACTGTAGTTTGGTCACAAATAATAGAAGACCAGCATGTCCACTGACTGCTCCAGGTGGCTATGAAAATCCAAGCCTTTGGTCTTTGATCATAGATGACATACTAAAAATAGACCTACATCCTTGAGTGGGACAGAAGGAGCCAGCAGTCTTATTTCTGTACTGCAGAGGTCTTCAGCTGAGATCAAGTAATTTTGTCTAGAAATCTGGTCATAATTCAGAACATGTTTAGTAGGGATTATTCATTTGGATCAGGTAGATTTCTGAAAGATTGGGTTTACATCCAAAGATATGTACAGTCAGTTTAATCTAACATCTCTGTCTTAGAATTTGATTGTCGTGGATGTTGCTACTTCATTACAAATGAGAAAGGTATTCAGTCATGCTGAATGGGGATATTTATATGTAAATACAGGAATTTTTGCTTTGGCAATAACTTCATTTCTGGGATGGAAGTTTATGCAATTCTCCCAATGCTACATTAACCACCAAAAAAACCTGACACAAAGTAAAGCCAAAAGACAAGCCCGTTACTCTGTCCCTGAACACATTTAATGCCTCACTTCTACCCAGCAGCCCCTACAAAACTACACAATCAGACAAAGAAGATGGTTCTAGCCAAATTTGCTCCTGATGTCAGTCCCCGGAAAATCAATACATTTGTTCCCAGAGTGACCCAGGCCACATGCATGCTTTATGTAAGTGGTCTCTGGGTCCACTGACATGGGAAACTTTTCATGTCTTCAGGAGGAAAACATGAAAACACAGAGATGTTCACACAAATTATTTACGTTGAAAGTATGTTCATGTTGCAAATTTAAGCCCCCTCAACTTCTGAAAAATCAGAATTAAGCTTGCTTCTGCAACTTTAATTTGAGCTCCTTGCACATATGCATGATAATAAGCCTTTAACTGCAGAGACACATACATCATTCAGTTCATAGGATGGACGATGCTCCCGGAGTGAGCAGCTGTTCAATATTCTTTTTATTCTTATCACTCAATATGTGGCTCCATGCCTTCCTTACTGCACATCATTCAAACCCTGTGCAGAATACTGAATTATTAATATCTTTATGGGTGTTTCTGTAGCATTCTCTACTAGGGTTTCTCAGTGCTTCCCAAATACTAATTAATTTGCCTTTAAACCTGAGAAGTGAGACTGTACTATTAGACTCACTTTATAGATGGGGAACTGAAGTGCTGAGCCATTATGGCCAAGATTGATGAAAACGTGTACTAATTTGGGATCCTCAATATGATGTGCTTAGAACTAGATTATCCAAGATGCTTAGCATTTTTATGGTATTTTATGTGTTTAAAGCATAAGTCCCATTGATTTCAGCAGCATCTGTGAATGCTCAGCACTTCTGTGAATCAGTCCTCAGTGCACTCAGGAAATACGGAATACACAAGTGCATTCCACCTATAAACTTTCACTTGAACCATGTGAGGCATCTGAGTCTACAAAAGGGACAAAATCAGGATAGATGAAGGTTCACTTTTGGAGCTACAATTCCAGGAGAATCCTTTCATCCATCACAACATAGAGTTGTTTTCACAAGAGAGCTTGCTGGCTCCCTGTTCTGGTTTCATTTATGGCAGTTTCTCAATTTTTCATGATACTTGAGCAGATGACAGCATTTTATGTTAAAGTATCCCAAGAAACCCCTGTGCCTGACAAGGTGTGAATGCTGTAAAAACAAAACAAAACAAAACAAAAGAAAAAGACTTAATTTTACAACTGATACATAGCATGAAAGAAGACACTTAGAGCTGGCAAGGAAAGATTAATTCTGTCCATTTGTAACCTCTCAGTTGAATGTATTCAAGAAAATAATTGTAAAATAATTCTTAAAATTAGCTAAAAGATGCTAGCTCCTAAAATTAATTTTGGAATTTATGAGATTTTAAATTCTAAATTATTTTTTTCTTTAAACTTCTTTAAAATTTCAAGATTTTAAACCACTGGTATGGAAAATTTACCAGTTTTAATGGAAAAATTCACAACATTATCAGATGGATAAATATAGAGACTTAAAATGGAAACTATTGAGCTTCTTCAGCTTCAGAATTTTGGAGGAGGCAGAGGTTGGACAATGACAGTATATTTATTCCTTGTCAGATTCTGACTGTCTTCATTGTCTTCTTTTCTTACACTATTACTCATATCCCTTTGATTTAAAAAAAAAAAATATTCACCTTGATAACTATTGAGCTCTCTTTTTGGTTATTGTTTGGAGGGGTTTTCATGGGTGGTGATAGTTTGGGGGTTTTGATGATAGATTCTCTTTATACATGGCCATATTCTATATTTGGCTACTTTGTGATTTTCATCCTATTTTGTAAATTGATTTCCTTTCAAGGAACATGTGACTTTTTCCCTGGGATGCATTTAATACCTACACAGAGAGGCTGTGAATAGGGAAGGATTTGGCAGCTACAGCCACTGTACTGTGTTTCTCAGCAGCCTGTTGAAACTCTAATGACTGATCTAATAAGCCAGAAGTATTAGAAGGTCAGAGTGAACAACATTGTTCAGTTTGACCTTCCATTATTTATGGTTTGTCACATCAGCTATCAAAGCTCCAAGCCAGGAGCTGATAAGGAGCTGAATCAGCAGCACAGGCATGACACTGCAACATTCTCCGTTTGTGTGAATAGTAGCCCTGCGTTGTGGTGACCTGTGCAACCACCCATGACACGTGTCCCTAAAGGTGGTCCCTGCCTGTTCACTATTTCATGTAGAAACTCTCTTTGTAAAGTTCAGGATTAACAATACAGTTGGCACTCAACTTTTGCTTTTCTTTGCCTTAGAAGGTCTAGAGACTCCCAAATAATCTTTGGATTCAAAGGCTCCTCTTTTTATAACAGATCTATTTTCACACTGTTCAGGCCATAATTTAATTATTAGATAAATTGTGTGGTTAAAACAAACAAACAAAGAAATACAGTTTTAAACTTGGAGGAAATTGCATCTTCTTCATCTGAGAGAAAGGGATGTCACCCCAGCAGCAAAATTGCTTAATAAAGCAAAGACAGACTGGAGAGAGTGAATCAGTTCCTAAAATCAACTCCTGTCTGCATTTTAGCACAGAATAAGATGGACTGGTTTAGGGTTGGAGCAATCCAGTGGGTGAGTGTTACAGCCCTCAGTATGTTAGACTCTCAGTGGGATCACGGAGACAGCAAGAGGACAACTCATGGCATAGCTCCTATAGGCTGTGGGATACTAGAGGTGCTAAAGGATCTCAGAAGCCAGTGCACACACTCTGCAATCCAAGCCAGAAATGGATGCACACAACCATCCAAGTATCAGGTGTCTGAATGCTGTTCTCTTGTATGCAGATCAGGGTAACCACGTTAACAGGTGTTTTCTTTATTACATTGGTTTTTATTCTGTCATTATGAAAATGTGAATGTTATTTTATCGGTTTCTGATGTAATCAATGGCAATGTTGTTCTTCACTTCTAGAGTGATTTTCTGGAAGATGACAAAGTGACAGTATTGTTCAGGTCATTAAAGGCTGCAAATTTGTCTCTACTTATTTCACATAATTTAACAAATCATGATAACATACCTTTCAAGGTTGCTAACCCAAAGCACAAACTACATATCATAAGTAATAAGGAGTTTAAGAGTGATTCCTTTTCATAAGGCAAAGGCTCTGAGTTGCTCCAGTGTCTATGTACTCATTAAAATCTTCCTAAGCTTATTAACTTTCAGGATCTGCTTCCTCGAGAATATTTGGAGGAGGGACTCAGTCAAAACATCCCCAAGGCTAGTTACAATGTTTATAACTCTTGCAATTTTATTGTGTCACAATATTTGGTGTTTTTTCCAAGCTATAGACCCCAGAAGAAAATGCTGTTGCAAAATTCACAGCTCTCATTAAAAATGCACACAACCAAACCAAATTCTATTCCGTACTGTTTCACAAAAAAAAGGCATAAAATAAGTGTATACCCCAAACTCATAAACCAGAAGGAAAATGCAAAATATTTAATCTGTATCATCTCATGAGAAGGCCATGCAGAATTGGCAATGGTTTGTTTGCCTTCTGTTACAAAGCCCATGAAAATTCCTATACACAGTGATCTGGAGAAAACTTACTGGGATATTTCTATTGGAAAATGAAATTTCCAGGCCAGGGTTGGCTTTGTTTACTTTCTAAATATGACGGCTGACAGGACTGTCTTTTCTGAGCAATGAGAGAAGGCCAACAACTAATTCAGTTACATGTTATTTCCCCCAGCAGACACATGAAGGAAGGTATTGACCTTTGGGCAGTCTAGCAAGTCCCTGTCCTTCCTTTAAGCTATTGTCCTTTTGACTAAAATCTTCACTCCTGCTCTAAGATTCCAACACTATGGAAACAGAGACCTGAGGAGGCACCAAATCAATTGCTGTTTCCAAAAATCTGGGGGCCTAGATGAAGATGAGTATGTCACTCCATATAGGCCAGAGACAGGTTTGGTATGTATATGAAAAAAAATAAATGAAATGGAAGGTATAATTTTAGTTCCTGAACCAGAGAGACTGGAGGGAAAGTAGGATCTCATTGTTCATGATTCTCTTCTGTAGTGCAGGAGATTTTTCTGTTTCTGTGAGATTCTTTTCTGGGTTGGTCCAGCTATGGACCCAAGATGGTTCTTCTATCTGTAAATAATAATAAAAAACATTTTTTGATCTTTTTATGCAAACTTGGGTACCATTTTTGTAATTGGTGGTGACACATTAAAATCTCCCCTAAATATAATCTGATATGGTCTTGTAAGGTCTCATTGTAGGACTTGATATGGGTAAATGCCTTGAGATTAGACTGGCATTTCTGTGGCAAATGTAATTCATTTATTTTTGTTTAGAAAACATTAAATGAATCAATACCAGCCTTACTAAGAAGCTGCCTCCTTTCTGCATTTTTTAAGATGAGCAGATAAACAGTGGTTAGAGCTCTGAGAATCCAAGCAGTAGGTTACAGTGGGACTGAGATGCTGAGCCATCCTTTCAGTGGCAGCATGGGTGAAAGGCAAATCAAAATCACCACGTAACCACAGCCTAAGTGTCACCAGCCACACAACAGGCAGCCTGTCAGCCTAACTTCAGAGGGTGGATTGCTCTGCACAGTAGAGCTGTTTCACAATGTTTAAACCCCTCTGTGCAATTTGCACTTCATGCTTTCCCCAAACCTTAGGACTGCGAAGCTGAAATTGTAGGTCACAGAGGTGTATGCTTCACACAATTGCTGCTGGATGGAACTGAGGTTTATCACAGCAGCTCTTAATTTTGGTAATAGGAAAAGCAATGCACATTCTACTGTTGACTACTAGCTTGTCTACTATTGGAAGAGGACATTACAATTAATTTAAAAATTACTTTAATTTCTGCTCTGGGTTTGGGTGATGAGTTTTTTTCTATTTGTTTGTTTGTTTGATATTTCTGTTCATTTGTTTGTTTCTTGCTTTTGACAAATTTGCTGGATATTAACCTAAAGATAATGATGTTAAGCAGTTCTTTTACATGATCCTTCTTCCCAGCCTCTTCCATCTCCTTCTCCTCTTCCTCTATCTCTTCCCTCTCTTCTCTGCTCCATACATAGTTATGTCAAAAGATACCACTTTTGAGCTTGTGAGGAATAAGCTAAATTACATCCCTCATTTTCATCTTCTTCCAGCAGTCAGCACTGTAGCATAATTCCTAACCTCTAAGAATAAGTATTTCTGCTTTATGCTCATGTATATATCTGCAATTTACATGCCTGTGGGCCACCTGCCTAGGTATAAATTATCACTAAACACTTTAATTACAATTAAAATATGTTTTATTAACAAATGCAGACTAAACTAACTAGATATTAAAAAAAACAAACAAACAAACAAAAAAACCCCAACAAAACCCAAAAAACTCATAGTAGGATCAAAATTCCAAAGACCTTTTACACTGCAAATTCTACTGTTCAAGCAGTGGAAAAACAATACAATTACATGCAAGGGCTTGTAGAGACTTGCTTAATGCATGATGAACACGCTGACCAAATACACAGTCCTCCTACCTCTCTCTCCCAGAAGTATCTGAAAGGAAGAGGACAGCTGTAGTCTTCCTGATTTTGGGCCATCGCAGAGAATGGGATGACAGATGTTGAGCTATTCTTTCAGTGCGGGCAGGAACTCCTCTCTGTCAAACAAAGAAGATTGACAGTCTCAGAGCCCAGTTTATTTGTATAAAAAAGCCAGCTGCTTCTTTAACAGTTGAAGGCAGTATTCCTAGCATAGCGAAAGTAGATGAATAAATTAATAACTACTAACATGATGTCTGTTGAATGATTCTGTGGAAACAGTAATTCCACAAAAATGTAGCACAGACTCAATGTCACTTTTCCCCATGGAGTGAAATGCGTCTTTACTACTGAACATACCAGGTTCCTAAATTCATACTTGGAGCCATCCTGCAAGATCTAATTAATGCTTACTGCTATCATATATAAAACACGGACTGCATCCTAATAAAAAATGACTTTAAACTTTCTGCCTGTGAGAGATTTTTCTGGCTTAAACAGATTTCTAATTACCAGCAAATGAACTTCAAACATTTCAGAAAATCTGTTTAGTATTTGATATCTCTTTTGTCTACTTTTAATATAGCATGATACAAACTGATATTTAAAAGACCATTCTTTACAGTACTATTCAATTTTTCATTAGCCAAGAACATCTAAGGAAAAAAGTAGTTTATGCCATAGAAGTCAATTTTGTATTGCAGTGTCTGAAAAACTGAGTCCGCATACAAACAAACTACCGTCCTATTACAAACCTTTCCTAGTCACTAAAACTGTAAATTCCTTCTAATTAGCTATCATCCCGCTGAACCCTCCACGGCCGGACCCGAGCACGAGGAGGCGTGTGCTTTACTGCTCTCCACCTGTATCGGCTTTGCCAGCGTGGCTGTGGAAAAGGCAGAATTGGGGCTGCTGGTGCTGAGAGCGCTGCTGCGCCGCTCGGGCTGGCGGCGGCCCCGCGGCTCCGAGCGCGGCCGCCTGTGCGGGCGCCGCTCCCGCGGCGGGGGCGGAGCGGGGCGGGAGCGGGCGGAGGGGTGGGGCGGGGGGCGGGCGGGGGCCGGGCGGGGAGGGCCGCGCCCGCCCGCGCCTTTTGTGCGGCGGCCTCCCAGCCTGTCAGCGGGGCGGCCGTGATTGAGGGGGAGGCTGCGTGCGAGAGCACGGGGCAGCGCACCGGGGCTGTGCCCGCGGGCTCGGGCTGCCCGCATGGCCTCCTGCGGGACTAAGGCAGCAGGCTGTGGCGGAAGGGTCGGGTACGCGGGTGCGCTCGCTCTGGACGCACTGGTGGGTCAGGACTTTACATACAGGTGCACGTGGTCTGTGCGCATCACTGTGACTTGAGAGAGGGGGTCTGTGGGTCGCGGAGGTCACGGCTGCGGTCTGTCAGGGAAGCCCAGGCTCTCCGCCTGAACTCCGGAGTACCTCCGACAGGGGTAGGGGTGTTTCCTCGTGCTTTGGCTCGGCCACCTCAGCGTGGCCCAAGTGTTTATCTCAGTGCTGTTTCCAGCCCAGGGACAGCCCTCTACCCCACTGTGGCAAAAGTCAGTACTTGCATCATTACCATTTTTTTCTTCCCTCTATGAAACAGGCCACTACAGCAAACTTCGGCTGAGACTGTTCAGTGCTTGAAGAACAAGTTTACATTTACACAAAAATGAGCATCCTTTCAGAGGAGCAATGAGTTTTTCTACCAGAAATCATTCTGGCCTTTTACCATATAGCTCTGGTACAGAGCAGTTGCTAGACAATTTGCTACACACCCCAGGAACAATGATGTTGCCTTCTCCTTGTGCAGGCATCATTGCTCTGTGTCCACTGGATCTAAAATCTCAGTCTGCATGTTGTCTTTGGACCTGGTCTTATGGAATGCAGTGCTGTCACCACTTAGGCCATTTCAAGAGGCCACACTGCATCTTGTCCAGCAGAGCTCTTCTCCTTGCAGATGGATGTCTCTCTTGGGTTGGTTATGGCAGTGATGTTGAATCCAAATGCCAGTTTAAGGCATTCAGAGCTTCCTGTTGGTTTAAACCAAACTTGCCTGTCCACAGTTGCCAGATATGCACAAGACACCCTTTTACAAATGTTGTAAGAAACAGGGCAACGATTCCTACCCAAAGAGAAACAGACCCAAGTCTTGGGTCCTGATGGAGACTGACCCTTCTGAGAAACCTTCCGGGTATCTTAGGCCGACATGACTCAAAAAAATCAAAGTAGACCTGGTCACCTGGACAGACAAAAACAACATGTTAGACTGCTTCAGTAGGGTTATTCTCCTCCATCCTCTCTCATGTGGCAGGAGTGAAAAATTTATCCACTGTAAGTGTGGGCAGATTGAGGTTAAGGAGAACATTACACGGGGTAGATGTCCTGGATAGTTGCATGTAGGGTAACACGTCAACTGGGAGAAAAACACCTTGCCAACACTAGTTGTGTTCCCCGAAGTACAATCCCAGTGGTGACTTGCCGGTACCCCAAGCAACAGGGAAAATAAGTGAACCTGTTGGTGAAAATATCGAATGTCATACTTGTGTTCCAAAGGTTACCACATATGTAGTCAATGAATCCCCACTGTACTAAGCTAGTATGAAAAAATGGAGCCCCTTGAATTTTTTAGGATTGGCAGGTACTTGGTGCATTCCTGAAGATGTGAGCAGAAGAATCCTGTGATGGAAAGAAAAACCTGTCATGGATATGGAGGTGTTTCCAGCCTATTTCTTTGTGGGTGGATTTATGATGTGGAGGCAAGCAGGAAGAATTTGCCAAGGTGATTTGGATCCTCGAGGAAGTAGGGCAGGATCCATCCCTCCCTCTACAAAAGTAACTCAAACCGCGAGGAACATAGAAACCCAGGGAGGTAGGACTCCCCCTCCCAGCTCAGCCAGCCCGGGCCGGCGGCACTCCGGGAGCGCTCCAGGGAAAGGGATGCCCTTCCGTGGCCGGTGTGGGGGAACAGCGGGGCTGGGGACGCCCTCACTTCTCATACCTCGCATCTGCTTTCGCCTCGGCCATTGCGCCCTTCTTAAACGTTATGCACGAACATACATATACATACCGCTCGCCTCCGCTGCATCGTCTTTGAAGATGTTTACCCAGAGAGACGGTATTGCGGTAGCGCTTTATTGCAATATAATGCACTGGGGGAAAAAATAGAAGGGGCTCATTATTGTGGTTGATAAACATCGGAAAAGCACATGCCTGACCTTTCATTTGTACAATTAATTGTTCCAGCAGAAAGAAAATGAGTCTTAATTGTGCACAGCTTCCTAGAGGATCAGCTGTGTGCGCCCCTCTGCGCTCAGGGAAAAACGCTGTGAAGTTCTCCTGAAGGCTTTTACTTTCCCCTAAGGCAATAACAAGAAGAAAGGAAGGTCTCTATATCCCACCCCTCTTCTCTCTCAAAGAGAAAGGATATTGAACTGTAGTCATATTTCAGTGACCTGCAGCATTTCCTTCAGTTTTGTAAAACGGGCTTTTCCACTTGTCCAGTGCTATTTCGCGCCCATAATAAGGAAATTTTTAATAATGCACAACCATTCTCCATTTCAGAGATCAAGGATTAGCCCAAAGCTGCACCTTAAACCCGAGCTCAGAATTTAGCTGTCAGATCACGTCGATAGCAGTGGGTGGGTGGTCAGGGTTAGGAACAGGACTTCCCAAGCCCTGCTGTGCTGGCGTCCAAACGGTGTATGTGCAGCTTGCGGGCTCTGAAGGGGCCGCTTCCTGTGTCCTCACGCAGGACTCTCGGCTTCCAAAGCCTCGCTCGGGAAACGAACCTCTTTGGTCAATGACTGGGGACATCAGCCACGGCGAGCCGGGGGACAGAGCGCCGCGGAGGGGAGAGAGGGGACGCGCCCGGGAAGTCCCCTCCGCGCCGGGGGACTGTGGAGCGCCGGGACCGCGGGATGGACCGAATTCCTCTCACTGCACTGACAGTCCCGCTGGCCCTGGGGGGCTGAAGCCTCCGGGAGACTGAAGTTTTGGTCCTTTCAGAACCGCCGGAAAAGCGCTTTTGTCTGGCCCCGGTCGATGATTAATAACCCCCGGCACCGATCCTGCCCTCAGCATCGTCCCTGGGGAACCGCGGGGCTCAGCCCGCCCGCTGGAAAGGGATCGGGCCCTTCCCGGAGCGCGGGTGGGATCCTGCCTCGGGAGTGTGACCGTCTTAAACGCACATTTTACCGATACTGATTTTTAATCTCTAAATCACAAAGGGACGCATTCTGTGCCCCTTAATAGAGCACAACGCCCATTGACTTCTGTCCCATTGACTTCAATGGGTGTTTCGCTCCATTAAGGACCGCAGAATTTGGCCTAAACTGACCGCAATAATTTTGTTGCCGGTAATGGAGCTTCAAAGCCGTCTCTAATTAGCCGACAGTAAGAATCGTTAAACATGCTGTACAATTCCGAGTGTGCTACGTGGGGGCTGCGGAACAGCTGAGCAGTCCCCTTCAGACCTGGAGAAGCTTAGAAACCGTGTTCAGAAAAAATTCCAACTTTTCGGAGACAAGCTGGGGACAAGGGTGTCTGACGAGTCACTTCATATCTGCTGCGTTAGTGTCCGAGCGTGAGGAAGGAGCCGCTCTGAAAAGTTATGAAAGATCTGATCATACACTCAGCTTTTGCCCCCCTTCGAAGACGCGTTTGAAGAATCACAGTATACGCCGCTGCTCCTATTTATCAAAGATAAACCCTATTAGTTGTGTTTATCCTTAGCCCGGAGCACTCCTAAAGAGTTACGCTAAATCCCGGAGTGCCTCCGAGCACTTGTAGTTTGGGCTGGGATGATCTTCACTACGATCAGGCACCTTCACGTCTAGCTTTATGACTAGCACTTTTCTCAGTACGGGGGCGGGGGTAGAGGGGGAAACACCATAGAAACAAATTCAATCCACTTTAGCTGAATTCTTCTGTAAAGGCACTTTCATTACACGATGCTCCTGCCGTTGGTGGGCACAATCTCCTTCCTCAATTCCGCAGCTGTAGATCCAACAGCGTGAAGAAATATTTCGCCAAGATTTTTATTTAATAACCTACTTGTTATACACGTACATTTAAATCCCTGCAAGCTGTCTAATACCTGTAAATTTTAAATTGGAGAAAGCGTTTTCCTCTTGAGAACAAGTACTGAAGCAGTGAGAATGGAGCAAAGGCTTACGATCCTTCAAGGTGAAATGCAGAAAGAAGAAAACAATAGTTGTTAAATAGCATAAACTTCCAAGGCGATTCATAACATTTTCTCGAGGAACTAACCATATGAGGAAAAAAGAAACCCTCCCGAAAACTCTAGGCATGTCCAGTATATTATTCATCTGTGTTTAAAAAAAAATGGGTTCGGAAGTTTTGGTCAATATTCTAGGCAAAATATGCTCAACAGATGATAGTGGAGATGCAGCCAGAAAACAACTCCAGCTATTTAAACTGCCAAATGAGACATAAAGCCGCATTGTAAAAATCATCTGGAAAACAGGTTTTCCTATTGAAGTCGCTATGTGTTAATTACTGTGATCTGGAAGAGCTCTGTATCTAAACGCCTGGAAGCCGACTTTCACCCCGCATATGTAAATGAAGAAAGTGCTGAATCTAAGCCAGAGGGTTCATGTTCGGATTCATTTCCGTGCATGCCTAGACATTAATATGTGTTCATGTAGGGTTCGTACAGTATGAGGTGTTATTTCCTTATAAAGAAACACCAGGTCTCGCTTTCCATTCTCCTTACAAAATTATTCGCATTATTTATGCTACATTGAGCGATCTAATTTCTTCGTGATAGTCAGCTAATTGCTCTGGCAGGTAATTAGAAGCGGTTTACAACGCAAAGGGCTTTTGCGGTGGCCCTCGGATTATTAAGTTGCTCTGTAAATTATACCATATTTGCCGAAGAGACGGAGGGGGAAGGGGCTTTTGAGAAGTTCTTCTACTACGATCAGAGCTGAAACACGTCCCTGTCCACCCCCCAACACTTAAAAAAATGGGGGAGGGGGCTCTTCCAGGGCTCGGAGTCGAATTATTCTCAAGCACGCGATCTGAAGCCCATTTTGTTCGTGCTCACTGGTCCAGAATAACTTGGCCATAATGGCCGGGAACGGGCCAGGTCTGCAGCAAGCTTCCTGCGCCCTGGCAGCATCCAGCAGGCATGTGGGAAAAGAATGGCTTAAATGGGGACATCTGTTCAGTGTTGCTCATCTCGCTCCTGCAGCCAGGTCGGGTTAAGAGAATAACCTGTTCACCACCTTGCCTCCCTCCCGCTGTTCGTCTGCCCCCCTCCCCCGAAGTTAATAAGGCTGATGGGGGGGGGGGGGGGTGGAGGGAAGGGGGGAGGGAGCGAGGGGGGTGACCTAATTGCTCTGCCATATAGGCAAATAACGACAGGGAAAGGTGGCAGCTACATTGTAAGAGGAACAGTAAATATATCAATATTAGGGTCTCTCAAGTCAAATCGCAGGAGTTCTGCATTCAGGAGACGGCTGTGGTGCACACTGAGTGCGTGAACGGACGTGGGCAAAACCTTCCTGGCATAGTGCTTTGAAGGTACGTCTTTTCCGGAAGACCAAGGGTTCTTCCACTCCACAAACGGCAGCAAGCAAAAATTTTAAATTTTTTCCCAGATTGACACTTCTGTGCAGTTGGGAGAACAAAGACCTAAATACATACATACACGCGTAGAAAGCTTTCCTTTCCTTCAATGTTCTCTGCAGGCTATGATTTTGGATGTTTTAGGATTTGCATATGCGAGTGTCTGTCACACACATTTATATATGCGCACACATCCACAGGAGCCCATGTGTACATATATTTATATATTTGTATGTTTATATATAAATAGCATGTACTTCGGGGCGTGACCCAGCTTCAGGCAGCCTATCTAATGGGAACGTCCTGTCTTACACACCGATTTTCCAAACGTTTACTATATCTTGGCACCCGCTTGTAAAGCTTGTACTATGATTTGAACACGTGTGGTTAAACCATCGGACCCAGAGCAGCTCCTAGATTATTTGTAATTAAGCACAATTCCCAAAGTAACATTTATCTTCCCGAAACTGCGATTGCAATTGTCAACCGTCTGGAGGAGACGCGAGGTAATCTGGAAGCATTACCTCCTCTCCTAACGGAGCAGAATGAAAAGAAATCAATATCGCTGAGGAGAAGAATTTAGTAGTTTTTAACTGTAAGTGGTGCCTGGGAGAAGGTGACATATAATAGGAAAAAAACAGAAAGCAGCTTAAACAAATCTATTCTAGGCAGCACCGAAGGACCGGCAGCGGGGGCTCCGCGCTCTGCCCCGCCCGGTGCCGGCGCGCTCAGCCCGGGCGCTCGCTCTCCCCTCCGGCGCCTCCCGGTACTTACACGACCGCCCAGGAGCCGATGCGTGCACAGCGATAACGTACCGGGAGAGCGGGGGGGGGAGTGGGGGCTGGGGGTTGGGGGGGAGAGGGCAGGGAAAAAATGGGGAGAAGAAGGAGGAGATGCGGATCGGATCTAGGCGCACACCGGCGAGGTAAACAGAGTGGGTGTAAAGGTGCCTCTTCCTCTCCCTCCCCAGGCACGCACACACCAGCATGTGCACGGTGTCTTCCCGGGCTAATTTAATTACAGGGACCTTTCGGAGGCGCAGCTAGCTGCTTTTTTTTTTTTTTTTTTTTTTTAAGCACAAATCCAGACAAATAAATAAATAAACGACGAAAGACATCGAAGTGAATCCCCTCCGCCGGCTGCAGACAGGTCGGCGCGTTCCCATCTCTAAAGTGGCTCAGCGAGAAGCCCGAGCTCTGCCGGGCACCTCCCCGCCGGCTGCGCGGGGCAGCAGCCAGGCCGCCCCAGGCTGGGAAGCCGCGGCGGGCAGCGGGACGGGGATCCCGGCAGGATTGGCGGGTACCTGGGACACGTTCACATCAACGGAAGGAAAAGCCTACATAGCAATAGATGGAGGCACCGGCGCACACGCACTGTTCGCTCCCGCCGCGCTGCACCCGGTGCCCTACAGGGAGCTCCGGTCCCACCGAAAGTGCCCAGTGAGGCAGTGAGAGAAACGTCCCAGGTAAAGCACAGCAGTGCAGAGGTGCAGATAGAGGTTAAAGAAAGACATTAACCACCTTCTTTGCTCAGTGGCACAGCCAGGCACAGCACGGTCCTTTCTGACTGGTGGCCGTTTTGTCTCATTTACGTCCTATTCCCCTTTCTCCGCTCCCCGAACAAGCCGAGCCCTCGTGCGCCTGGCGAGTTGGTTGTCACCCCTCGGTAAACCTTCCAGGTGACAGATTCCAGGTGAAGGTGGCGGGTGAAGGGGACACTTCTTGGCCCCGACCTACCCAGGGCAGCAGGTGTGGGGCGGTGGGGCAAACACGGGGGCAACGCAGCCTTTTCCAGAGCACGGAGCCCAGGGAGGGCGAGGGCAAGGCCCCCGCCTAGAGGCTTTTCCCCCGTGACCACGGGAGCGGAGCTAGGAGCTGCTGGACGCTGAGAGGCGAGAATTCTTCCTCGCTGGATGCTTGACAGACGGCGAAGCGGAGCCGCACTGCCAGGAGAGTCTGGCTCCCACCCGTGTGCCCCTAAACTGGCGCAAGGGTGGCGTGAAACGCTTTCCCTCGCTAACACGAACATCCAGCACACGGCGTGGTCAGCCTGTAGTTTAATCTTTCCAGCTGTGCCTTTTCAACTCGCACAGACCTCTGTTTCCTCAAAGAGAAATCCCCCTCTACACCCTGGTAGCGCTGTCTGTAGACAGGCGAGGACCTCTGGTACAAGAGTCTATCCATCTCTGTCCGCTTGCCGGTCGCAGCGCGAAGAATCAGGGTTTGCTCCAAGAAAATCCACCCCCCTTCCCGAAAGGTTAGCCATAGCCATCGTTGTGGCTAAAGTTCCGAGATTGCTAATCTACACTGTAGACTCAAGATGTTAGGTAGACTTGAGCAAGTTGTTCCCAGGATGTAAATTAGGTCCCAAAAGCTGTTGTCCAAATCGAAGAAACAGAGAAATTAATCTGGGAGACTATCCATCATAGGCTGTAATAAAGGGAGCGACATGGATGAGACAGATGATATGATTAAGGAGCTGTGGTCGTTTTAATTAACTTTTTGCTGTCCTGTAATGATCAAACTGGTCAACAGACCCGGTCAATAAGCATGTTAATATCAAACAAATAAAACCAGGGATGATTAAAAACCTCCTGGTTTATTAAATTTGAAATTCAAATGAAATTTATGCTGCAGATGCATACAGAATGCTAATAGATTTTAGCTTTATTGAGAGTGGATCCCACAGGTTTTCAAGAAACGGCACGAACATTTATCTCCTCCCGTACATTAAACTTCAAATGGGGGGGAAAAAAAAGTTTTAATTAATTTCTGGAAAACCTCTCTTTGCTGGTTCCCCCCCCCCCTCCCCCACCCCCACCTGCATATTATGTTGATGTACTGCACCCTTAAGTGCAGTGGTCAATAAGGCAAATGCAAACAAAATTGTAAGCTTGCTTAAATCCTTTGCCCAGCAGGCAATGTATACAAAAGAGGAAGGTTACAGATGTTTCCGTGGCGAATTCAGAAAAGATCAGCTCACCGCTCTCAAAGTTCAGAAGCTGCTGCTTTTCCAGTTTCGGGGAAATTATCAGAGTAGCAGGAGAATGCCCACTGGCAGGAGTTTTGTGATTTCTGTTCTGATATATTTGCCTTTTTTTTTTTTCCTCCCTCTCAGTTGAGTTCCCTTGTAAAGACTCCCACGACTATTTTTACAACGAGTTTTTCACAATTTCCCACACGGTGCTTTTAAAGGAAAAGCGCACTGAAAATTAAGGATTTTCGACCCCAAATCAAAAGAGTCAGGGCAAGCATCGGAACAAACAAACACGAAAAGATCAAAAAAGGACATGTTTCCTCTGGGCAGACAAGTGCAGGCAAAATACGGATGCGAATGGAAGACCCACCCGGCGAGGCTGTCCTAAAAAGAGATATATCACTAAAGGCTTCTACTTCCCCGGTGTATGGCAAAGTCTCTCAGACTTTCTGGGGCTGAAAGGAATGCGTGTCGATCTTTTTACCTAACCTGGCACACCACAAAATGCGATTTTGTGTTCCTCTAAAATGTAATGCTCACGATGCTTGTTTTGTTCTTACGCTTTCTGATCTATGTCTTAATAGTTCCTCCCCATCTCCAGCAGATAAAGAAAGTGGAGATAAAAAGTTAATAAGCATTCATACAAGGGAGCATCTCCGGGAAATGTTCTTCCCCTCTTTGAGGGTGATAGTATTGATTAAATTAAACCCGAAATTTAAACAAGTGTGCGTTAGGTCTGTAAAATGAATATCATTATAGAAGGAGACCAAAGCAATGAAGTTAATTCTTTTTTATTTGTTAAACGGAGTTCCCTCCTTCCCCCACCCCTTCCTCCTTCTGGGCTGGCCTGTCACGCCTTCTCAACAGGCTAAAATCATTCAGAGCAGCTCGCAGAGAGAAACGCGACATTTATGGTAAGCGTCAGCCTTCAGAGAAAGAAAGCGGTTCATTAATTTACTTCACTCTTACTTCAAAGTATGATAATGTACATTACCCCCTTGATCAATAGATATGATGTACAGTCAATATCCCCACGACACGGAAACGGGTTAAAACCGAAGCCGAGAGAAAAACATCCCCTGGGAAGCCAAGCGAAGCCGCGGAAAACCCGCGGGCGTGAGAGCACCTGGGCGAGCGGGGCCGGGCCGGGGCGGCCCTCGCGGGCTGCTCTCCCAGGGACAGGGGGAGAGGGTTCTGCCCTTCCCCGCAGCCGTCCGGGGCTGGGAGAGGAGCCGAGGGCAGCAAAGCGCGCACCTTAGAGGTGCTCCGGGACGAGGCGGCGGGGCCGCTTGGCAGCCAGCCCCGATTGTGCCGGCGCCGCCAGGGTGGACTCCGCTTGTCCGACCCCACCGCCAAGAATCACGTCTGAAACCGCGGGTCTGCGAGGGCGAGAAGGGAGGGAACGACAGGCAGCAGTGGCCTAAAGTGTTCCCCCCCTTGCCGGGACAGCGGGAGAAGAAGGGCTGACCAGAGGGGATGGGGATGGAGGGGTAGAGGAGGGGGGGGCTAGTGGAGAAACGGGTTGCTACCGCTCTCGCCAGTCCGTGCCGATAATCAAAGTAAGGCTGAGATGATGATGATGATGATAACACAAAAATTCAAATATAAACCGTTCCGCGGGAAAAAAACCCCCAAAACCAACTGTTGTCAAATTACGCACACGGTGTGGGGGGGCGATGTAAAGGGGCGGCCGGGGCGAAGCAGCCCGGCCCGGGGTGAGTGGTCCCCGCAGACCGGGACCGCAGCCCGCGCCGCTCGCCGACGGGAGTGCGTGAGGTCATCAGCGCCGGCGGGGCTCGACGGCCGGGCTCCACGGCGCTGGTGACCTCACGCAGTCACGTCGGCGAGCGAGGCGGCGGTGGCGGGGATTGGCTGGCGGCGGCTCAGCGGCACTTCAAAGCCGGCGAGGGAGCTACAATTGTGGTGGAATGGGCGGAACTGATCATTGTATTGCACACCTCTAAAAAAAACACTGCCTCTGATTTATCAATATAAAAAAGATCCTCTGAGAGGAGGGCACTTTTGTGTGATGGCAACTTCACTTCTAGGGGTGAGTCTAAGGATTTTTTTCTCTTGCTGGTTTAATTGGTTTCTTTTTATTGTCGATTGGAGGGGGTTAAAATAACCCCTGTCTTGACCGGGGCTATCAGTCTCCTCTATTCAGCCTGGGTTTTTTTCTTTTTCTTTTTCTTTTTTTTTTCTTTTTTTTTTTTTTTTTTAACTTAAGCACAAGTGAGTTTAGGAGAAAAGAAAGAGTGAGAGGGGGAAAAGGGGGCAGAGTCACTTTTCAGTGAGCAGGAAAAGGTTTTAAGGGCATTTGTAGAAACAACCTACAGCGCCTGGGCTGTGCTGTTCCTGTGCCCCCGGAGAAGTGGCTTTTCTTCTTTACATGTGACTGCTGGAAGAAAAAAAAAACAACAAACAAAAAAAATATCCCAAACCCAGCACTACCTTTTTTTGTGTGTGCAATTTTTTAAAATTCGCAACAGATTGTGGCTTTTTATTTCCCTTTAAAATAACACAACCCACCGTGTCTAGCAGGTACGTTCAACTCGTGTATGCATACATATTTACATATGTTAAATTTATATATGTATTTCATTATCGTTGCTATGTAAGTTAGGCTGATTTTAAGGACGCTTAAAGAAAAAAAAAAAAAAAGTAGTAATTTGATAGTCCTGCGATTCTATATTTAAGAAAATAGCCTTACTGGCCTGAGGGACGGGGACCGGCCACGTCCCGGGGAAAGGGAGCAGGCTGAAACGTAGCTGCCGCCGTGCCGGGGGCATCTTTCAAGCTACGGTAACAGGCGCAACTTTTTTCCCCTCTCTTTTTTTCTCCCCCTTTTTTAACCCTTCCCGAGCTCCTCCGGGGGAGGGGAGTTGGATGGTGAAAAAAAGCCCCGGAAGGCGTTTGGAGGCAGAACCGCGGTGCCGGCCCCAGCGAAGGGATCCTCCCGCGGGAGTCGCAAAACTTTGCGCCCGGGGCCGGGCGGCGGAGCGGAGCGGGGCCGGGCGGCGGAGCGGTGCCGGGCGCGGAACGCGGGGCGCGGGGCGGCGGCGCAGGGCCGCTCCATCCCTGACGCCGGCGGGACGGCCCTCTCCCCTCTGTGCCCGCAGGAGGAACCGCGGGTAGGCTCCACGCCGCTGGCCATGCTCGCCGCGACCTGCAACAAGATCGGCAGCCCCAGCCCCTCGCCGTCTGCCCTTTCGGACAGCGCGTCCTCCTTCGGCAAAGGCTTCCACCCCTGGAAACGCTCCTCCTCCTCAGCCTCGGCGGGCAGCTGCGGTGCCGTGGGCTCCGGCCTCCCGGGCTTCGGCGTGGCGGGCGCGGCGCGGAACGGCTCCTCGGCGGCGGCGGCAGCGGCGGCAGCGGCGGCGGCCGCCCTGGTCTCGGACTCATTCAGCTGCGGCGGCTCGCCGGGCTCCAGCGCCTTCTCCCTCACCTCCAGCAGCGCGGCGGCCGCCAGTTCGCCCTTCGCCAACGACTACTCCGTCTTCCAGGCGCCGGGCAGCGCCGGTGGCGGCGGCGGCGGCGGAGGCGGCGGCGGTGGGGCGGCGGGACAGGAGGCGGCGGCGCACCAGCCCGTCTTCATCTCCAAGGTGCACACGTCGGTGGAGGGGCTGCAGGGCATCTACCCGCGGGTGGGCATGGCGCACCCCTACGAGTCCTGGTTCAAGCCCTCGCACCCGGGGCTCGGCGCCGGTGAGGTAGGCTCAGCGGGCGCCTCCAGCTGGTGGGACGTGGGCGCCGGCTGGATCGACGTGCAGAGCCCCAATGGTGCGGCCGCGCTGCCCGGCTCGCTGCACCCGGCGGCCGGTGGACTCCAGACCTCGCTCCACTCGCCACTGGGCGGCTACAACTCGGATTACTCGGGCCTGGGTCACTCGGCCTTCAGCAGCGGCGCCTCCTCGCACCTCCTCAGCCCCGCCGGGCAGCACCTCATGGACGGATTTAAGCCGGTGCTGCCCGGCTCCTACCCGGACTCGGCCCCCTCGCCGCTGGCCGGCGCCGGGGGCTCCATGCTGGGCGGCGGCCCCGCCGCTCCGCTGGCCGCTTCGCCGCGCTCCTCCGCCCGCCGCTACTCGGGCCGCGCCACCTGCGACTGCCCCAACTGCCAGGAGGCCGAGCGGCTGGGGCCGGCGGGGGCCAGCCTGCGCCGCAAGGGGCTGCACAGCTGCCACATCCCCGGCTGCGGCAAGGTCTACGGCAAAACCTCGCACCTGAAGGCGCACCTGCGCTGGCACACGGGCGAGCGGCCCTTCGTCTGCAACTGGCTCTTCTGCGGGAAGCGCTTCACCCGCTCCGACGAGCTGCAGCGGCACCTGCGGACCCACACGGGCGAGAAGCGCTTCGCCTGCCCCGTCTGCAACAAGCGCTTCATGCGCAGCGACCACCTCAGCAAGCACGTCAAGACCCACAGCGGCCCCGGAGGCGCCGGGGGCCCCGGCGGCGGCGGCCCCGGCGGCGGCCCCGGCCCCGGCGGCAAGAAGGGCAGCGACACCGACAGCGAGCACAGCGCGGCCGGCAGTCCGCCCTGCCACTCCCCGGAGCTGCTGCCGCCCCCCGAGCCGGGCCACCGCAACGGCCTGGAGTGACGGGGGGAGGAGCGGGGCCATCGCGCCCCCCAGTCCCGCCACCCTCCCGGTCGCGCAGCTCCCCCGAGCGCGCAGCCCCGCGGTGGGGCGCGGACACGTAAGTAGCCGGCACGGCTCCGCAAGAACAGCGCTCAGCCCCGCGGCAACTCCGCTGCCCTCCCGGAGCCCCGCACGGGGCTGGCGGTGCGGCCAGGCCGCGCAACCCCCGCGACGGGGCTCGGCAAGGGGGCAGAGCCGCGACCCCCCGTGGGGCGGCCCCGCCGCCGCCTCCCTTCCCCTTCGCCTTGAGACCCCCCGCCTCGAGCTGCTTTTAGAACGGAAAAAACACCCACGTTCCCTCTGGCTTTGCTGCTGGAAACCGGCCCGTGCTCCCTCCCTCCGCCACCGGCGCCGGTACAGCCACAGTGCCCCGGCGGGGCGGGCGGACGGGCCGGGGCTGCCCCGCTGCGGGGCTTCCGACGGCAGCGCCGCCAGCCGCGCTCCGCGCTCCGCACAGCGCCGAGCCGACACTCGGACCTGCTCTCATCCCGGTGCCTGCTCAGAGCCCGTCTGCTCCCCGGGACCGCAGCGGCAGTGTGCTTATTTCCCTTCCCCTTTTTTTTTTTTTTTTTTTTTTTAATTTTAACAAATTGTTTACCTCCTCGAGTCCAAATTTCACTGCGTTTGCCAGCGCATTTGTATAATTCTCGTTTGAGCAGGAATCGCGAAATACGTTAAAAATGATTAGGTTGAAAGTCGTATATTTTTTTTAAACTTCAAACAAATGAAGAAGCACCGTGGGTTTCGAGCGAAGATGTATTTCCAATGCCAAAAAAGGGAGGCTGGGGGGTATAGGAAAATTAAATATTTGTAAAATACGTCTGAACCTATAGGTTTGTACCACTGGGGAATCGTTCTAGATTAGCTAACAATTAAATAAAACTCCACCAATGTATCGGTGTGAGGTGCAGTTGTCCAGGAGACGATTTTGTATAGTATTTTTCTTGTAAATTACTTCCAGTAAATATTTGAAAATATATTGAAGTACACTTGAGCTTTTTTTTTCTTTTTAATTTTTATTTCTTTTCCTGTCACGAAAAAAACTTTCTTGTTGCAGTCCTGGTTCACTGCATTTTTTTTTTTTTTTTCTGGACTCCTTTCTTGCAGTGTGCATCAAATCACACTTCAGGATATAGGTTTTGCTTGAATATTAATTTAGCTAGGCATACAACTGTAATTAAGCAAACAATATTTGATAAATGTTGAATGACATTTAATTTAATGGAGCATGTACTTATTTGCATTTGCTGGCAGTTCAGGTATAGTTACGGTGAGAGTTCTCCTATATTTCATAAAGTGGGTTTGCCACGACCCATGTATTAAATAAACTGTCCAAGTGAAACTGAACTAACGTTGGCCTATGTGTATTTCCTGAAAATAATATTGATAAATGTTAATAAACACTCCTGACACTACATTAGCGGTTTGCAATGCTGCAAACTAATTGTCTCATTGTAATGTTGAAATAATTTGGATATTTCACATTGAAATGAAAAGCCCTTCGCTGGAACATTTTAGATTTGCATTTTAAATGCATGAAATGTAATTGATTTTTATCTGTAATATTTTAAATGGTATTAATAAACTCCAGAAAAACATTCTACCTTAGGTCAGTCAGTTGTTTTTCTTCTTTGTAAGTCCATTGTTGCAGTAAATTATTTGCTTCGAACTCGACATAAGTTGTTCTCCAGAGTTTCAGAGAAAAGTGAAAATACAATGAATGCAAATTTTAACACCTACTGAGAGCAGCTTTGAGGCATTAAAACGAGTAAGAAGTTGTTCTGTTTCATGCCTTTTACAATGCACTATTAGAGGAAAATAAATGAAAGACATTAGCCCTTTTTAAAAAATTGTTTTTATCAGACTGATAATACAGTGCCTCTCACAAACCCGAGTGTGTTTGAGAAGCTGCTTTGCATATACCTCCGCCTTGAAATTATTTTTCACATCATGCCAGATCCATTGTGAAAGGAGATTTAATATTGAAATGCTGAGGGCCATTATTGCTTTAAAAGACAAAATAAAAAGTGGTCCTCCGCTTTTGTTGTGAGGTGAGTTGGTTGTGGCTGGGAGCGATGCTAATTGCCGTAGCGAGCACTAGCTTCTTCAGGTCTCAGGGCTGGGAAACTTCGCGGCTGTATGTGAAAACTCCCTTCTCGTTCGGGGGCGTTTTCGCCACAGGACCCGGAATCTGGGCAATTTCAGGGGCTGCAGGGTGTTGTCAGCCAGCCGGTCCAGCGCTGTCGCCCTTGCTGCGTCCTTTAAATCTTTTCCACAAGCGGTCCCCGAACAACAATAAAAACACAATTGTGTCTTTGGCATTTGCTTAGCATTTTGGCAAAAAACCCCAAAGCAACTAACCAAAACCGAAACCAAACCAGAACCTCAAACTCCTAACACTTTCTTCTACCACCTTTTTTCTTTTTGGGGCGGAGGGGGGGGGAGAGGGGGGCGAGGTGGGGGGGGAAGCGTGTGGAGGATGTGTTGTTTCTGTTTGGAGATCTGGCCTCTTGTGTTACATAGGGAGGTGATGCTCACTGTCGGGGCACTGAAAAATCGGGGCTAGAGCATGGAATCTGCATAGCAGAATGATCTTTTGTGCATACATGTAAAACACGTTGTTAGTAGTACCTTAAACAGCAGGTATTAAAATGCGGGACATAAAAGCACAGACGAGTCAACTCCCGATGCATTCAAGATTTTGGTCCTCTGCTTGGTGTAAGGGTTAGATGGGACTATTATCAACCACTAGAAACAAGAGTTGTTCTGGTTGACGTTTTCTGAGCTGCATTCTGATTTTTCTTCATTGCAAGTGCAACCAGGAGAGGCCTGCAATGTTTGCCACTGAAACAAAGCAACAGTTTGCTCTGATTTTATTTTTTCTTTTATATAATGTAAATGGGGTGGCATAGCAGCACCTGATTTCCCCACTGGGAGTGAGAGGTAGTGGTTATGTTACTTAGAAATTTTGGTCCTGATGGAATGGTCTGAGCACCTAGTAAAAAGAGTAAAGGAGCAGAGGATAACTTCTAATACTGCTTCTCTGATATCCACCTGAAAAGAGAGCGCTATCAAAATGCTATTGTCCAGGAGCTTGATGGTTGCTTTAGGGCACTGGTTGCTCCTTCTCGGGGCTGACTGGCAGTGCGACAGAGCCAGCAGCAAAACTCATCCTTCACCCAGGGAGGAGTGTGTGCTTCTTCTGTTTGGGAGCTGCCAGTTTGGATCCAGGTTGTGTGAGAACACACATATTTTTCCTTCCTTTTACCAGCAAAACCCAGCACTTGAAGGCTGAATAGCTCCTTTTTGTAGTGGATTTACTTTTTCTAAACCCTTCCAGATAAGGGCATTGAGTTGCTTGATAGGAGCCGGGAACTTGTCTCTGCGTTGTGCAGATCAAGGTAGAGTTAAACTAGTTTGCTGACCTACAGGTCAAACCGGTGTCCATCAACTTACCTTCCAACTGCCTTCAGATGATTGTGCCCATTCCCGTTTGCTCTCTGACCTTTTAAGTCGCTTCCCTTCAAGCTCGTAGCAGTGTCTATCGAATTTCGTGTCCTGCTTTACCCATTATTCCGGCTTTTTATTGTCATTTTCCAGTTTAAATTTTCAATAGAGCAGTGATGGGAGATGTGTGGAGCTGAAGTGATTTAAAACGCCACTTCATTTCTGCCTGCTGGTAGTGCCTTTCCTGCTACCCTCGGCCTGTGCCTGACGAGACTTAACAGCGATCAAAAGGTGTTGACTTCTCCTCGATTCCAGTCTAGGAATGCGAGAGCAGAAAACGAGAACTGAAATCTCAAATGTTTTATTTGTGGATGTGATGGCTAATCCAGCCGTCAACACCTTCACAGCTGTAAAGGTGGTGGAGTAAGGATACTTGATGAAGTCCAACAAATCTTTCAGTATGAATGGCTGAAAGTAAGTATGCACTTGCCAAAACCTGCCACATTTCAGCTACATTCCGTGAAGCGACCTCTGGTTTAGCTTTGCGAAGAAGGAGCAAGGAAAAGGTGTGAACAAATTAGGTGTGCAGTTGCTCACGCTCTCGCCAGATTTATGATAAAAGGACAAAACTCTTTCGCTCTGTCAGAAGAACCTTATATTTCTCAGAATATATCGGGGTCTGCTTTCTCAGCTCACTCCATTACACTTTTTTTTTTTTTTTAATCATAAAAGCATATTAAAAATTCTTCAACAATTCCATGGAGGAAAGCTCATTTTGCAACACCTGCTTTAAAAAGTAGAACACCAATTTTTCCCTTGTTGTTGTGGCATCGTTTAAGCAAACTGGCTGTCTTTTGCTAAAGTGTGTGGAGAAATTGTTACACATCAGAAAGGTGTGTACTGAGAAAAACTGCACTATTTAGGACAATTACTGTGTTTCTTGTTCTATGGTTTTCTAACTGCCACTTGGAATTACTCACTTTTTAAAAAAAGGGATTAGGGAAATAAGGGATAATGGCAAGTGCATAGGAGCTTTAGTGGGGCACTCTAAATACAGAGTAATTCCATTTTACACTTGTGGATTTCGAAACAAACTGGGATCCTGTATTACTTGTTGAGAAGCGCACAATTTTCCAAGAAGCATATTTATACTGCCTGCAAGGCCCGGTGAGGAGCTGAATAATGGACCAGCCTCCTGGGGAGCAATCTTGGTCTTGGCAATCGGAGAATTCTGCTTCTCAGGCGGAGCGATACTGCTCTGCAAAGTGTAAAAAGCAGACAGGGAGCCCCACGCTTTCGCAAAGTCGGTGTTCCCAGGGTGGCGATGCTGGGAGCAGCCCCCGCTCCCGGCTGGAGACTCGGGGCTGCCCTGTGGGTCGGGGACGCAGAAAGAAGGCTTGTGAGCGTTCATCCCTTGTTATGGAAAGAGAGATGGTTGGGCGAGAGGCTTCTTTTGAATAGCTTTTGCTTCTGGGGCGATGTCAAGCCGTGCAAGTTTCTTTTGCGGGGACGAGGAAAAGAATATATATATATATTTTTTTTCTAAGTATTATTATTATTATTGTCGGCAACATACTTTGCTTTAAGCCTGTCTTCATCCCTTGAGACGGGAGGATGTGCATGCGTATGCTTATGCACTCGCTGCAACCTCCAGCTGTCCCACGCCTTACCAGCTCTCCTTCCGCTGGCAATAAAGTCGGCCGCTCTCACATCCCGGCTGCTGCTGAGCAGAAGGCTTTGCACCTCGCCTGGTCTTCCTCCCCATCGGTGCACCGGTGCTTCTTTCGAGAGCGATTAGCTGCCTCCCCGTTGCTCCCCTTGCCCTTTTCCGCCCTGGCGCGGGCACAGCCACACTCGCGCACACGGGGGAGCGGGGGCGGCGCGGCGGGGCTGCCGCGGGCTCGCAGCGCCACCCGGCGTGTGCGCCCCGTCGGCAGCGGGACCCCCGAGGGGACCGAGCCGCCCCGGCGGGGCTGCCGGGCTGGGCCGGAGGGGGAACTCTCGAAAGTCGCGCAGAGCTCTGTGGCTGACCCGGGTGGTGCCGGCGGGAGCGTCAGGGAGGCGCGGGGCTGGCCGCCCCCGCCCGCATCACACGCGACCTCGCACCGGGCGCCGGTGTGTCCTCCAAACCCAGGGTGTTTTACTCCAAATCACAGCCAGTTCTCTCCCCCTGGAGAAGTGCCCTGATTTCCCCCAAGCGACACTTCGCGACGCTCCTTAGGACGGCGGGCTTATTGTTTTGCAGAGGAAATGGTCCAGAATTCGTTTCTGCGGGCAGCTGAGCAGCTCCACGGGAGAATGAAGCTCCGTGAAATCGCCTGGAAATAAATGAGATGGAGAAGGTCCCTGCAGTCCCCCGACTCTGCCGAGCATTCACGCGGCGGCTGGAGATGGGGCGGCCGGGGGTCCCCGCCGCAGCAGGACGATGTCCTTGTCACAGATGAAGAGACACTTGAAATGCGAAAGCAGCCACTAGGGCAGGATTTGGGATTTATTTTAGATGTTTCATCCCCGAATTCTTTAAAAGCTGCTGGGAAAGAGAGGTGACAGGGTGACAAGGGCTTTTGGCTGAGTTGCTAAACCCATTCATGTTGTTTAACGCCAGGTCGGAGACGGCTTTTTTTTTTTTTTTTTTTTTTTTTTTTTTTTTTTTTTTTTCTTTTTCTTCCTCGAATTTATTGCAGAAAACTCTCCCGAGGAGACGCTCCAAAGTACTTTCACTTAGCTTTTCAGGGTAGCTCAGGTGTTCTCTTCACCGACTTGTGCGTGTGAAAGGCAGAATGTGTGTTCCTGACAATTAAAATTGCTCCACAGTTAATTAATGCTGCTCCCGGGTTTAGTCTTAGAAAGCACTTTTTTTTTTTTTTTTAATCAAAGTGTACAGAGTGTTATTAAATTCTTACAACCCTGTTGGCACCCGGTTTGGGAAGGGCTAACGGGGCAGCCGGCAGCCCCGCGGGAGGCACTGGCGGCGGCTTCCGGGGCGCGGGGGGACGGAACGACACGGTGACAATGCAGCGGGATGGGCACAGCGGGCAAAGGTGTCCTCTCAGAGGAAAGGCGGCCGGCAAGGAAAACCCCTTCAGCCTGCAAAGAAGGTGTTAAAACACTATCGCCACCTGCTTCCCTGCCTCCGATTGCAAGAACCAGGCGGTCGGATTTTTAACTACTCGGAGGAAGAAGTTTAAACACTCAGAACTGCAGGGTTTTTCCCCTTTGCACTGCTGTGCCGTCTTTCACAGCTCTCGAATTTTTTAACCCCTTAGTCGCCTTCTCTCCTCTACTCCTCAGAGGTTTGGGATTTGTTTTGTTTTGTTCTGTGGGAGGTTTTTTGTTTGTTTGTTTGTAGTTTTTGGTTTTAGGTATTTTAATGTTCATACTCGAAGATCAGACATGGATGCCTGGCAACAGGTATGAGGATTTTCTTCTCCACTAAAGCAATCAACCTGTTGTGAGGATGCTGCCTATCCTTGCAAATCTTGCCTATTGCAAAATCATTACCACCACACCTCACTCAACTCCCTTCTCAGAGTTGCCGAGTGAGACCTGTGAACCTCTCTTTCGTCAAGGTAAAGCCACAATTATTTGCCAGTAGCGATTTTTGGTTTCTCCAGATAAATAAATAACCTATAAAGCAGAATTGCTGAATGGCAAAGGGTACTATCTTTGGGGTGGAGTTTAGGTGGGCAATGCAAACAGGCTGTCCCAAGGAGGAAATCCCTACGTGGTAATAAGATGGTACCTGAAACGTCAGTAAGAGCCAGCATCACTGTCTGCTGTGTGTGTTTGCTTTGCTTTGGATACCTCAACCATTACCTCACTAAGAATGGGGTTTAATTTGCTTATCCATATACATATGAAAGGACAAAGCCAAAGGGAGAAAACACTTGCCAAATACAGTTTTCAATTGCTTACTGTGCTGAATGCAACAGCACACTGCTAACTCTGTACAGCCACCTTCTGTGTTAGGACAAACACAGGTCTCATCTTTTAGAGGGGCGCAGACTCCTTCCCTTCAGAGCACTGGTGTCACTCACACGTAAAGTGACACAGCGTTGGCTCAACAGCCAGGGAGTTTATCAGCCTCATGCACCAAGCCCAAGATTTCCAGCAGACTTCTGTTTTAATGCCCACTTTGACACTGGATCACTTCTACTTTCAATTAAACTCAACAGCCTGTGGGAACAGCTGCAGACTAAATTTACGTCCCATTTTGCCAAGCACAGAATTTTTAGAAGAATGAATGAAAGAAAGAATGAAAGAATGAACTGAAAACACATGTAAGCAGCATATCTTTATTTAAAAAGGGCTTTCAAAGCTCCATGAATTCTGCAAGACTTGGATCCTGAAAAATTTCTCTCATCAAGGACATCCTTGAAAATGTAAGTGCAATGTATTTGTTTTTAGTTCTGCCCAATCCTTCTCTCTTCATGACACAGAAACCCAAAAATTCAGTCTGACCTGTTTCTGCTCATAAATGAGTAAAGCTTAATTGATGTCAAAATCACGCTGTGGATCTTGTTTCTGTTCTGGAGAGCTACTGTGTACCCAAACATGAGTTCAGTTACAAAACACAGTATGTAAGAGTTCATAAAGTTTTATAGACATTAAATCACAACCTGGCTAGCATTCGTGTCAGGCCCTGCTAATTTTCACTTGCTGTGGCAGACATTCAGTTTTTCTGACTGTATGAGTCAGGTAAGAAAGATGATGGACTTCTAAGGTGCTAAGTTTCCACATCTGTACTCTCTAGTCTATCGTGAGGTAAACATTCCATGGTACATTGTATTCAGCATCATGGCATGTCAGAGAGGGAGTGTAAAAAAGTCTATTATCTATACATCCAAGCTGAAATATAGATATGCAGAACAAAAGATTTTCCTCCTCTTGATGCAGTATTTTTTTGATCTTAAATGTACAGTAGGCAATGATTTCCTGTTGCCAGTAATACTACATATAATGATTGTGGGCAATAGGAGAAGCCATGTTGCCTTCTAGAGATAATACATATTTTACAGTTTAGACTACTTACTTTCAGTATCTTTCAATCAAAACTTAAAAAAAGATGAAAGCCATGAAAAAAATTTGGTTAATGGTCTTAATTAACAAGTCTTTTCATCTAGTAGTATTTATCTATTTTGTTTTGATTTTGTAATTTTGTAGCAGAAAGACATATTTATTTCATAATGTAATTGCTGACCTGCTATCAAAATGCTCATGGGATAATTATCAGAAGTTTAAAAAAGACCCAAAACCTCAAGAAAATATGCATATCATCACTTCTTTTCGTATAAAGGAGTTGAGAGAGAGATTCAACAGATAAATATGAATGAAAAGAAATTCAGCCTTTTATAAAATAGTTGGTGAATTGTACTTACTGATTGTGGGCTGAACGCACATTTTACCTGCTGCAATATATTTAAAATTACATGTGTGGATTTTGCCATTTGGTAGCAGAGGAAAATGCTCTTCTGAAGTCAGGTTTAGTTCAAGAAAGTTCTGTTACAAATACTTTCATATAATTTATTGCATTTCTTCAGGCACAGAAGAGTTCAGAAGGGAATCAGAAGCTGCATCTACATTTTTGGCACATAACTTAGCCACACCTTCCCTGTTAGTAGTAGTCATCATGATCTCACTAAACCTGCTATCCTTCCTTTTTTTTTTTTTTGTCAACTGTCATTTCTAGCCCAACTGCAATAACTGCTCTGATAAAAATCTGTGTTTAGTCTGTGTTGGACAAATTTACATTCTCATGAAACACTGTTTTTACTGGGGCTTTACCTGGGTGAAGACTGAGCTGAAGAGTCAATAACACATCAGGCTGTGCCTTCATGATAATGTGCTTTAGGACACAAGCACAAGGGAGAAGGATCTTGGTTATGGGTGGGTTTCAAGTCTGACCTTACTATGGTCTTCCCCTGATGGCATGGGTTTCTCTAGGCTGTTATTTCTGTTTTCTGAGGCATGATATACATTTCCAGAGAGTACAGTACCAGCAGAAA
Source organism: Corvus hawaiiensis (assembly GCF_020740725.1). NCBI lineage: Eukaryota > Metazoa > Chordata > Aves > Passeriformes > Corvidae > Corvus > Corvus hawaiiensis. The sequence goes on from NC_063213.1 coordinate 48,930,125, forward strand.
AAGTAGGCAAAGTTTTTCCCTTTCTGGGGAAAAAGAAAAGAAAGCCAAGATGAAACCCAATGAAGAGAACAGGAACAGGAAATAGAACACAGGCACTTGGCTGCTGTCAAACCCAGCATGCACCTTACTCTACAGGTCCCTGCATGCCTAGGTATGGATGTCCCTAAATGCTCTCAGGCTCTGTATGGCCACTTCGGTGTCTTATCCTGCTTGGTCCCTTATGAGCTTGACCCTGTTGACACGCTTGAGGATTCCCTATGCACACTATCAGGATTTAGCTCCCCACACAATGTACAGGAAACTGCTTTTAATGAATGATGAGAGGAAGGTCACAGCAGTGTGCCTCCCTTCCCTGTGGCTCACCACTGGCCTGGGACCCAGCAAGGTAGGACTTCCAAGTAGTCAGAGCAGGGGTGCTCAAGCTGAGAAGTGAGCAGAATTTCAGTCATTTGTCCCCAGGCGCTGTCTAACTGCTAAATGCAGGCTGACAAAACTAAGCACATGCTCCAGAGATCAAATGATGTGTGGTTTCTCTTGTGTTCATGCCAAACAAGAAAGAGATCTGTATCTCAACAGAGATGTAAATGCCGATGAAAGCTGCTTCTGAAATGGGAGCAGTAACAAAAGCTGCCAGGCTGGAGAGATACTGTAACATGTAACAAGACATGAGGTTGACCTTCTCTTTAATTGGGATATAGTAATAAACTCCACTACCTAGATGCTTATTTTCTTCATTTTCAGTAAGCTAATTGCACCTCAAACCAGCCAACAGATACATGAGTTCCTGTGAGGAGAGGTACAGAGGCAGACTGGCAGTTTGATTATATGCGAATCATTTCCATAAGAAATCACTTCAAACTCCAGACAAATTTATTTCCACATGTGCACACTGGCAAACAGCATTTAATGAACTCAGATTAATCTTTACATTTTTTGACTAATATAAGAATAAGTCCCTAGCATGACTAGAGACTGCCTGTTTTCTTGAGGTTGCATTTATATTTGACAAGTGCCTTTCCTGTTACATAAAGCTGATCTGTGTAACTGAGGCTATGGGATGGATTGCTCTAATAGGGGAAATTCAGAAGGGAATTGTAGCCCACTTAACCCAGACTTATAAACAAATTAATTAACAAAAGACCATTCAATTCAGAATCTAGTACAAGTAGGCTTGCAAACAAAGTCACTGAGTTGCAGATTACTTTTCTTAAGAGGCACTGCCTTAAAACCTGGTTTTGTATGTAGAAATATTCTGGCATATTTTTGTTTGATGAAGTTAAGTCAGTGATTTTCCCTGAGAATAAGAACCTTGGATTTCACTTTTAAGTGATAGGAAGACATCTCACACACTGCAAATCCTGCCACTAGGACCAGTTGCATTCTTCCCTGTGGGAAGTTGGTAGTATAAAACCTCTATTGTGATGACATTCGGTATCACAGGACTATAGCAGTTATGGAAAGCAGTATATTTAGGCTGGATTTAGGATTGTTGAAAAGAAACTCTTTCCCACCGTGTAAGGAGCAGCTCTGATCCTTCTTCCAAGACTGAAAGACTTAATGCAGCAGCATGAAGTACATTTTTATGTGTAAGAGAAGTGGAGCTGTGCGTAAGTTATACTGCAGTTCAAATAAACTACTGGAATACCCAGGGTACTTTCAAAATTCAACAGGAAAGATATATATCTAAACATATAAAATCTCCTGTCTATAGAACTCTACCAACACAGGGAGTTAGGACCTTCAGAATGAATCTGAACAGTCAGAGGCTTGGTTAAACCAGCAGGAGGAAGGGGTGCTGGTGGATCACCATGCCTGCACCCACGAGGGTGGTGCTGGTGGGCACACAAACAGGCACTGCAGTCGTGCCTCCAGGCATAAAGTGGCTCCTCTTAGCCAAATACATGACATGCTGAGGGAGGGAGAGAAGTCTCAGTCATACATACTTGTTGCATAATCATCAAATATGCCTGTAATACAATTCTGTCAGAGGCAATTTTCACTTCCGTGGTTGCCTTGGGAAGCCTTCCTTTCCTAGGCTGAACTGCAACTATCAAACCTCAGCTGGTTTGGCTGAAAAAATATCATGGAATGATGTCTTTTCACTGAAATGGGTTGTTTCACACTGTGTTGCAATGAAAATGAAATCTAAATTAGGCAAACTCTGTCTTCACTAAGTTATGAACATGCCAATTTTTATGAGAAGACAGGTCTTACTTTGCTTTATTTGCAAAACCATTTTGAGAAAGTTTTCATGTTTTCACAGTGCTTTCCACAAAAAAGTGCCAAATTTTTCTTCCTGAAAGTAAAATTAAAAACCAGATGCTGAAGCAGCTAGCTAAAAATCACAAGTCTATAATAATATATTGATCTTTTCCTTCCGACATTTTTTGACACAAAAAAGGTCTTTTTACTAATTGCTAATTAGATTTATTATTAACATAGGAAGAGTGCATGAAAGCTTCAGTCAGCATTGCAGGCCTTGTGCTGTGTGCTCAGGTCAATACTTGTCCTGTCTACTGAAAGATAAATAGTATGTTTTCATAGGATGATAGGCTAGACTCCCTGGCAAAGCTCATGTGGAAGTAACACTACCACAGCAAGTGTCTACTTGAGGAGTTGCTAAAAAACCCAACCCCAAAAAAACCTCCCCTACAGGCATATTCACAATTTGTTTTCTAAAGCATCTGCAACAAGTCAAAACAAGTGAGCAGGACAAGAGGGTGGAGGGCCCAGGTGAACAGCAGTATCTATGTGCAGGGTACATAAGTGGCTGTCCCAGCTGAAGGTTCACAGCTGTTACATGCTTTAAGCTTTTCCAGATTTCAAACTACAAATCAGATATTTCCAGCTAGACCACCAAATCACTAAACTGTGTTACACAAGAAAAATATTTAGCATTATGGAAACAAGCAGCAAAACTCTTCTGACATTCTCAGTTTGCACCCACAGAAGAGGAACGTATCCCATCCAAAGTGATGGATGAAGAGAAGACCTGACACATAAGGCATCCTGAAGAGGACAATCCAGGTAATTGAAATTCAGAGAAAGATAACTCTCTCACAGTCAAACAAAATACAGCGAGACGAAATATTATAAGTTTTGATGCAAAAAATACAAAGGGGAAATATTATAAGCTTATCTTTAACAAAACACAATCTGTCTATTTGAAGGTGTGACTCTAGCCTGTCTCTCAATAGTCTTCCTTTATTCCATCCTCCCTCCCATTTCCCTCTTGAAAGAACAGTCTGGTTTGCAGCTTGTTTGTTTTATCACTCCACGTTTTTAGAGGACAGTCTCCTGCCCAGGATGTCTGGTGGGCTGCCCTATGCTCAGCAGTGACTGTTCTCTTGCTGCTACCCTGGTCTGAGCAAGTTCACACAAACAGAAAGCAACAGGTCTTTGCCATTAAATGCAGAGAGCAGTGCACACATGGGGCAATGTGGAAGGTTAGCTATGGAAACGGATGTTAGAATAGGGCAGGAAGAAAAGGGCAGCTGAAAGAATCTGTAAAGATGGTCCAAACAGTAGGGGATAAGTCATGGGAAATTGTGGTGATGCCTGCCTCCAGTGTGTGAGGACAGAGGACTTGAATTTGAGAGTTGCAGACATCTAGTAGTAATTCATAGAACCATAGAATGGTTTGTATTGCAAGGGACATCAAAGATCATCTAGTTCCACCCCCCTGCCATTGGCAAGGGCACATCTCACTAGACCAGGTGGCTCAAAGAGACTTCCAACCTGGCCTTGAACACCTCCAGGGATGGGGCACCCAAAACATGTCTGGGCAAACTGTTCCAGGGTCTCACTGCCTTCATTTGAAATGAAGCTATTTTTAAAAACCCTGTCTTGTTCAAGACACACAGCTTGTCTGTTTTACTCGGCTTGTAATTTAGTGATAGCACTAGCAGGACTCTGGTGAAATCAGACTGAAGGATGAGGCAGGGAAATATAAGGAGTATTTAGTGAAGATCCACAGCTGGATAAAAAAAAACCCTGTAAGGACACTTACTTCAATCTTGTGAAAGAGGAGAATAAGGGGTTACACCTGAAGTAATTGTATGGAAAACAGAAATATAAAAGGGAAAAAGGCTCTTGTGATCCTTGAAGTGTCATTGTGTATGAATTGGCTGAAATGAGCCAAGTTTAGACTCCAGGCTGCAAAATCTTAACTGTGATGGTAACTAATCATTGGAATTAAAATAACCATTTTATAGAATCATCAAAAAGGCTACAGTAAAGTCCTTGTTACTGTTAACTACTTAGCCACTTTTATTTTTTAAAGGAAATAAAATGTAGTCTAGGCAGAAATTAGTTTGAGGAATTCCCTGGTACATAATTTGAGGGTAATCACAGCAATGAGTTTACTATCTCTGAATCTAAGTAGATAAACCATCAGCTACAAAATTGCAGAATTATTTGACTGCCAGAGGCTGTAGGAAACTCTAATCTGTATTTAACATTTCAAACTCTACGAGAGCTAGAAGAGGCTGACTCAGAACTCCCAGATCTGTTCCAGTGAGGCCCACCATCAGCTCATGCTAAGATGTTTTTGAATAGTTAGGTTTGAGTGGGCTATTCATTTACTCTTAGATGTTTGCATAATAAATTTGAAATGTGTTTAATTTATTCCTTGATCACTTGGTGAAAATACAGAGTTTGAGAAAAATCAATTTTTGACCAGTTTTGCTGACTCATTAATTTAATTAATCAATTTTTTTTTTTTTTTAGAAATCAAATGCTGACTTCTGCAGAACTTTATTTTAGTGTCAGTGAAGGATCATGTTTAGCCTTTTTTTCAAAGCTGATTCATGGCCCACTGAAATTTATAGGAGCCATTCATTAGCTATAATGAGCTTTGAAATGGGTCCCTTGTGAAACAGACTGCACAGATGAGAACAGATGCAATCTTACTTGGATTTTTAAACCATACAGCTTGAATTTGAATTGTTTGTGTTCAAGTCAAAGTGTGCTGACTTAGAAGAAGAGATAATTGTAACAGTTAGATGCATCTGCCTGCTAACTTTTACTGATTGCTCTGCCATGAATTCCTCATGCTAACAGATGCATAAATGGAATTCTGCAAGAGTTTGCCCTGGCAGTGTTATATTCAATATTTTCATTAATGACCTAGATGGGAAGAAGAGCATGCTTATTAAATTTCCAGAAAATGTCAAGTTGAGAAAGACTGGATGCCGGAGGACAGGATTAGAATTCAAAATTACCTTGACTAACTGGATAAATTGTCTGACAAAATTGGGCAATATTCAATAAGAGCAAGTTCTAGGAACTAAACTCAGCAGGGAGTCACCAGTTGCAACAATGTCATGCTGTTGTGAAACACCCTCCTGACATACACTAGGCAGGAATACAGACTGCAAAGCATGGCAAATAATGCTTCTGCTCTGCTCAGCACTGCAAATGCCTCAGCTAGACCATGCAACCTGGCTTTGGGCAAAAGGCTTCATGAAGGGTGTGTGCCAGCTGGAAAATATCCAGCAGAAACCCACGATGAACAGCAAAGATCATTTAGGTTAGATCTCAGGGCAAAGCAATCCTTCCAACAAGGAGAGTGGAGCAGAGGTTGCTGATGGTTAGGAATTATCAGCACTGGATACCTATTTGTATCTGATTAAGTTGAAGGTCTGCTTTAGACACTCCACCTGCAAGTCTAATAAATCATTTAAGTGAGATTGATCTGTGTTTATTCTAGGCTTTGTACACCATAGTGTGAATTAGTTGTGGTTCAGTAACTGTTTTGGAAGATAAGTCTGCCCTACACTCAGAAGTAGGCTGTGTCTGGCATAGGATATTTAGAAGTGCCTCAGGTATCAATACCTAGGCACTTCAACTAAGATTATTCTACATCAAAAAGATGCACATATTATTTAGCCACAACATTTTTAAAGATCTTTAGTGCTTTGACAAATCTGAAAATACATTTCTGATTTCTTAACCCATGACTGAGTAATAATCAAACTGATTAATAATAAAGCATTTACCACTCCCATTTCCTCCTCCATGTAACTTCAACAATTCCATGAGTCACACAATTAATGCAAACCAAAAACCCTACCATTTTCCAAATAATTGTAGTAATGATCTTTACTGAACTGGGTGCACTGAAGGATTCAACATCACAAGAGATTGAAACTCAAGCACTTATACAGTCTATTTTTCAGATGATTTGTCCAGTTTTTCAAGGATACATGTCTTATTAACACTTCTTGAACTTTTAGTATATACTTGGCAGCTGTGGGATTATGTTCATCTCTAAGAGAGTAAGCAGTCGTCTGTTATGGATTGAGATTTCCTATTCTGGGCATTTAGCTCTGCAGGATACTTCGTCAGAACCAGTGAACAGATATTTCTTTCAGGAAATAAGTGGAGGGAAACTCATTAGGAAAGCACGAAACTTTAATGTTGTTATATGCTGAAAATTGACTGATAAAACCAGTAAAAAATTCTTTTCCTTTCCATTGCCCCTTAAAGAAGCTCAATTTAGCCTTGAGGCTGTGCACCTACACTTCATATTACCACAATGTGTGCTAACCACATTGTCAATTAACTTATAATTTATCTACAAATGTGAAAAAGAAAATACAGATCAAGAAAAAAGATTGTGACAAATTTGTCGCAATCCTCAAGCTTCTCTGTAAAATATCACTATCATATCAAATATTTTTTTATCATATTTTCTCCTTACTAGCATTTTTTTTATCCCTTGTTCTTAAGGTACTATTCAGTTTCAAGTAGTTAGCAGTAATACAGATTTACTCAAAGAGAAATTGAAGCATGAGATGCAAACATTTGGGGTACCCAAGGATAGACAATTCGGAAGCAGAACACAAATCTCTAAAAGCCACCTGTAGCAATTTAAATTGGGACCGAAAGTGATTAAAACACTAAATAATAAGTTAAATTTGAATTGAGCTGAGATGCAGTCTGAAACCAGAACAAACTATTTTACAGATTTTAATTTGTTTAATTTGCGGTTCCAAATCAGGTCCATCACTACAGTCCTTAGCACCAAGAGTTCAGTTTAATGATTTAAACCTCCTCTTACGAAAATTAACATAAAAACTAGAACAACAATTTAAGATTATACAGCTAATTAATTATATCTGTCACTGTTAGTTCCAAGGGAGTCTGCACAGTTGCATATTTTATGGAGGAGGAAAAGAGGGAGTAAGCACTTGAGTGAAAAGGTGAAAAATTGTCTGCAGGCACATTCATATTCAACTCAATGTAAAAAGTGTGTATTTATTCTCTGAAGGCAAGAATATTGATCAGGTTGAAAGACTCCTAGTCCTAAATAGGATCTAGGTACTATGGAAAAAAGCCTGTAAATCCAGCAGGTCAGACAACGCCCTTTTGATACTAACTGCTCTTTTTCTTTTCCTTCCCCTTCTGACAGCTCATTTCTAAAGAAGACCTCAAGCTACTGATGTTTTATGGCAATGTTTGTGCATTTGCTAAATTAAAATATGCTTCATGTCTTGCCATTACTGCTGGTGAATTCTTTTTATTTTTTCATTGGTAACAAGAAGAAGAATAACTGTGTTTGTGCAGGTGATGGTTGGTAAGTGGTCGCAAAACAGGCCCTTCTGGGCACAGGCAGGAGTTTGTTCCACCATCTGAGGAAAAATAAGAGAAGTTATAATGTGTCTACATGGTCTGGCAAAAAGAAAAATGGGTTTGGAGGCCTCTGAAGGCAGCTTTGGATATGAAAATTCACACAAGTTAAGATGGGTAGGATCTATTTCTATGAGTCTGCAAAGCATGTCTGTGTAATGCCTGTCACTGACTAGCTAAGGAAAGAGGGCACTTTTGTAGGTCTGCTTCACTGGACAGGTTGCACACATTTAGGATCGCAGTATAATGCCTCTCACACTTGATAACCCTCTGCTGGTAAAACCTGGTACTTTATTGACCCTTCCAGCACAGGCATGGGAAGAGCACAGGCTACTTCATGAAGTTAAGTCTAACGACCCAAACCAGCTGAGTTTGACTCAAATAGTCAGTGCCTAATCCAAATAAAATGGAGATCTACAGAGCATTGAGAGGGCACAAAACAAGACCAAATTAGATGATGATAGTCCTTCATATGCTGGGATATACTCTCAAGTAACAAAGCGGCCTCCTTGCTTTTTTCCCTAAGGTTAAGCAGCTGTGTTGTCTCTGTGTTGCAACTTCTTCAATTATGTCTTAGGAATATCAGGTCTGAATTTTCAAGTTATGGGCAAAACCTGAAGGGTTTGTCTACCCAGAGAAATTTACTGCCAGAACTACAACTGTCTTCATGGATACACTTATTCCTTCCATCCCCATAGGGAATTACAGCGGTATAGCTAAGCTGGTAAATTTTCCCATTTAGACAGGCCCAGACATCTCAAGAAACACTGCTAAATTAAATATTTCTCCTGGGGGAGTAGCAGATATATGCATACTTTCATCAGGTTTTGTTATACCTACACACACAACGAACAACTTTAAGAGACAACTACCTGCAGTTGTGTTACAAGGATGTTTTTTCCTGCCATATTCTGTCAGGACTCATTCATCCTGCAAACATCAGCCCACCTTTGAGCAGCATGGCTCTCTGTGACCCTGGCCCAAATTTTGTGAAGCAAAAATCTCTTCGACGAATATCTGCAAATCTTTTTCTTCCCAGAAAACCTAAGTCTCAATTGTGCAGTAAAGTTGTTAGAAGTGCAGGTTAAAATATGAGTAGTTATCTGCTGAGAATTATTCTACCTTTTCTGCAGCAGTAGGACTAGAATCTGGTGTAATCCCATTCTCCTGTTTTTCATCTTAGATGTATGTTGGAGAGAAACAGTTGTGGTTTTTTATACTGCATGTGTACTGTCTAACTTTAGACCAAAGACAGAAGATGCATTAAAATTACTTTTTGTATCCCATTTACTTCTAAATATATTCTCATATTTACTTCTAAATATATTCTACAGGAATTGTTTTTGTGTAGACTCTCTTGTAAAATATAAGGTATAAGAAGTACACATAGGCCCATGTGTAATCAGAAACTATGAATAAAGTGCTTCTCCATGTGAATTTAGGGCTTAAGTATCTTGGCTAGAACAGGGCTATCCACCCAAGAAAATCTTTCAAGTGTCAGAATCGGGCCAGCCACACACTAATGAACACCTTGATCTCTGTCATCCGCTCATACAAAGACCAGAAATCCCTGAGCCAGAAATCTGGCTCTCAAGGTGTTAACTACTAAAATCACCTTCCAGAGCTTCTTGATGCTAAGCAAACTGATGAATGCGTGTCTTTTACTGGATTTTAAAGGCTTCTGTTGTGTACCAGTTAAACCATATTTTTAAGGTTTAAATACCTGTCTTAGTTCAAACAAAAACCCCAGAATACTCAGAAATCCTCCCCTATGTATTCTGAAAAAAAAAAAAAAAGGAGTTTGTACAATATGATTTGTACTCATGGCTCATTTGAACTATTGCAATGTCACTGGATAGTGGATGTGTCCAGATAAACTCTAAAAGAATACTGATGTGAAAGAAGGCAGTGAAATATCTACTTGTATGCAAATGGCTGTTAACAGGCTTCAACAAGGTCTATGGTGGTTTTAAAAAATTCCTGAGCACTTAGTTTCAGCAGTTCATAGCAGCATCCTGGGCTTTGGCTTGCTTTTATGAGGATGTCTATAATTTCTCTCCATTCAATGACATTGGTAAAGAGATGAAAGGACAGTAAAGAATTAGCAATTTGGGAAACATTTCCTGGTTGTGTAAGAAAAATTAGACATGTGGAAACCTTAAACACACAAAACTACAATAAAGTAGAAACGATACTAGTATACTAGTATTTGGAAACATAAGCATTTAAAAATCAGAAGGGAAGAATGAACAAACTCAGAAAAATTATTTTCAAGCAGAAGTAAGCATGGAACTTGCACCAAGACCTTGCATCTGCCCTGCAGTGTATTAGTTGAACATGTGTCTGAACAAGGAGCCATGGTAATAACCAGATGTAGCTGTGGGGTGACAGTGGGGTGACATAAGAAACTTGAGGACCAGCTGGTACCCATTCTGTACTTCCACTGTGGAAAGGGCAGAAATTAGAGTTTCCATCTGGAGTGTCCGCACTGGATCAAATTAATCTTGTTCTCTTTGTCTTTTCCCTTTTCTTGTACATTGCTAAGGAACTCTGTACATTTTTATACAAGACCTCAAGACTTACGTTTTTTGAGGGCTTTCCTGGGAAAATCACAGGGTGTTTTTTTGCTTTTCCTTGGAGAAAGCAGGGAAGGGTGGATGTTGAAAAACAGCTGTCTATGTGCCTGCCAAACAAATCTGGCATGATAACACGATTTTCTGTGTTAGATATGAGCAATAGGAAATGCAAGAACAGTTCTGGTATATCCTCTGGTGAAGTGGAACACTTATAAGGACAGGAAGGTTCACGGAATGAGATGATGTGAATACAAGAGGACTAAAGAAGTCTCCAAAATCCAAAGCCATGGCAGTTGCTGAAGTCAAACCACACTTTACTAAGTTTTCATCATCCTCCCTGACACAGAGCATGAAAGCAACATTTAATTTCCACTTATATCAACTGGAATTATTCCTCAGTAAAACTGGACCCACACAGGCATGGTGGCAGTTTATCTGTCTTATGTGATGCAAACAGGGATAGCTTAATTGGCTTCTGAGTCATGGTGAAGCAGAATGAAATAACAATTTCCTTCTCTTAATCTGTAACTTGCTGATAGTAATTTTTAAGATGGGTAAGAAAAATAAAATCTGTTTTCTTACAGATTACAACATTGAACTTCACTACATTAGTAGTAAGTAACTATTATAATATAAGGGCTCCCTGTAGCCCTTGAGACTGGACAGTAGTTCTCTTTGCACAGCTGTGGCACTAAGATAAATCAATCAAATCATCAGTACAGAAAATTGCAGTCCTCTACAGGGCAACAGAAGAGAAGTGCTTTTCCCTTATCCACAGGTGTCAACAGATGACAGTAAGTCTGATTTCAACTTGAAGGGACAGACAAGCCTTCTAGAATGAAGGCATCTGAGTGAGATAGATACACAAAAGAAATATCACAGAGCTCTAAACTTCCATCAAATGTGCCCTTTGAGATGTGATCAACAATGCTTACATGCTACTTATCTTCTGAAAACTAACAATTTCATTTAATCATTTGTCTTAAAATGCTCATGTTGGATTAAGACTCTATTGTAGACATGTTTATAGGTAGCTCTGTCATACTCCGATGCCCTGAAGTATTACATTCACCAAAAGATTTCTGCAATATCCCTGAAATGCTGATGTGGGTGTAATGGTGACTAACTATTCTGAATAACCCTTATTAGCTGTTCTTCAGTTTCATTCTCCTGTAATAAGTCTTTCATTTTAGGTCTGAAGCTGTATTCTCAACACTTACAGGAAAAGAATTTGTTCAGCATTTGCATGGAAAATAATGGCAAACCTAACCATATATGTCTACTTGTAGGGGAATGCGTGATGTCCTTCCCAAATGAAACAATTTTAAAACACTCAGGTAGGATGCAATTATGTAACTACACCAGCCTCTGGGCCCTGAAAGTCTTAAGATTTAAATACCACACTACTAATTTTTGGTCTTAGTGCCTGTCATCTGTGATTCCTTGAAAATCATTCCAGGACATGGCATCTCTGCTGTCTTTCAATATAATGTAGTAGTATCAGATGTTCTTGTCACCAATAAAACTGCAGCATGAATAAGGGTTGTGTACTGTACTGCATTGTATTACACTAAGTGTAATTAAAACACCTACTTCAGTTAAGTCATGTTTGATCTGAGACGGAAAATAAGGTAATTTCTTGGCCTATGGAAGACTCATTTCCCTTCTTTGCATTATTTTAAGAGTTTAGAGAGTAAAAATATGTATTAAGGGTTATTGCTTATTTCTAGTTTTCTCTGCTCAGCTATATTTTTGGTGGAAGGGCTTGATTTCGTTCTGCATGCAGTCTAAAAACTCAATTTGTTCTGAAACTTTGGTCACGAACCCAAAATGGTGTTTTTGTGCTGGTCTGCTTTAGAGCTCAGTGCCTCAGTGGCAATGCCTTGATACCTTCTTCCTTCGTATGGAGTTAATGCCAAAATTGGTGGTCTCTGTTGTTTCAGTCTCTGGCAAGAGGCAGAATCCACAGAGAAGGTGTCTGAGAGAGAAATAAGTACTTGATGCACAGTCATAAACCATGCAGGACAGCTCCTTTTATTTCTTATTTTTGCATTACAGTGAGATACCCTGTTTACTTCTCTATTTCCCTTTCTATCTAATTCCTCAAAGGAACAGCATTACACCTGATAATCCTTTTAAAGTAATACTGTCTTTTCGTCCCACTCCTGAAAATGTCTGTTTTTCCCATCAATTCTTTAACTATATAAAATCACATTAAATAAGAACTGTTCCAAGATATGCTATCAGGCAAGACAAAAACCACAATTTACTAGACATGTCATGAACTTTGCTATTAAGAATCTTGTGATGAAAAAAATGGTAATTTTCAAGAATTTTTTTTTTTGGTGATGTAAAAACTTCTTTATGTTACAGAAATCAGCAAAATAAAGCAGAAACAGCCTAGTGAAAAATGGCTGTATCCCACTGCTGTCTTCCATAACCAGAAAACATGATCTATAAAAATTAAGCTCAGATCAAACATGACTTAACTGAAGTAGGTGTTTTAATTACACTTAGTGTAATACAATGCAGTACAGTACACAACCCTTATTCATGCTGCAGTTTTATTGGTGACAAGAACATCTGATACTACTACATTATATTGAAAGACAGCAGAGATGCCATGTCCTGGAATGATTTTCAAGGAATCACAGATGACAGGCACTAAGACCAAAAATTAGTAGTGTGGTATTTAAATCTTAAGACTTTCAGGGCCCAGAGGCTGGTGTAGTTACATAATTGCATCCTACCTGAGTGTTTTAAAATTGTTTCATTTGGGAAGGACATCACGCATTCCCCTACAAGTAGACATATATGGTTAGGTTTGCCATTATTTTCCATGCAAATGCTGAACAAATTCTTTTCCTGTAAGTGTTGAGAATACAGCTTCAGACCTAAAACGAAAGACTGATTATGGGATCAAGTCCAGAGGAGGGCCATGAAGTTGATAAGAGGACTGGAGCACTTCCCCTATGAAGACAGGCTGAGAAAGTTGGCGCTGTTCAGACTGGATACAAGAAGGTTGTGTAGAGATCTCACAGCAAACTTCCAGTCTCTGAAGGGTACTACAGGGAAGCTGGAGAGAGACCCATGGTCATGAACTGTAGTGATAGGACAAGGGGTAATGGCTTCAAACAGAGAATGGGTTTAGATTAGATGTCAGGAAGAAATTCTTTGCTATGTCAGTGGTGGGGCACTGGAACAGTTTGCCCAGAGAAGTTGTGGATGCCCCATCCCTGGCTCTGAGCAACCTGGCCTAATGGAAAGCATCCCTGCCAGTAGCAGGGGAGTTGGAACTAGATTATCTTTAAGGTTCCTTCCACTCCAAACAATTCTATAATTTTATGATTCTATGATTATGTTAAACTCTTAATGAGGACCCCAAAACTGAACACTGCACTCCAGGAGTGGCCTTACAAGTGCTGCACTGATTTTCTTCAGCTGATGCAATACTGTAAATGATGCTCAGTCTGTGGTTAGTCTTCATGACCAGAAGGTCATACCACCCAATTTACCATCCACCAGGATCTCTCAGGCCCTTCTCTGCAAAAGCTGACCCCCATCCAGACAGCTCCCAAACTCTCCTGCTACATGGCATTACTTTTGTCCCAAATATGGTGCCCTCATGAGGTCTCTGTCAGCCCATTTCTTCAGCCCATCCAGATCTTTCTGAATGACAGCCCTGTTATCTGATGGATTGATCCTTCTCACAGTTCTATACCATCTGAAAAACTTCTAAGTTGTTATTAAGGCATTTTAAAGCTGGATATTCAAGTGGAAATATAGTAAAACACATTGGCAAAGTGCAAACAGATTCAAGTGACATATAAAACATTTTCCAGAATTTTGGTTCCAAAGGATAGTCCAGATTAAAATATTTTTGTCACTGGTACAAGGGAGAGCAAGTGCTGTGGCACTGATATAATTGGTATTTGGCTGCCCTCTATTTCTCAACATCCTTACTATCTCTCAGAGAGAAAAAAAAAGGAAAAACTATCTTTACGATTATCCATCTTTACAAGAAAAACATGGAAAGGTACAGGGACATGCATTCAACATTAGATTCCACTCTGAAAAGTACTTTTTCTTGTCTAATGAGGAACCCTTTGTGTCTGCTGTGTTGAAGGGCTGAAGAGACAGAGGGTGAGTCCCCAGTGAGGCTGGCCAGGGAACTCAGAGCCCACTGTTGCCCCAGGACCCCAAGTGCAGCCTTTCCTCCAGGGCTGGAGAGGATATGATATGTGGGAGGCCCAGGAGATGCTTCAGACTCTGGCTATGGTGGCAGAGAGCTGAACTTCACCTGAACTTTCCCTGAAACTTCTGAACAGCCAGTTTACAGCCCAAATGTTACCTTGGTGATGCTGTCTTTGCACCAGGACAACTGGGAGACATGCTCGCAGGGGAAGGGCCTGGGGTGGTGAGATGTGGAAAGATATGTGAATCTGTGGAGAGCATGGGGTGGGGATGGGCAAGAAGCCCCAGGGTTGACTGGGTCAGTGCTGATGAGAGGTCGTCCATGATCCTGGCCCAATGTGGCAGATGGCTGGAGTGTCTGAGGGTCAGGGTCACTGCTGCTGGCACAGGGCTTGGTAAGGCTGCCTCATCCTTCAAGGGCAAAAAGGAGGAACAAAATTATTGCTTAGCCTAACTCTCCTTTTAACACAACATTGCCAACACCAGAGGACAAATGAGGACAAAAAAGTGAATTTCATAAACTTTAATTTTAATAATCAGCTACTAAAAACATATTCCTGTACACCAGTGGCCTCTCTTTTGCATTGTCCTGATCTGCTGTGCTCTGTCCACTGATACAATTCTCTTCCCTTGCTCTGGGAGGTCAACATACATCTTGTCTGGAACAAGATATGTTTGTGTTTAGCACTTAAGCATTTTTAATATGAAAAACTTCTTTTCCAGACACTCCCCCTTTTGAGGAGCTATTTGAATTTTTTGATCATCTGCCCTTCAGATCCGTCTCACCTACATTGCCAGTATCTTCCCAGATATTATGAGCATATATGATTAGGCACAACAAGAGTAAATACATTTTACTGCCAGCAGTTTGATGCCAGAATCAGGCAGGATCCAAAAATGTGTCATCCACTGAAAAGTTCTGGATAAAAATGCAGAGAATGCCTGGACTTTTAATTTTTCAATTTAAAATAAATATCTTTCTATATATTTTGCTAATTACTACAAAATGCAAAGTGGTAAGGGGACAGAAGGGATGCCTGAAGAGGGAATAAATAACCACTAACAAGTTGAGAAAGTTATTTTAGGTAGTTTTAATTTAACTGTAAAATTCTTAGCAATGCATGTTTCATATTTTCCCTAAAAAGGGTCAAATCCTTTTCTCCAGCCTCAATTTATTTGTGTGCTTGACACACTATGTGGTGTTAGAGCAATTTCAGGCATGTCTTGCCTTTTGGATGTGCAAATGTACTAGAAGCATGGTTGTGGTGAATTTAAAAAGTTGTACTGTCACACCCGAGATCAACAAGGTCCCCCCAAGCCTCCTCTTCTCCAGATTAAACAACCCCAGCACTCAGCCACTCCTTGTAAGACTTGTGCTCCAGACCCTTCCCAGCTCTGCTGCCCTTCTCTGGACATGCTCCAGCACCTCAATGTCCTTCTTGTAGTGAAGGGCCCAAAACTGGACACAGAATTCGAGGTGTGGCCTCACCAATGCCCAGTACAGAGGGACAATCACTGCTCTTGTCCTACTGACCACACTATTGCTGATACAGGCCAGCATACCATTGGCATTCTTGGCCACCTGGACACACTGTTGACTCATATCCAGCCAGCTGTCAGCCAGCACCCTGAAGTTGCTTCCTGCTGCTCTCAAGCCGCTCTTCCCGCAGCCTATCGCGCTGCCTGGGGGTTGTTGTGCTCTGAGTGCAGGACCCTGAACTTCTCCTTATTGAATGCCATGCAGTTGTCCTCAGCCCATCAGTCCAGCCTATCAAAGATCTCCCTGCAGAGCTTTCCTACCCTCCACTAGATTAACACTCCCACCCAACCAGTTTTCTGCAAACTGACTGAGGGTGCACTCAATCCCCTCAGCCAAATCATCGATACAGGTATTAGACAGGACTGACCCCAACACTAAGCCCTGGGGAACCCCAATAGTGACCAGCCTCCAACTGCTTTTAGTTCCTTTCATCACCAGTCTCTGGGCCTGGCCAGCCAGTTTTTCACCCAGCAAAGGCTACACCCATCCAAGCCATGAGCAGCCAGTTTCTCCAGGAGAATGGTGTGGGAGGTGGTGTCAAATGCTTTACCAAAGTCTAGATAGGCAACATCCACAGTCTTTCCCTCATCTGCTAAGTGGGTCAACCTGTCATAGAAGGAGGTCAGGCTGGTCAACAGGCCCTGCCTTTTGTAAACCAGTGCTGACTGGGCCTGATTCCCTGGTTGTCCTGCATGTGCTGTGTGATGGCACTCAGGATGATCTGCTCCATGACCTTCCTCAGTAACGAGATCAGGCTGGCAGGCCTGTAGTTCCCCGGATCATCCCTCTGACCCTTCTTACAGATGGACACTACATTTGCTAATTTCGAGTCAGCTGGGACTTCTCCTTTTAACCAGGACTGCTGGTAAATGATTGAAAATGGCATGGCAAGCTTTTTTTGCCAGCACCCTCATTACTCTTGTATCCCATCTGGACCCATACACTTGTGGGTGTCTAATTGGCATAACAGGTCACTAATCCTTTCTTCCTGGATTATGTGGTTTTCACTCCCCATCACTAACTTCCAGCTCTGGGAGCTGGGTAACCTGAGAACAACTGGTTTTGGTATTAAAGACTGAGGCAAAGAAGGCATTAAGTACCTCAGCCTTATCCTTATCCCCAGATGTTATGCTACCCTCTGCATCCAGAAAAGAAAGGAGCCACTCCTTAGCCCTCCTTTTGTTGCCAACGTATTTATAGAAACTTTTTTTTGTTTATTTAATCACAGTGGCTAAATTAAGTTCCAATTTTATCCAAAAGGCTGCTGCTGAAATAGGAGCCGAAGTGTTTTGAGAAAGTCTCTGGTGTTTTAAAGAATACAGATGTAAACTAGAATTTATTTCCTTCTACTCAGAAGGCAATTTATCTTTGTGACAGTGAAATATTTTCCAAGATGTGAAGGGACGTGTAAATCTGCACATTCTTAATAAACACATTTATGTTTATTAATTTATATGTCTTGCCTGAAAACACCCTTCACAGTCAGTCTCACATGAATAATTAGATACACTCTCAACCTGAGTCCTTCAGTACAGGGAAAATACAGAAAATCAAGACTGAATCCTTAACAGGACCCACCTATCTCCACTCTAAGTATTTCTGAAATACTCACCACTTAGAAGCATAAATCACTTGAGAAAATTCAACATCATCTCCATTTGAAGAGGAAGGGAGTTCTATAAATGAGACAGCTTCACTAGTAGATGTGGCTCATATATGCAGGAAGAATCTGTGCACAGTAAGGTGCACCACACACAGACTGCATGCACAGGTGGAAACACTGATAATATCACCTAATCTCTTCCATTGCTTTCACCAGCATAAGATGTGACGAATTCAGGTGCAAATGACTGGTTGGTGAAAACCTGAAAATACACTTTTTAATACAGAGAACCCACAAGAACAGATCCACTCTTGTGAAACCCCAGCTGCAGTACTGCATTCAGCTCCAGAGTCCTCAGACAGGAAAAGCATGGACACATTGGAGAAGATCCAGAGGAGGGCCACAAAAACGATCAGAGAACAAGAATATGTTTCCTATGAGGACAGGCTGAGAGAGTGAGGGCTGTTCAGACTGGAGAAGCGAAAGCTCTGCAGCCTTTCAATACTTAAAGGGGCCTTATAAGAAAGATGGGGACAAATTTTTAGTAGGGTTTGTAGCTATGAGACAAGGCATAATGATTTTAGACTAAAAGAGGGTAGATTAAGACCAGATATAAGGAAGAAATTTCTTACACTGAGGGTAGTAAAATACTGGAACAGATTTCTCAGAGAGGTGGTGGATGCCCCATCCCTGGAAACATTCAAGGTCAGCTTGAAAGGCACTCTGAGGAACCAGATCTAGTTGAAGATGTCCCTGCTCGTTTCAGGGCGATTGGTCTAGATGACCATTAAAGGTCTTTTCCAACCCAAACTACTGTATGATTCTATAATTCTGTAATCCCCTGATTCTGTCCGGACCTCATATCACCAAAGCCACCCATCACTTGAAGAAGGAGGAGAAAAGCTTTCTGGAATTATTAAAAACAGCATCCTTCAGGCAAGGCATCTGGGCAATGATTGACAACAACCTATCACTCCATCAATACTCCTTGGAAGTCTGTCAGTCAGTGTTTTCCTGGCAGTTTCAATGAGACGTCAATTACTCTGAACACTTCTTCTTCTAAGAAATCAACAGAGACTTGGTCTCAATCTGCTTGGGGCACCCAAAGGAAAAGATAACTTTCCTTCATTTACGAGAGCAGAAGTATTTGCAGGATGCAGTCACAGAACTACAAAAATAAATGCTGTTTTACAACTGTATTTAACAGGTCAGAGCTTAACCTCTAATCAGCCAAATGTAACACATTTGAAATAACACAAGAAATAACTTAATATGAGAAATGATGGTCCCAGGAAATACTATAGCTAACTGCAAAAGGGCTAACAAATAACAATGTATGATGCCATGCTATCTGTGTTTCTTCTGCATTATTTTATTTTCACTTTCAAGGTGGTATAGAAGACTGTTTCCTTCCTCAGAAACCTCTGCGCTCATCTATACTAGTAGAGATTTTTGCTAGACTTTCCCTCCTCCTTTTTTGCTTCTGAGGAGTTTATGAATTGACTGAATATTTAATTTTGTCAACAAAATTGGAAAAGATTAAAGGGATGATTACAAAGGTGATAAAAAAGACTGGATTATTTGGTGTTTCCAAGAATGACTGAGATCACTCAGGTTGATAAGACTTGATTGCCTGAATCATTTGTGACACATATAGCCTCTGTGGATTTTCTTTATTCCTCTTTTCAGAAGTATTCTTTTGTTAATGAAATGTATTTCATATCTCTGGTTGCTACCTTTAGTGAAACAGGAAAAGCGATCATCTAAAACAAGATGGGAAAATTGTCAGTCATTCTTTCCAGTAACATCTTGCATTGATGTTTTCTCAGCTAGGGTTTGGAGTATTTTGGTAGCTGCTGTATGAGGTACAGGAAAAGAAATGCCCTCTTTTTGAGGTTATATGACTGGGAAGGAAGGGAATGAGCCTCTGCATCCCCCAAGAGTTACACAAGTTGTCTCTATGTTTGCCAACTGTGTCTGACTTGTCTCTTGTAATTCTCTTGTGGATTTTTTGAGTTTTAACATTCTCTTTACTGAAAATAAAGTGGGTGTCCCCCCTCCAGCTGATTGACAATATTATTAAGCTTGTATAAAATATATATATGTAAAATATGATAGTTATTGGGTCATCCATGTTACTGTGCTGATATTGTGCCTTCATCATTGTGGCAGCTCAAAGAGCTTCATTTATAGGATCTCACTGTGACAAGTACTGCACAGAAAAAGAGGAAGAAAGCTGTACAGAAAACACATCTTAACAAGGCCACATCACAGGCACAGAGCCTTTAAATTCTGAAGACTGGGAGTGGTACTGACTTGCCTTCCCTAATGCCTGCAAATCCCTTTTCATCCTGGTTGTCCATGGCACTTACTTCGTCTATAGTATTCCTGTGACAGGAAGCACAGATGTGATGGAAAAGATCATCAGTTATCCATATATAAAAGAGACAATGACAGAAATACCAACGATAGAGATGTTTTATATTGCAGCTCCAAGTCTTGTGCCAGTAAGCTATAATCAGGTAATTAAAGAAAAAATAGTTTGCCACTGAGTGTTAAATATTAATTCAAAATCTCATCCTCCAAATCACAGCAAGAACTATACCAGAGTTGTGAAATGAAGAGGAGAAAAATAAGAGGCCATGAACATGTCATAGGAGTCATTCTCCATGGCCTCATCTCCCCTGACAGAAATGTGTATTGCAATCTGTCAACCAGGCAGAGACCATTTTTTTTAAACATCCTCCCGGGCTGCATACATTCGTAGTCTGTGTGCGCAGAACTGCTGCTCACCCAGAGCTGGAAGTGATGTGTTTGGAGGACAGAATCATACTGCCCTTGTTAAGACACTTTGAGATGACACAGTTTCTCTTCTCCCATTCTAGCCTGCATTTTAACATCAGTATTTGTAAAGTAACCTATTCCATGATTTTATATTAACTGGCTTCAGTTCAGACTGGAATACAGAATTAAAGACATTGAAAATAATGTCAATTTTTAGTCTGGCATCTGAACCACAAAAGAAGAAATTACATATAGCTCAAAATCGATCCAAATCAGAAAATCAGCGTATTTTTCAGTGATTAAAAAAATTAAAGCCTATAAAAGTTGTTTAACAATACCCAAAGTTCTTTCTTTTCCATTTTTAAAATACCCAACCCTCCCTGAGTTAGTTATATTTGAAAAGCTGAAGTTCAGCTTGAACTACAAACACTGTTTTGAAACAAAAAGTTTCAGCTTGAACATAACAAAATAAAATGCTTTTCCTTTTGTGAATTCCTGTCTTCCTTTTTCTATCCCTTGCTGAATTGAAGAAGTTGTTTTGATTTGTGAGAAATGTGACTGTATGGGCAGATTCACAATTTGCATTTTTTAAAAAATCTGTTACCTGTCTGGGATTGGTTCCTGTAACAGTTCAGTTGAAACACAATAATTCATGCATTGTCTCATTTCTTCTCACTGATTCCTTGCTCTTTTTGGAACTGGAATAGTCTGAATTCTTATATCCAGGTGCCCTTAAACTTCGAAGAAACTTGAAGTTTGGTATCCTTCACTGGAGTTGCCTGATCTCTTAATCCAAGATCTGAGAAGACTCAAGCTTTTGGAAAGTTGTGGTGCAAACTTAACTTCACAGCCCAATGAGTATTGCCTCTTCATCCTTTGAACTTAATTAGAATTTGGTTGAAATGCATGCTCTTTACATTCTTTTCTTGCAAGTACACTTTGGGTGCATGTTGATTACTTTCCCTCCTGTCTAAAACCTGCCTCTTTTTCTCTCCCTGATGTGACTCACTGCTCGTTTTGCAATGCTTCACTATAGAAATATGCACTCTGTAGTAAATTTGATGAGATTAATATCCTTTAAGACTGACCCATATTTAATGCCAATGTAAAACTGACACAGAAATGTCATAAACAGACACAGCATTAGATTTTTTTTCTCTTTCTCTGGCTAAGTTTGTCTGCAAAGGTCCAATACTACTTTTTTTCATTAAAGTGGGGGTTTTCATATAAGAACAGACTTAAGGAGCAAAGACAGAGAAAGAAGAAAAGAGGTTATTTAGTGTGTAAGAGGCCTCTTCTCTCCTTCCCACATTATCACTATTAACAAAGTCTTCAGTGTCTGCAAATGCATCTGTTTGCACATGAAAAAACCATGACAAGCATTAGTTCAATAGTGCTCTTGCTAATTAGTGTGAACACTTACACATGCAAATCAAAATAACTATCAGTTTGTGCACGCAATTACTTGATTTATGCATGCAAATGTCCAGCTGAGACCAGATCTTAACCTATTGTAAACTGGAATATCTCCACAGGCTTCAGTCAAACTATGCTGGTTTATATTTGCTACAGAATTATTCCATGGTATTTTTTCAGCTAATTTTCATTCTTGTGGAATTATAGACGCAGCTATAGACTTGCTTTAAAAAGTTGACTTTTTTGCACTTAGTAAAAACAATGTCTGACTCTAATGATGGCCTGGATTTTGCATTGTCTACCAGTCCTGTATGCTGAAGGTCCTCTTTCTCCCTATGAGCTTAGACTAACCTGCCGTCTGATTCCAAGGCTGGAGTGGAGTGAAGGTAACTGCAAAAGACCTGGAAAAGGCTTAATTTTTCAAATATTTTTCTAGTTTAAACTCCACTGTAACAGTGAGCAGGCTATTTTGAGGTAGGTGTTGATTCCAACTGAGACTATTTCCACTGTGTCACTACGGACCATGTTGCATTTGATTAGGGAATATTGTTGTCCAAAGGACATCAACATGGTCTGAAAAATATGTTTTTAAGATTTTCTAGGTTTTTCACCTTCTAGAGGTTTAAAGAAGGAGTTTCAAAACCATTACTAAAAGCTTTGCAGTAGATGTATTGCAGAAATTGTAAAATATGAAATGTCATTTTTCTTGGCATGAGATAAGATTAGTCTGATCCTAGAGAATACAGAGATTCTCCATTGGCTCTGCTGGGTGGAGAAACAGGCCTCTTAAACAAAAATTGATTGTAAAATAAGCAGAATATGATATAAGCTCTCAATTGAGCATCAGCTGTAGCAGGTAATTTGGTTATGGCAGTAGATAAGCAGGAATTCTTCTCCATCTTCAACTATTCGTCGTTTTGAGTGTGCAGCCTACACTGCTGCCCTGGCCACACTTGTAAGCACAGTCATTCCCACCCAGGAAAGTGTATCCCACTGGTGTACCATGAACACCTTGCAAAAGGTTTTCAGTAAAGTGCCCCTGAAATAACTCGCTGAGCCTGGCACTGAGGTGGCCAGAAATGAGCTCCCAGAATAATTGTGAGTGCTGGGATACAAGATAAGGGTAATTCTGGACAAAAATTATTACTTTCAGCCAGATTTGCTTGTTTGATCTTAGCTAATAGTTTTGGCAGAAGTAAGGATGCAAGGAGAAGCATGGAAAGCAGGCAGTGACAAGAGCCTCAGAGAGACATGAAGTCCAGGACACACATCCAGAAATGTGTGGAAACACCTATTTTCACAAGCAAGGCCAGGTTCAAAGAGACTTGTGGCTGTGATACTCAGAAATCCTAAAAAAACGGGGAATCTATGCATGTTGCGACAAGCTTTTTTCAGTGGCAACATGCAGACAAGACCTGAGGAATAATCAACTTGACCTTCTAAAAGATCTGATGGGGAGGCAATTTTAGCATCCAGGGGTGACTAAATATATCTTTCTGCTCCCTGGCAAATGAAACAGCTATTTCGTCCATGAGCTCTGCTTCTTAAAATTACTACTTGATTTACAGCTGTTAAGTCATTTTAAGGACCTGATTAATCATTTGCTCTTGGCAGGCAGAGTTACGGCTGCTAAAAAAAAGAAACAATGTTGATGGGGAGCTGCGTACTAGCTTAAAGGGGGCCTGGAGGCCTAGCCACGGTCCTGTCCAGGCTACAGCAGTCACACACCCACAAGTAAAGCAGGCTGATGGAGCTGAGCTCCTCACCCAAGGGAGCTTCCCTCTAAACTGGTCGAGTAAGCGCACAGTAGCAGAGGCAAAGAAGCAAGGAGAGGGGACTCTCCATAGGTGTTCCACACAGGTTGATTCTGGTGAAATGCCACGGACGAAAAGCCAAATTGTAGGAGGGTCCAGGGATTTTATACTGGGTACACAATAGGCAGGGAAAGGGATCACAGCCAATAGGACAGGGGAAGGTAGGCGGGGTTGACAGCAAGAGAACCAATGGGAACAACACATAGGAAGGACTTAGGGAAGGATCCAATGGGATGTTGAGGAACAAAGAACTTTCTAGAACTGATACGTATTAAGAAGGGACATGAATATACATAACTTTATACATAAAACAGGGAGGGGGAAATATTAACCAATTGGGAGAAAACATGCAAAAAGCAGAACAAGGGAATAATGGGTTCTCACCATGACTGCAAAATTGCGTGCTAAACTTGGATTGCTAACCAGCACAGCTGGTTGTCTGAGTTCTTTTCAAGAGACAGAGGGGCTGGAGCCACTTGCACCGCTACAAGGCTTGTGTCTTAATCAGCAAAATGGGGATGGTGGCCAAACGGTGGAGATTTTTGCAAACTTTCTGTGCACGTATGTGTATGATCTGTGTTGGGGATAAGCATACGAACAGTTACTGCAACGTGTTTGGTTAGTTGAGTCAATTATTTAAAGGAAGATGAACTGCATTCTCTGCATAAACTGCATTTTAGCGCCATAGTTGGTCAGGGAAATTGTGTGAGAAGACACATGTTTAGTTGTGGGTGTACCTAGCAAAGGTCTCCTCTGAAGCTGACAGGTACACCAAAAGATAGGCAACTAGCAAATGCTTCAAGTATCCTTTTCTTACCATAGAAATTGATAGAATAAAATTGCACTGGACAAGAGTATAATATGACTAGAATGGTTTCCTATTAATTTCTGTAATAAAGAAGTTTTGTTTTCTTTAGTGTGCTTGACAATAACCCACTTAAGTAAGACTTTAAATTCTATACGCCTGAGCAATATTCTGAGAATTTCTCCCACTTTCCTATAATGAAATCCTTGCAAGAAAAAAATTGTGTACATACTATGTTTCCCTTTAACACTTGTAGGCACTCTGCCTTTTGTGCATACTCTATATAGGTTGTTGTAGTTGCCTTTAAAAACAGACTATTAAAAGTAAATTCTAGACACTGGATAAAGACAGTTGCATAGTCAAGCACTTCCTTACCTCTTACGTCATGATCCCTCAGCTGTGAAATCTGAATCCCTTCCAATTTAAACAAGAAGACTAGAAAATGCTTCTTCTAAATCTTATTCTGTCAAACCTAAAAATTATCTGCAAGACTTAAGTGATTAGTAGAGTATCACTAAAGTAGTAGAAAAGGCATTGGGTTTATTCTGAGTCCCCTATCATTCTTTATGTACAAAAAGTAAAAAGACAAGCAAAAAATAATACTGATTTAATAACTCACTAAAGAGTTCGTGTAGTTCACAAATTTTGTACAATTCTCAGTCACAGTCTTGACTGTGGAATAGTGGAATAGAGAAGGGAAGAAAATACTATATGAGTGATAGTTTCCAGACTGAGAATGAACACTCAGTGCAAAATTTTCCAAAGGAATTGTGTTGCAAACTCTGTAAAAGACATTGGGTTCTAATGTACAGTTTGAAAGAATATCATCAGTGTGACAATGTGGACTTCATTAGCTCCAACTTCAACTACAGAAATAAATTTGTGTTGAAGACCCAGTCTAACCTCACTGTAACAAATCACCACTGAGCTCAGATAAATATTTATGATTTCAAACTCTTCAGGGTAATAGGGTTTGGCTGTTTGCTGCATTAGAAAAAATGGAGAAACTTGCAATTTGAATTAAAGATTTATATATAGTACTTTTATGGAAATGGTTTCCCAAACATCAATATTTAGATGAAATCTTAAAAAGGAAGCCCAAATTAAATGAGAAAGGAAATAGAAAGGACATTTCTAGATCACACACAACACGTACTGGGGAATTTTTTTTTAGCTTTATATTAAGATTAATTTTGCCTTTTTTTCCTACAGACAGATCAATAAAATTAGTTCACTCTTGCTGATAGGAGAATTAAAGCAGGATGTTCTGATGAAAGTTAGGATACTGATTCTGGAAACATTATGTTTACATAGAGTAATTCCATAGGAAGAACAGCAGTAGAAACATTGATTATTTGAAGCTTTGTTCAAAATATGCAGTCATTATAGTTTTGCTTAGACCTCACAAGAATATTTTGGATTTTTCTACACTGAGTACATGTATTTAAAATATACTTAGATATACATATAGGTACATATTTCAGTCACATGCAGGAAAATTTTTTATGCATGTATTTTTTTGTATTATACTTTTAAGGTTTCTTGACTGTGGCTTTGACTGTCCTAAGTGAGATTGTCTTACTGTCAGTTTTCAGCTTCTTGCTACTGGCCTCATCATCAGTCTTCCTTATTTTATAAGTGTCTGAGGATCCTGGTGTACAGCAAGGTGAGTGTGATGAGCAGTGTGTCCTTCCAGCAAAGAGGGCAACAGCACAGGGGATATGATTAGTGAAGGAGTGCAGTCAGCAGGTGGAGGGAGGCAATTATTCTCTATTCAGAAACTGGGAGCACGTGAGGAGCACTGTGTCAAACCCTGGGCTACCCACTGCAAAAAAAAAGACACTGACATACTTGAAGTGAGCCCCACAGAAGGCTGCAGAGATAAAGAAGGTTCTGGAACACACAGAATATGAGAAACTACTGAGGTGCTGAGAGAAGCATGTGTTCAGTTTGGAGAAAAGAAGTACAGTGGTTGCTGTTGACAGCTGGGTAATGGGAAGATATAGAGAAGCTGGAGTCACATTCTTGTCAGGGGTGCATAGAAAAAGAGTGATGGGCAAAAGATGCCAACTACAGAAAGGAAACACTGGCTGAATAATAGGAGCACAGTATTCACAGGAGAGTGACCAAGTGTCCAGAGAGGCTGTGGGTTTGCCAGCCCTAGGGCTGTTCGGGAATGTGTTCAAAAGCCCTGAGTAATCTGACCTTGCTTCACAGTTCTCTCTGCTTTGAGCAAGGTTTGAATCAGATAAAATCACACAATAGTTTAGGATTGGGATTGTGAGCCTCTCTGTTGAGAAATACTTCTGTTTGCACTAGGGGATGCTAGAAAAAGGAATGATTTAGCAGTGTAAATACAACAACTGGAAGTCAGAGACTCCAAGGATTCACTTGTAGGAGTAAATAAAATGAGCAAAAGCCTCATGCATTTCTGAGACATAGTGAAGTGCACTCCTGGGAAAATGTATTCTCAAATATGCTGTAAAAGCTCAGTCATTAATTCTTCATGCTTTGTAAATGGGAAATGTGCCATATATAGGCATAGGACATACATGGGCTAGGACTCAACTACCATTAAAAAACTATGTCAAGAACAACTATTTTGAGTATCAGAACCCATTCATTCTTTCCCTGAATGAAGCAGGACCACATTCAGGACCATTTTGGAAATCAGTCTTATCCTTTTTAAGTTGAGGGATTAAAGACCAGGAAAGTGATGGTAATAATGTTTAATAATCAGTCTAAGAAACAACTCTAACTGGTATTTCCCTGTGATACAGATAATCAAAGACTGCTAATGGTACTTACCATGTCACTTTACTGAATTTATTTTTTCAATTAAATTATGGAAATAAAAGTAATTTCTTTACAACTTCAGGAGGTGTGATGCAAAACAGAAGACCAGGCCACTTTCAAACTGTGGCCAGTACTCACAGACGAGTAAATGATCCTTCATACTTTCATTTTAGTATCTTCAGAAATAAAAATTAAAAAATATTTTGGAATTACAGTTATTTCTATCTACATTTTTAGGATAAACGGCTCTCATTATTGTCTTCAGCTGCAGCAGGAATCAACCAGAAGAATCCTGAAGCAGCAGAGAACAAGGGTGAGGGCACAGGTCTGAATCATTCTGTAATGCTGCCTGGGACCACAAATAACAACAGAATCCAACCTTAATAACTGTGCTATATCAGGGACACTAATTTTAGAAAAAGGAAACAGTCCTCCTGATCACTACAGAAATAGTCATTGACGTGTTCTTCTGAAGAAGTGATGTCAGTGTGAAAGGGGAAGTCGTGTGCAGGAGCTCTGACTAGCTATCACAAGTTCACAGAACCTTGTTGGTCAGAAGGAATCTCCAGAGGTCATCCAGTCCACCCTGTGCTCAGAGTCAGCTGCCTGGGGCCTCACTGCTTGAGTATTCACTGTCTCCAAGGATGGAGAGTTCACAGTTACACTGTTTGACAAATATTTATCCTCTTCATGTTAGTTGCTTTAGGGTTCAGTGAGATCCCTGGACCTTTTAGCCTGTGTAATTCATTACTTTTTCAGGGGTTTATCCTTCCTCTTCATCTTCTTATTGTGGAGCATGATTTCCCATTTGCTCTATTTGGCTTCAAACTGTTGATGCTTGATCCCCCTTTAGGATCTTCTGTGGTTATCAGTTCCTCTAGTAATATCCATTCAAAGTAATTCAAGGAGGATAAGACATGAAAAAAATCCAGTCAGTGAGAAATGTATTGTGTTGGTCACTGTAGCTCTGAAAAGTGCACTAGTTTCTTGTTGTAGTTTCATATAAGTACTCTGGTACTTAATTTTAGATTTATTCATCTCACCAAATTAGCCTCATTTCTAAAAGCTATTGTTTATGGGACTTGGTGATCTTAGGTGTCTTTTCCAACCTTAACAATTCTATGATTCTATGTAACATTATAAACATTTCCCTTAGTCATTAGGAATCCACATACAAGAAAAAAGGGCGAATATGTTTTTTAAAGCCCCAGGAAAACTGTACTTGTTTTTCTTCAATGGGATTAATTCTGTGTGATTTTGAAAGGTTCCTGCAAGTGTCCGTAGACTACAGTGATGTAATAATTACTTAGCACCTCTTCAAATTACAAAATTTGCAAGCAAACAATAGATTCTTATATTCATTGACAACTTTTAATTCAATTTTCTGGAATTTTATCAAATTCTTGATGAAATGCTTTTGGAGGCTGCTGCAATTTGCAAGTACATTTCTGTCAGTGTCTACAGTTTACCAAAGCTAACATTAAGTCAAGTAGAGCAAGATTTCTCCCTTAAAATTTTGCTGTCATTTTCTTTGTGAGTCCTTCTACTTTTAGCCACTTTTCTCCCCCACAGTTTTAATTTTAGACAGTATGCCTGAAAGACCCTGGCCACGGCACACTGACAGCAATGGCAGAACCACACCTATCAAATGGCTTACACGGCACTCCTGGGCAGGCCTAGATAAGTATATGTTTTAAAGTAATTTTCCAGAACATAACTTTTAAACTGTGCTTTAGTAACCTCTGTAAATCCAGTCCCACTGCTTTTACTGTCCATTTAAACTTGGTTTAACTTGGTGTTAAAAGGAAGCGTCTCAAGTTATGATCCTACAAATAGTATGTGAACTGACAATGTGCTAGGTCGAGACATTGTCTCTCTATCCCCTATCATGCTGTCACAACTTTTCTACCTATCAGAGTTGACAATTACTCAAACTTCATTAGATGGAGTGGTGGAGAGCCTGCTCATACCTGGCTTCCTTAACCCTTTCCAATACTTTCTTTTGTACTTTTCATTTTGCTGTTGGAGGTAGATCAGCATGGAAAAAAGGTCCAAAATGTTAATATTTCTGCACAAAAAAAGGGTGGAATGATTTCTGTGTCCTCTCGATTTTGTTTTCAGTTTGGTTTCTACATACATATGGGGCTCAGAGTTACAGCCTCAGCTACTGCTCTTGTCTTTACAGCCCACTCTGAACCGTGGAAACCTTTGCCCACATTTCTAAGTGAGACCACAGGCAAAATTGTTGCCAGGAGATTGCAGAGGAACAATA
Organism: Corvus hawaiiensis; assembly: GCF_020740725.1. Classification (NCBI taxonomy): domain Eukaryota; kingdom Metazoa; phylum Chordata; class Aves; order Passeriformes; family Corvidae; genus Corvus; species Corvus hawaiiensis. Next base: position 48,959,557 of record NC_063213.1, read on the forward strand.
TAAAGAGGTGCAACCTCTTTTGGAGGTGAGTTGATTTTGGTATCTCAGTACCAGGCAGAACTGACAGCAGAGCACCAAGAGGTTTTCCTGATGATGGCCATGGTATAGCTGTTAGGTCTGTGCATCCACATCTGTGTGTAAGTGTCACTTTAAGGCACATGCCAGATTATGCTTGAATTGATGCCTTAAGAGGCCTCCTAGAAACAGAGACTAGACAGGAGTAAGGGAATAAAAGAGGTATTTATTTGAAAAGCCTTCAAAGGTGCACCCTGGGGAGCCTGAAGCTATTCTCAAAATGGACCCCAAGATGGACCCCAGGTCACGAGTTCTTCACTCTTTTATAGGTTTGGTTCATTTGCATAGCAGGGTTAATTCTCCAGTTAAAGCTTCAGTTTCCCCCACAGCTTAGCCCCCCTTTAGAGGCTCTTTGGTTTATACTTTTTTGCCTAGGACAGTCTTGGTGTCCTTGGAAAGCAGGGCCGGAGAGGCTTTGTTATGTCTACCTAGCATGAGAGAGCAGAAATTAACAGGCTACAAGAAACTTCAGAGTCACACGCCAAGCAGTACAGAATTTGAAAAATATAAAAGTTAAAACCTAAGGCATCAGAATCATGGGTCATGTTGTATTTTAAAGGTCATTTAAGCCATTCAGAAATAAACAAACACAGTATTGCACACAAGAAACCAGCATCTGTAAAATTGCTCAGTAACAAACATATTTATGATCATATTTCCAGCTCCCATGTCTAAAATACAGCTCAGTGGGGATTTGATCCATGATATATCCATCCTGCATACTATGTTTATGCAAGTAATAATAGCAATGAAAATCAACATACCTGTGAGTTGCAAGTGAATAATATGGCTCCTTTTTCTCCATCAGCTCTGTGTGTGTTCCCATTCCAACCACTGTGCCATCCACAATGCCCGCTGTTACATCCACAGTCTGAGCAGTGGAGAGCCAATGAGCAATAATAAGAGTCGTTTGACTTCATGTGGCCTGTAAACAAAACATCAAACTGTAATTCATGTCCCCTGTTGCTTGGTGGTTTGGAGCAATTCCTCTAATTTGTCATATTGATACTGCTGTTACATCACATTGATCCCATTTGCTGAATGTCCGTATAATCCATGATTCTCTCTCAACTGACTTAACCGACAACCTGCTTTCCCTGGCAGAATCTTCACCTGTTCTCTCTTTTGGCTTACTGTCTGTTCCTGCTTTTCTTGGAGTATGTCTTTTTAAAATGCTGTTGAAAGCCCAGACATGATGTACAAAGTTGTGAGCATTTCCGTGGAGAATGGCTCACCGTGGAAGAACACGTCTGCTCCAGTGTCTCACTGATTCTAACAGCGTGACACCAGTTAATTGCCATTGGTAGAAGTTGCTCAGCATTATCTGGATGAAGGCAATCTGTTTGCCTTAAATAGGCAGCTTTGGGTTTCCTTTGCCACACAAAAAATGTAGAGGTTACAATTTGGTAATTTATGGAGGAAAGCTATTCACCTCACATAAGTGCAAATGCCAAATTTCCAGGAATAAACAAACATACAGTTTAATACCTGTAGACTGCCTATACAACCAAAGAAGAGAGACCAAGCCCTTTTCCAAAATGCATCTGACTCAGTTTTCATCCTAATGAACTGTTGGAAGTTAAACACAGTGCAGTTATGCTGTCTGGGGTGCTGCAGCAAGTGTTCCTCTTCTGAGGGCCATTGCATGGTGCCAGCCCAGCCTCCAGCTAGATGAGCCAGGTAGAAATCATTGTTGCAGTTGTAGTGGGGTGGAATAGATGAGAATATTGTCACAGAAGAACAGTGGGCAGCTTTTTGCCCTGAATGGGAAATAATCCTTGTCCTTGTTACAAATCTGTCACGGAAAATAACTGTCACTTGTGTCTTCTCTATCAATTTAAATTAAATGCATGGTTGGAGAAAAGAGAAGCAAGGGATGTATCAATGACAAAGCACTTACGTTTCCTAGTCCAATGTGAGCTAGCAATGTCTTGCCTGTGTCTAGGGCAGATGTAGTATTATCTAGTAAAAGAATTTTGGGATTGCACACTAAAGCTCAATTAATAGCCATTTCTGGTTTCTGACCCCTGATTTCTGCAGATTTCTTCTTTCAACCAAAATGCTAGCACATTTCGAAAAGAAAGGTGTAAGACCTATCACTTTTTGCAACGTGAGCAAATAATGTTTAATAGGACCTAGCTGAGCATTAAGATAAATGGCAAGATCCCCGTTGATTCTACAAAGTTCAAGCTGCAAAGCAATGGGATCTAAATGTAATGTTTTCTTGTTATGTGAAATTTTTTCCTAGTGACTGAGTATCAGTGAAAATACACCCTAATTCAGGGTGTTTTCCCACTGACAAAACTCCCCATGTGTGAGCAGGTCCCCTGGCAACAGCAGCAACATTTATGAGCTTTAAGTCACTTGGGTGCAGCACCTTGCTGGGTTTTCAAAAACAGATTTTGAGAGCTGCATTTTCCATTTTCGACACAAGGTGGCTGCAGAAAAACAGTTTTTGGTTTAAATTCATTCACACACACACACTCTACCCCCCCTGTGTTTCATTGGATTTGCAGGGAGGCAGATGTGACCCACTTGGGAATGGCATACAACCCCCTTTCCCCCTCTGATGTCGCTCCCACATTTCTACTGCATTTACATTCACTCAGACACTCTGTAGCTTTGGACTTAGTTCTTATTACCTGGTTGATCTTAATTTCTCTATTCCCACTGTGTGTTTAAACCCCTTGATTTTTCTTTCATTGAGTTTAGAGAAAAGTTCAATTTTAGAGATAAACTGGTTTATAGACAAGCACACAAAAGTCCACTGCACACATCACACATGCCAAAACCCCCAGCTCCTATTCAATATTGAACTTTGTGTCAATTCATTTCCAAGGATGAAAGAGCTCTGAATATCATAACAGAAGATCCATTAGGTTAACATAAACATATTCTTCTCTTTTTTTGGTAACAACTTGTTCATACGTTGCATTTTTTCTGCCATGCCTTACACTTGTTCTAATAGTCATCCAAAAATGATGGCTGACTGGCTGACCATGCCCACGAGTTCTCAGAAACTTCTTATGTTAAATGATTTCTAGGCCATGTTCCTGCAGGATGATCTACAGAAAGCATCACACTCTCTATCAAAGTACAAGATTCCATTTTATGGCCTTTCACCTCTGGATCAGACTGATATACGTGATAGGGCAATCTGATTCCAGATTAACAAGTCATTAGGTAATGTCTGCTTTAAGTGGGTGTTCAAATATGCCTGCAGGTAGTTAGACATCAGACTTCTGGATGGATGGCTAAAGCCAGGTGAAATAATGTCCACATGAGTTGTAAAAATTATTACGTTTAAACTAAGAATGTTTTATAGGCTGAAATGTTGGAAATTGCTAAAGAGATTGCTTTCAAGATGACTCATCTCCTGTGGAGAAAAAGTGATTATCACAAAAAGACAAGAAGGTCACTCTTAAATATTAGTCAGCTGAACAGAAGTAGCTATTATTACAGCAAGTTTTATGTTGGCTACATTGTAACATCACTATGTCATCTATAATCTTGCATCAACCAGCAAATCAAGCTTCACTTATGTATGTGAACATGATATCTATTTCCAAAAAAATTTTCAAGCTTGTATAGTAGTTTACATTGTACTGGACCATCCATATCTTTTTGTGTAATTTTCCCTCAGTTTATATGTTTAAAACATCCAGGAGAGAAGAGTTTACAAGCCTGAATGCAAGTTCCCAGTTTTGGCATACACTTCCTTCATTCTTCCCTCAAAGGGGAAATACTATGAATGAGTCATCTCATACAATAGACACTTTCTACACCCCTCGTATAAAGACACACATTTCTTCTGTACCAAAGGGCTACAAACATGAGGAATCACACCATATATAGGCAGCACAGCATGAAGTTTCAGAGGGTTTTCCAAAGGCATCTGGAATTGCCCAGGGATGTGGAGAAGCGGTGTAGCAAATAGCATCTACAGATCATTTCAAGAGAAATATTAGTTCAACTGCAACCAATTTCCTGCCCTTTGCCTTGGGACATTATTTTGCATGAGTCTATTTTTAACTTGGGTTATTTCTTTACTGTGTTGTGATAGCTGCAGGCGAACTGTCTTCAGTTTATCAAAGCAATGTTAACTTGGAAAAGTGGACTTATTCAGACTGTATATAAAGGGAGAAATAATACTGTTGCCTTTCATTTTACTAGCAAAAATCATAGCAAAGAACATATTGAAAGACCTGTTGCAAAATATTATGAAAGTAAAGTTTTAAGAGCTGATAAGAAAAACATAGGAAAAGACCAGCTTCTCTGGTGGATGTAGCCTGTTGTGCCATCTATGCCAGGAAATCCCACTTTAAATCAAAGCCTTCCAGACAAGCTGCTGGCTTTGCACGTGGTGGACAAAGGGACGCTCACAAAGATTGCTCCTTTGGCCTCCTGAACCTTTGCTGCTGACAGTAGTTGAGAGTCCCTAAGAACTGCTGAGGCTGTCCTGTGACAATGTAAATTTGAGGGCTGAAGGACCCCTTGAAATCAACCTCTTGAGACGTTTTGCACCTTCAGCTCTGCATTTTCTTACCTCTGTGTTTTACCTCTAGAAGCAAATAAAACCACATTACCACTCTACAGCATTGCTTCATGGAGTATGTTTATCTAAGCTGTCCTCAGAGGTCAGGTGGTGCCACCAGCTGACACAGCTGTGAGCTGAAAAGAACTGTCGGAGGTCTGATGGGGGTAAGGGTATCAGTATAAAAAATGACAAGCACTGCAGAGTAAGAAAAGCTGGTACAACCCTTTGCTTTCTGTTCTACTGCAGGGAAATGAGCATGGGATGAAATCTCTGAGACAGAGATTAAAAAGTGGTTGAAGATGCTTTAAAAAATATATGACTATAACTAATCCATGAATTTCACCATTTAAGTACTGCAGATCCATACCAAGACAGAGAAGACTGTACTCTTGAAAAAGTTTTCTTGAATTAATTTTAGGATGATTGGCAACACAAAGTTGGCAGTAGATGGGATATGTTTTTAAAACTGAAAGACAAATGGAATCCTTTTCCAACCATCATAGCCCATTCCTCCATTGAGTTCACCTGTCATCAGGATCATAAATACACAAACTGAAACAGTTTATTATGAATTTGTATTCAGGTGAATTGAGTATCCAGTGAAGTCAATTGGGCTATAGAGCTCAGGGATTGAATTTGAAAGGTTGCTCTATTTACAGGAAGCAAAAACCACCAAGAATTAAACTGCATTAGGGCAAATACTTATCTCAAAAAAAGACTACATGTGAACAAAGAACCTGGGAAAAGGGAAAAATATATTTATCACTAAATGTAGGTGTATTTTAGATGTCAGGATCATAATGATGAAGTCAGAATAATGACAAATCAAGCAGACTGGGATGCTGCAAAAAATTAAAACAAATTTCAGGCAGTTTGCAAGACATAGAGATAGAAAATGAAAGGAGCAGCAAGGCCATTGTGTATAATTGTGTCCACCATGACTGCATAAAGCAGGGATTAGGTAACTACAAAGTTATTACCTTGTCTCAGCTTCCCAGGAAGCTGATGATGTCATGTACGTGGGAAAGGCAGAATCACAAAGGGGTCAGACAGCATAGAAATGGAAATGACCGTGGTCAGGGAGCTCGTGGGCTCAGCTTGGGTAATCTCTGTTCCGGAAAGGAAATGACATTTGTGATTCTGCCCAGTGGCAGCCAATTTGGGACATTCTGGTCACATCAGAGGTACATTGCATGCTTTACTTGGCAGAAAACAGATATCACAAATTTTTTTGGATGTGAAGAAATGATTAGAAATGACTGAATCATATTCTAGGCTTGTGTGAATAGTTTAGGCAATCTTAAATTTATTTTACTGAATAAATAGCATGTGTAAGATGAATTAAGGGAAAGTGTAATTTGTATTCAAATTGATGATCAGTAATTTAATTTAATGAACTCTTCCCACATCAGCAAAAATTGAATTTTAAATCACCAGGTTAAATAAAGAGAACCTTTCAATATGTAGCAGGATTTGTTTAAAGTTTCTGGTGCAAATTTCCTGTGTTAGCCCAAGGATGAATAGGACCTGTAAATACAAAAAAAAATTTACTGTTGTAATACAAGGACTGGCCACTGCCACTAGCATATCCCAGTCATAAGACATCTCAAAATGAAATCTGTAATTCCTTTAAATTCAGATAGTGTATTCTAGTATATGAAGTTCTTGTTTAAGGCTAGTGATTCATGCCACTACTCTTGGATATAAAACAGATGCTCAAACCAGAAATTACTATTTCATTGGTGCCTTTATCTGGTATTAGAGCACCGCTAGGACTGCTAATTTATAAATTACACATGTATAAATATAACATCATAAATGACCTAACTCACATGAGCTGTAGAGAACACAACCAAATTTACAAAGAGCTATGGTTAGAAATACAGAATCACAGAATAACGAGGTTGGAAGAGACCTCCAAGATCATCGAGTCCAACCCATGTCCTAACACCTCAGCTAGACTATGGTGCCAAGTGCCATGTCCAGTCTTTTTTTAAACACATTTGGAGATGGTGACTCTACCACCTCCCTGGGCAGACCATTCCAGGACTTTACTATTCTTTCAGTGAAAAATTTTTTCCTAATATCCAGCCTACACCTTCCTTGATGTAGCTTGAGACAGTGTCCTCTCGTTCAGTCAGCTGCTGCCTGGTGGAAGAGACCAACCCCCACCTGTCTACAACCTCCTTTCAGGAAGTTGTAGAGAGTGAAAAGGTCACCTCTAAGTCTCCTTTTCTCCAGGCTAAACAATCCCAGTTCCCTCAGTTGTTCCTCATAGGGCTTGTGTTCCAAGCCCCTCACCAACCTTGTTGCCCTCCTCTGGACATGCTCAAGCATCTCAACGTCCTTCCTAAACTGAGGGGCCCAGAACTGGACACAGTACTCAAGATGTGGCCTTACCAGTGCTGAGTACAGGGGAAGAATGACCTCCCTGCTCCTGCTGGCCACACAATTCCTAATACAGGCCAGGATGCCATTGGTCTTCTTGGCCACCAGGGCACACTGCTGGCTCATGTTCAGCTGGCTGTCGACCAGCACCCCCAGGTCCCTTTCCGCCCAGACACTGTCCAGCCACACTGTCCCCAGTTTGTAACATTGTTGGGGATTTTTGTGGCCAAAATGCAGAACTCGGCACTTAGACTTACTAAACTTCATCTTGCTGGACTCTGCCCATCCATCCAACTGATCCAAGTTTCTCTGCAGAGCCCTCCTTCCTTCCAATAGATCGACACAAGCTCCCAGCTTAGTGTCATCTGCAAATTTACTAATGAAAGACTCAATTCCCTCATCCATGTCATCAATAAAATTACTGAACAGAACTGGTCCCAGGACAGACCCCTGAGGGACACCACTGGTGACTGGCCGCCAGCTGGATGCCGCTCCGTTCACCAGCACTCTCTGGGCCTGGCCATCCAGCCAGTTCTTAACCCAGCAGAGAGCCCCTGTCCAAGCCATGGGCTACCAGCTTTTCCAGGAGTATGCTATGGGAGACAATGTCAAAGGCCTTGCTGAAGTCCAAATAGACAATGTCCACAGCCTTTCCCGCATCTACCAGGCAGGTCACCTGGTCATAGAAGGAGATCAGGTTGGTCAGGCACGACCTACCCTTCATAAACCCATGGTGGCTGGGTCTGATGCCCTGGCCATCCTGTAAGTGCTGCGTGATAGCACTCAGTATTAACTGTTCCATTACCTTACCTGGTGCTGAGGTCAGGCTAACTGGTCTGTAATTACCAGGATCCTCCTTCCTACCCTTTTTGTAAATGGGCATCACATTGGCCAGTTTCCAATCATCTGGAACCTCACCAGTGAGCCACAACTCTTGGTAGATGATAGAGAGCGGTTTTGCAAGCTCATCTGCCAGCTCCCTCATCACCCTGGGATGGATCCCATCTGGTCCCATTGATTTATGAATATCCAAGTGTCTCAGCAGTTCTCTGACTGCCTCTTCTTGGATAACAAGAGGACCATTCTGCTCTCTGACACCATTTATCAATCCCTGAGGACAGTTGTCTAGAGGACAAGCTGTCTTCCCACTAAAGACTGAGGCAAAGAAGGCATTAAGCACTTCTGCCTTCTCCTCGTCTTTAGTTACTAGGTTACCTGCCTCATCCAGTTAGGAACAAAGGTTGGTCTTACCCTTCCTTTTACCATTAATATATTTGTAAAAACTTTTTTTTTTTTACACTCTTCTGAAAAATGTTTCTATTTGAAGTGCTGGAGTCACCATCCTGAAGTATTCAAAAAATGTGTGGATATGGCACTTGAGGACATAGTTTAATGGTGAACATGGTAGTGGCACTAGATTGACAGTTAGACTTGATGATCTTAAAAGTCTTTTCCAATCTTAATGATTCTATGATTCTATGAAAATTCTGTAAAATTACTTTTGAAATGATGAACCTACTTACACACTTTTATGTATTTGCAATTAAATAAATACTACTACAAATTCAGGATATACTTTTATACATGTAATATATTAAATGTACTAAATGCATCATTGCATGTGATATATATTTATACACCATGTATGTATTATAAAACTAATATTTTCTTCTGTCTGGAGATATATATACATGTGTTTCTCCAGAAAGAGTAGAGAGATTTGGGTCAGTATATGGTATTTTCTTAATGAATTAATGAAATGCTTGATTTTATATAGTATAAAGAGTATTACTTTTTTGAAATAAGGGCTGTGATCTATTTTTTGATGTTGTGCTTACTGGCTTGCTTTTCACTAGTGAGCATTGTTGTCTTTTTGCACTCTTCCTTTAAAATACCAGCAAATTATTTTCTGAACACATTCCACCCAGACCTTTCCTTTCCTCAAGATTAATACTCTTGACTCCTAGAGCAATTCTGCCAACTCTCCAATTGATGTGTTAAAAGGGTTTTCTTATTAGTATCTTACCAGTGTTTCTTGGTGAGACATTTGAACCTGAGCATATAATCAATTGTCTGCCAAAGCATAAGTTTGGTGGGATATCTTCTTAATTTTGTACAGAAACTTTCTTGGATTCAAATTTGTCTCTTTCTTTCTATGGATTAGTGAATTTATAAGAAAATTCTGATGGAAATAAACATTCCCCTGTGGACAAAAGTGAATACAAAGATCATGACCATGCACCATAAAAATAAGCTTCATACTTTAAATTTGAGATGATGGAAGAAACATGCCTGAGGACAGCATGGAGCTTGGAGCAGGAAGATATTTTCTGAAACAGTACAATTATTTTTAAATGACAAGCCTTTTCTCTCCAGAATTGTGAAAGATGCAGTACTTGGATTAAGGATAGATGTGATACATTTTGGAGAAGATTTGTTATTTAGGACATTTCTCCTGCAATTTTCTTTCATCTCAGCAAGACACATGGGTGAGCGTGGCTAGAGGGGGACCCTGTATTTCAATCTTATAAAACATATTGGAAAAAACATACTGGAAAAATCAAAGGAATCAAAAAAATACAAGAAGTTGCATGTCCATCTCTCCTTGCAATAATGTCCATCTTCAAGCAACCAGAGATCATTCCAGCTCTCCAAATTCATCACACATGTCAAAGGATTTCATTTTAGGGACAAAACCTCAGATTAGGACTTCTTTCCCTGTCCAAGCTCAAACTAGTAATGGCAAGGTCATGGGTTCGATCCTGTATGGGCCACTCACTTAAAAGTTGGACTCAATGATCCTTGTGGGTCCCTTCCAACTCAGAAAATTCTGTGATTCTGTGAGCAGTAGTTTTGACACCCCAGGAAAAGACACCAAGTTAAATTGGAGCAAAGTAGAAAAGCTGTTGGACTACCCTTTTATTCTGTGGGTTTTTTTCTGCTCACATTTGTCTCCATGTTAATGTTTCTTTAATATTCATTTCATTGGCTGGTCCCCCTAATACTCATGCTGGTGACGGGATGCTTTGCTTGATGGCTCCCCGAGAAATGCTATGCTGGAAAGCTTTATCAAGGAAGAGCATGTGAAAGAAAGAAGCCAAGGAGGAAAAAAGAAGGGTGTTTCTGGATCCCAGCAAATTGTCTTTGCTGCCAGATTTTGCTGGTTTTGCTGCAGAAACTTTTAAAAGCCAAGCTCACCTGTGTAATTGATGAAGAAAGTATTGCAATTTAATGAAAGTCTTAGAAAGACTTTATAAAGAAATATAAGTCATTTACAAGGTACCTCGCTGACTCTGACTTCCCTTTGCTTTATAATGGTGGATCATCCAATCTGTGTGCGTCACTGCAGCTCCTAAAACAGTGACTCAGTCTACAATCAGGATCAAGGGCCATATGTCTGGATTCACAAGTATAAGCAGTTATGAGATCTGTAGAAAGCACTCAGATAAAAGCAACATTTTAATTTTAATTTTAATATGGATAATAAGAAGGGAATGAAGCTTTGCAAAAAACTGAATTTGCTCTCCCTTGCTTTTGGCTCTGGCTCCAGGGACTCCTTAGCAAGTTGCCACATAGAAGGATGACTACTCATGGAAAGAGGGACAAACTTGTCACCCATGGGGTATTATCATGTCCTGCATGCATAGAACTGTTCACTCAGGACAGCTCTGATGCCACAGACAGCTCTGACTGCTCAGTGGGGGGTTTCTTGCATTGCTGCATAGGAAAGTCACTCTTCTTCTAAAGGAAGAATTTGTCTCTGCTTGTGCTCTGTTTTCTTAGTCATTAGCAGTAAACGCATCAGTTAGTGCTTCTCCTGAGAAAACAGCAATGGAAATCCAGTCTCCTTGCTGTGCCTGCCTTCTCTGCTTTTGATACAGAAGATTTCATGAAGTTCATGATGTGCGGTCGTACTCAGCTCAGGTTTCTTTACAGACAGCTGGCTTGGATGTGAGAAACCTAAAACTCATTCACACAATAAAACTTGACAACACTTCATTAGCAGAAACAGGTAAAATACAAATTAATATCTACTTTAAAATCAATTTTATAAGAAATTTTCTCTTTTTTCCTGGTCTTTTCTGCTGACACAAGGAAAGAAAACCAATGTTTCATTGTTAAAGTATACCATCCTTTAAGTTTTCCTTACATCTCTTCAGATCCATGTGGTGGCAGGTAAATCCCTTGTGAATGAGATAATCAGAAAATAATTTCACTGAAAGAAGTCTTAAAAAACCCTAAAGAACCCTAACAGAACAGGAGATTTAAACTGACTTAACAATGATCCTGAAATACTTAAGCACACTTTATTCCAGGGACTCAGTTTATGCTCTTGCATTGAACCACACAGTTTAGATAAAATTATGGAAAAAAAGAGGAAAGATCGCCAGGAGTTAGTAATAGCCATTAAATCACATACTCAGCTAGAATCATTGTTTTGGCAACGCAGTAAGCAGGCAGCTTCAGTTAAAGTAAACCTCAAAACACTCAAAGCATGCCACCCTAAATCAGAAAATTTGAGACTACAATGATAAGAAAGGGAATAAAACCCCCTGCTTATTGTCCACCGTCAGGCAAGGAGCAGCAGATAAATTCTCTAATGCCCACATGTTAACTCTTACCTTGACTAAATCTCACTTGCCCTTTCAGTGCACAGGCTTATTGGCAAATAGATGTAGTACAGGAATTCCCTGGGACTCTTCCTCAGGAAAGTTACTCCTGTGATGCAAATTTTGTTTTTTGAACATATGGGCATGGCAAGTCAAGTGATCTAAAAACACCAACCCAGGGCTTTCAAAACTCACAGGCTAACAATTGCCTCTTGGGGTGGGAAATCAGGAAGTTGAAGAACACTATACTATCCTGACGCTGAACTTACACACAGCCTCAAGACTTTAGGCCTAAAGAGAGGAAGTAGTTTTACTAGCAGTCTTGTTTCTAACTTCCTAGCCCTTGGAGAGGCACTAGGTTTCCAAGAGAGTGGAAACTTCTTGAAGTGAAGTCTTTCCCCAGAATACAGCATGACACAAGACAATGTTTTTGCTACAAATGAATGTTTACAGAAGTGGAAATGTCTTTTAGAAAAAACAGGCCAAAAAGAGGGGGCCCACTGTGAGTGGGGATTGCAGAAGCATGGACTCTCTGCAGTTCATATTGTGCAAAGGGAATCGGCCATTCACAGCCTAGACTGATTTTTTCAGTCTAATGGCAAGTTATCCCAGACACTCTTTACAGGGCAGCCCTCCCAGCTTGTGGAGCTGTGCCCTGGAGTGGCAGCGTGCTATTGCAACAACTTGGGGTATGCACTCATGGCACCGTGAATGCGGATAAAAATATTGCCGCAGAATAAACAAGCAGAGATCAGTACAGAGTTTGTGTGCCAGTAGATGTCAGTGTTGCATATCTTATGTAGCTTTACAGTTCTGGCAAATGCTAGCTCTGCTGGGAAAGATCTGTGTATGTGTCCTGTTTTGTTTCATGGACTGTTGTCTATGTTTTTTTATATCTAAGCCTGTCCGTATGACAAAGAGCAAGTAAACTGGGGCATCTGCTGGCTAGTGCTTCATCAGTTAGATAGTTATAAAGAAGTTTTATCTGTCAAATAACAGTAAAAGCAGACTTTTATCATTGATCTGATTGAATTTGCAGGCCAGACAATTACCAATAGCATCTGCAATCCAGTTGCTAATCAGACTTCAGAGAGAGAACAGAGGTGGAACGGAGGAGCCGCAGAGCTGTGCAGAGCAGCCTGCAGCTGCTCCGATGGCTCCGTTGGTGCTGATAGTATCTGCTCATGTGCTGAGTTGTTGTGGGCACATGTAACTGAGAGCAGGACTTGGCAAGTATTTTTGGCAACCCCTGGGTCTGACTCATGCTCTAAGAGAAATACCAGAGCACTCCTCTGCTAAAGCACTGGGAAAAGGTGCCTCTTCCGCACTGGACACATCAGCGGGAGACTCCACTATGCAGGAAGGAGAATTTTTCAGGGGTTTTTGTTCTCTCACCACGAGTTTGTTTTCCCTAATTTGCCACATCATCTATCCTGGCCAATTCCTTTCCCACTGCAGCCCCCACTCACTCTCCTCCATCTGTGGTTACATAGCAGGGGAATCACAGAAAATGTTACTATAATTATTGTGTCGCTATTGAGCACAGGCAGGATCCTGTCCTGCCTGCGCTCTCATTCTTGACTAGTGACTCAGCCCTTCTTTTATTCCCCCTTATGGCAATCAACACACATCAGCGCCTTTACCCCAAATGGAAATGTTTTTATTAAGGACAGCTAGCATACCCCTTGCTTGACAACGTCAGGTAGAACACAAGCAGTTTTGATATTACCACCACAGCAGAAAATCCAAAGAGATTTTTTGGCCTCCCAAATTTCCTGCATCTCATTAGACTGTCCGGTGCACATCTGTAACAGCTCACAACCAGGCCTGTCAGCACATGGTTCATTAAAAAGCCAGGGCTGCCAGCTCCTTTTGGCTGAAGTCCTTGCCTTCAGCAGTAACACAAACACTGCTCTGTGCATTGCGTACCTTCCTGGGAGCTTGGAGGGAAGGAAAGCGATCTCTTATCTGACAGTTCACTTCTCTGTGGGGGGTCAGTGTGTGCTGATGTGCAATAGCCTCTGCTCTCCTCAGGAGTGAGGGAAGTGGAAAATCCCCAAAGATGAGACTCTGACCTGAGGAATTTGCCTTGTAAATTACACAGAAATGCCCAATGGGCGAGAGGTTTTGTTCTCCTGAATCTTTTGTTTGTTTTCATTTTCTCTCCTCCCCCAGTCATATCATATCTCATGCAACTCACAAGATGTATACTTGAAAATAAAAAAAGGAAAAAAAGAGTAGATGAGAATTAAAGTCAGGGCTATTATTTCCAATTCTCCTTTTCTCTGTCCAAATTAAAAAAACCTTTCTGGTAAAATATTAGAATTTAATTCTTGGCACATGTGAGCTACTAAACTTACATCAGAAGCCAGAATTCCTTAAACTTAAGCTGCCTTGAAACCTTTCTCATCCCAATAACAAAAGCTGGAGGTGCAGACTGAGTATCATCACCTTGCTCCGTTAGTACTGCTCTTCTTCAGGAATCTCAGATATATCCTGCATTGGGGATCCAGAGAATTTCTCGTGAAGACCTATTTTGGCTAAAAACATTGATTTATGACAACTTAAATATATTTGACTATCTGTTGAAGCATTAAAAGGCACTAAGACATTTTGGGCCTGTGTTAAGAAAGGAGGAACATGGTGCTTTATTAATACTGGGAAGCTGGGTGTTGGTTTCTTTTGATAGCAAAAGTGTTAAAATCAGACAATCAAATGAAATCAGGATGAAAACATAGATTACACCTTTCCTCATCCAGACCGAGCAGGCAAGCCTTACTCAGAAGGCCCATACAGGGCACTGCCAGCAGCCCTGGACCCCAGTGGTCTCCTGTGGGAGAAGGGAGGGGAAGGAGTGTCCCACCTTGGACAGCTCTGCAAGGGCTCCCTGGGAGGGTGCAGGTAGTGGCTGTGCTGGCCAGGTTCAGAGTGGCACAGACAGCCTCATCATGACAAACCAGTTTTTGTGGGGCGAGCACTGGGAGGGGCACACTCACGATGGGTAGTGGCAGCCAGCTGTCACAGCCAGAGGCTGGGGTAGCACTGGACAAAGCACAGAGGACAGGAAACTGAGGCTTCCTGTCATTGTCCTCCCTTTCCTCTTCCACAAATCTATCTCCATCTATTTTCCATAAAACTTTCTTTACCATCCTGCCTGAGGAACCTGGTAAATGTAGGTAGGGTGACCATCAGGGTGCAAGGTGCTCTGCAGCTCAGCTTGACAAGAAGGGCTCTGCAAAAAGCACAAGCTCTTCCTGAATCCAACTTTAGATGCTGTGGCCCCAGCCCTGCCTCCCCAGGTCGAGGGAGGTATTTCAAGCACTTTCCTCCCAGCCCAGGTTCTTAAGCCAAACCCTTTTCTGCCGATGACACAGGCACACCTAGGGACAGAGCAGTCTCACTCAGGAGGTGAGACAGCACTTTGTGATGTGCTGCAGAGCATAATCACCACATGAACACTTTGGTTTGGTTCAATTAATCTGGCTTTCTTCTCCTCAGCCAACCGTGCCCTTTTGTCACAGGAGCCACCTGCCGCAGTTACATCTCCAGTTGTTACAAACAGGACAGCGTGATCAGCTTTGGATGTATACTTTATTCAATAAATGGGGCAGCAGAGGTTAAGTAAAATTATTCACAACTAAATATGGAGAATGTTTTTAGCAATGAACAATTGCTGAAGATCCTGAAGCTCTTCATTTCAACACATCTAGAACAAAATAAAATGAGATTTTTATCTGTTAAAATTGTTTCTACCCAAGAATTTTAAAGCCAGAAACAAACCCTTCCGTTTCTGCTTGAACAAAATATGAAAAACATTTGGCTAAGATGAAATAATTTTTTGGTGATTGAATTTTTACTCTGGCTTTCCCCCAAACAGTTTGGGGGAGAATGTCTTCGCAATGGTTTTGAAATTGCATTTTACTAGGGAAGAATTTCCTATGGAAGAATTAATGATGTCAGGTGAGATACTGAGTCAGTTTTGAAAACCTTCTGATGTGCCATCCTGGCACTGATCCCAGCATATCTGGGAGAGTAAATGGTCCTGTAGACATAGACTGCCTCCCTGTAGTCTCCTCAAAGGTTTTGGTGTGGTATGGTAGATCCTCATATTTCAAAACCTGTGGCTGGATGGACGGATTTCTTATCCTGGCTACTGCTGGGTGGAGAAAATCATATCTTGTGAATTGAGCAGAATGAGGTTTCTTAGAAAAATAGGACCTGTTACAATTTTCATGTGTTTAACGTGTTATTATTGTGTTTCTTGTGCTTGAAAGTATTCCAACAGGACTGAAGCTGGATGGTGCCAGTCATTTCATAAACCACTTGGGGAAATTCCACCCCCTCTTTTGATATGTTTGCCATTTATTCTGAAGCAAGATAGGACAAGAGAATATGATGAGCTGAAAGAGGGAAGGCCATGTGAAAGATGGATGGCTAATGTCCTTGTAGAACATAATTTATGCCTCAAGCCTCATGAAATATTTCCAGAAAACAGCCACATCTGACTATCATTCAATTCAACCTTGAATGGTGTCCAAGTTTTTGAAAGGTTTAAAACAGTGCAGAGTTCTGAGAAAGATTTGGAGATGCTTCTTTTTGTGTGTATTTACCTATCCATGTACTTCAATGTTTAAGGTTTGGGGTTTTTCCTGTTTTCTTTTTGTTAGATTGATCTCATTTGGGAAAGGATTTTCCTTACCTCGCCAGAACAAGGCTGGCACATTTTAGAGGCAATTGTCCAAATAATAAATATGATAACAATTATAGAAGTCCCATCTGACTCTGATTTGCCATCAAACTAGGGCTACATGCAGTAACTCCCTCTCAGTATTGGAAGTTCCCAGACATTTCCAGTTCTAAGAGTTTATCAGGACATCTTTATCTCCCTGCCCAGTAAAAGAAACACAGCAAGCCACTTGTTGTGTGCCTCTGTTTCCAGAGAGACATTATTTCAAGTAACATGGTGTCACTACGTGGTGCCTTGCTAGACTTTGTGAAGGATGAAGCTACCAGGATACCTTAATTTCTTTCTGCATGGCAGCTTTTGCAACTGAAATATTGAATAAAACCTGGGGCAATCTGAGAAGAAATGGTGGGAGTGAAGAAAATTCCCTCATATTTTGGGGAAAACAAACAGAGCTACTGGTATAAAAAACCATACATATATAATACAGTTGGTAGTTTTTAACAATGTTCTGTTATTTACAAATCACTTGTAATCAAAGAACACAACCTTTTATACACAACATTAAAAAAAAATCAATGTCTGTTCTTCTGCTTTTGGTTTTTTTTTATTAAAAACCTGAGATTCAGACAAAATATGACTAGTGTTAGCACAAATCTATTATAAACACCTGTGAATGTTTATGTGAACATGCCCCTCCTGGTGGCATTATGATTGAGTGTACTTAACATGAAAGAGGATAAAATGCAGTTTTATATGAACTGTGCTCCCCACAAAGATGAAAACAAGCTAAAGAAGTCACAGGAAAAGCTGAACTTTAATGAAATGCATTTTAAATGTCACCACACAACACAGTTCTTCACTGCTGCTTGGCAATACTGTGTGATGATGACTGGGGTGGGATAAGCTGTGCTGCTGTTGGCTTGACATAGTTTTTAAGGACACTCAGTGTGAGGGTGTTGGCCGTGGTGGGTGACACTTCTAGGCTCCTTTTGTGTTGAGCATTTTCTAACATTGAGTGGGTCCTGAGCAGCAGCAGCAGGGCACTTCTGTTCCCCATTTTTCCAAGAATGATGTGCAACTGTAGGATGGATGGGGGAAGAGTGAAATATGAAACCTTCACAGGAAAACTATGCTTTCTGGAAGAAAGGAAGCCTCTGGCAAAGCAGGGAGATGAGGAAAGGTTTAATTTTGCTGTAAGTATTTTCAGAAAAGCTGTTTTAAGTTGTGCAGTTTTTCACTATACCCTCTCTCAGGAAAGCCAGGGGCAGCTGGACAGGCCCACTGCTGCTTTCATAAAGCTGTCTGGGCTTTTCAAGTGCAAGGAGTTTAACTGCTTTCTCAGGAGGTATGGCTAAAAGGCCTAGACATAAAACTAACTGTGGTTTATCTACTGAAAAATAGAATAAATATGTGTGAGTCACTGGCATCATGCGGGCAAGAGCAGTATGTGAGTCAAGGGAGGGCTTAAGAGTCTGACTAAGCTGAAAAGAGAAATTGCATCATCAAAACTTGATGAGAGAGATTCTCAGGAGAAAAAGCTAGTTTTGACTCTGCAAAATTAAAGTAAAATTCTGACAGCAAATGGAATTTTCCCATGATCAATTTGAATTTTTTCTTGGATTCTTTTCAAACTTCTTGTCCTGAAGCAGTTGATGATGTTTATAAGTATACAGTACCATATATTTTATAAATATAGAACAATATAACCATTTACGTATACTCTTCTATGTATATATTGAAAAATGTATGCTCTCCTCCTTTCTATACGTGTGGCAGATTAGATATTTTCCTCTTAGAAAAAGCATATTCATAACTGTGTATATTTCTTAAAAAAAATTATGAAGTGATAGATCCAAAGATTAAATGATGGTGGTGGAGGCAGACAAATTTATCAGAATCCATACACACTGTCACACTGTGCATTTAAACTTATGAGTGTAAAATAATTGCCATGAGGCACTAAGATATAGCCTTAAAAAAAAAAAAAAAAAGAGAGAGAGAAAGAAAGCATTAAAACATAACACTGGAAGAATCCCAAATGAATTGGCATCAATTCATGGAAAAAGTTGTTCCAGGTCTCAAGGTATGTGTGAAATAAGAAATTGAAGAAAAGAGTGTAAGTCTGTATTGGGAATCCTATTTGTTCCAACTAAAACTACATTACTGAATACTGAAAAGTAAATCACATTACAGATACCTCTTCATACTGCTCGAGAATAACAAAAGTGACTCATTATAATTTTGTTTCCATATTCAGTGTTGCTGATATACATTTCATTTGTAGTAAATAAAATGTATACAGTGGGTTTATAACCAAACCTATTAGTGCTGTATAAAGTGATAGTTGTTTGGTTGAGTTTGCTTTGAAGAAACACACACACTGCATTGTCAGGGATATGTTCATATGAGTGAAAATGGGAATTCTACTTATCATTTTTAGTGTGATGTCATAAAAGACGGGCATTATATGTGGATGTTAGAGACATCAACTATTTTGATTCCTGAAAATGTTAACTCCTTGTTTAAAATTTTCCTCATGCCATCCAAGAGGGAAAAAAATCCAGATTCTCCTAATTCAGTCATGATTATAAGCTGGTCTGGGTGTTTCTGCAACCTGTATATCTCTTTTCCATTTTTTGCACATTCAGGATAAATATTTCCTGTTTCCTGAATGTTTTTCCTTCACTCCAAAGCTTCTTGGGCTGCTGATATCTAGGTGAAGAAAACTGACCCTTGTTTGCTGCATAGGCCCTTCCTCTTCCTTGGCTGCAAGACTGGGCTCCCCAGTGCCTATCTGGAGACGTCTGGAGATCCCAGGTAAGGATGTCCAAGAAGTATTTGCAAGACTGATAAACTCACCTAGCGATCTCCTTAAGAAAGATGGAACATTCAGAGTGGAACTCCCTTCACCTGATGTAAATGTAAATGTAAATGTAAATGTAAATGTAAATGTAAATGTATACTCTGACTGAAAACTGGTACTCTTCATTTCAATTTATGGTAGGAAATAGGCACTTCCTTGATGTGGTTCACTGTCTGTTCAGGCAGACATTTGGAAACAGAAGAGTCACGTCCAGTCAAGGGCACTTTAAAGGCAATCTGATTGATGGCTTCAGACCCAAATGTCTGCAGTTAAGTGGGAGGTGCCCCACAGCAGTGCCTCTTCCCCCTTGTTACCTTCTTGGTAGAATAACATGTGCATTCTCCAGGAATGCTGCTTGTGGTGGATAAAATACTGAGGATATTCTTTTTTCATTGGAGTGAACTTGAACAATCATTTCCACAAAAATAGCCATATTCATGTAGTCATTCTTTGAAACTTCAAGGACCATAAAAAAAATGGACTATTCCAGTGGTGATGGACTGAAAGGTGGTTTTGCTTTGGACAACGCAGGAGAGAGAGGGCAGTAAAAACAAATTCTGTTCATAAGGATTAGAAAGAAATGAGAATGTTACTCCTATGGAAAGAGCAGCGCAATGAAAGGTATATTGGTCAATTCAAACAAGTCCACAAAATCCATTTGTTGAGCTAACACGACTTTAAAACAACTTTCTGTGAAAGCATTCAGTAAAGATTGGCATCTTTGGGAGAATTACAGGAAGGCTTAGCAAGTTTTCTTTGGAGCTTGTGATACTGATGTCACTGAGCAGGCTGGGGATAACTCCAGCAGATGTGTGAGCTTCCCTGAGGGCACAACAAATTATTATTTCCAAATGGAAAGATATGCTTCAGAAAATAGTTTCTGGACTTAACTGCTGATGAACCAGGTAGGCAATAAAATGCTAAAATGAGATAATTGCTAGAGTGTCAGGTAGATAGGAGCTGCCTGCAGTCTGGATAACAAAGCACAGCACAGAGGTAGATGAAAGCAATCTAGTGTAAATGATTAATTTAGTGAATGAAGTGACCAGTTTTCTGCTGAGAAATTTCTGTTAATTTTAGAAAGTAATCCTTTAGCTTTTCTGTTGTTTTTGTCACTTCCCCTCTCATCTCTGTCTGCATTTTGCACCAGATCACATGGTGCAGCATCTGTTGTGTGTGCTAGGCAAGGTGCTTGAGGAGGAAAAGCAGTGCAGGCAACTGGAAGAGAACAGTCAGGCAGAGCCATAATCCTGGAAAATGTCAGGGCAATGGACAATCTGTGGTGAAGCTTATACATAGGGCAGCTGGGGGGTGATAAAGGATAGCAAGGCAACTGGATTCTTCTACCTTTGCAACTAAAACTACCAGTCATTTACAAGTACCTAAGGATCAGGACTTAACAAATTAAGCCCTTCAAGTGCATTCTGTAAGAAGAAACTACACAGATGCTGTTTGAGACCTTGTTGCCCAGCTGTTTCTCTTCTTTACTACGTTGATGACCTTAGAAACACCTTAAGGTCTCAGACATGGAGACCATGTGTTTTACAGAAGTCTGGTTTGTCTACATACATCAGCGGGGATACACAAAAAGAGATCAAGCAAAGTACAGACTTTAATCCACTGTCCTGTCCAGTTTATTCGCAGTTTGGGTAGAGTTCTAGAGATTGCCAGATCACATTTCTCTAATGTTATACAAATCCATTAACAAACAGAAGAGCTTGGAAATACCTTGGAAAAGCTGCTGCTGTGTTTTCTGCTTCAGCAAGACACAACCACATCTCCAGACAAAATTTATGAATTTCTCTTCTCTCCACGGAATTGCAGGTTGGTTTGGGTTGGAAGGGACATGAAAGAGGACCTAGTCCCAGCCTCCCCACCATGGGCAGGGACATCTTCCACAGACCAGTTTGCTCAAAGCCCCATCCACCTTGGCCTTGAACACTTCCAGGGGTGGGGCATCCACTCTTCTCTGGGCAGCCAATGTCAGTGCTTTACTACCCCCATAGTAAAGAATTTCTTCCTAATATCTACTCTTAATCTACTCTCGTTCAGTTTAAAGCCATCACCCCTTGTCCTATCACTGCAAGTCCTTGTAAAAAGACCCTCTCCAGCTTTCTTGTTGGTCTCTCTTAGGTAAGCTGTTTGTTTCTCCCTAGAGAAGTTAAGTTCCCTCGCCAGAGTGCCCATGGTAGCAGGCAGCTGGTGAGCCCTAAATGGGGGCCAAGCAGGAACATTGCTGTAAAAAAATGCTTCTTCATGGAAGGGGAGGCACATGCCTCATCCAGAGAAGATATTTAACCCTTGAAATCCAAGCTCCAGCTGTCCTACTGATATCAATATGTAGGATCTAGCAGAACAGGACCTGGATAGTTTTTAACCAGTGTTGCAGTGCAGGCATTTTCCTAGAACAGCCATAGTCGAGCAGAACATTTCCACTTCCAGCCCTCCAGCAATGTCAGGTAAGCAGACCTTAATGATCCTGTATATTTTCTTAACATTTCCCTCACTAATTAGGTGAGATCACTGACCATTAGCTTGTAAAGACATAAGGGAAGAGTCAGGAGTACAATGTGTACTGATGGTAGCCAACAGAGGACTGGGCAGGTATTGCCTGCTGCATACTGTTTAGTGGAGTTTTGCAAACTCTTCAAATTTTATTGAAACTCATAAATCAAATTCAGGTACACATTGAAGTACTAGTGTGCAGGTTCTCGACCCCCACATGTCCTCCCCGGATGGGGGAGAAAGTCCTTGCCAGGAGTAAGAGACGAACGGGACTTTTGGATCTTCTCGGTCTTCAGGTTGTTTATTATATCCTATCAGTAATTTACAGGCTGCCGACATAGCATGAAGCAGAGCAAGTACCAAAAGACAAAATTCAGGAAACTCAAGGCCCTTTTAAAGGTAAATCACCCAATTGTCACCAAGAACGTACATTATTTTGACTTTTCTACCAATGCCTAATGAACTATCCATTCATGTAGCTTGTACTGTGGCATTTCCTAACCAATCATTCTGTGCTACCAACACTGCAGAAAATGGAGTAGGTGAAGAAGAAGGAAGAGACCTGAAAAACAACAGGAGTCCTCCATCTTGTCTTCATCCACTTACCATATTAATAAACCTAAAACTCTAAATTTTTCACCCTGTAGCAAACTGTATATTATACTACCACCTAACTCACACCCTTGTAGATTCTAATTCATCCCAAAGCCTTGGCAGCCCTTTCCATGGATGAAGGTTAAAAACAGTGTTTCCCTGGGGGATGGGCCCCTCAGGACAGTCAGAGAAACATTCTCTGCACTCTGGGTTCCAACATACTAGCTTTCCAGCTGACCCTAAAATAACTCCAATTTGTCTTTTCTCTCCGTGCTTTTCAAAAAAAAAAAAAAAAAAAAAAAGAAGAGAGTTACTAAAAGTACAAGGGTTGAGAATTGCAATTTTAATGAAAGTTTTCCTACTTTCCATATAGCCAGTATTATTAAATTACCTCTTTACAAGGGTGTGCACTTTACAGATTTTAGATTAACATAAATTAGAATTTATAGGATGTAGAGCTAAGTAGACATTTGGTAAAAAAAACCCATGGGATGATAAACATCATATTAATTTACTCATTTGCAAACAGCATTATTCCTGAATAGGTGACAGGTATTTCAAACTGAAATAGCATGTCCAGGAATGGGAAACAGCCACACCCATTGGGACTGGTACACTCCATTGCTCATACAAACAAGAAGACAAATCACTCTTTGAGGCCATAAAGATAATCAGGTCCTGTGTCCTCTAGTTCAACTACTTGTCCCCTTTCTGGTGTTTCAGTCTGCATTCATAATTAACATTGTGACCAGAGTAACAACTGAAAAGCTTTCACCAAATTTCACAGCCATGTAGGATACTACAATGGAGTCAAATGTTTAAATTCAGTGGTTAAGGAACTAAACAAGACTCTGGGAAGGAGAGACTATTTACTTTGGCAAACCTAAAGCAAGTGTCTGAGCTAAGTGCTTCTTGTCTTGTCACAAATGAGGCCTTTGGTGTTCCTTGACAAGCATGGGATGACCTGTTGCCTTCACATAATTATAAAATAGCATTTTTTAGTGGGAAAATTAGCGAAATTCTTCTGCTGTTTGGAGAGGTTAGATTTGGTTGATAATAAAGTTAGATGCTTTCTAACTTTTGTTTTGTTATTAATACCACACAAATTCAAAATAAAAGTAAACATCCCTTCTCTAATTTAAAATACTTATTGGCAAGCCAGGAATAATGCTGTTTACAAAATGGTAAATCCATTTAATGATTTGTGTTGGTTTAGGAATGGTACTAACCAATTTAGTACTCCTATTGAGACTCTCCCAACCGTGCTGCTGCTTGCTTCTCCCTTCCACGTTTTCTCCCCCACTGTGGTGGGCTGGAGAGGAGAATTGGAGGCAAAAAAGGTAAAGATCACAGGTTGAGATAGGAACAATTTACTGGAAACAGCAGGGATCAGAAAACACACTGTAAAAGTAGAAATATTAATAACAAAAGTGTACAAAAGAAAGAAAGTGATTCACATGCAATATTTCACTGCAGAGACTGACCCAGCCATAGCCATGACACCTGATAGCTTCTCCTGCTCAAAACCAGAGCCACCTGGCTGCTCTGTCTAGCTCGGAATTGGAATTACCCCACCACTCCCACCACCACACTTACCTGACTGAAAAGAATCCCTTCTTCCCAGAAGAGGCTCTGTTTGCCCCGCCCCAGGCAGTGATGAAGTGGTCTAGAATATCTTCTGGGTCCTGGCCCCTCCTGGCTACTGCAAAAACTAACCTCGTCCTGGCCAGAACCAGAACATGTTTATAATTACATTTTTTCTGAAATGTTTGTTCTGTGCTGCTTTTTACCCCCAGTGTCAGAGTTAAAAGTCTCCTCTAACCCTGCATAAGCCAGTGCTGGTGTTCCCCAAATGTGCCCACAATATGGTGAGTCGCTGCTGGTGTCACTGGGGACCTCACCCCTAAAGTGACTGCCACGAGGATAGGGGTTAAGGGAACACATTAGCCCATGCTTGTCAAAGAACACCAAAGGCCTTGTTTGTGAGTGTACAAGGAAGCACTTAGCTCAGACACTTGCTTACTGCCAGCATTGATTTTAAGTCTCCTATGGAATTATTAAGATATGACTTCCCAGAAAAGAGAGTGTAGACTTCAGAGAAGGCAGTCAGAGGGAAAAATTGAGTGTTTACTTGGTAGAGCCAACTCTGCCCTCAAAATGTGTCCTTATATGTTTTCTTGTCTGTCAGGGTGGATTCTTTTGAGCTCTATATCATATAGGGCTTGGTGCTGAAAGAGGCACTTTTGACAGACATTACTCTCTTAATTTAGGTCGGCTTTTAATCAGAGCATAGCCAGTTTGCAAGCTCTATGGGCATATCCAGCTGGGAAGGTGACTTGGATGGTCTGAAATAACTATCAGAGCATAGAGTTTAGTATTAGTGCCTTCAAGCTGAACATATTCATCTCTTTATATCTCATGGAGTCAGTAAAGTCATCCAGCTCAATTTGTATGCTAGCAGGCAGCAACCTAGGTATGCTCTATTGTCATTATTGTGGATGGAATAATATAGAGGTTGAGGCCTAGTAAGAGCCTCAGAGTGGGGAGCTGTTTCCAAAGTCCATTACTGGAAAGCTCCAAAAAAATGGCAACTGGTAATGAGAAAGGGAATTGGGCAAAAATTACCCACTGTTAAGGAAAGTAGTGGATACAGTACATGCTGAAGTTACTTTCCTTTTTTATTTTCAAAATGGAGAATGAAAATCTAGTGCTTGTAATTTCAACTCCAGTGCAGAAACAAAACAGGGAAAAGGGAATTAACTGGAGCCCACATTAGATAATTGGGAATGTAGTAAGGGCAGCAGTTCCATAGTATGTATCTATAACAAGAAAATGAAGAGATCACACAAGAGGAGTGTCTGAATGAGTAAAAATTCCTCTTGAAACAGTCTGAGAAAAACTGTGAGGGAGAGCAACTGTATTTATTTTGGCAAACCTGAGACCAGATTTTCTTTTCTTTTGCGTGTTTTATTCCCCTTGCAGATCCTGATGCCGGAAAATAATTGAAATGAGCAAAGGAGATCGTAATTACTGTAAGTTTGCCTGCTACAATCTGGAAATTATAAAGTACTGCAGGTTGCTCCACACTATAAATCCTAACCCAAAGCCACGTGCAAAGCCTTGGAAAATTAAAATGCTGCAATTGTGTTTAGCGAGCCAAAAAACCCCAGCTGCTGAGTCACTCTGACTGCACAGTACTTCAATTGTTAAAGGATGTATTGCAGCACCCTGAGGAATATATCAGAGGAATAACAAATTATCAAAGCACATGTGTAAACAAGCTTTGCCAACACTTCAAAAAATCTTTGAAATTATTCATAGAATCATTTAGAATAGCAAAGACCCTTTAAATCATCGAGCCCAAATGTTAGGCTAACACTATCATGTCCACTACGAAACCATGTCCCTAAGTACTATGCCTATTAAAAATAAAGGAACTTACATTGAAAACAACTTTTCTTTTTTTCTTTATTTCAATGAAAAGCTGTTTACATGGATATAGAAGCCATCCTAGCTCCCCCACAAAACTTTTGAAATTATCCTGATAGATATAAAGCATGATTAAACTCTGTTAGGTCAGCATTTGAAAAATACTAAACAAAACAATAGTATCTTTTATGCAGTTTATCTTGATATGCGAAAGTTGTAACTATTACAGTTACTGTCTGAAATAGAATATTGAATTCCCAAGAAATGTGTGAAGCACAGTAATATGAGAAATGTGGCATAAAGTAGGGAAAAAAACCCCCATGCATCAACATTCTTCTCTTTAATACAATATTTCTTTTTTTAATCTCAGTTTTCAGTAAGAATTGACAATCATCTTTAACTGAAGAAGAGTTTATGACTTCATCTGGCTGTTGAAGAAACCCAAAGAGCAACCACAAGCACCAACTTGCTGTTTATCCATGATGCTTAACTGCTGTCATACTCTGTTATCACCTTGATCTATGGCAGCTGCTATGGGCCAGGCTTTGGGGGGACAGTGAGAGCAGGGTACCCACCTGAGCTGTGGGTGAGACTCACCCTCCAGATCATATCACACACCAAACTACTCAACACATTCAGTCCCTAGGACTCCTCTGTGCACCTTCTGTGACCCAGCACGGGGCATGCACTGCTCATCCCCATGGAAGTGTGGGCCAAGGGCTACACTGGATACAGCATCCAGGCTGCAACACAGTTCCTGCTCAGTCAGCACACACACAGCCCACAGTAATCCTCTGTAGAATTTTTCATATCTTCCCATTAAAAAAACAAAACGAAAAACCCTCAGCAAATAGTACTAATTAGAGACTTATGAATTTACAAGGGCATAGTAGTGCCCTTCCTTTGCCAGTAGCTGGCTGTGGGTGCCCTGCTCAACCACCCTGCCATTCTGGATCACCACGATGATGTCGGCTGTCTGCACGGTGGACAGGCGATGAGCGATGACGATGCAGGTCCGACCTTGCCGGGCGTTATCCAGAGCTTTCTGGACAATCTGCGTACAGATACCAGGAAAATGCTGTCAGCACCTCAAAAGGCTTCCCTTGTCCTAGGAACTACATTTGATTTCTCACTCTCTTATCACCTGAATACATCTACCACAGATATACAAGTCAGTGCAACCAGAGACCTTTGCTCAACAGGATTTCTCACTGAGGTCAGTGAGCCTGATCAAACAAATGTGAGACATGGAGAAGTGGGTTCTTGGGCATCCAGCTTGGGTCAGAACACAAATTCAGTATTTACCATCTAATACGCCTGATAGGAAGACAACTGAGGTGTATCAGATCAGTGTGGAGTTTTATACTTAAAGCTTCAGGTTTTTTTTATTTAGTAAATATAAACAGCTTCCTAGTATAGTTCAATTCAAACCTCTCAGGTGGAAAAGCTACTGTGATACACCTAACTTGTTTCATAATTGAGCATTTGTAGCATGTGTACTTTCATTTTATACTACAAAATCAACTAGGCACGTACATAGGCATAAGTATTTCACATAATAATAATTATTCACCTTTTCGCTTTCTGTGTCAAGAGCAGAGGTAGCTTCATCCAGGAGCAGAACAGCAGGATTACGAACCAGAGCACGGGCAATTGCTATTCTTTGTTTTTGACCTCCAGAAAGTTGTGTTCCTTTCTCACCCACCCGGGTATTATATTTCTGGATGTTAAAAAATAAAAAAATCACCAGTGAATACTCTTAGAGAAGGAAGATTAGAAAAGCAAAATTTTATGCATGGCTATAAAAGTATTTTCATCTTGAAAGAAAGAATAGCGCAAGCGGTTTTAAGAAAGCTAAAGCTTTATAAACATCTCTAGTACAAGCAGTTATATATACAGCCCCAAAACATACCTAGTCTGAAAATTTACTCCCTCAAAGACTGTAATATGCCTTGAATGGTACCAGCAATGAGGCATCTACAGAGTTTAAGATCATAAGATTAACTAACAATTTAATTCTAACTGACATATACATGAAGAATTTGATGCTGCAGTGCTTATGAATTAAGAATCTCATACATCATTTGTAGTAATGAAGATGAACTATTTTTCAGCATTATTACCTCAGTTTCAGATACACAGAACTACAGTGAAAAGAAGCATTCAAAGTATTTTCCTTTGTTAGAACCAAACTCTTGTCAGGCATGAAGGTCAAATGCCACTTTTGATTTACTGCCCCTCTGTATTTAATAAGAAACACTCCCTGTGCATGTCCCTTCAATTAGAAATAGACTACTTTGTTTTACTAAATTGCTTTAGAAAAATAAAATGTCTTTATCAGAGTTTCTGCTGTCAAGGAAAAATATATTAAAAAGTTATTATGAGGGCTTACTTGTACATAGAACATCCTCTCATTGCCTTTTCCCCATCTCCCCCTCACCCCCCAAATATTCTGGGTTGTCTACCACTGTAATAATGGAAACATTGACTTTTTTTTTAACGAACAAAAAAGGATTTTAATCTTGAAACACACTGACATTTTGAAACATAATGGCTATTATATTAGGGGAAACAAAAGTGTTTATTTTTAATTTGATCTATGCAAGTGAGCACTACCTTGATTTCTCTATATCATTCCAAATAGATGATCTCACTGTGAAGAGAACATCACTGCCTCTTACCTCTGGCAGTTTTTCAATGAAGGCATGAATATTTGCTGCTTTAGCTGCTTCTTCAATTTCCTCCTGACTAATCACCCTACTATTGTCTCCATACTGGATATTTTCAGCAATGCTGCAGTCAAACAAAATGGGCTCCTGTGACACTAGGCCCAGTCGGGACCTCAGCCATTGTAAATGCAGAGATCTGGTATCAAATCCATCTGCTACCTAGAAAAAACAACAGAAACATGATGCCAAGCTGGCTACTGAGCTCATCCACACATACCTGCTGTAAAAAGGAAACATGAATTCTAAGAGACAGCCCATTATGTGTTAGTTTCCCGGATGAAATCAAGTAAATTTTTTGCATGCAAAAATTGGAAAAGAACCGGCAGAATAGATGAAGTATTTTCCATCATTAGTTTTAAATTTTGCATTGCTTTGCTTCAATTTCCTAGCAGGCAGAAACAACACGCAGGTAACAGGCTGTTCTTGCAGTCCTTCCAGCCCTACTGACCACAAGAAGCACCAGGAAGCTCATGGGAAAGCCTGTCCCTTAAGAAGCTAAATACAACAATAAATATTCTCAGCTGCAGGCCTTTCAATCTTACAACCTCCAAGGAGGTTTCTTTTGAATTTTATACCCATTAACAGGGACTGCATCAAAAAGCACATTTGGACCTCCTGATAGTGACACAGTAACATATATGTGAGATTACATTTGTGTCACCTGAAACACATATCTGTGTCCCTAATGCGTTAATTCACATCATCAAGAAAACTTACCCACTGACAAGCATCACTGACATTAGTGTTATGCCCCTGTCTGACCAGGGTGTGAAGAACCTTGGGGAGGAAATGCAGTTGGACATGGTCATTCCTTTCCCAGGCAAGTTCTGTGACCTGAGCAAGCACAGTGTGCTAACATGGATGCTGCTGCTGGTACACGTGGGCAAATGCACAGGGAAGGCAATGACTAGGGTTTTGGGGTTGTCTACAGGTCCACTGGAGGCACAGCCTCAGTAACTCACACCTCTAAAACAAGGCATCACAACAGAGGAACTGCCAGGCTTGTCAAATGCCTCTGAAACCTTGGCAGATAAAGAGTTCTGTAGATTTAATTACTTTTAATAGCCACCCAAGTCTATTTTTACCACTTGTCCTTCCACAGGGTCATAAAATCTCTCCAGGAGCTGAATGGATGTGCTTTTGCCACAGCCGCTGCTTCCTACTAATGCCAGAGTCTGTCCTTTGTTAACCTTCACACTGAGTCCTTGCAAAACCTGAACTTCCGGCCTTGTTGGATATACAAAATGGATGTTTCTGAATTCAATGTTGCCTTCAAAATGGCTCTGAAAAGCAGTAGAGAGTTCACATGCTCATGTTAGCATTTATTATTTATTGTTATTAACTGTAACAACACTTGTTAAGACTTGGTTATTAAAGTGAGAGATCCAAGAAAGTTTGGGAGGGTCTTTTCAAAAATGCTTTTGAAATTCTTTTAAGTGACATGTTGGACAAGTATAGTATAGTTATAGGATGAACTGCAGATGTAAGTCACTACATCCTTTTGGAGAAGTTTTCTGCATCTCTTGTATCTATTTTTCAGCTCATCTTTGGAAAACTGTTGCAGAATAAGCTGAGGTAGAAGG
The DNA here is from genome assembly GCF_020740725.1 of Corvus hawaiiensis. Classification (NCBI taxonomy): domain Eukaryota; kingdom Metazoa; phylum Chordata; class Aves; order Passeriformes; family Corvidae; genus Corvus; species Corvus hawaiiensis. Next base: position 48,989,557 of record NC_063213.1, read on the forward strand.
GACTCTCTGGGATCAGAGTCCAGCTCCTGGCCCTGCACAGGACCATCCCCAAGAGTCACACCATGTCTTGAGAATATTGTCCAAACACTTGAACTTAGTCAGGCTTAGTGCTGTGATCACTTCCCTGGGGAGTCCATTCCAGTGCCCCACCACCCTCTTAATAGGCAATATCCATATTTTTCATTTCTAACATATTTGAGACATTTCTACTTGTGATATAAACAGCATCATTTGCTTTCCTGATCTCACTCTGCAGGTAGCACACTTTGAACAAATGTAATACAAAGTCAAAATCAGAGATTAAGATAGCAGAGCTAAATTCCTCAGTAGGTTATTCACAGGCACAAAGGACAAGCTGTGTTTTAAAAAGCAGTGATAGTTGTTAATTAGCCATTCTGGCCAGGCTGATATTTAAGCACAAGTGGAAGAAAGGGGGAACATGCCAAGGCTGTTGCCTGTCCTCTTCTTTGGGGTATGAACCAGCTCCCTGTACATGCCAGCAGCACCACAAATACAATGCTCTCACAGCAGGTGATAACCTAATTTGATGGACTCAAAGCTTTCCTTTGTTAAGTCACAGGCATCACTGGTAGTTAAGTCCAGTCTATATTAGAAATGTTTTCACTTAAGTTTTATTTTACTGGAGACCTTCTGCCAAGTCTTTCGATGTCTGCGCCAGAGAACCCTGGTTCAAGAAAATATGCAAGTGTGCTCAGAGCTTTAAAGGCTGAAAATCCTGTCGGTAAGCTTGAAGTTATAGAAAACTGGATTTATGGCTTCCTGAGTAGGAGCTACCTTCTAAACCTACATGGGAAGTTAATTTTAAATTTAGATGAACTTGGATGTGCCAGCGTAATCCTTCCAGAACATGCAAATTGAAAGCATTACATTCAGAAATTTGACAAATGCTGAGGTCAGCCTCCTTAATGTCAATTTTAGCTTAGAGGCAAGGCTCTTCGGGAAATTTTTGAGTGCTTTTTAGTTTCTTACTTTTTATTGTTTTTTCCTTGTTGTGTCTTTCCTCCCCCAAATTTAGAGAAATTATTCATTAAGTTTGTTTTGACTTCACAAGAGCACATTTTTAATTGTAAGAGTTTCCACAGATGGAATAGGATGGCTTTTGGCAAAAGTGTCTGTCTCTAAAGGAACTAATCTTTCTTATTTATGAAATAATTAGAAAAATGCACTAGTATTTTATTTCTCCTATAGACCCTTACAAAGACAACACAACTTTTATTGGAACTGACATTATCTGTGTTTTCCTGAAGCCATTTAAGATGTTAGTCAGTAGAATGAAAAGCATTATTTTTCACTCATTTGTCTGAAACCCAGAAATTAAATGGTCCCTAAATAAGTCAGTACCACTATTTATATAGTGTCTGTCTTTGACAGAACCATAGAATGGTTTGGATTGGATGGGGCCTTTAAGAACATTTGGTTGCAACTCCCCTGCCATGGGCAGGGACACTTTTCACTAGACCAGGTTGCTCAGAGCCCCATCCAGCCTGGCCTTGAACACGTCCAGGGATGGGATTCCATAACTTCTCTGGGCAACCTCTTCCAGTGCCCCACCACCCTCACAGTAAAGAATTTTTACCTAGTATCCAATAGAAACCTACTCTCAGTTTGAAGCCATTACTCCTTTTCTTGTCTCTACATGCTCTTATAACAAGTCCCTCACCATCTGCCTTGTAGGCTCCCTTCAGGTCACAATTAGGTCATCCTAATTGAGTTACCTTTTGTGACACCCTAAGAAATATGAAACTGTGAATACAATTGCAGATAATACATCATTACTAATTTAGTTTATTACAACAGTTTTACTCCAGATAAAAAAAAGAACACTCCTTCCAAAAACAAAAAAACCAGAAACCAAACCAAAACAACAAAAAACATCAACAACCCCAAAACAAAAAACCCAAAGAAACAAATCTCCAGTACCCCTCCACACCCCAATCCAAAATACCACCAACCCTTACCAATTTTTCACCTTCATCACTGTAACTGTCAATTAGAGGTTTTCTTTCCAAAAGTTTAAAGATTCTTTGGGCTGACATTCGAGCTTTGCCATAGTCTGGTGCCAGGGAAGCAGACTGACCAACATTCATAGCTGCAAATATGACAGAAGAGAAGACTCTAAAAAGCAAAGGACAAAGCATGATTCATTCCAGGTAGAACAATGCATTCTTTTCCTATTGTTTTCTAGCATCCTTCGGTTATGATATTTCTGGAGCTCCTCACACTCCAAAACATCATCCAGTATTAGGAAGATCAACTTGTTCCCAAAGCTACTTTAGAGCTGAACAGTGGTATCATATCACTTCTTTGTAACACCCTCTGCCTGGAAGGGAAGTCAAAGGGCAAAAGCTTCTCCACAGTAGGTGTGTTGAGCTTGCTGCTCACTCTTGCTGTTTCTCTGCCCAAATATGCACCCTTCCCCAAAACAGCCCTTATACCCAAAGAACACTCCCAGCCAGACTAAATTCCTGAATTCCCATGCCCCATTGCCTCTGTAATTTGATAAATTAATTTGCATGCATTGAAATCACTATCCTGTGTACTGATTCTGATCTTTTATACTTTTTATAAAGTATACTTACATAAATACATTTTCAAAGTTGGTCAGACAATTAACAATGAGCCATGCCCCAAATCTGAAGACTGCTGCATTAATAAAGTACTCTGAACACTGAGCTATTCCATAGGTAAATCCATAGAAAGGGGCTTTTTTCAGAGATTTTCTGATAAAAGAAGAAACTCTCCATAAATGATTTGTAAAAGAGAAACAGCAGACACTGGCTGGGGGATAGCCAGACTTCTGGAATAAAATTTTCAAGGAATCCAGCTCACCCCCAAAAACACAACAAATCGGCCCACAACACACACATTCACAAACAACCCTTGCCAGACCCTAAGAGCCCCTGGCCTCATGACACAGAGCTGCCCTTAGGACAGAAAGCAATGAAATCCTTGATCCACAGTTATGTTAAATTGAATCTCCTTCCTTTGCTTTTATAGCAGGGCAGGTCACTACAGCAGTTAGTTAAAATGAAATATGTTAATAACTGCCCCACATGACCCATTTTATTAAGAAAACAAGCAGGATCCAGCCTGGCCTAAGAGCTGCCTGTGGTCTTCCCCCATCTCATCCCAATCCAGAGCGGGGACCTATTGCTGAGTATCCCCACAGGGATTCAGACTATGATGCTACTTCTCAATCTGTCCCTCTGGAAAGGTTTCATTTTGTGTTGCTAATTGAACACACATCGAATCAGAGTCTGTCCTCATTGTTTAGGGTGCTCTCTGAGGAAGAGGAAATCTTTCTAGTCTGAGCTGTAAATCAGACCTGTGACAGTCCAGGCAAGTGCCCTGCCAAAATCTGGGCTCTTAGCAGTTCACCAGACCTTGAATTTTAACATTATTTTGGCTGAGGACAGATTGTGCAATACATAATTTTCAATTCTTTCTTTTACATTAAAAACAATTTAGATTTTGGGCTATTTTATTTAAGTAAAATGGAGCTAGAAAAATGTTGCAGCCATGGTGATTCAAATGCATTTCATTGGAGACAAGTCAGTGGGACATAGTGGATCAAACAAGGGAAACATACAAAGTTCTTTTCAAGGTTTCAAAATCATATGAGAGGAATAAAACTGGTTTATGTTATAAGGGTGTGGTGGAACTGTCAGTTCTTAAGTGGTATCAGTGCAATACACTGAAATGGAGTGAACATATATCCTATATTGTAGGCAAACACAATATTGTGCAACACATGCAGGGAATGCAGTTTATAAAGTGTTTGCATAATAAAAGACAAATCCTGCAATGTTTTTTTCACTCTGCACTTAATGTATATAAAAATATAGGGACCATACAAATTTTACAGCTATATGAACAGCTATTGATATTCTTACCAGTCTTTTGGGTGTTGGATATTCCAAGAAAGGTATTTATAGTAAATATGAAAGACTGAAGTGTACAAAGAAAGAATTACTAAAGAGAAAAAAACCCACCTATATGTACGATTCAAACTAGAAATATATCTTTCATAAAATATTTCTTCCCTGGTCAATGAAGCCACAGTTCTTATGTTTTCAACTGATTCTGTTGAAATCTAAACAAAGAGATTAAACAAATAACAGGTGATCCCTTACAACTGCAATCTACAACATATCTCCTGAACACTTGATTTCTTTTCTAGCATTTATTATTTTAGATCAGAAAGTGCTTGCTTAAGAGTAGGGATCAAGGTAAAGGAAAGTCCTGAGCAATGCAATTATTCAGCAGCAGTGTCTTCCCTAACCCATGGGTTGTGGCCCTCATGAATTAAACCCAATTTAATAAAATGGGAACAAACACTAGTCCTCTGGACACAGCTTGCTCTTTTTGCATGGACTACTTCCACCTCCTGGATGACCACTACTAGGTGAACAGAGGCTGAAATTCTTGAGCACATTAATGGCTTGCCTTTATGACAGAATAAAAAGATATCAATGTTGCAACACTTCTGGCTGCAGCAGAGTAGTGCAGAGCCCCATTGCTTGCCTTAGGCTCAAGGTGCACCAGGGCAGGGGCTGCTTCTGCTGCAGCTGCCACTGCCCAGAAATCCGCTATGGAGGCTTTCAGATGCATTTTTATAGCCCATCTTGCAGATGTTTTGTGTTATCTGCGCTTTGCTTTTCTTGAAGATACATAAACATTCCCCTCAACACCCTTCATTTATCTTGGATAATTGAGTCAGCTATAATATAACTACAATGTTGTCCTTAAAAGTTATTTCACACCAGAACTCTGCAGTTAAAATTGAAGAACTTACTCTTCCAGCCTCTTCCAAAGCTTTTTGGTCTTCTGCAGCATGACCAGACATAGAGCTAGCACTCACAGCATTTGCACCAACAATAAAAGGAATGCAGGCCAGGATAAGCAAAGTCAGCTGCCAGCCATATACAAATGCAATAATGATGGCAGTTGTGAGGGTAAAGACAGTCATAGTCATCAGTGCAAGACGGCTTCCAGTTGCCTAACAAAACCCCAGAAACCCCCCAAATATATGTCATTAGATTTTTCTTTTTGTTGCTCAAATTACCACTTCCAATTACTGTAGTCAAGGCCAACGGTTTGGCTGGTAAATGAAACCATGCATGATCACGTGTTTGGACATCATGTACCAACCTCTATAACCATTCCTAGAGATTCCTCATACCTGCCAGCATTGAGGCCTGCAAGAGGTGTTAATGTAGAGAGTCGGATGTGACAGTTGTTTAATGAAATGTATCTGGAACTTCACACACTACCTAAGGTAGAGAAAATTGTGACCACTGTAGGGCAAATTGGCAGTTAGATGTCCAGCATTAGGCAAGGAGGCCTTGGTTTTAACAGCAGCCATCCACTGAGACCCACCACACTAACATGGTGAAAAATATTTGTCCTCAGCTTCTCACACTGCTGCACTTGGGGTTGGGTTCTTATAGAAAAGAAATCTGAATTTGGCCACCCTGCAGAAATGTTTTATCTCAGCGGGATAATGAGTAGGAAATATTAACTCTGACTGAAGAATTCTCACCTCCTCCCAGCCTGTATAACCTTTTCATCAAAAACTTTTTAAAATGAGAGTTGATTAACATCCAGCATCCGGGTGGGCTTTGATCTTCAGAAAAAACTTCTACAAACAGCCCTATGGAAATAGTTCATCTTCCAGAACTTGGCATGATGGTAAAAACAAAAATCCTTGGGTGGGAAGCAAATATTCTTCTTTCTTTTTCCAAAGACTTTCCTGCCCTTAAAGGACTTTTCTGGCTCAATAAATTTAAAATATTAATAATTAAACCAATGCCAAGGTGAATTGTTGCCATATGTTCTAGGGGTTGCACATAAAGATGGATTTGGAAACTTCAACCAGTGCAGCATGAGGCATGGTACTGACTTACTGACAGCTCTGGCTCTCCAGAGAACGCAATAGCACTGGAGACCCGTTCATGCCCTTAGCTGTTTTTTGAAGTTAGGGAACTGTGTGCACCCCTCCTTTTTACTGCCCTGACAGTTCATTGCCACTGAAGCAAACAAACTTTAAAAGATGAAGATGACTCAATTTTGTCAAAGACTATTTTATCCCTGCAAGCCCATAATGAAAGAGGGCCAGAGAGGAACAAAAACCTATGGAGACTGAAAAATGTAGGGTTTAAAGGATTAGTGATGTACAAATATGAAGGGAAAAAAAAGACACTAGTAAACTTCTCCCCACAAATCCTGCAGTGATTTTTTTCCCCCGCAAAGAGATGGGAAGAAACAAATGTTTGGCAGATTGTCAAGTTCTGCTGATGAGGTGAGCAGTTGGAAGAACTGTGCAGAATTTGCCATATTCTCTTGTCAGTGTCCAGCAGCCACCTCTCCCATACCAGCTTCTTGAGTAGACCCCTAGAGATTCCTTGTAGATCATTGCCCTATGTGGGGTTTTTTAATTGTTCTGGTCTATTTCTTACTGTTTGTGAAGTATATTTTGTGGCAATGAGAAGAATTCTCTTCACTGAGGTCAGTAAGGTTTTACACCATAACGGGGTTTAAAAACCTGGGGCCCAATGACTATGGTCCAAGCATATATGCAGAATTCACTTTGCATGGTGAAATGACCTACCAATTATTATATATTTAGCTTAAAGATTTGCAGGGAGGGACATGAAAGGTACATGAACATCTACTGGATTTTTGGTAGTTCTTGTATATTATCATCTGGGAAACCATTTCCGATGTATCTGTAGCATGCTATGTAAATGCATATGCCAGTATGTGGGATAGATTTACTACTTTGTTTTCTGAAATGATCTTGGAGATCCTTGCCAGTTGCAATTAATATTTTTAAGGAAAAAGATATTTAAAAAACGCATAAAAGGATCAACATACGCCTTTAACTTGGGAAGCATCTGTAGCAAGACGAGTTAACAGAACACCAACAGCATTTTTCTGGTCGTCATACCATCCAATCTCCTTCAAGAAAAGACATTGATTTTTGTTTCAAAAACTTACATGAAAGTACAAAAAAGTATGGCTAACTGAGTATTCTTTCTCTGTAGTCATCATTTCCAAATAAACTAAAAGAAAAAGCCTAAAAAGCATTGTTCTTTTGTGGACATCTAGTTGTTCATAACCAAAGTGTTATTGGCCGCAATGTTTTCCTGAACATGCCTATTTAGAAACTTTTATTATAACCCCCACTTACTTAAAAATTCCTCAGGCCTGAAGAGATTAACTATTCTCTTACAAATTACCTATTCCATCAGCTATAGAATATCCTGAGTTGGAAGAGACCCAAAAGGATTTGTACCCACAGAATGGAAAGGAAGACTTTTTATTGCAAAGGCTGTGGTAGGGTTCTTTTTTCTTCCAGTCACCAATTTACTTTCTTCTAGTCCCTTTCAGGTGTTTCTATGGAGACACAGGTTCTTGTCTACACCCATTGCTCTCTTGATATCCTAACTGCCTCATTCGTACCTGCTGAAGTAATGCTCTGAAGGACAAAGAGCGCAGTCTCATTGTTAGCATTTCCCCAGACTTCCCAAACATGAATCCCTGGGGGAGGAAAAAGAGTCACATTTTCTCATCTGATGCTGTTATTCTGTTTATAAATCTGCACAACGAAAGCAATCACACCAAGAAGCACAACAAAAGCAGTCACACTTATAGCCCCTCCCTACAGTAAATATATATATCCTGGGAAAAGCATCGTTCACATTCCTGAACCTGAAACTCAATTTTCTCACATGGCAAAGAAGGCATCTATATATTACATACTTGTATCATGACCCAAGCAAAGGGAGATTAAACTTCTCTGGTCAACCTTGCACACACAGACAATGGCACTACAAGATAAATCAGCCTGTCTAGTGATTGGCCTCCCCACCCTGATTGTGTCCAGAGACATTCACTCACAGCAGTCATACTGATGGATTTTATGACACGGACATCAATGGGCACTAAGTGTTTCCTGCAAGATTTAAAGCAGTCATATGAGGACAGCAAATGGTGGAATTTACTTGATGGTATGAAAAGCTCCATCTGCAATGGAAAGAGCGAGTCTGCTTCCTACTTATTTTGGCAAGAGCCTATAGACTCTTACAGTCAGTGAGAAATGTCAGTATTAACTTTGACTGTAAGGCCAGACCCTCAACTTTGATTTAAATCATGCTGAATTAACATTGCCTTCAGTGTATTATTTAAACCAAGAGCAAATGTAGACATACGTCTTTAGGTAAACATTAACATTAAATCTATATATCCCAGGAAGACCCTGGCACTTCTGCATATTTTTGTAAGCTCTGATTGTTGTTTTACTTCTCAGATTGTGTTGATATGAGTTATACCTGCAGCCTGCTGGAGAATTCAGGGCTTTTAAAATTTCAGTGTAGTGACACTTACTTGGATTATGTATGCTGCTAAGATAATCACTCCAAGTAAAAGAAATATTAAAGAAAGCAGCACAGTGTTTTTACTCCTTTTTTCTGGATCTCTTTCTTGAAAAGCCTATGAAAAGAAAAAAACCACAAAAATGAGTACATAGACAAGCATCCATTACATAAGCCAGCCTTCATCTCAAGAAGCTTGTCTACTTTAATTTCTTCTAGCAAGTATCCTGGATCCTAAAATCAGTCTTCAGTCAATTTTCTGTTGAGGACCCAGTAGACACCCCAGCTTTCCATTTAACCTACATTGCGTTAATTTGTTCTCCCATATCCATCCATATTCCTCCTTTCCTCTGCTAGTCAGATGCAGTTCTACCATGCTCTGCTTCCAGAGTCCCTTCTACATTTTTCACTGGATGTATAGAAGTCAATCCCACTGAGAGACTTACATGGGAAGAACTGAGTGGCTGATCATGAGGAAAGCTCAGGACTGCAACCTCCAGTTGCAAAAAAAAAAACCAAAAAAAAAACCCCAAACCCAAACAAATTGAAAAACCAAAGACCACTAGAAAACACCCCCAAAACCCCCCAAAAAACAAAACCCACAAGCAAAACAAAAAACCCCCAAAAAACCACCACACCCACTCACCACCCCCCCCCCCCCAAAAAAAAAAAGAAGAAAAGACCCCAAAAAACTTACCCCAATAATTTTTCCAAATATAACAGCGAATGCAGGATGGACCGCACCTATGACAGCGGCAGCAATCACTCCCAGCAGTACATAGAACCACTCAGGTTTGTTCAGAGCCAGGATTTTTAAGTAAGGCACAGCAGGGAGATTTTCTTCCTACGGCAAAAAGTTGCAAGTTTTCCTTGGAAAGTTGCAGAACAAAATTCCCCAGACAGTGGGTGTTCATTAGGCTTTGGGCAGTGAACTATCTTGGTAAAGTGCTGAAAGCCCTCTCTGTGCACTCAGATGAGGCAAACATGCTGGAGATTTACTGCTTTGCTGTTTCATATTCTAGAACATCAACTGCACTGTGAAAATTTGGGGACAAAAAATTTAATAAAAGGCTAAGTCTTGAGGGGAGAAGGGCCAGGACAGTTCACTGAAGTCAGATAGGGCTGGTCACCATGAATGGCAACTAACATTTCAATCATTATAAAGAACTAAAAGTCTCACTGTTCACAGCACAGAAGAGATCCCTCCAGTTCAGCAAAATGCCAGTGGGCTGGCCATAGAACAATTGGGTAGAGAGGTCATTTTTCTCTTTGGCAAACTATATCCAATGAATCATTACCAAAACCAGGAAAGAGGCATGTGTTAGAGTCAGACTGTTTCTGCTTTGAAAGCACAAAAAATGTTCTGTCCTGCTTTACCACTTAAAAAAAGTGCCTATGCCTCCAAAAGGATATTTCTGAGAAAACAAATAATGAAGACATTAGAAAGGAGACAAAATATTAGTCAGGATTACAAGCAAGTTGCTCTTGCTTCCTGGTTATTTTATCCTGTGTTTCAGATGCTAATGAGGATGGCTAAGCCTCAGCTATAGAAGTGGGCTGATTTCTCTGAAATAATTACATCTGCTGGATGTTCAACTTCATTTTTTTCTGAATAGGATGAATATTGTATTCTTGAGCATGAACACCCACTACTTCCTCTAAGGTCATAAACAGTATTAATATACAGCCAAAAAGTATCTTTTGAAGTTACATGACTTTTTATGTGATAATAGGGATGAATCCAGTTCCTTTGTGCTATTTGAATATTCATTAGCTGGAAGATATATTTTAGTGAGGAGGACTATCTGTAGATAAAAAATATATTAAGGCTTTCATAAATATTTTAAAATGTCAGATTGCTTATTACAGATGGGATCCTAGTTTCCATAGATTTAGAAGGATTCATGTTTTTACTTTGGAATTTATATTTCTTTACTTCAAGGGTCCTGAAATCAGGTAAAAACCCCAAACCTAAACAAAAAACCCAAGCAACCTCAATATACCAAACAACTCTTCCAAAACGTTTCATGAAAAAAAAAAAAAAAAGAAAATTTGCAGTTAAAGTACTACAAAACAGAAAACAAAATCAAGTCCCTGTTGAGCTGCTTAGATAAAGTCTGATCCAGAATGCACTACAACTCTGCTCTATTGATACCAGCAAGTTTTACTCAACTTTGACAAAACAAACTCCTTTTCCTAAAACCTGAACTTCCTATGTGACTCTTATTGATGTATGACATGAGTCAACTAAGTTGTTTTATCTGTAAAAACCCTGCAGAACTGAAACACATACTAAAACAGAGAGAGTAATGGTGCTTTTAGTGGGAAAGCTCTTCAAAATGTTAGGGTTTTGATTCTTTTTTCTTCTGCTTGACATAAATGTAGTATGATACTCCAAGGCGCCTTCAGTTTGGGTTTTCAGGGATTACATTATCCAGGAGTATTTGCAACAGTAAGTACCAGGGAGTAAAGAATCTTGCAAATGAAATCTCACAACTAGTTTTAGTTAGATAGAATTAAAACATCAACACTACCGAAATAATAATTGTACTAAGCATGACAAATCAATAGCAAAAGTTTTTTCCAGTTTCACACTGACTCAGTAGTGTTAAAATGAAGATCTTTGTTAAGACAAATGATTATCCCCAGATGCTCAGTCTGGTGAGTGCTGACTGCAGTGGCACCAGAGTAAAAGTTGCATGGCAGCCAGCTCTCTAAAAGTAATCCAGGTTATGTGTTTTTTGTTTATGCTTACATCTTATCTTTGAAATTAGAAACTGAAGTTCTAATACCAACCTCCACCTCCACTTTTTTCTTCTTTTTTCCAAAGGGATTTTTAGATGAACTCCTCTTGCTCTTATATCTGCTGGATCTTCTTCGAATGCTGCCTCTTCCTGAGATCACAGATCCTTCAAAATTATTTTGAAGAGTCAGCTCTTCCACAGGATTTATGTTTTCCTCATATTCCTCAGCTTCTGTGACTTCACTATCTTCTGATGTGCCATTATCTTGAACATCACTGCTACAACCCTAGTGAGAATTCAGGATATACAGTTAAGGCATTTTAAACAGAAAGAAGGAAAAGTAGTTTTTTTCCTCATGAATACTGCTGTTTCAGTTGTGTAAGTACTGTTGTCTATAGGCCATATATATTTCAGTCTGCAATGGCAGAACAGTAGAGTATTTGATTCTGATTTTTTCCCCTTTTTTCTTTAAGGAAGCCTATGGAATCCACCTGGAATCTAACACCTCTGTGGTTATGCCATAATTATGCAGTCTGTGCCTTAAACTCACTTATGTTTTTGACATATTGGATTGCATAAATATGAAACACTTAAAGGTAAAACCCCCAAGGATTCCAAGCCTGTGTCTGTGCCCAGACTAGAATAACTGAGCAGCTGCCAGCTGGACAATATGCAGGAACCAGAGGGAGAAAATGGCTCCACCAACCATCATTTGACAACTCTGTGAAATGGAGAAAGAAAGTAAATAAATTTGCCCTTACCTGCTGCATTACAAGGGAATAGTAGACTCCTTTCTGCAACATCAGTTCACTGTGCGTCCCTTGTTCAACCACGATGCCCTTCTCAAATCCAGCAATAGTGTCAGCAGTCCTGATGGTAGACAGTCTGTGAGCAATCACAATGGTGGTACGTCCAGCCCGAGCCTTACAGAAACACACAAAACCCAGTTACAATTATTATGTGCAAGAAAATAGGACAGAAATAAAACAAAGTTATTTCAGTCATTTGTAACATGAAGTAAATCAAAATTAAAAAAAATTTCTCTTTTAAAAGCAAAGATGACTTTTTTTCCTGGTTTCATGTCCTTGTTTAGCAGTCCAAGGACAGTTTGTTTGACTAATTTAGGTAGAGAAAGCCACATTAATCTTTTTAGACAGGCAACAGGTATTCAAGACCATAATGAAAGTTTGTTATTTGACTTTTATAAAACTTGAACTGTTTGAGCTAAAGTTGTAACAAAAAGTGTTTCCATGTGCATGCAAGCGCAAGGGGGAAGTGCTGTGAGAATAGCTAGATCTTTCTGAAAGCAAAGCTAGGATAGCAAATATATAAAGAGCAGATATTTTCTTTATATACTGCACTTTTTGGAAGTACAGCATCAGCATAATTTCATACAAGACTTAACAGGAAAGAACAGAAGAACAAACTGGCATCAAAAATGGATTTGGGCCACTCCCTTTTGAAACAAGCTGATTTGACAATAATCCTGCTGGGATTTGGCAGGAAGAGCTGCTGAAGTCTCAGTCGGTAGGTTGTGTTCCACCCCTCTCCAGCTCCCTCACGCAGACCAGTGGCACACACAGCCCTCATGCAGCAAATGACCACAGGCCAGCTTGTGACTGCTGGAGAGGCTGGCTTCCCTCCTCCCTGATGCTTGGAGCAGATGGTGACTTGAAGGCAGGACAAGAGATCCAAGGGGACCTCATGCAACAAAGATGTTCTGTGGTCCTGGAACCTGCTGGAAGTTTCTTGCTACGGAAGCTGTGCATCATATGGGCACAGGAACAGGGGCATGAAGATGATGATGGCATCTGCAGTAGAGGACGGCTTCCATGGAGATTTGAACTCTTCCCCTACACCTGCCATTCAGTTCTCATGGACCTGATGCAAGTCACTCACAGCCTGTCACAGCAGGTCTGCCACAGTGTGGTTTTTATGCCTCTGTCCTAATGCACAAAGCCTTCACCATCGTAGCTGGGAGCTGTGATCAGAACTAGCAAAATGCTTTAAAAGATGCAAAGTTATCTGAAAAACAGCTGGCTACTAGCAGCTGAACATGAATGCCCAGAAACAGTGAGCATTCATGAGGTTAGTATCTCTGCTCCTCAGCTGTAAAAATAATGAACAATATTAGCACCACTTTTTCCACTCAGGGATGTTGAAAAGCAATTTGGAAATCCCATTAGGGGACTACACTGATGGACATCAAAAAGCTGTGAAAAGATGACTAACTTATGATTCAGGGTTCATTTCGGCGTGTTCTGAGAACATGAAGAAGGATGAGAAAGAGTCCACTTAATTGAATGACCTCTCTCTGTTATGCACTAAATGAAGCAATAACCTTCTGGAAAAGCTAAGTACTTCATTATAAAATTTTAAAAAACAACCAAAGACACAGAAGAAAGCTAAATTACATCTAAAGCAGCAATCTTTTAGGGTTTAAGTCTGCATCAATTATATGATTGATATAGAAATTAGATTATATGAATATTATTTTTGCATCTACATGTTACCTCAATACTAATATCACTAGAACGACATGAATATAACAAACAAATGCACTTTACTTCAGATTTAAACTGACTAGCAAGTGAAGATGACAAGTCTGTCTTTCCCTTGAGCCATACTAGTAATTCGTATCTCTCTGCATAACTATGGAAATGAAAGGCAGAATTTTTCGCCTCATTCTAAAAAATACATTAAAATAAGTATTAGACAAAAGAAAACACATTCAAGCCCAACCATGAAGTTCTTTTTCAATCAAAGCCTATGGGTTCCACTATATGTTGATGGAAACTGCTGATGAAGGTGGGCTGTGAGGAAGGTATTGTGTACTGATCACAGTCATGGGTACAAATTCTGACATCTGCTCTGCAGCAGCACTCACCCTAGAGCTGTGGGGCTGCTAAAAGCAGGAAAAGAATGCAAATGGCTAAATCCCAAGAGCTTTCTGAAAATTATGAAGCAACTATTCAATAAGGAATAAATACTAGGAATATCAGTAAAAGAAATATACTTTTCTATTAATCTACCTAGAAAGGGCCATTCTGCCCTCATATCTTGCCATGATAAGATGCAATCAATATTTAACCAGCAAATGAGCAATTATGATTTGAGAAAGGGAGTGCAGGAGACCTAAGTTTCAGTTCCACATGACTAAGTGTCTTCGTAATAAGTAATAATGCAAAACCAAAACCCGTAAACAAATTAACATGATTTTCAATTAAATTTTTGATAGTTCAAACTCCCTGTTAAAACATTGAAATGGAACATCCATCCAAATTTTATGTTCCAATGTCCTTGATTCTGATGGAAACCTGCACTGAAAATTGTACATTAATTTTTCTTAAGCACTGTTTCACCTTTTCATGGAAGCTGCTAGCTTCATTAACATGAGTCCTACCTTATCAAGAGCTGCTTGCACTATGGATTCACTCTGAGTATCTAATGCAGATGTAGCTTCATCCAGAAGAAGAATTTTGGGATTTCTTGCTAGGGCACGGGCAATAGCTATTCGCTGCTTCTGTCCTCCACTCAGCTGAGCCCCTCTTTCACCCACCATGGTGTTAAATTTCTGAGAAAGGAGAGAACAGAACAGAAGCTGAGACATCTCAAATCCTCATTTCTCCGTGCAACCCTAACTACTCACTTGTAGAAGATGTAGCTTCTTCCAGCTGACTTGAGCACATGCAGAGCAAACACGGAAGGACATCCATCCAACTGGGTCTTAGCCAAACCCTCCCACCCCCACCACATGTGGTACCTGCCAAACTTTGAACACATGGTTCTTTAAAGACTTGATCTTTACTGCTCACTCGGTGCTCCAAACCCTGGGGTTTCTCAAGACAAGCCTGTAACAGGCATCTCTATATTTTCTGATTATCGCCTACCTTTCCAAAAGGGTTGGAGTGATAGGGACACAGCAGAAATGTGCCTCCTCTGAATCTGATACACCCCCCTTGGAGCCATGGTTTGGTTCCTACCAACTGTATCACTTACTGCAAAGTGGCAAATCTCAAAGTCCAGTGTAGTTTTTATTAAACAGCTATATAAGAGTAAATATGATAAAATAACTCTTCCTGAGAAAAAGGAACCTTGGAACAGACTGACAAGCTAGAAATGGCTAGAAATTCTTGAGAGGTGGGGGTCAAGCTCTCTAAAGGAGTAAAAGGATTTGAAATCTAATCCCAGGTGGGCACTTTTCCCCCATTTTTTTAACTTCAGGAAAGAAGGGAAGAACATACTATCCATTTGTGAGGATGCGTTTAGAATGATTGACCTTGCTTTCCACCCTCATCCTGAAAGGAGTAAGGCACCTACTGCTAAGAGAGGGCTCAAAGCCAGGAATCTCAGGCAGAGGGAGGGCTCAAGCTTCTAACTGCTAAGAAGGGTCTTGTCTCAGGCCATACTTATTTCTTCCACTCCCCCCACTTCCTGTGAATGTACAGACAGCTTTGGATTTTGTACAAAGGGCTTTGGATTTCTCATTCTTCTTTTTAAAAGCCCAACTCTTCCCTGCCTCATGAGATGGGTAAGGATGGCTGTGAAGCTTCCTTTCTCCTGAGTTAAGGCGTTGACATTTTTTCCCAGACTTCAGCACAAGTCCTTTGAGAGCAACCAAAGGCACAATAATCTAGTTGAAAAACTCTCTAAACTGAAATCTGCTGGAGGCAATAAGTATCTTTTGAGAAGCTGTAGTATAACTTGGATTCCCATGCTCTGCCTCTCAGAAACAGGACACCAACCTAAAATGGACCTTTCATTCTTACACTCAAAATAAGTTCATGAACTTACATCAGGGAGTCTAGATATAAAGTCAAAAGCATTGGCTTCCTTGGCTGCTCGCTCAATTTCAGCATCAGTGATGTCTTCTCTGCCATAGCGAATGTTCTCAGCTATTGTGGTTGCAAACAAAACAGGCTCTTGGCTCACAATGCCAATATTTTCTCGTAGCCACTTTGTGTTAAGGGTCCGAATATCCCGACCATCTAAGGTAATCTGAGAGGAAAAGAGTGCATCAAAGAAGTCGAGGAAATGTACTCTGTTTATAATAAAGCAATTAATTACTATTACTTGACTGAAGTATCAGCTAGAAGGTCAAGAAAAAAAAAAATAGCGTCTTTAATAGAAAACTACGTTGGGGGAGAAGCTGCAACAGCAGTTTTTCCATCCACTGCACAAGCTGGAGAATTATGAGGAGCAACATAAACAGAGAAGACATCATGAGCTTTTTTTTTTTGTGTTCCCCCAATAACCATCCTATCTGAGCTGGCTTAATCCTCCAGCTTCCTTGGACACTTTTTACATGATTCTCATGTCCTGATGCCAGTTTGCTGTCTTCACAGTTGTGGCTACACAATTGTCTCTGTGGCTGTGCTTTACACCAGATCAAAGAGAGTTCAAGTTGACTAAGAGGAAAGGGAAAGTTATTTTTAACCTAGATAATTTGCAGTGTGGTCCTATGAACATTGGCATTGACACAGCAAAATGAGTCATGGAGGCAGGAATGAACAGCCACAGAAACATTAAGTTTAAGAAACTGTGTTGATAACAGCTGTCTTGGTACCTTATATACTGATAATTCAATTTTTAATATTTGAAATGTCTACCTACTTTGAACTAGCAGTAGGAACTATTAAGTAGCATTCTTCAAATATCACGAGTAAAAAGCACATTTTCTTAAAAACACATTGTTTCTCTTGTCTCAATTTTTTGCTTTGGAAATTTCTGGTGGGAAGTATTTACCATTTACTAACTGGATTTAGTGTTTAGTGGTAAAACACATACAGTGTGTAATGATGGAAACTTTTGCTGTGGGTTAACAGTGAAAAACAAGCCAAGAAATCAAGCATTTAAAAAAGGGAAGCTCTCTGCAGGTTTTAGCTTACATTCAATGAAAAGGAAGTAAAATACAGCAGAACATTGTTGGGTTATGCTTTGCTTAAAAAGTTTAGAGAATTTTAAAAGTGAACTATTGATAATTATTTTAAATTCAGATCTTGCAAGTCTATTCAAAGACTTGTGGCATTTGCTATGTGTGACATAGTACTGTAAGAAGGAGCAGAATAGTGAAGTCAGGCCAACAAGAGAGGATCATTCATCTGAAATTGAAATTGTGGAAATATGAACTATGCAGATATGTGCTCAAATTCAGTCAAAATAAAAAACAAGGCTCAGTCAATATGGGAAACTTGTGCATGTTCTAATAGCTCTGACTGTTTACAGTTCTCTTTCAGACACTCACTTCTCCCTGGTCAGGATCATAGAATCTCTGCAGCAACTGAACAGTAGTGCTTTTTCCACAGCCACTGGCACCAACTAAAGCAATGGTCTTCCCAGTTTGAACTTTCAAGTCTAGACCTTTGAGGATCTGTGAATAAATAAAAAAAAGTATACCTTATTTTAACAAGTTTGATTAGAGAACAGCCTGTCAAGGTAACTGTAGCTATTGCTACCAAGGCAGTAGTGAGGGCCACAGTCTGAAGGTATGGCAACATCAATAAGTTGATTGTACCTGGGAATATCCTGGAGCACTGACAGGGAAAAGACTGCACCTATGCTTGAGAAATCTATTGGCCTTTGAAACAGGATGGCTACATGCAACCTGCCTTTTGGGAATGGTCCCTGGATCCTTCTGCCTACCAAACCAAGCCTGGGAATTTTTTGAGAAGATTGATAACTGGAACAGGCCAAGTTCATGCCAAGAACCATTTTAAGAGTTCCCTTGCATAGACCATTGCATTCCAGTGCCTGGGAAAATTCCCCAGCACACTCAAACTAATATAGATACAGGCACAGTACTCCAAACTTGATAGCTCATTTTCCCCAGTTTGTGTGGTCTGGTAGCAGGCTTGGGGTCTTACATTCTCCTGCTGTCCTCCATTTTCCATGGCATAACACTTAATTATGAATCTCACAGAAAATTATTTTTCAGATGCTAAAGGATATCACTAAAACAAGCCTGCTTTCTTCTGTTTTTAAAATATAAACGGCTGTTTTGACAAGGCAAAACTGCTGGAAAGCCCTTAATAAACCCCATTCTTTATTGTTAACAGCCTCAGCAGCCTGGGGAGTAGTTATAGATTAATGATATCTTTGTTGCTATTTTCACATTTAGAGAACATTTTACCTCAAAAGATGTCCATGCCATTACAAGTAATGCTGTGTAGTTGCCAAAATACTTGGCTGCTATGGAAACTCTCCTTGTTTATACCAGGCTGATTTATAAGTTTGCCTACACATGTTTTTGCAATGAGAGATTAAAATAGTTGCAATATTCCTCTCCCTGTATTACATCGACCCAGTTTTATAGCCCCAGGAAGCTGATATCCCATGTCTGCATTTTCAAGAATGAACTATATTCTAGATATCATAATACCTCCAGATACAAATAATCATTACCACATACTAGGCTATTTCTAACTCTCTTTCATCAGGCAAGGTATTAAATCTTAAAATCAAAACTAACAATGACTATAGTCCTTAGATCTCTTTGAATTGGTTTAACCTGAACAAGGAAGATTATGCTGTGTTGCATCAATTGCTTGAGAGATTCTGGGTAATTTCTACACAGCTTTGCTGAATTATTTTGGCTCTATTAAATAACATTGATGCTCTCAGTAGGGAGAGATGCTGACTCAGATTTGGGAAAGATGAGAAATATGTCTTATTTCCCTGCCATTTGGTGTGCTGGCCCGTAACATAACTCATGAGCCTGAAAAGGATTTTTAGGAAGAAAGATGAAGACTCTGCTCTGTCCCTTCAGATTTCTGAGCCAAGAGTGATAGAAGATACATTGTGCAAAATTCAGTTAAGGAGAAAGCCCAGCTCTGAGTTTGCCCTCCAGCTGTCCCAATGTCCTGGAAACAGATTTGATGCACAGTGGGACAGACCTCAGATGTCTGAGTTGTGAAAAGCCACCTGAAGAAACAGCCATAGAGGAATAAACCTTCCATTCTCACCACTAGATCAGCATGTCAAGCTGTTAATTGTTGACATTTGAAATACCTGTTTCTACCATTTTCTTCATCAAGTAAGAAACTTTTACCTTTATCAAGGTGTTCAAAAGATTATAAAAGAATATGGCAAAGAGGTCAAATCAGCTGTATCACCACAAAAGTAATCACCATAACATGATGTACACAGGACACTAATGGAAACAAAACTAGCAAAGAACAGGGACAACAGTTTATTGAACAGCAATTTTAACATATGCCCAAAACAATGTTTGACTTCCAAATGTACATTTAGGATGATAAGTTTACAACAATATGCTATCAAATGTACTGAAAGTCTATCTCTGATAATTTTTTGCACAGGATATCATAACTCCAAAGAGGCAAGAAACTGGAAAAAAAGTAACTTTCTGGTTTAACTGCTTAAAGTCTGGAAGCCTGAATGAAAGATTTTGAAAAATCTTATTTGATTTATCAAAGTTCTTGTTCACAGAAATTCAGACTAGGAGCAAGACATGTTAGATTTTTCCTGCAGAAGAGAACAAGATAGACCATGACAGTAGATCTAGAGCTTTGTCTTTGTGCATTACTGAAGGAAAAGTTATGCCACATCCCCCAAATCAGGAATGCATTTTGCAATCAAGAATAACAAGATTAGACAATATGGACATAGGCTGAGGAATTTCAGTACAGTAATCCAAACAGAACACTTACTTTAACATCAGGTCTGGAAGGGTAGCTGAAATGGATATTTCTGAATTCAATTTGTCCTATGAGTTTGTCTGGCTTGTAACCCTCCTTAGAACTGCTATCTATGAGCCGTTTCTGGAAAGAGGTTTGTAAAATAAATTGGTGGTTATTTCACTTTTGCAACCACTATTTTTGCTACATATATCGTTCTTTACTTTCTCAGCTCCTGGTTTACACTGCAGTACATCATTGCAGAACTGCTGCATTTTACTTGCAGGATGGTGAATACGGGGGAACATCAAACTGTGAATTCTACTTTGACAAATACAGTACATTTTCAAATGCAACAAAATCCATAGCAGAAAATCTCTAATTGCAGAACTTAACTGCACTCTCTTGAAGCCAAAACAGTGGCCCTCAGTAATCTGCATAGAAGGATTTTATACTCACATCAAGAAGAATGAGGTAGCCATTTCTCCATGAACTTTTTAGTCCTGCTTTAAAGTATTTTATACACACAGGTATACAATTGCTGCATAGCACAGCAAGACCAAGAAAATAATGAGTAAACCTTTTTTATAGCAACATCAGCATTACAGATTATTATTATAACTTTCAATAGCAATATTAATCCCCTCTTCACCAACTCCCCCTCCCCAATAAACCCCATCTCAGCTGAATTTGTGCATACATGCATTTTTAAAAATTAGTATAGTGTCATACTACTTTCCCACTGGAGCTGAAAGTCTAATATTAGAGAAAAACCTCAACGATATATCTCAGACACATCAGGTTTTCCAGCTTTCACTGTAACAAATAAAGAGGCTGGGTTTTTTTAGATGAACGAAAATATTATGTGTTTCTGTGATAAACATCCATGAAGTTGATGATTTGGGAGCTTTAGAGCGCTTTTGTTACATTTCTCAAGGGAAAAAAAAAAAGGAGGGGGAGTGAAAGTTAAGTTGGTTGAAAGGCTTCTAGTCTATGTACTTAGATGTTTACCTTATTGATAATCTTATACACTTCATAGGCAGCCCCGCGTGCATTAGCCACACTCTCCAGGTTGGGAGCTGCCTGGCCCAGGGAGAAAGCTCCAACAAGCACAGAGAAGAACACCTGTGGGAGATGGAGAGCAGCATTGCAATTAATGATTACAGAGTCACCAGTGCCCATGTGTGCTCTAGAAAGACTTCACCACCGGCTCTAGGTTATTCATCCCACCTTACAAATAGAGTCCAAGACAATCAAACTTATTATATCAAAAGCTATACAAGATGAGTACCTTTCTGTTGTTTTATAATAAATGAGTCTCTAACAGCTGATTTAGCAAGCACGTGGCAGAAAACAGAGACACCACTTGCATAACTTTCCCTGAAGATACAAAACATTTTTCAAAGCTGCGTTGCTGTACTTACAATTAACACACGGCCGATGTCATAATGTGGATCCTCAGCAGTGAGCTTGGTCCCATACCAAAATGCAAGGGCATAGGATCCAAAGATGAAAAATTGTGAAACACCTAGACATGTGTTAGTGGTAATGGATTTTTTCATTCCAACACTTTTAGCCATCTCTAAGTTAGCATCATATCTGAAAGTGGGTAAGGAAAGCATTAATTTGACAAGTACCACATGCCATTCTGGTTATTTCCCAGTGCCCTATTTTTAATCAACAGGATTTGTTTAAGCAAAACAACTAAAATCTGAAAGAGAATACAGTTTGGTTTTTTTTTTTTTACGGAGGACTATTAGGGATGTAATTAATTTGAATAAATATGCTCTGACATATGCTGACAATATTGGCATACCGTTATGGAAGACATTCAGAAAACAATTAAGCATCATGACTTAGTTATCATAATGGAAGACACAATAGCACTCTTGAATCCATTGCTTCCATTAATCCTGAAAGGAAATCTTGGAAAGGTTTTAGCCACCTTGTCTACCAGAGGTAAAGTTTACTCTTCCACATTTAAAAAAAGCAAAATCAGAATAAAAGCCCCCAACAACCCCAGGCACTAGGGAAGGAGATAAATGAGAGCTCCCTCTGACTGCAGAATTGTTCTCTTGCTGTCCATTCTGGGGTGTCAAATATCTTTCCCATAGGTCAGTTTACTGATTAACATATAGGAAACTAGTGGACACAGAAGGTCAGTATAGAGACTGACAAGATCAGTGAGAGAATTATTTCTTCTAAGGATGGTTCAAATTAATTAATTCTTCTATAGTTTTCAGCAAATAGCTTTCATTTACCCAAGCTTACTATGCAAAGTGTAGCCTAGGAATAGTGTAGCTTTCTACTTGCAAGCAACATGGCCAGCAGCCTGCACTCTTTTTCCAAAGCATATTTTCTATAAAATACAACCCCATTGTATGAAGACATGCAATTCATTCAGCTGGGAAACAACCTTAAAAAACTGCATTAATTTTGTTCATGTAAATTTCTAAGATGCCACCAGTGCAGTATTTGTTAGTCAAAAATATTGAAATATTTTGACTTGGTTGTGCTCTTAAAACCAAGCCCTATATCTGAGTCAGAGGCATCATAGGTCTTCCAGGAAAAGGGAGTACTGGATTTAAGCAGTGTGATAAATACATATGATCACTCAAATACAGAGGAAAAGCCAAGCCCCAGCCAGAAACTAAAGGTGACTGAAGATCCCTTTCACGAATAAACTTTTGCAGTCAGTGGAGGCACTGTGCAGTGAAAGGATGCTTTTCCTTACCCTCGGTTCAGCATTCAAGAGCTGTGTAGGAGTCACAATCCTCTGTCTGAAAAATGCACTCCCTGGTAGGAGTTCGTCCCTAGTGGAAGATGTTCCTAGGAAAGCCACTATGTTTGCTTGGGTTTTTTTACATGAAATGGAGGTAGAGCTGTGGAAGAGGCTGACTGGTCAATCATGAAAAGGAAAGGCCTTACTCAGGTTTTAGTTATTTTGTCTTTAGACAAAGTAGTTTGAAACAGCTCCTGTCATTTAATTTTCAGACACTGGTAATTGTGAAAGATAGGGAGGAGGGGTGACAAATGATCTAAGTCATCTTAGGGCTTTTTTTGCCTTTACTGTGCAAGCAGTCTTAATACTGTTGTATCTTAAGAACAAACCCCAGTAAGCAGAAGACAGGGCTATAAGATAGTCAGAGCTCAGTCCCTGGCAGCAAGTGGAGGAACAGTCTGTAGGACCCTAAGCTAGGGCTGATACCACCTTAAAAATTTTGCACAAGACCAAGGCAAATATGAGTTGAAAAAGATAGAGTTTCATGGAGCATATGAATCAGGTCATCTGGTTTGCCTTTCCCAACTGCATGGAAACAGCGAGGCCTTGTATTTGTATGCAAAAAGTTATTGTTTATGCTTGTTGAGTTATCTGACATGCATATCAATAAGTTTGTGGTCAGCCACAATCCTTTCACCTTTTATGTGTGACTAGGGCCAACACTGGGCAACTACACGATAATTTGCAAATCATTAAAGTTGCAAATCACTGTAAAAGCCAGTGGCACAATTTTACCCAAGGCTGCTATCCAGTGCAGTTTAAAAATAAGCTCAGTAATCAAAGATCAGAGCAGTAGCACAAAAGCTCTAGAAGATAAGCAACTGATTGCATGCTTTGTTGCGTCTGACTCATAGGTGAAGATAACCTTCCCACCACTTTCACATTCAGTTCAACTCCAGATCTCAGTCAAAGGAGAAATTTTCGTCTATGCTACAGTGACAACACAAAGTAGCCTATATTTACTGATTAGGTCTATTTGTACATCTTTGTTTTCAGGTGATTTGTCCACTTACAGAAAGACAAATGACACTGAGGGGAAAGACAAAATGACACTAAGGAGAATCTCATCCCTCTGCCCCTCCAAAGTAAAAAATATCCTCACAAAACAAATCCACAACTAAATCCCCTTTCCATATTTTAAATACAATTATTCTTTTGAAAAACCTACTTCTCTAATGCCTTTTGCTGTCCGTTGAAAGCCACAACAGTCCTGATTGCTGTCAAAATTTCTTCTGCCACAGCTCCTGCTTTGGCATAAGCAGACAGCTCTTTAGCAGTGAGGGATGCCAGGAGCTGAAAAGTTGAAAAACATCTGTTATTGCAGCCTACTGAAAGAATACACACACTGTCTTGGTGAATAAGAACAATCACACAAGGTGCACAAGATCAGACTTTACTAAAGTGGGGGTCAACTCCTCCCCATACCCTGAATTTCTCTCAAATAGACTTCAATTTATCATCATCTCCTTATTATAGTCAAAGGTTACACAAATATCAGGTGAACTTCCTGACCAATCCACTTTCCTCCCAAGCTGAGGACAGCCTACAAACTACACTAGGAAGAGTGGAAGGAGGTATGCCATAGCTACTCTGGCAAGTGTCTGAGGTGTTCAGACAGTAGAACACCAGCAGATATTGAAGTAAGAAGGTCAATCACATGGCAGCCTATAACATTATTTTTCTTAGCTTATTTGTAATGCTTCAGATAGCAAAAAACCCATAGAATCATATATAAATAGCCACTCAGGAGTATGAGCCACCCATATTAATGCAGCTAAACAGTGAATGAGGGGAAAAAGTTTTCCTATCTGAAAGGGAAACCTCTCCAGCCATTTCACTGATTTATATCACTTCGGTTTTCAGCAGCTGTATGTATCTGTATAGACCTACTCTGTACACAGCATGAAACTTGGTAGATTACTTGCAAGATATGTGATATATGCATGTGCAGATGGAAAGAGGTTGAAAGGTGTTTGTGCTAGGAGGGAAAAGCAAGGGCTTCCGCAGCGCTTGCCATGAGGAAATTTCTGTGCCAGAAAGATGCTCTGCTGCAGGTTACCCTCCTGTCACATGGCATGAAGACAGGATATGCAGACAGAAGGAACGTGACTTAAAAGTGTGTGCTTGGGAACCCAAAGAAAGGCTACAGAAGGAGCAGAAATCAAAGTAAGTGTGCGGCCAACCCCCCAACTTAGAAACCACATTAGGTTTCTCCCATTCTCTCCCCGTTTCCTGTGCATAAGAGTTATAGGGTTTTCTGGTTTCTTTGTTTGTGAATCCCCACACACTTACAGTTGACCAAACTGCTGTCGATGCAGCAAGAAGTGGGCTGACTGACATAACCACCAGTGTCAGCTTCCAGCCATAGATGAATCCTATAATAAGCCCTGACACAAACGTGGAAAAAAACTGCAGGAATATACTGATCTTGTCTCCGATGCCTTCACGGATGGTGTTGATGTCACTTTAAATAACAATAATAAAAAAAAGATTTGTTAGCTTAAAATGCCTCTCCTTGTGAGTCCCTCCCCCTTCTTTTCGCGCTGTGTTTTCTCATGTCAGAAGCTTTGCCATTTCCTAAATGACACAGGGAAATTTCTAACCACAGCTACTGAACTGTACCATTAGGCTCTTCTGTGGCCAAAACACAGCAGAAACCTCCTATTTTTAAGGACTCATTTTCTGTATTCTCAACATTCTCTGCTGTTTTTATGCCATGTCACTAGGTCACAAATGACCTAGTTTCCTCATCTGGCATCCAAATGGAGCAATATAAGTAAACAATCAAGCAGCTTCTTCACCCAACATGACCATCTCTAAATAATTTCTTCTGCTCAGCTCTCTGATGCATTTTATGTTCTTAATTTTGGCTACTGACTCAGATGAAGAACTACCTCCATTCCATCATTCTATTATTTGGAATAACCTCCATTTTTCATACAAATTTTCTTCCCTGTTTTCTCTTTCCAGAACATACAGATATTAGAGTTGATAGTGGTTTCATTTAAGCTTCTTGTACACATATCAGCACAGAACTGTGTCCCTGTGTCCAAAGTTACTATAAAATCCAGAAAAAATATTTAAAAGAATATAGTGTTCACATATATGATCCCATAGCACATGGGCATTACAGTCCTCATCCCTAGATCTATTTAAGTTTGTGGAAAAACTCCAAAGACTTTAACTGGCTAGATAGGATACTGCCTGAGATTGGACTGGATGCAAGTACAAGCTCATTTCCATTTAATTGTCAGCTTTCAGTGTTCATAAATTAGGTGAAGACAGCAGAGCTGTTTGTTTAACCCTGGCTGACAGGTGCTTCATGGACTTTAGAAAGCCAATGTCAGGCAGTTCATGGAAAAAAAAACCCCTTCCAATGCACATGTCACAAACTGCACAAATGAAGCTGAAAAGGATAATTAATTTCTCACTTTGAGCTGTAATACATCACACTTTAGATTTGGTGGAATTTTTTGTTTTTTGTTTTTTTAACTCTCATAGGCTATTCTGCTGAAATAAATGGCAGTTTTCTTTTAAATGCCATCCTTGGTGGTGTGTGTATGTGTGTAAAAAAGGAGCAGAGCCCTCACTCTGTCAGTCTGGTGTTCAGTGTTCCTATTTGGGTAGTATCAAACCAAGCCATCTCCTGATGGAGCACTGCAAAAAAGAACTTCTGCCGGATCCTTGCTGTTTGCCTTGTAGCAGCAACCAAAAATGTCCACACTTGGATGATGCTCAGGATCAACACAGCAAAGCCAATTCCCACGTAGTAGTAAGCAAACCTGGGGTAAGGGAACAAAAGCACATGTGATCTCACCGTATCTTGTGAGAGAAGTTAGACAAACAGAGCAGCAACTAGTCTTCATTAATGACACCAAAGTAAACACTGAAGACTGTGACGCATTATTGAGAAACCTTTTTGAGAAGGCAGACATTTGCCTTCTGCTGAAACAGATAACACAGTAAAAGAAACTCCTCCAATACTTTATTAAACAGGATAACTACAGACTCTTACTTTGTCATTTCACCTTCTATATCCACACCTGGATCTGATGGACAGCTGGAACTGTTTCCTGAAGTATCTGCGAAGGGGAAATAAGAAATAGGAATATTTGGGAAAGTGTTATATAAAAAAGTTGATTCATGGCAATATGGGGTCATCAGTTTTAGAATGTTTTTTATTTTGCAAGTGGGGTCTTGCAATATAAACTTAAATACAAAATGATTTGGCAAACACACATTTATTTTTAAGGAATTAGTGCCTGATAACTAAGGTTGGTCATGCTCCCTACTGTCTCAGCAAAGTCAAAGTTCATTCATAAAGTGCACATCCAATGCTTTGGTTTTGCCCTGGTCTAGTCATTAAAGATTGATTGAAATGATTAGCTTTTTTCCAGCAGGATGAGTGTTGCTCATAATATAGTCCCTTAGATGCGTACCAGTGCACAGTTGGCAGGGGAAAGGAACCTTAGCCTCAGTAGCAAAGCACAGCCAATTTGTAGAGAAATCTAATTTTAGCTTTTTACCATTGGATTCCACGCCACTGAGCACAAAGCTGTTTGTCATCTCTCCAAAGATAATGATCATAAGTGGCATTCCAGTTCCATTTGCAGCTGCTGCCACCAAACCAACTACCATCAACAGGATATCCACCCCGTCAGCATAGCAAAACTATGTAAGCATTAAAAAAAAAAAAAGAGAAAAAAAGTGACATTACACCTGACAGTTCACGACATTGCTACAGTACAGCAGACTTACAGAACATGCTTCATCCACATATTCTAAGTAGCAACACTCCATCTGAAGGTAAACTCAGTACATAAGGATTTTGTAGTAGTCCAACACATCTTTAAATCAGTAGTCAGGCTGCTAAGAGAATACTGGCAGGACACTGATTCTCAATTTGGAAAAAAATTACATGTTTGCAAGTGATTATGACCTTTGTAGAATGTATTGTATTTTGTGTTCCATTTAGTTACATATTTACTAAGATAATGCCTCTAAAATGTAAACAAGAGTGAGTTATTGACCAGCACCTGGCTTATACCTACCAGCAGAAAATGTTTTCAGCAGAGATAGATTGTATCTTAAGAATTGTCTACCCCTGAAGCTTTGTTTGGTTTAAAGGAGGATGCGAATTTAAACTGCTGTAGATATGCTGGGATGCGGTTAATCTGAAATCAGAGCATTTTATTCTTGACTGTCCTAACCATCTCAAAGTGTAAATACATGTGGAATAAACCAGAGAAGAATTAAACTTTTCTTGTTTCAGAGTAAGCAAGTCCACATGTAAGAGCTATTTTGGTTTGGGAATAGCTGTCCTATAGAAAACTGACACAAAACCATATCACTGGTTCTCTGAGAGCAGGTCCCTCTGGTGTCAAAGACAGGATAAGCCCTTTATGAACAGACCC
Organism: Corvus hawaiiensis; assembly: GCF_020740725.1. Lineage (NCBI taxonomy): Eukaryota > Metazoa > Chordata > Aves > Passeriformes > Corvidae > Corvus > Corvus hawaiiensis. The sequence continues at coordinate 49,017,529 of NC_063213.1, forward strand.
AAGGCAAGGGCTTATGAAATAGATATGTCTTAAAACAGCCTCATCTTCCAACAGCACTAAGGTTGAACTGCTGTCCTTACTCACAATCTACCGGGGGGGGGAATGTGACATAATGGGGCAAAACTTTAAGTGGTCTAGAATCAGTAGGTCTCAGGCTTCTTCTCAGGTTTTTGATTGCCTGTTAACTGCAATTCATAAACAACTCACAATGCCAAATAAAGAAAAGAAAGTATAAAGCAGACCATCAAACAGGACACTAACCAATTCAAGAATGCCAACCATTTGTTTCTCTGTCTTCTCATCTTTCTTCCTAGAGTAAAACACAAAAGACTAATTAAGATGAGGGTTTTTTTAGCAGAGCTGTATTAAGCTCTTCTCCTCCTTCCCCTACCCCTCTCACTTCCCCATACACCCAGTTACACCACAGGTCACTACATTAAGTTAAAAAAATTCCTACATTTTCCTCTTGGGATTTAACTGGTCACTTTGTTCTACATGTTCTTCATGCTGGAAAGAAGGATCATCACACCCCTTGCTTCCAGATTCTATGAAATAAAAAGAAGATTTGTTTTTTTAGCAAAATAATCCATCTACTGCACTATTTTCTTGTGTCTTTAACTGCTGATACTTTTGCATTTAAAGACTAATTTTTCCTTGTGTTCTCAGGAGGAGGTTTCAAGAAAAATTCACCAGGCTCTTTCTCTTCAGTTCATCTTTATTCCAGGAAAAAGCTTCCATGTCCATTTCTGAGATAGACACAACTTCATTTTTATAATTAAAATGTATTTATACAGAAAGATTATCAAAGACTAAAAGAAAAAGAAAGAGTTAATTCTTCCTTCAAATACCTGCACAACTGAAGGCAAATTAGGAGAACTCCTAATAAATGAGTGTAACTGCTTATAGTGAAGGTTATAACTGCTGTAGATAACATAGAATAGATGGCAATTAACTGGAGGATCATGTCCTTGCCTCTAATAACCATCTTAATTATTATCTTGCAGTAGGTGCTACAAGTCCCACTTGCTTTGTGCTAGGGGCTTCAGAAAGGTATATGAAAGAGTAATCCTACCCAGCAAGCTTAGAGTTCTAAGTGTATAAAATAAGATGCAATAAATATAGAAAGAAACTGATGAGTAACCACAGTGGGGAGCCAGCTGTAAAACAAGAGGAGAAAAGGTACCCCCCACACCAACCACTCCCAATTTACATTTACCTTAACTACTGACTCACTATGAATAGAATTTTCTACATACTGCTTGAATTTTAGTCAGCCTATAATGATGGTTTTAGACAACCATTTGAAAGCAATAATGTGCTTCCAGCTTACTCATCTTACCTCAGCAAAATTTTCGTGCCTGGGCTAGGACCCTCCTGAACAGTTTTACCAATGTAAAAGAATTTTGTTGAACTTGATGGAATGATTCACACAGAAAGTGTTTTATAGGTGTGGCTTTAATTCACTCATTCATAGGAAACTCATCACATTACCTCCTACAAAACCACTACAGCAATCAGGAGAGTATTAAAGTGTTCTTTAGATTCAAGTCTGTGGAAAATAGTCTTCAAACACATATGTGGTATTCCTTCTTACCAGGATTGGAGAGGTCCTGTTCTGTGGAATTTTCCGAATTGCCCTTCATTGTTCTTTTTGTTGTATGCTAATGAGAGAGTTACATTAATTAGAACCTACAATAACCCCCGCAACAAAACATTTTGATTTAGTAAATATACAAAGAGTTCACATCTGTGGATTTTTCTATGACTCATTAGATTTTGGTCTCAACATCTTTCTACTTAAATAGAAAAACTAAAAAGAAAAAAAAAAAAATAGGTAACAGTGTGAAAAAAAGAACTACTATTAATGAGATATTAAGAACAGTCCACACTATTACAAGAGAACTGAGATCAGTAGCCTATTTTAGTAGCTTTTTATGCTAAATCCTGAGATCCTTCATATAAAAATTACTGTGAACAATCTATAACAGAATAGATGATTTCCTTCATTACCTTATGCTTGATTAGAACTAATTGAGCAGTCATAACATGGTCATGAGTACAATGATAAAGACATGCACTCCTTGTGCCACGTGGTACTAGGATACATTTAGAGGCAGTAAATGACTGATGCTCTAAGTATCCTGAGACTTCTCTTCTTGATCTATTAAATATATTGGTTAAAAAACCAAACAACAACAGCGAAATCCCAAGCAACAAGCCGCATATGAAGCTGACAAATCCTAGAATAACATTGACAAGAAAATGCCTATTCAACCTCAGATAAAGGGCGGGGGGGGAACAATAAAAAGAACGACCACCCTCTTTGCTCGATTTCCGACTGTGCTTTTCCCCTCCTGTTATTTCGGCTCACCTTCCCGGCTCACCCCACGCCACCGCCCGCACAGTGGGTGCAGCCCCCGCCCTGGGCTTTATAGAGGCGGCACCGTCCGCCCTCGGCCCGCCCTCGGCTCGGGTTGCAGGTGAAGGTCGGTGCCGCAGCTGGGCAGAGCCGCCCAGGATAAGGGGCCTGCAGAGGGATGTGGGCCGGCTGCTGCCCGCTGCGGCCCCTCGGAAGCCGCCCGAGCGTCTCTGAGCCTGCAAAGCGCGCACGGAGCGCCCATCAGCCCCTTGCCGGAGCATCGCTTCCATCCCGAGTCTCACAGAAGGACTGATGCTAGAAGGGGACCACTGGATGTCATCCGACCCAACCTCCCTGCTCCAGCTGAGTCATCTAGAGCACATTACTTAGGATTGATCTGTACAAACAGATTTTGAATATTTCCAGCCAAGGAGGACTCCACAGCCTCTCTGGGAAACCTGTTAAGAGTGCTTGGTCACCTGCACAGCAGAGAAATTCTTCCACATGTTCAGTCGGAACTTTCTGTGTTCCAGTTTCTTCTTGTTGCCCCTTGTCCTATTGCCTGGCATCACTGAGGTGTTCTGTCCCTTTGGCACCAGATGCTCACAGGCATCAGTAAGGCCCCTCTCAGGCTAAACAGGACCAGCTCCCCCAGGCTTTCCTCATAAGTGAGGCGCTCCAGTTCCCTCATCATCCTCATAGCCTTATGCTGGACCTGCTCCAGAAGCTCCATGTCTCTTATACTGAGAAGCCCAGAACTGGACGCAGAGTCTCACCATTACTAAAACTAGATGAGTTTAGATCTAGAAAACTCAGCTGCTAAGCAGAGAAGAGGGGGTATTTGAAGAGTTGCTTGTCCAGGGAAACATTCAGGCTTGGGAAAGCTATCTGAAGGTCCTGCCACATTTGGGAAGTTGCATCACTGTGCTTGGAGAATTTCAACTAAGAGTAAAGATATGCTGCTGAATTTCAGCTGAGAAATGTTATTAAATAAAGGTTTTTGTGTTCCACTTCTAAATGATATGACAACTGAAGCTAGCTAAATTCATAATTGTTTATTGAGAAGCTAAGCAAAATGGTTTGCTCGTTTGGTTCCCCTATTCCCCACAATTTGTGTGACATTTTTGTGTTTTTTTCAGAAATAAGACTGTTTCTTGTTTTGGGTTAGTTCAGGGGGTGGTGGTTGGTTTTCTTGATGTGGTTTTTTTCTCCCCTGTCTGAAGAAATCAGGTAAACAAATTAGGTTTTCTGCACAAGCCTAAAAATAAGAGTCCTTCAGCTCCCCCACTGGCACATATTATAATCTATATAATTTGCTTTCAGCAGTGCCTCTGGTGTTTATGATATATAAACTTCTAGTTGTTTTTCCATCTACTTAAATGCCAGTATCCCAAAGAAGAGTCCCAGATATTTAAACTCAACTGACGTTCTTCTCAAGAAGGAAGTTCAAGACTTGGCCTAATTTAAGATTCCCTGTTCTGCCTTGCACTCAGTATTCAGATTATGTTTATGTTACACACATTGGTTATGATGCTCTGGAAGAACCTCAGAAGAGGCATTATTGGGTATTATTGTCTCCTGCCCACTGGAATCCTGTATGTTCAGGTAGAGTCAAACTCCTGCATGCCAGACCTATGACTTTGTTAGTACTTTCTTATGTCATCAGCATTACCTAGGAGTTATATTACTTACTTATATTTTATATTACTTGTATGTATATATATGTAATTCCTATCAGCCTGGAGAAAAGGAAGCTTAGGGAAACCTTTTCTTTCTCTACAACTACCTGAAAGGAGGTTATGGCAAGGTGTGTATCTGCCTCTTCTCCCAAATAACAAGTGACAGGATGAGGAAGTGGCCTTCAGTTGTGCTAGAGGAGCTTTAGTTTGGATATTATGAAAAAATGTCTTCACCAGTGTTGTCAAGCACCAGAATAGGTTGCCCAAGGAACTTGTTTTGTCACCATCCCTGAAAGCATTTAAGAGGTGTGCATCTGTGGCACTTAGCAACATGGTTTAGTGGTGGACTTGACAGTGCTGGGTTAATAGTCTGACTCAATGACCTCAGAGGTCTTTTCAAATCTAAATGGTTCTATGATTCTACAGCTCAGTGTTAGGACTGTATTATGCACATACACATCTGTTCTCTGTTTCAAAAAATTAAGAAGGGCTTTGGCTTCTGCTGTCACGAAGAATATGAATTTACAGAATTTTGGAAGAGGCAGAACAGCAAGCTGAAATTACTTCACTGTTCCAGCCTCAGGCTTCACAATTTTATGCAGTATTTCCTTCACCAAAACATACAGGTTTTCTTCTCAGTCATCTCAACGAGAATGAGAACATCTCCTTACCACACCTCAGTTTTTTGTTTAAACTGGTCACAAACTGCTATTTTTAGAAGAAACTGTCTTTACAGATAAAATTTTAGACAGAGGGACATCCCACCTGGGACTCCTGGTGTGGGATTGAGAGCACATAGATAGCAAAGTACAAAAATGGAGGTAGCATGAACCCAAAAAAATTACTAGGACTAGATTTCAGAATTACAAAATACTCACACATCATACTCAGCATCACTGGCAGCTAGGGAGTGTTTAATACCTCCAAAACACAGACACCTTCACTTTTCAAAGCTTTGTTTTCAGTTATTCACATACAGTAACAATGAAGTGTCGATCACAATTCAGATCCTTTGCTCTACACACCACAGGCCTGGCAAGAAAGACCCTCAGAGTTCCCCTGCCCAGAAAAGTCGGTCCAAAAAGGGTGTGAGAGAAGAGCAGGGCAAAGAACCAATCATGCAGAGAAAATAATCACAGGGTGTTGAGCAGGAATTTATTTCCTTCTCTCGCCCTCCTCTCCCCAATTCTTCCTTTGGAAGGGATGCTCTGCTCTGTAAGATAATTAGCATCTTCAGGGGGGAAAAAACCCCACCCAACCTATAAACAAAGAGATTAAATAGAAAATGAACAAAAGAAGGAATAAGAAATGATCTCCTGGAAAAATGTTCCCCATCAAACCTACTGAGAAACATGGGCTTACAGTCTAGTTACAGCTAAGCACTCTGTGCCTAAGTAAAAAATAAATTAGTATATTCTGATATTTTTGCAGAAGCAACAATTGTGGACTAAAATACACGTGTAAAACAGAGACGACTCCTATTAATAGAAGGGAGAGCAGCGACACAAAAAATTGTAGTTTACAATCATGCCCTTGTAATTTTGGGGTGAACACATTAAGACAGAAATATCATAATGCAATTTGGAGAAGAAATACTATTTATTCCTTTATCCAAAAATATTTTCTATCTTTGGAAAATACTAGATGAATCTGAAAACTATTCTATTCCAAACAGCCAATATACACCATTGCCTCCATGTGTTTGGTTCATCCGTCCAAATGTTGTCACTGACAGGAAGAGAAACATTAAACACAGTCAAGTATCATTAATTAACACCAGCCATAATGGACTAGAAAATATGTCTACTTTAAAAAACTGTTATCCATAAGCTCATTATTAAAACAAGCAAATGAAACACCCTCCCGGAAAAAACCTGTAATACAACCTGAAAATGAGAACTTGTTTCCCCAAGAAAACCATTAACCCTGAAAAGAATTCAATGCATGGTGTGCAAAACCAGGAGACACCCAGCTTTACTGGAACATTTCCTCAAAATGACAGTCAAATACGAAGAAGGTGTACTGTATTTTACAGGTATTGTACAGGCTCCTTACCACTTTTTTATTTCTCCAACAAACCAGAAGAACACCAGGAAGACACCTCTCTGCCCTCAGAAACCACTTGTGGGAAGTCAGGGCTGGTATTTGACCCATTACCTTAATTACATCTGCTCACCTTCATATCTCATGCTGGGTTGTAATTCACAGGGCGGAGGTGTAAAAGACTGTATTGCACTTTGGTTTTTGTTGCTTTGTCACTTTTGCTTATGCAACCTGAGCTTCAGCCAGAAAAGACTTGACAATCACTCTAAGATAAGAAAGTCCTGGTTTCTCATTTATTTGTTGGCAGACTAAAAATGGAATTGCTGTTGTAGGGTTTGGGGACCATTAGTTATAATCCACTCCCACATATCCACAGCAGTACAGCGACATATGTACTGTACTGAAGCTCAACAGTAATACTATTAATAATCACTGGGAGTAGCCGTGGTCATGGCACAGTACTTGAAGTTAGGAGATTGAATTTTGGTGGGTGTAAATGGAGTGGCTTAATAAAGGAAGCAGACAACTAAGTTGTTGTAATAGTTGTAATTCTCCAAACTGAAACAATATTACAGGTATTCTGCTATAACACTGGCAGCTGCAGAGCTATTGGAGATTTGGTGCAGTGAAGGGAGAAGTGACACTGACCGTGCCTTACTTATGCCTCCCCTGATAGGGGAGAATTTTAGAGTCTTTGCCAGGAGTCCAAGAGACGAACGGGACTATCAGCCTTCTGTGCTTTCAGATAGCTGTTTATTAAGTCTTATCAGAGAAATAGAGCCACTTAACGTGACCCAGACATAGCACAGAGCAGAGAGTGCAGGAGAATGCCAAATTATCAAGATTACATAGCCTTTTTAAAGGTAAATTAACCAATGGTCACTAAAAGCGTACATTATTTTTACTTTCCCACCAATGTATAAGAAATCATCTAGTCACATAGACAGGAACTGCAGAATTCTTTATCCAATCATCCCAAACTACTTCTACTGCAGAATATGGAGTAGTAGAAGAAGAAGAAGAAGGTCTGGAGAACAACAACAATCCTCCATTTTGAAGTTTTTTGCTTTTATCTATTTACTATATTAACAAACCCAAATCCTCTAAATTTTTCACCCTGTGACAATCTTACATAATATTCTATCACCTAGTTCACACCATTGTAGATTCTAATTCTTCCCAGAGGGTAGGCAATTTTCTCCAAGGATGAAGTTCAAAACCAGTGTTGTCCAGGGGGGTAGAACCCTTCAAAACAGGTAGAGAAATATTCTCTGCACTATGAGTTCCTACAGAGAAGGTCTGGGTAGAGGTGAATGCTGGAAGAATTAAAAATCAGATAAAGAAATATGTCCCACCACTTCAACTTTCTGACAAAGACTGAGCTATATTGTCCGAAAGTCCTAATGCTGTAACCAAACAAAACCATTGTTTATGGTTTCCCAGAAACTAGAGAGTGGGAACACATCTGATCTCTTTAACTAAACAGTAACATCAAAGATAGCTATTTATTTACAACAGTTTTTAAACAGAAAAACTTGCAGGAATTCACTAACGCTGAAATAGTTTTACAAATTCTCTATAGTACACATTTTCTCTAAGAATAAAAACAAGGCAATGCATTTCATTCTCACCTGTGAAGTTTGCAGGTCTGCTTTAGGAGACACTTAAGTGATAATTGTGAAGAATTTGGTAGAATTACTATAATTCTTCTTGCCTTAGGAAAAAAATGTCAAGCCAATGTGGTTCATTGTTTTTTATAAAATAGAGATTTTTTCTTCTTTTTTCCTTCTAAGTTGTAGAGTAAGATAAGTAGTAAGTTCATATCAAGCAAAGAAGGCAGTCATTCTGCTGAAAACTTTGTATGCCTTGAACAAGAAAATTTGGTACATAATGAAAATGGTGACTTAAGATGGTAAAGATCCATATAGTTCAGGGGACTGGATGTTGTTATACACATATTTCAGAAAGACAGGGAGGGAAGAAAGGGAAAGGGAGGAGGAACTGCCTTTTGTAAGCAAGTTATTAGTTCTAGGACCTTCTGTATCAGGAGAAAGACAGAACAAAGAGTTTTCAGCTATCAGTTCAGGAGTATTAAGTGGGCAACAGAGATGAGAGGTAAAAAATGCCCCTTAAATTCTTGGAAAGTGCCAGGAACTTCTTTCAAGAGTCAAAAGAAGTAACTGGAGATGAGCTTTTCTACATTTCATCCTGAGAAATGGAATGAGATCAAGGAAGGAGATTTGCATAAAAGTGATGGTGATATTCTATAGTTCATGATTCTTTAGAGAAAAAGAGAGGAAGGATAACAGAATAAAGAAAAATTTGAATATAGGATTATTTTTTCTCAATAGGATTATTGTTACTCATGGAAATGCAGTCTAAGGGCAAAAAGGATAAAAAGTTGGTAATTAATAGAAACTTATTATGAACTTGAAACATAAATAAGAGAACAGTTCATGCAGAAGCACAAGATTCTTGTGGAGGAATAATCTGTCAGTAAGTAGAAGCTGGGAAGGACTTTACATGCAGCTTTTCTGCAAAATAGCATCTGGGAGATGTACTGGAAGGAAAACTGAACAGAAAGCAACACTGTCAAACTGGAATAAAAAAACACCAAAATTCACAAAAGCACACAAGAGTCACATGTGAAATATATGGAATAGTGTTTTCTCTCTGTAGCATTGTCAAGTCCTCAGCTGGAATGCTGTGTCTAATTTTGGTTGTTTCAAGAGAGATGTGCGTGATAGGAATTAAGGAAGAAAGTGAAACTGAAGGCATATAAAAGATACGACCCTTGAGGAAAGACAGATGGAATCGGGTTTGATATAGTGGAAATATGCAATTGATTCTAGAAAAATCTGAGAGACTGTTGCAAAACCAGTAGAATCCAGTGTCTTCCATATCTACTGTGGAGCTAAATTACAATAAGAAAGAAAAAAATCACAATGCTTTTAGCTGGGCCAGATAACTGATGAAACTCTTGATGTCTAGACTTTCAATTTATTTCTTTTTGGTATTTTTTTCTTTTAAAGTCAAGCAATTTTGTCTACAAGGAAAAAAACGGTATAGATGATTTTGCCTTGAAGTATGGGGAAAGATGAAATTGTCTTCTGAGATTTCATCAGCTCTATTTTCTCTGTTGTGCTGATAAATATAATGAAGGGTAAAACAAAATGAAAGTGGTTTAATCACAAACAACTTGTATTATGATAAAAGACATGAGTTTAGTAATAAACTGAGTCTGTGGAACAGTTGGCAACAGTTTTGGTGAAGGTTTCCGCTGGCGAAAGATGGGAAAGTGGACAAATGGCAGTGACTTCACAACCTTGTCTGTACCCTGGGGTGGGTCATTGACATGGCATTTTTATTAATTTTCAGGATTCTTTTTGGAGTGCATCAGTTATTTCACTTTCAGATGAAAGTGAGGTTTGGTTTTGGGAATAGTTTATTTCTGAGTTTACTTCCAAGAGCTTGTTTCTATAGAACACTTTTGATTCTTTCCATCTTTTGCAGTCCTGGAACAGTGTCCTTGTGGCTTCATTTCTGCACTGACACGATATATCTGGGAGCATGCAATGCATGTCCTTAACTTTGGCTTACACAAATATTTCTCTGTGTTTTTTCTTTCCATGTAACTTCACTGTGACACAGCTCAGCACTCACTCAGCCTGACTGGAGAGTTGAAGGAAGCAAACAGTATGTCTTAGGGTTTTGGCTGTGCCACCGTGGGATGCCAAGGAAACTCAGGTTAGGCAGTACTCCATGGAAATGCGGCTGTGCAGAAGGGCTATTTCTGAGCAAAATGGATAAAAGCTGTTAAAACCATCAAGTCCACGGACCTCTTCTGCAGACAATGGATATATTTTTAGCAGTGTAGACATAACTCCTGATACAATTTTTTCACTGATACAATGTCATAGTGTTTCATGAATATAACCCTGGGATGAACAAAACTGTGTGAAATAAAACCTTTCTGTTTCTGAAAGGTCTTATTCAAGCACTCCATTCCATCTCACATCAAAAAGTTCAGTGATAGTGAATTCATAATTCACAGTTCACAATAAAAAATGTGGAGAAAATATCAGATGTCTTTACTACAAGGATAGCACCAGCCAAGCTCCTGTCTTTGAACTGAACAAGATTTTGAATGTGCTACATAGTGCTGGACAGGATGTTAGCAGCACAGAGAATTTCAGTTCACTTTTTAGTCTCAGAGTCTCAAAGGGAATTACCAAGTGGCAATTATTTTCTTTTAAATATTTGTATTTCTCAACACAATGCCAAATCTTGAGGGCAAGGACCTCTCTCTTTCACTTTACTGTCTGACCCTCCAATAATATAGCATTTTGTACATATATATAATTTAAATAACATGACTGAATCAAATGGGTGTTCATACACGTAGCATGTGTTTACTACTGGAGGATGTTCTGATTAAATGTTTATATGCTCCAAAGGGTCAGTGAATGTCGTAATTTTCATTTAAAGGAATCAGTGTAAACATCTCTTCTCTCTGAGCATGCATTTCATGACTCATGAGTACATCACTGAATCTTTCCCTTGTCCGGACAGGCCATGATAAAAACTAAGTTTTTTAAAAGGTTTTAAAGATGTGTGCAGACCGTGACATTCCACTCATAGTATTTAATATAGGAAAAAGAAAGTTAAAATGCAGAGGCAGAAAAAAGTAGTGAAGACACATGTAAAGCATTTAACCCTACCTGAAATAAATCTTAAGACAAATAAAACTGTGGGTTTCATATTTAAATAATGTATATTATATTATAACTGAATGATGGAGAGAGTGGCTGTCTCCGGATCGAGCTGGTGTTGATGTTCAGGACCATAGTTTTTCCTAAATCATAGTTTTTCCTATCTGCTCCCCCACCCAGCTCCCCACCATGGCTGTCCCCTCTTCTGAGGGGCACAGCACCTGCCTGTGCAGCTGGTATCACCACTTCCCTAATTTCAAACCCACATTTTCCCTTTGTTTAAAAGTTCTCATTTCTTTTGGAAGGCCTTAGGTTTTGAAAATCTTAGGTATCCCCTAGCATCACATCTCATAGTCACCTCCAAGGTATATGGTCCCTGAGGACATGAGTCCTAGGAAAAGGCATCCTAGGATTAATAAGAAATTGTCTCAGAACAGAGGAGACGGGGAAAATTTCTGAAGGCAGCTGCCTTGTACTACTTGCATGCAAATGACAATTGATCACCAAAATAAATCACCCTGGTTATAGAGTCAGCTTAGATCTCTCAGATTAGAGAAGTTGTGGCTTCTGCTCATAAAGTTGTGTTCTGTGGTCACAATATTGTTTTGCCTTGGGGCAGTTAGGATTTTTCCATGACAGACTGTTCACATTTACTAGGCTGTGTTCTCTTCTGATGAAAAATATTTTGGCATTTCAGACAAAAGCAGTAGGATTTCTGCCAGCTGGTGGTTCCTGCCTTTCAGACTGCAGTGTCTGGTGGCTAGTCTTGATGCTGGCTACTACGGCACTGAGTTCTGGTTCAGAGGTAACAAGACTGACAGGGCTGAGGGGAGGAACAAAGTGTCACACCCATTTTTTTGCACAGGTAGATGAATTGTGGTGAGAGGAAGAGTGAAAACTCCATGTCCCAAAGCTGACTTAGTCAAACTCCAGTGCTTAAAAGGAAGATGCTGGCATCTTCTAAATTTCCTTCCGTTTTGAGTAGGTAGTCTCTCAGGTATCACTACAATCTCCCATTCCTACTTCTTCTCCCTTCCACTTTGAGAAGTCACAGTATTCACTGACCTGCATACTCTGCAGACTGGGATCTAAAACTACATCTTTTTCCCATAAGTTCCTGACCCAGTCCTTCAGCTGACAGGTGAATGGAGTTTAGGAGCATGTTTTGTCCAGTGTAATCTTTAACAATTCACACTCCCAAGAGTGAAGGAAGCCCTTCACATGGACTGAGGAGTCCTCAGGCAACTAAAGAGGCTAGTGAAATACAGATCCTGGGTTTTGTTGTGATGTAAACCCTAGATCAGGACTCTCTGTACTGTTTTCATGCAGGGCTGAACTTCTAGCTCTAGCTATGTTTGCAATATTAAACTAGTTATGTAAGTGTACATTTTTGTACGCATCACTGCACAGCCATGCCTGGGCTCTCACCAAACTTTCCTTCTGTTGTACCACTTTCTAAACAGATTACAAGAGCTCTAAAGAGCTTCTGGTTGGACCGAAATTAACATGGCTGACAAAAAGGTCTGATGAAAGATACTTCCTTTTAAGTAGAATTTGATGCTTCCAAGGTATGCACAAGAACATGCGTGAGTAGCTCTTAAAGATTTGGGAAATGGTTTACCTTTTCAAATTAACAACAGCATGCCAAAAAAGATTAGGTTATCAGAGACTAGTTTTTGAAATATTTTGATAAAGAGAAAGGATAGGAACACTGAAAAACAATGGTAACTGTTTTTTAATTCCTCATTATTCTTTTCAAAAGGCTGTCAGATTATCTCTGCTATACTACCAGAAGCTATTTGAAGATCTTGAATGGTCTCACAATTGCCTAATGAATGATTTAGTACAGGAATAAACTCAGGTAGTGCATCACTTAATTAACTGGCTCATAAAATAACTGCATTCAGAGAAGTAATACTTCATTTTAAGGGATCTTTAGTTGCATTGCAGAATGATAGTAAAATAGATATTCTAAAAAGTAACTATTTGGGATCAGTATCACTAAAAGTAAACTCAAAGAACAAGAAGAAATTTGATTTTAATATGGTTGCTACTCAAATACTGCTTTGATTTATTAAGGGATACAAATTTGTTTAGGTAAACAAAACAAAACAAAAAAGACTTTTCCCTCCTGTTCCTCCTTATAACAATCTGTGTCGTTCACCATGACCCAGTTGTACTATCCTGATGGACTGATACTTATGGAAATAATTAGAAGAGCCCAGCTGTACTACCCATGACCAAATTTCCTTGAAGTCCATATGCACTGCGTGTTTCCCTTTATAAAGTCATTCAGAAAAGCTTTTAATGAATTGCAAGTAAATTCTTACCATATGTCCAAGAGAGCAATCAGGGGGAGCTTTCAGCTAGAATCACTGTAAAAGCATTGGATTTTTTTTTGCTGTTTATATTGGATGCTATCCTATAACCAATAAGAAGACACAATCTGAACATTTATCACTTTTACACGTCCAAGGCATTTATACTGTAATGCCATGGAATACAGCATTCAGCAGTGTTGCCCTAGCTATAAACCTGATAAAAATGAATAAGCTCAAAACCCAGCTATTTCTCCTGAGAACTTAGAGATTTATGTATTTTTTAATCAAGAAAACTATTATTGTGTCTTTTCCAGCCAAAGACCCCAGAATAACCTATCATAGCCTTAACCAGAATCCAACAGGGAATAATCCCTCCCTTTCCAAAAGCACATAAAAGTTCAGCCATGGAACAAGACAAAGCCAAAATTTACTGAAGTGCTAAAAACAATCAAAAGTGAGGGCAAGAAGCTCTTATCCACCAGCAGCTCAGCATTCTGTGAAATGCACAACATTTAAATTGCTACTCTGCTGGATGTGGATCATGACTGTGGTTCTGAGTCCCCCAGAGGAAAAGGGTGCCCCAGTGCCAGGATGCAAGTCCGACTGCTGCAGGAGAGGGGAGATGTAGCCATGCTGGTGGGATGTCCAATACGTGGTAGGGCGCTTTGAGGCCTGGTTTTGGTCCAGTTAATGTTATCCAATTATGTACACAGCATGAAGAGGTTTTACAGGCAAGATTAGACACCCGTTGATAGGCAAATTCTCCTTGCTAGTGAGGGACAATTAGAATCCTCTACATAAAATTGGCTCTTCCCTACTCTGGGAATGGAATTCAGCTGACAGACTCAAATACATGTATGTGACCACATGTTTATGCCTGCCCATGAACCGTATGTCCAAATTCCCATTGTAGTCAACAGAGGCTAGTCAATAACGCAGACATCTACTTTAAGGTGATCTGACCAGTTCCCTGCACTCTGGATATCTCACTTGATGGACTACATCTTCATTGATGGGAGTAGGACATCTCTACAAGACATCTGAAATGATGTCTCTGAAGATGGGAACAGGGTCCCCACATTGAATGTAAGTGAACATCACTGTGTTTTTGCAAATGTTAACATAATTTTCCCCAGGGGAAAGCCTGGGAAGATGACGGTTCATGATGGTCAAAACTTTCAGTAAGCATGTTTTTTTGTTTAAATAAACCAAGTCCATAAGCCATTCAGCTCTACCATCCCCCTGAAATGTTACACTGGAGGAATCACAGTACTCTTAGCTGTTGTTCTCTTGGAGAGCAAAAAGCGAAGTTGATCTTAGGATAACTGTCTCTTGCTGTCTTAGATTCAGTACATAAGGCTCACTCTTTCAGAAACAAGAACATCTGACTTGCTTAAACCTTGCATTATGAAAAGCTGTGCTTATGGATGTTTCCTTCTGATGATTTTCATCTTACGTGCCAACAGGTGTTTTGAAAATAATATGAGTTTAAAGTAACCAACAACATTGAAAAAGACTTGTGACATCAGTAAATATTGTGGACTTCCATTCACTGATTTGAGTATTTAAATGCAGGAAAATAATGTGGCTTGTTGTGAGAATGGTCATAGACATGAAAAGAGATTAGCCAAATCCACAGTTTTTAAAAAAAATATGTCAAATTCTCCTGCTTTGAAGGCCTCTTTTATAAAAAGCCAGAAATGTTACTGTTTTGGATAAAATTTGCTGTTACTGATGTCTTCCATAAGATATCCTCATTAAAAAGAAAGACTGCAGTATTACAGTCAAGACTTATCCTACCCATTAAGGTAGATTTAACATGAGAAATCAAATAATGAAATTTATCTACACCAGTATAGCATAATATCACCACTGTAACTGCCAAAGAAGAGTTACTGGTTGAGTAGAGTCAGGGAGAGTGGTATATCTTGCTTTTCTTTGCTTTATTTCTAGGTATTACAGGGACAGTATAAAGCATGATGTAACTTTTAAATTCCATGCAGGTGAATGGTAGGAGTGAGAATCCATGAAGTGTTTCTAAAATGATGCTGTCATGTCAAACGCAGTATTTCTATGGCATTGAATAGTGTTCAGGTTATTTCCTGATGGTTGTCACTCTTTGAAGAAGGAGTCTCTTCCTATGGATTTTGGTCAGAAGAGCAGCTTGCACTAAATTCAGAATTCAGGGAAGTTTTCAAAACATATTTAAAATTATTTTGTGGGCAAATTAATTTTTTATATGCTACAAAAAGGCAATTAAAAAAAATATTCTCCAAGTGGCTATGTTATGTTTATGCTCTTCAAATTACCCCATCCCAAAAGCTTTCCTAAAAATATTGCAAAACAAAGGTTCAAAGTAGCTTCCTTAAGATAGTATTTTAAACTTTGGGTACCGAGGATACATGAACATGGAAATTAAGAAGTGTTATTTTATTACCAACCATCTGCTTTTATGTGCATATTCTGAATTAAATTAAATTTCTTTCACCATGAAGCCAGAAGGTTCACAAGAGAGGCAAATCAGACATTGGAGTGGTTGATTGAGCCTTGTTTCAAGGAAGCTTATGCGGGGAGTTAAACTGGAACTCCACACAAAACTTTCCTTATGTTATATCCCTTATTCCTGTAATGATATAACTCCCCTGGGCTTCTAACAATAAGAACTTTGCTCTAAATATTTAAGAAAATAATTTTAGACATGAGATAGTCCAGAAAGTTGTGATTTGTTTACTTTTTTAGCTATTCAACCTCTAATTTGTGTGATCTTGGGCAGATAATTTTCTCCTGTTTACGAAAGTAAAAGAGAGAGATTTTACTGATTTTTTAAAATATTTATATATTCATGAAGTGGAATTTGTGAAAGACAACTTTCCTGATCCACAGAAGTGCTGTGAGAACACAGAGAAAGAGTGAAACGCCAAGATTCTACAGACAGAAAAGTCAGATATGTACATGGTACTAAATGTAGTAGTCAGCAAATGAAAAACAAAATCCAGTAAAATTTTATTTTCTTCTGAGAGGATGAACTGTGTGGGTTAGAGCTCAGAAATACAAGTTTTTAATTGGGAATGGCAATTTCCCCCAAGAGAGGAGCTAGAATTTCTCTGGTGTTAGAGGGCATGTTAAAGCCAATTTTGCAGAGGAGCTTAATATGAGTCACACCTGTTCAGATTTGGCTTAATGTTATGGTGTATGAAAGAAACTTTTGACCTTTCTTAAGGAAGCACAGAACTGTACCAGGCTGGTCAGGAAATCTTGGCAAATCTGGAAGGCTACAGCAGGACATACCTTCTGTTTAATGTTCAGATATTTTGTAAGGCATTGTGTAGGCTGTAAACTGCAGAAGAGCTACTACCGCTTTTTTTGAGAATGCCACCTTCTATCTTTCATTTACTCTCCCACATGATTTATCTGAAAAAGAGAAAAATATCTCAGTAGCTGAAGCTGTTTCTTAGCTCAGTAACAACCCAAACAGTAAGGACACAACAGTGCGAAGATTGTGAGAGAAAGCTGAAGAAGCTGGTGAATTATCAGTATGCAGGGTCATGCACATGTACAAGCCTGCTCAGCCAGCATTTTCAGGCTGGGCTCTTGCTGAAACACGTGATAAAAAAGTGAAGGGCAATCTAATTAAAAACTAGAAATGCTGCACTGAGGCCATTCCTGTTTACCTCCCACTATAAAAGACGTGCCCTCTGTTGCATGCTACATAGTAATAAACAACCCTATGGAAAGGCACTGTGGCAAACAGAACACCTCCTGCTCTAGTTCCCAGGGCTGCTCTTTCCCCCCTCTGTCCTCGACCTCAAATAACTCCTCCTTTCCTCCACCACCGGCCTCACCAGCCCTGCTGGGCACTCCTGGCCAGGCTCAGCTGTGCTTGTCCCAAAGGTCACCAAGGACAGGTGCCCTGCTGCTGCTCTGTGGGCTGCCAGTGAGTAAAGGCAGTCGGAGTCCCAGTCCTGGCTCTGTATGAGCTTGCAGAACAGAATGAAGAGTCCCTGGGCATCAAGGGAAAATCCAGATGTTCCCCTCCCATCCATATTTAGGATTCACCTATTACCACCTCACAGCAGGAGCAATTTCATTCTTCGAGCTGTTTTTACTTAACACGCTAAAATTAGTAATATCTTGAGTTTGATAATGACTGTCATCTGAGACTAAGGATGTTTTGCAACAATATTACAGTATTGACTGGATTTCAACTAGTGAAACAGCAAAACCTTTTATCTCTCATTTTTTTTATTAAAAAAAAAATGGGAGACATATTTGAATAAATAATCAGTTAAGTTAAGCATAGTAAAGTAAATCTAGTCAAGACAGGCTGAGTGTTAGCACTGAGTTCCAGCTACAAAACCAGGCACTAAAATCTGGAACATTGTAGTAAAAACATAATTTCTAAGAGATAAGTGAAATGTTGGGAAATGGTGTCCCTCTCACCACAAGGCCTTTGAGATGTCATAGATGAGATATAATCAGTGACTAGTTCAACCAAATTTTAGTTTGAACTTTGCTACTAAATCTGGTCTCCATTTAATGTAACGGCTATCAGAATCAAATTGCACTTAAAACTTTTGGTAACAAATGACTAGCAAATAGACCAGAGGCCTATGCAGTGGGAAGCAGATACCTGAATATAACCACAATCAGAGAGAGATAAAATGCCTTCACTCACCAAAGGGTCCATAAATAGATAGGAAGCACTACTGATTTGTTGGATGGGTCAGAAAATGCTGAAATAAAAACACCAGTTCCTGTTACTTCTTATCACTTAGGATTTGCAATTATTCAAGAGCTGTAGTACCCTCACACCTTCAGCTGGTTACTGTTCTTCTCTCCCACACAGACAGATTTTGTATGCAGGGAGCAGGAAATTCCCTTGAGCCAGAGGGGAAACTTCAAGTCAAGTTTCTTAACTACCTTTACAAAATGCATCATCACTGCTTATCAGAGGGTGGTTTATGTTTAATATTTTCAAAGAGATAAAAGGTTATGAACCAGGAACCTGGCCCTGATGTTCATGCAAGGTGACAGAAACAGGGAGTGAGGTTCATTTCGGCTTACCTTTAAGTACAGAAAAGCCGCCTCTCGCCATGCACATGATCGTGATGAGTAGGACACATCTCTTTGTCCTGTTAGCTGGTTAATTCAAACAAACCTCACTGGCAGAGGGCAATCTGCTCAGCTGCTTTGCTGTGCAGAAGGTAAGAGTTGCCCTGGTGCAAAAGATCAATATTTAGAAACCAGTCATTGCTGGATACAGCTCAGTAGATCTTTTATTATACCAGGTTAATGTATGCTAGCAGGCAGAGCACCAAAAGAAAAATCTCCACATTGTGTTGGATTTTTCTGTACAGTAATTCAGCCCAGGGAAAGTCCAGTTTCTGCGTTGTGAGCAGAAGGGAGTCTGTAACATCACAGCAGGGTCATGTAAGGATGCAAGAGGTGACAGAAGGATATGAGAAATTTACAGGTGTGTGTTTTTCTATTGTCTCAGTTTTTTCTTTCCAAGAAGAATTTTTAGACACTTTTCTAAATATGTGCCCATCAGGCCCCAAAGTTTTAGCTGTCACAGACACAGTCTTGTCCACCAACAGGCAAACGGGCATGCTTTGGGAGGTGGGGAGATCAACATTTCGGTTAGAACTTTTGGAAATTGGTATAACTTGTTAAAAATAAAACAAAAACTCTAAAGCTACCAGTGAAAAAGGATGGGCTTTTTTCTTACCAAAATAATGTTTTTTTTCAGGAAGGTCATACATGATATTGTAAAGTTGCCATCCATTTCATGTGAAAAAAATTAATTTTCCATACAATATGGAATATTTCCAGCTTTAGTAATAGTGTGTGAGTGGTTTTTTGGGAAGAAATGACATGACTGTTTAGGAAATCAGTCTGAAGTACATAGTAAAATGAATTTTCTATAATTTCCTCCAGCACCTGGGAAAACCACTCCCAGGAAAGCAGGAATTGTTCCATGTTTCCCTGGAAAAGATCCACAAATCTCTGTCTTCCATGCTTTAAAAAAAAAAAAAATCAGTTCCCATTTGCCCTTCTGACCTATCTTCTTTGAACAAGATTCCAGTCAAATTTGATATCTGCTGTATAACAATTGAAACATTTTTCCTATCAGGGTGGCACTTCATCTGGAATTTTCCAAAACATATTTACATTTTTTAAATTCCTATCTCAAATTATCCCCATGGCTAATTTCCTTGATATTTCCAGTGTCTGGGCTGGCAAGATCTTACCTCTAGGGCAATAAGGTTTACTTTAGTTTCAAAACAACTTTAAAATGGCAAGGCTTCTAGACATAGGATTTCTGAAATGCATGCCACTTCCTGAAAAAGAAAATTAATATCAACAAGGGTAAATTTACTATTTTCACCTGATAGAATTTAGATGTTTTCAAAAAAGTCTATGAGCCACTGAGATCTCTTTTATTCCATTTCATATATATATTATTTCAATTATTCTATGACATGTATTTCAGATCTTTCTTCAGAGGCATGCAAGAACCATTCCTTTAATATTTGCTTTTTATAGAACATGTAATGATGAAAGGCATAAAGAAGAGGAAGACAACTGAAGGCTGTGAAGGAGTTTGCACACGTCTCACAGACAAATGTTTGTTAGAACCAGTTTATACTGTGGGTTTATATGACCTTTGAATACAACTTTGGCAAAGGGAAAGCATAAAAAAACCTCAATGAGATATTTCTAAAATTAATGGCTTTTATTGATTAGACCACTGATATCTTATGTGAGGAACATGCATTAATTCCAGTGTACCTGCCATTCCTTAATGCATTTGCTCACTACATGAGAAATGCAAGTAAAACTGAAGCAAGTTTGCACAAATATTATGAAGCAAACACTGGCCAAGCACAGGGGGTGAGTATGAAGCTTTGTCCAAAGGAAAAAGTCTAATGTGAAGTGAAAATTTTCTCCAGGATCTGTTTTGCTTTGTGGAGGAGGCTGTTCCCCAAAACTGTTATCCTGCCCTAAACAGAGCAGGTTTGCAAATTGACTTTACATAAGGTTGACTTTACATCACACGAAGCTTGGGTGACCCTGCTGATCAGAAACTTACACTTCAAGATCCCTTTCCAGATGGATCTTTATGCTCTAAAGCAAAATTCTTACAGATAACTGTGACTGTAGCTGTAACCTGTAGCAGTAGTTATTGGATGCACTGTGACAGATCTGTACATAAGTGCTACTTAGAAACTCAATCACCTCCTGATCCAGTTTACTGCATTAATGGAGGTGGCCTTTATATGTAAATGAAAGAGAATGGTCCAGCTTTTTAGGTAAGCTTGAAACTCATGTATTTCAACTAGAGCAGGACTGTATGCCTTTTTCTCTCCCACATATGTAGTTTACTTAAATTTTGTCCATAAGCTCTTATCAGTAATTGGCATTAGTGTATTTATCAGTTTCAATATATCAACCAAAAATAATAAAATATTCATTTACCCTCAGGGAAACAAAGCAGAACCAAGCATTCATATAAAGCATTAAGCCATGATTTGCTTCATTTACTCTGTGCAGTTCCTGTCTTGTGGAACATTTGTTTCTCAGTATTTCATGCTCTGCTCGGCGAGTTAATCACATGAGACCTCACTGGCACTGCAAAAATCATAAGACTCTCTAACTTTGTATTTATTATATGTTTAATACCTGAAAGAAGATAAAAAATGTGGAAAACAGACTCCATGGTGTAAGTCACGTGATGGAAAGATGACCAGTTCAGAGAACTTGCAGACACACTGCACATTTTCAGGAAACTAATTAAAAACATTCATATCCAAGGAATGGGAAAAAGCCCTACCCAAAACAAATAAAACCAATGGCCAAGAAATGTTAAAGCAGATGGTGCTTTTCCTGAAAGTAAGATATTTACTACTGTTACCTTCACTGAAATGCTGATTTCCTTCTGATGCACCAATCAAATGTTAGATAATGGAACTGGATGACAGAAAATAATGTATTTGGGTTTATCCCAAACTCACTATCCTGTATTTTTGGAGGTTTGCTCAAGCTGGCTCTGTTTTTAGCAAAGTTTATTTTTTGTATCTGCTTATCTCAAATCTGAAAGACCCAGCTGGGACTACAAGTAGAAAAGCCAAAATACTGCCAGAAAAATTTTGCTTATAGTTTTTCTATATCACTGAGCAATCAACTCTCTGAAGAAAGATTGTTTTGGAAAAGTGTAGCCTCTGTTGTCAACCTGATGATGTCCATTTACAAGTGCTTTCCAGCTTTCACCAGAGCTAGGGGTAAATTTCGGTAATAATATTATTTCTGAGAGATTTTTCCTTATGGTGACATTAATTGAAGTGGAACAGAAAAATATAGACTATTCTTTAGGAAAAAAAAAAAAGTCTTCCTTCATAATTTCAATGATCCAAGATTCTAAAGTCCATTGAGTAGCACATTTCAGCCAAATCCCAATGTCTCCTGCAATACTGGAGAAAAAACTGTTGAACCTACTTGAACCTGCTTGCACCTGCAGAGTGGTCCAGCTGACAGAAGTTGAGGTATTAGGGGATACTGTGCTCTGTGTGATTAATTAATGAGGCTGAGGTTATTAATACAGTGGAAAATATTCTATTAGGTAATGAGCATACGTGAAAATTTCATGAGAACTTTGTCATATTTGGACTGACATTTCTGTAAATGATTTTTTTTTGAGCTGTTTTTAAAAAGACAGACCACACACATAATCCAAAAATCCTATAGAAAACTAGTACCAGGAAAAGGTGGGAGTTACAGCTCATTACTGAAAGAGGAGTGGAGCACTGCTGGTGGGCAGAGAGTAGAGCTGCAGAGCTTCAGGGGTGGTGGCTGGTGGTTGGTGTGGCAGCTCTGTTGGGGCTGCCTTTCCATATGAGTAGTTTTGTCAGGTCATGCATTTCCCATTGCAGGCAAAGAATGCCTGGGATGCTTCATCTCATTTTTGTATAACTTGAGCAGTTCCAAATACACACTTCATAGATTTTTTTTGTTACACTTTTGAAAGTCCATTAAAATGACAAATAAAAACCCCAACCAAAACCAAGATCCGATGGCTTTCATACCTTGCTTAGATCACGATGATATTTACTCCGTGCTATCTGATCTGATCAGCACTAAATGAGGAAAAAAAGTACAGACTGCTTTTAATTAGGCATTACAGTATGAAAGTATTTAAATAAATAATCTATCATTTGGTCAAAGTAGTTTGTCTAATACCAACTGAAAGGCCTCCAAGGGATACCCAGAAGTAAAAGGGAAGAAAGAAGGTTTGCCATAATAGAAGCCTTATCTTTCCATGTTGAGTTAAGAACTCCAGATGGGCAGATGAAATATTATGTTAAGCCCTAGTTTTTCACATTGATTGAATTGTGACCTGTAAAAATTGATAAAGTAATGCACTGAAAAATTGTACAGAGTATAAGCAGAAATAGCCTAGCTTTTGTTGGATAAGTAAAATGGAAAAAAAAGTGGAAGATCTAAGAGGGGAAAATTGTCCAAATATTGGGGAAAGTATAGAAAACAAACATATTTTCAGTCAGAATTTCTAGTGCTGTGTGGATAAGCCCATTGCAATAAATAGAAACCATGAACTGAAAATATGAATGGGATTACAAAATCAAATTAATTTTATCACTCATCCTGATGATTTATACTTCTTTCTTGAATAAGTGGCCTGTACTTGAAGCCTGGAATTTTCCCAAAGCCTTCCAGTGCCTCCAAAGCACAACAGGACTTGCCCTCTTTGATGAAGCTGGTTAGAAAGCAAACTGTGCAGCTGAGCAGCAAGAGGACCAAGCCTTGTGCTGTCTCTCTGAGGTTTGGACTATTGCTGTGGAGCACTGAGCTCTTGGAGCCCCATCATTGCTCTGGACTCTTCTCTGCCGGTTGAACTTAAAATATGAATGTAGAAGATGGAAGCAAAGGATAGCCTGTAGGTCTCTGTCTTCCTGTACTGGCAGGGCTCAGCTAAAGATACCAGTACTGGAGAGGAGCAGTGAGGTGTAGTTCACAGGCTCCCCTTACTGGTAGGGATAGCTGGGGCAGCTCCCACAACTGAGAGTGGGTTTCCAAATTGAAAATGACCCTTCTCCTGCATGGAAAAATGCAGCTTCCTGCTGGCCAAAACAGTTTGTAGGCTTTTAGCAAATATTACAACATCTTTCTGATCAAAGATGTTCAAATGGAAAGAAGGAATTCCATCACTGGCATTCGGTCTATAATACCTTGACAAAAACCTGTCGACTCATTCTGGAGAGCAAGGCTGGGATTCAATTCATTGTTGAACAAGGCACATGGTGAGTAAGAAGAACTCTTAATGAAAACAGATTGTTGTGTTTTGGGTTTTTTTTCCAAGTGCCGATTCACTGATGGCTTCTGGGTGGTGAACATTTTAAAAGGTCGCCTTATACTTGAGAGTAAGCACATTTTCAACATTGCCTCTGGTACCTTCAAGTGCACTTTGTACAGGCACAGCAGACTGTACTGTCTGGTATGCGTGCCTGGATTTTCCTTTAGTGCTCATAAATTCAGTGGCAGCAGGGAAGGAGAGCTTCTTGCAGAGCAGGTCTTCCACTCCTCCTACGAAGCAAACTACCTTCAACTGTGGAAATATCTGCAGTAAGAAGCAGAAATTATGTGAGAATAATCTGCACATCTGCTTGCTCTCAGCATTTAATCCACCCTGAGGCAGGCAGGAACATATCTACTCGCTGCCAGCAAAGCCACGTCCCCACAGCTGCCCTTAGACAAGTGCTTGTTCCTGGGCCTTGCCCCTCACAACTCCATTGCTGTCTTGCCCTAATTTCCTTATTTTCTCTCCCTAAAATTAATCACTTTATTTTCCTACCCTGTGTTAACAGATTTATTTTATACAGCTTCACCTATTGTATCTGACATGAGAAGTCTGCGCGTCGGTCAGAGCATCCTTGCGCCTCTTTAATAGAAGCAAAGAAAATTTAGTAACACAATGACATTGTTCCCAGCAAAAGAAAACTGGAAGGAGCAGAATTCAGTCTGGAGCTGCTGGTTCCCAGATCCTGCCGACAAACACTCAGCAAAAACCTTTCCTTTAATTTGTAGAAAGAAATAAACACAACACATTAAAGGATAATAACAAAGTAAATGAATAACCACTTTAGTCACCACAAGTTCCCAAGTCTTTGGTTTTATCTCAGAAAAATCTGGCAGGGGTTTTGTGCCTATTTTATTTCACAAAAGGTATTTTGAATTAAAAACTCCTTCAGAACTTGCACAGTCAAAATTTACAGGGAGCAAAGTTTTGTTCAGCTTGTTTCTGCACATGCATTATCTGCAAGTGACACAACAGCAAGTCCGAGAGACCATAGACAAACTGAACCTGTAATGCTACTCTGCCCTCAAGCTTTGCTCTGCACTGCTGGTGTGATGGTCAGGTCTAGCAAATTTAGTGAGACCAATTAGAATTTACAGCATGAGGGTGAAATATCCATCTGGGCAGAGGAGCTCCCACTGATTTGTAAGGGAATTGCAAGAGAGAGGACTGCATAGCTGTGTGATGGCGATGTCTGCTTTTCATTCAATCCTTTGTCTTTTTCAAAACATTTATTCAAAACTGTATTCAAACCTTTATTCAAAACATTTATCTTAGTTCACTTGATTCTTGGTAAAAATTAATTCCCTTAGGAATTCCTACAATGAGGTGTGCTAAAATAGGTATGATAAAATTTTCATTAACTTTATGCCCTTTGTGCCCTGTTTCTCTTTCTATTCTGTAGATCTCATCTAAAAAAACCTTCATCTTTTTGCCCTTCATCTTCACATTGTATAATTGTATGACACTCAGTGTTTTGTGCTAATCCAAAGTAAAGCACTCTGGTGTCATACCTAAACAAAAAGGCCTAGTTTTCAAATTGCTCTGCCACTGACCCGATACAGCCATAGAATTCTGTATGTGGTGTGACACAGTTTGTGAGGTGCAGGGTTTCTCCTCCCTGCTGGCTCACACAGCTGTATGTGCTGGCACACATCTGCCCCACAGCTGGGCTGTTCCTGGATGACCATAGCAGCCCTGCCCTCACCTTACTCATCTGAGTGTGGGGACCTTGTGGTGAGTCATGCCCAAAGAGAACAAAGGTATTTCCATAAACCTTTCCCATAAAAGCTGTATGAAATGCTGTTCTGGTTTAGGAATGGTATTCCCCAGTTTAGCATTCCCACCAAGCCACTCCAAACCACGTGCTGCTCACTCACATTACCATCTCTTATTGTATACCGTTTATATCTTGCCCAGATCCTACACCTCCCATATATATATATATATGTATCTATATACACAAGCTCAGGAATAATTTCCACAGTCAATGGCAGTCCCTCCAAGATGTCTGTTGAGTTAATTTAGTCCTAACTGTGGGTTTAATCCATCCTAGCTTTCTTCTGCTGCAGGAGTGCTGGTATGCTGTCAGGTGGTTGCAAGCCACATAAGGACCTCATGGGTGGTTGTTGGGGTTTTAGTTTAGTCTTAGGTTTTCCTGTTAAAGGAATTTTCTCCCATATGCATGTTGCTAGGGGACAAATAGCTGTACTTAAGAAAGAC
The DNA here is from genome assembly GCF_020740725.1 of Corvus hawaiiensis. Lineage (NCBI taxonomy): Eukaryota > Metazoa > Chordata > Aves > Passeriformes > Corvidae > Corvus > Corvus hawaiiensis. Next base: position 49,043,235 of record NC_063213.1, read on the forward strand.
AAAAAGGGGAGTGGGGCGGGCCTGGCTACTCTTTTGTCTACACCTGGGTGTGGGGACAGTTCGCTCTGAGCGTCCGGAGAGAGAAGCTGCAGAGAAAGGAGCTGCTGCTGCTTTCTTTTTGGCCGTTCTTTCTTCCTGCTGGAAGCAACGCCGGGACCCCAAAAGCCGCTTTTCCCTGCCCTGCTGGAGACCGAGCTGTGGCTGTCCTGCTCCGCTGCTGCTTCGAGCTTTTGCTACGCTGTAGCCCTGCTCACCCTGCCTGCCTGGGCCTCCGTGGTTTTTTCCCATCTGGATACATCTCGTCTGCCACCCGGGATTTGCGTTCGTCCCTGCCATTCCAGCCTGCTGTTCCTGAGAGCCCGGGATCAGCTGCCCAGCCGTTTGTGAAGCCTTTGTTCCATCCCTTCCCGGGATCCCAGGGCACCAGAGCCGCGGGTTTCCCGAGCTCGCTCCGGAGCGCCCCCTGCAGCCGCGGGGGAACCATCGCACCTGCCCTGCTCACCGGGAGCCGCCAGCGCCCCTGCCGGCTGCGAGCGGAACTGCACCCGAGGGGAAAGGGCCCGACAGCCGAGAAGGCTGGCACTGGGTTTGTGATTGCTGTTACTGCCATAGTTGTTGTTGTTTTGTTTGACTGGTTATATACATATATATATAGAGTAAAGAACTGTTATTCCTATTTCCCACATCTTCGCCTAAAGGCTCTTGATTTCAAAATATAATAACTTGGAGGGAAAAGGGGTTATATCTGCCACTTCAAGGGGGGCCTCTGCCTTCCTTAGCAGACACCTGTCTTTCAAAACCGAGACAGTGGTGTATCTGGGGAAGTCCATACTCACCATCTATGGTAGTTATGGCATACAGTTGCAGTGTCATTCAGCAAACAATATTGTACAATTCAACATTACAAACTTTTTTCACTGAAAAAATCACATTCCTTTGAGGTAAACATTGCATTTCCCCATCCTTCTGCATTACCCAGAAAATGGACCCAGGTCCTTAAACAGAAACAATCCCAGAGATGTGTTTTCCTTTACTTGAGGCAGGGCTAATCCAATCTACCTTCCCTAACACATTCCTCATATGCACTACAGGATCTTTATCCCCTTCTGTGGCACATGGAGACTTTCTTTGGGCAGGGCCTGCTAAATTGGTGGAAACAGAGTGGCCCTCACTAAATGTAGATCCCAGTGTTTGAAGGTGCACCACTCATTGCTTTCAGTACAGTTTTTCACAGTCCATTGCACTGTTCCATTTTCCCAGAGGCTGGTGCATGGTAGGCAATATGATACACCCACTCTAAACCTGGCCCAGGTGTTTATGAAGCTATTTTTGCAATGAGTCCTGTTGTCTGACTCAACTCTTCTGGAGATGCCATGTTGCCACAGGACTTGCTTTTCAAAGCCCAGGATGGTGTTCTGGGCAGTGGCGTGAGGCTTAGGGTGCGTCTCCAGCCATCCAGTGGTTGTTTCTACCATTGTAAGCTTGCGGCACCTGCCTTGGATTTGTGGGAGTGTGATTTCATCAATCTGCCAAGCCTCCCAATATTTGTATTTCAGCCATTGTCCATCACAGAGGCTTTACCCATTCCAAATAAGGCTGTTGTGATTTAGAAATGGTATTTCCCAATTCAGTGTTCCCACCAAAACACTCCAAACCATGCGCCACTCTCTCAATCTCCTGTCTCCCCTCCCCCTCCCCTGCGGTGGGATAGAAAGGAGAATTGGAGGCATAAAAGGTAAAGATTACTGGTTGAGATATGAACAATTTACTGGAAACAGCAGTGAAAGAAAACAAACAGTGACAGCAACAATATTGACACCAGAGAGAACAAGAGGCGAACGACTCACATGCCAATGTTCACCACATGCGACCCCCCACAATACATGACTGCACAATGCTACCTGACCTGAAAGGGACCTCTTCCCTCACTCCCCACAATGACATGAGGTGGTCTACTATAACCTCTGGGTCCTAGCCATGCCCCTCCTGGCTATGGCAAAAAATTAACCCTGTCTTGGCCAGAACCAGGAAAAATGGCATCAAACTCCCTAAAAACAAAGGAGAAGTCAAACCCATCAAAGTCAATAGCTTTTCATCAAATCAGCCAAAACTGGACAGAAATGAAGACTGGGAGCTTTCAACAGGAGAAATGTTTTCAGAAGCCATGAAAGCTACAGCAGTGCTGGAGCTACTTTGGTCTCTTATATAATTCATGTAATTTACATCATGTGTTGTTGTTATCAACATTGACTGAGGATCATCTCTTTTGAAAAGATTTTATGTCTTTTTTAATCAGTTATAATAATTTACCCTATTAGTAGCTCTACCTGTAACCACACAGTGTGCATTTATGACCCATCATGATTAAGTATGTATAAAAACCAGACAGTGGACCAACACATACACACCAGAAGTTGCCAGAATCAGAAGAACGGTTTTGAGGAAACCACTTCAAAATCTCCTTCCCTTGCCATAAGAAGGCCAGCACCAGATGTGGTGGGCAAAAGCTTGTACATTTCAACACAATCAGTGTTTTAATAGTCCTCAGCTTATCTACTTAACCATTCTGCTTCATCTCCAAAAAATTTAGTGATGCTGCAGATGTGCAAGAAGACAACAAGTGAATGTGAAGCTTTGGAACCAGTTTCATGAAAGATTAAGAGCAGGGAATCTCTTACAAGCTAGACTATCCTGAAGGTAGTCTGCTTCTCTTCAGAGTATATGATATGATATGATATGATATGATATGATATGATATCAGCAATCACAGAAACAGAAATATTTCTGGAAAAACAGGAATAATAGAAAGAATTTGGAGAACTGCCGCATCTCCAAGATGCTGTATCAGTACTGAAAGCAGGCAGTAACTGCTGACTGAGTCCTGATCTTTAAGACAAGATATTACTAAAGAGTTTTAAAGGAAAACCTTAATTTCTCTAAAAGTGAAAATGAATCTTAGAAAAGCCACTGGAAAACACAGGAGGAAAATGATAGATGAGATGACAATACTACAAATAGGGAAAAAGTCTGTTTACCTTAACTGTAGATGGTGAGAAAAGATGAGTGAGCACAGATTACCAAGCAGCTGTAGATCTGCCTATGAGCACGAAACAGCGCAGTCAATAGTAAACTTGTTGCTGAGTTCTGGTAGTTCATTTCTGATGCTGCCTCTCTGCCTGAAATTTTAGGAATCAGAGTAGTAATTTGCACACATGCTCATTACTTGTGACTAATGAGACAGAACAAAAAGAGGTTTGGCATCTTCCCCTGGGTGGTGACTGCTGCGAGAGAAATTAATTGTTGAGAATGATTTGTGTCAGAGTAGCTCACAAACACTACTGCTGCAGAAGAATTCATAGCTGAAAGAGGACAGAGAATCATCTCTGATGATTGCCTTTGATGAAATTTCCTTACAAACTTGATAACATGGCAATTGCTTTACATGATAAGTGGAAATGACCATTGCACACTGCCAATAAGGTGTCCTCAGAAGAGGTCAGGAGTGGCTGTTATATCCTGTAATAGATAAGCCATAGATGGAGGAAATATAATATCCTCAAAAAGATGAGCCTTCCTGCCTCATTGATTTTTTGCACTAACATAGTAGACTCTGGAAGGTGGCCCAGGCATATAAAAGCTATCAGAGATTAGCTTTAACTGTGACAGGAGTTCATCCTGGAGGGCCAAGAGCTCCCCAAGAACAAGTATGTAGGCAAACAGGCTTAGGGAACCAAAAATGAGTGGGAAAGAAGTGGAGTGACTTAACTATGGAACCATGAAAATCAAGCACACAGGAGTCTGAACGCAGTGAAATATCTTAAACTACACATACTCCAGTGGAATGAAAGCTCAGCCCAGTGAATTCTCCTTGTTTGCAGGTCCAGCCCAGCTCTAACTTTGTTTTAACAGGGCAGGGTTAGGAGTCAGAGGGTTAATAATCACAGCCTTATCTACTTCTTACTGATTTGACTCAAAAAACTGTGCCAACAATTATAGCAAGAGGGTGAAAATGGAAAAATATTCCTACCATAACTTCCTTTCACCTGGCTTATTATTAACTGCATGGCCAGGCTATTAGCCATGCTAAAACACTGATATTGTTTTTTCTCTTGGTGCTAAATATGAGGATTGTTGTTTGCACACTACCTTAGGTCCTCAGTCCGGTTAAAATTATTCAATAGAAATTCATTAATCTTTCTTCAAGGCAGTTCAAACTTTTTTTTTCTCCTTTGATGTGAACCATGGTTATCACAGCAACGCTGATCTCATCCACAATTCTGTATCTGCACCTGGTCCCAACTTTAGCTGGATTTGATAAGTGGGATTCATGCAGGAAGCATGACAGAGGTCTGCCCAGCAGACACACACTCAGCGGGAGTGAAATAGTGGCAACTGTCAACACTTTCCTTCTTCAAAGGGCTGCAAAGCACTGAATTCTTTATCTGACTTGGAAGGCTGGGTCTTGCACTTGAGGATGATTTTTTTTCTCCAAAACAAACATTCAAAATGGTAATTTTGTATGTTTAGAGTTTTGCAGCTGAGAAGCTGAGAAAAATTTGGCTTCAGAAGCTCTTGGTCCTTCATCTCTCCTGACACTTTGATGCTGGGCTTTGTGGTTTTTTGTGTGTTTGTTTGTTTCATTTTTTAAACATTAGCTTTTTAGAACAATTTAGAAAAGACAAAAACAACAATTAGCAGAGAACATCTGCATTTAGCTGTTGCTCATCTGTTTTCTGAGAATAGATCTGTTTATATTAGAAATAATATGATATAATAGAATGCAATGTACATTATATAACATAGCATAACGTCATCTATGTATTATATGTATTATATTTATATTGTTTATAATATATATTATTATATTTCTATTATTTATATATTTTATATTTATTATAGTTTATAATATTGTATTATAGTCTCTAGATATTTAGTATATATTACAATGTATAATATTGTATTATAGTCTCTAGATATTTAGTATATATTACAATGTATTTAATATAGGTTATTATATAATATTATTATTATTATTATTATTATTTCTCTCATTATGAAGAGCTAGTGGTATCTAAAATAAAAGCAATACTATGAATCTCCTTTCCAGTTGTGGAAGCACAGTGTGAATAAACACTCTTTGCAAATGAGCTTGTATGCATCAGGAACAAAGCATCTTCAGCAAAAATTTTAAAAGTGTCCAGTGATTTTGTTGCCTCATTTTTAAGAAGCCTCAAAAATGCTGGATGCTTGTCAGTTGTTTTAAGTCCCTCTTGGACTGGCACTCTCTAAAGACACTCTCTAAATCTATAGCCACCTTCTAAACTTCAGGTCGAGATATAGTTTTCTTAGACTAAAGGTTTTCCTTGTGGGAGAACCTTCCTGTGTCTCTGTAGCAGAAGGATTGTCGCAGTCTTAAGTATTCTCATATCTTGGCATGACAAAATGCTTTCCTTGGAAGTCCTAGCATAGGGGAATTGCTGCTTGCATTCAAGAAAATATGGTGGGAATCACTTACAGATATCACTTGACAGATAAGTTTGAGATATAGTGAGTCACACCTGTGTTGTCAATGTAGAGAAGGACAGTGGCGAGGACATGCTAGAATGGGAGATGGTTTGGCCACTGCAACTGACAGAGAGAGCTTTGTATGGCATCACAACATGTGTTTATGCTGCTCTTGGAGGAGCTCCACAGCTGGACTACATGAAGAGCCCAAGAGCTAAAAACCTGCATTTAAACCCAAGTGAAAATAAGTGGACAGTCTATCTGCTAAAAGAGTATGTTGCCACAGTCAGGAGAACACCAGGGTCTTGGACAAGAAGCAAGCTGTCACTGTGTGCTGGGACTGGGAGATGTCCCCTCATGAGCCATACCCACAGCACAAGGACCCCACTCTATTTTAATGGTGCACTTTTTCTTGTGGTGACAGTTTCTGGGATGTGCAAATCCTCTGCACAAGGTTAGTGTTTTAAGGCAATGGCAAAGCACTTGAGTAGGAAAAGGAACCAGGATAGTCCATCAGAATCTGTTTCTCTTCTATAGTGTAGCACTACGTGTAACACTATACATGTTTGAGACTCTTCCCTTACATTTTGCCTCCATAGAGCAGCTGCTTGTTTTTTTCTTTCCCACTGTCCCCACCAGCTTGGTAGGAAGAACAATGCTTGTTATAAATTCCCATCAGGCTGAACAAAGACACCAGTCCACTTCTCAGGGAACTCTCTTTGGCTTTAATGTATAATTGCCTTAGCTCTGGCAACTAGCCCACTCTTCCGTCTCAAAAGTGTTCTCTCTCAGGCCCTTAACTTTTACAACACACTTCAACAAGCTCCCGACTCCTGCAACAAACTTGAGTGCAAAGTAGAGGGTAGAATATGATAGCTGCACTTTGACAAGACAAAGCAAGAGAGGAGAGAAATAAAGGTGAAAAAGAGAAAGAGAAGCAAGAATGTCACCAGTCCTTAGAGCCTGTGTTGGTCTGGGGTAGTGAGACAAAGAGAAAAAGAGGACAAAGTGAAAGAATGAGTAGGACTGATGCACTTCCTTTGATAGTTTTTCTGGTGAAAGCTTCTTATGTAAAAGAGATTTTTCATCCCATTTCATCATGCAGACTCAGCCACATTGTTTGCACGTGTGCAGTCAGCCCTTCTGAGCCCTCCAGGAAGGCAGTCGGGGAGGGTAGGAGTGAGTCTCAAGGTGGAAAAAGAAGTTGTCTCAGCATAGTGCTGCCCCACCTTTGTGAGACCCTCTCGTCTGATCACAGTCTGAATATTTGAGGCAAAATATGCCTATATGCTTATGCCAGGTCCTCCACACCCACGTGTGGCATTTGTCCAAACTGCAGGCTTCACATGGATGCCATAAGTTCACTTGTGCAATGAAAGTTTCCCCAGAAGAGGCCTGTAATCACCAACAAAATCTTGTAATCAGGGAGATTGTTCTTCCTTGGAAGTGATTGCAGTAGATTTTGGTTTGGAAATAGGGATATATTTTCAGCTTTGTCATGGTTATGACTTGTGACCACTCTTCCCAATCTACTCAGTACAGACTCAAGCAACAAGGCCCAGATCTCACATTAGGCTCCAGAGAATTGCTTTAGAAATTATGCTCAAGAAAGGAGTGTGACATTTAAGAATGTAATCATACCGTAGGATTATTTTGCCATATTTTCTGCCCCTCTGACTTTTTCTTTCAGTCACAGAGATGTTTCATGAACCAATTTATAAACTCAGTCACAGTTGTTACTGCAAAAAGTTATATTTGGAACACTTCATTAAAGGTTTTTCCATGCTCCATGGTCACAGTAGACAAATGCCATGTTTTTCTTTGCTCATTGTTGCCAATGGTCCATGATATTTGATAATAGGGTGTGTAATAACCTGTAACTTATCTCTGACTGATCCAGAAGGATATATGGCATGTCTTACTCCTCTTTTGGGCCTTCAGTTTAAGTAGTTTAGAAAAAAAAGTTTGAATAGAAATAAAATTTTATTACATATATAGATGGGATGCAGCCATGGAACATTGAACACTGCAAGAATTACATATTATTTTGAGTAAGAAAAAAGAAACACCAAATGATCATGTGGAAGAAGACATGAGTTAACCTAGCTAGCCACTGGATGGCACAATTGCTTTATTTAACTGTTGCAAAACTGGGTGCTTTTTTCTTTAGATTTAATTGAATAAACAAATCAACCCAGATGAAGGGAGCTATTTACAGTGTAATAAATGAAACTGGAAAACCATCATACTCCAAGTAGGAAGTACAGATTGTTATTGTGCAATTTAAGATGTTCTGTTATCACTACTACTTTAATAGATCAACCAACCAAAACACTGTATGAGCAATTGTCACAATATTGTAATTGACTTTGTGTGCTGTTTATGGAGCTCCAGTGTCTTCAAATTAGTGAATAAAATAAAAAAATAGTAAAATGGCTGAAAATGTGAAGTATAAAGGTCTATCAAATGAAATTAAGCTTCCTGATCAAAAATTTATTGTTTTAAAAATAAATTATAATTAATAGGCCTAAACACTGAAATTCTGGAAGTGTCCCTAATTTCCCCATTGATCTTTTTGGAACCTCATTGCTTATTCTATTTCAAGTCCTGATCATGCTGCCAAGTGTACTGAAATTGCTTGATGCTTTTTCTTGCTGACATTCTTTGGATCCACACCTTTTTTCCTCCCTTAAGGAAAAGTGGGAAGATGTCATTAATTCATAACGTGGAAGGCTATGACATATGAATTTTGCCTCCTGTGGGATATGTTCCTATTTGCCCAAGTAGTATTTCAAGAAAAAAACCAGTCATATAAGACTGATATTCAACATTGGAAGTACAATAGTAATACACAGCAACAGCAGCAGTGTTTTTGGCTAGTTTCTCATGAGGAGATACAAACACAGTGAGAACTGCAAAGTGGGTGGGCACCAATGTTTGCCCAAATCAACCACAGAAAAAAAGCTTAAGAACTGCTGATTTAACTCGTGTGGTTTCCTAAAAAATAATGACAAAAAATAAAAGCAGGAGAAAGAGAGATTTGCATGATCACTTAATTTTCAACTGGCCACTTGCCATTCATAACTTCTGAAAGAAGAAAGCAGCCTACAGTTCTTAAATGTAGAAATTTCTGCCAGTTTGGTGTTTGGATAAAATGGTACCTGGGGACACAAGATATGGAAACAACTGTGTCCCTCTACCCTTTCCAAGGGCTGGCTGTTGCTGTCCTGTTGGCACACCAGCCTGCCAATGGGCATATGCATTGTTTCTGGCCCTTGTCTGCCAACCAAATAAACAGGGACATGAAGGAGTGTGCTGGGGCTATCAGGAAAAGATGGGGAGATTTCTGGTAGATGGAGAGAAACCAGATTTCATCATATCCATGACTCCTGCTTTTTAAACTTGTTTTAAAGTCTGAAAGGCACAATCAGATACCTAGTTTCAGACACACATCAAAAAAGAGAAAATTAATAAGTAATGTTACCCTTGAAGGCTGTCAAAGCACAAAGCCACAATGGAAAGGCTGAGAGTAGCTTCAAGGTTTTGCATGTGGAAACCATGGCACATGGCCAGTTCCAAATCCCAGGGACGCCTCTCTCACAGCAAAGCAAATTCTTTAATAGGCATAATTCAAAACCAAAAGAATAAACAGTATTTATATGAATAGCTGACCAGTTCATCTGTGGAGGAGGGATCCCCTTGAAGGGAGAAAGGAGTAGTACTCCTGAGACCTAAAATGACTGGATGAAACTGAAAAAAGCATGTACTTAATATTACCAAGCACTCCTACACAAACCCAAAGCATGATCATAGACGAAGAACTCATTTTTCTGTAAGAAGAAGTCCTGGCACACCACCAGTCTGTAGCACACAAGTCAGCTCTCCTACAGAAGGCATATGAGTTAGGGATCCTAATTCTTTTTCCTCAGACTGTTAAAAATGAGGAAAAGAAGGGGCAAAAAGGAGTGTGTTACACTAAGAGAGACTGCAGCTGCTGACTTGTGTGGGCACTGCTGCACTGAGCAGAATAAAGCCCTAGTTGCTGGGTGCGAATCATGAACCGGGGCTGGATTTCCCCCTGGGGCTCCTCCTGAGCTGGCCCCTGCTGGCTCCAGCCCCACAGATCTGTTGTACTGCTCTCATACATCTCCTGATTTAGAAATCAGCTGCTAGAAAATATGGGGAGGAGAGCATGACAGGTCAGTGAGGTCCAGCTGTGGGGCTTTGGGCTGGATGGGCCTGCATGGCTTCTTTCAGGTGGTCATGTTCCATTTGAGTGACCCGGAGAACACGGCTTCAGAGCAAAATGTGTGACACTCAGAGACACAAACTTGCCAGTACTCATGAACCTTCTATGGATGCCATATTTACATCCCACAAAGCGATCATGTGTTAAAGCTTTCACATGACAGATTAACACACCATGAAATATATTAACTATCCCAAATATATTGTCCAAAACTTCTGTTTTATGGCATATTCAATTCTCAATCCATAGTCACACTCCTTTCCTTAGGCAGCAGTAGGAGACCTGTGGGGAACTTTTAGTGGACTCATAGTTGTGAAAGTTACATTCAGCTGTTACTTTTTCAACACGTAACTCTGAGAGTTAAAGAACAACAAACTATTAAAACATTAAAAAGACAGATTCATCCCAGCATCAGTCTAACATTACTCTAAATGTCATTTATAAAACTGGAGCTCTGCCATAATGAATCAGGTCTCAAAGCTGTAAAATGATGCTTGTAACCAAATATAAGTTTTATTTCACACAAAGGGATTTCTTGCTGTTTGTGGGTTGCGACATCAGTAAAGTTCTATGTGCTCTGTTCTTTTGATGATTGCTTTAATTTTTTATAAGAAATAAGAACTGAATGACCAGAATGGAAGATTTTTATCCACAAAGCTTTTATTTCAGAGATACCAAAAAAATGCTGATTTTGCCTGTGGATTCAGTAGGTCCAAATAACTCCATGTATACCTTTGAGTCTGTTCAAAGTGGGGTTAAGGCAATATCATCTCCCCTCCAAGTGGGATCTTGTCTTATGGGATCTTAAACTTCCCCCTATTCATTAAAAAAAGGAAGTATCATGGACTGCAACCATGTGGTTTGTCATCACCGTGACCTGCTGACAAAGATGTGTGCCATTAGTCTTTCCCTTGCAGACTCTGCCCAAGGAATCATATACTGGCCCATTACCAGGAGTACTTGCAAAGAGGGCAAACATGCAGCAGTTTTAGGTTGAGCTTGGTGACTCTAGTGTTTCAGGTCAGCCCTTGGAGACAGTCATGTCTGGACAAGTTGACACCAACTTTGCTGTCACTTTTCCACTGAAGACAGAAATGGTTGGGCAGTAAGTAACCAAGAGTAAATTTTAGATCAGAGTTTGTTAAAATACACTTCCGGATTTTCTGTGATGAAAATGTTGCAGTTGTGACAAGATGCTGTTCTACTGTAGCCCATGCTGCGTTCACTTCTGTGCTGCCAAGCAGACGTACTTGCCTGTTGGGCATGAGGGAAGTTCTGAGATGTCAGACTGTGGGATACAGCATCTCTCCCCACTCCCCTGCACTTGCCAGTGTGCCTTGTGAGGGACCACCTGACTAAAGCACAGGAGTGTGCATGTGCAATCTCATGCCCTTCTCTCCTGGTTGTCTGCCCCTGCCCCCAAAGGCAAATCAGAGCTGATTTCACACCCACTGCAAATGCTGTAGCAGATGGACCAGGCCAGGACTAGTTTAGAACAGCTCTAAAGTTCAATTTTCAAGTTTTTATAGTCATATGTGAAAAATTCTGCATAATCACTTATGCATTTCTAGAAAAAAGGCATAGATGGCAGCTGTGTCTACTATATAATATTTCATCTTGCTAGCTCTATGGATGCAGTCCGTACCTGACCTTGGATGCTGCAGTCAGAACAGATGTTGTGTACATGTGAGGCTTTCCTTGAAATCTTGTGGACATGGATGATTTTACCCTGGTGTAATGGACAAACTTCATCTTAATGTGGGAAAGGGAAGATTGTGAGAAGGAACATTTTCCATAGGAAATATGAGAATGGACTACATAAGGAACATTTGGCACTTCTCTGATATGTCATATATGTTCCACAAGCTTTTCAAACCCAACTCATGAGTGGGAAGAGAGCATGAATTACAGAACAATTGCATAATATTTGGTCTAATATTGTTGCATGACACTTTTGGCCTGAAGCAATCTTGTGAATTTGTATTTCAGATTACCCATGGTCTTTCTCAAGAAATCTAATTAAACTTCAAAGATGTTCCCACTAAATTGAGCTCTATAACTTCAGCAACAGGAATGACATCAGAACCTTTGGAAAGGAAAAAGAAGAATATTGCAAGAAAAAAAAGTAGGAAAAAATGTTTTTAGAAGGCTATTGACCATGGGCCAAGCCATGCCCTCAGCTATGTGCATGCTATTCCCACTGAAGCTAAAGGGATTTGTATATGCCTTGGAGCAGAGTATGGATCTTTGTTTCAGATGGCAAAAATCTTCCATGGCCAGATAAGGAATACACATTTAAAAATTGATGTATGCTATAAATGTCACTGAATTGAGTTTCTTTATATAGCTATTTCTTCAATGAAGAGTATCTGTCTGCTTTGTAAAGAAGTGTGATGATTGCAGCTTTTCCTTCCCAGCAGATCCTTAGCAAACTGTCACGAGCAGTACCACTGACCACCTGCATACAGCAAGCCTCTTGAAGCAAATGTAGGTAACACAGAGGGGAACAGCAATGTGTGCTTGGGAGCTAACCAGGCTCCACACATCCCACAGACTCACAGACCTATTCAGATTGGAAGGGACCTTGAGAGGTCTCTAGTTTGACTTCCTGCTCAAAGGAGAGCAACACTGCATCAGAAAAGTTTGTTCAAGATATTGTCCGGCTGGATTTCAAAAAAGCTGAAGAACAGAGACCCAACAGCTTCTCTGAGAAATCTCTTAGAATGCTTAATTACCCTCAGAATGAACATTTTTCTGAATATCCAATCTCAAACTCTTGTTTCAGCCCATTATCTTACCGTGAATCTTGGAGAAGATGCTGATTCCATTGTCTTGATCACCTCCCCACAGGCACCGGCAGGCTGCTCTTTGGTGCCTGGAGCCACCTCTCATTGAGGCCGAACAAACCCATATCCCTTGGACTCTTCTCACTGGGCAAGTGCTTCAGCCCTGACCATCTCAGTACCCCTTCGCTGAACTTGCTCAAGGTCTTCAATGCCTTTCTTGTACTAAGACCCAAGAGTGGATGCAGTATCTAGGTGTGGTACTAATGAGTATTAAGTAAAATGGGGACAAGTTCTTCCATCATTTCACTTGCTATGCTTCCATAATCACAACCCAGGATGGTGCTGTTGGCGTGCTTTGATGCCAGGACTCTGCTGTCACACATTCACCTTGCAACCACCAGGCCTCACAGATCCTTCCCAACAGAGCTGCTCCCCAAACAGGCAAACCCTACTCTAGACTGGTGTGATGGGGTAGTCTGTCCCAGGTGCAGGACTTGGCATTTGCCCTTGCTGAGTTTCACAAGGCTCCTGTCAGTCCCTTCTTTCAGTCTGTTAAGATGTCTACCTTTATCTAAATACCCATCCCATGTGGAAAAGCAGTAGAGATTCATATTGTGGAAAATACCTTAATAGATTTCTGTCATGATGACTCTTACTTTCAGAGTTATCCCAGTAGTCTTTTCTTGTTTTTAATTTTCCACTTCTTTGGATTCAACAAATGTAGGAGTGCATTTGGGACTCTGCTGTGCCAAAAATTGGAGGAATCTCTGCCAAAATTTTGAAGTTCAAAACTTTAGTCTTTGAACAAAACCTAGGAGTAAAATAGTGATTTACCACCCCCTCAAGAGACTATTTTTAAAATGACAGTCACCATAGTAAAGGACATGATAATCCTTGTTTTAACTTTTTCCAGATGCACTCTTGTTTCTGTCTCATTTTAACTGTTGTCTAAGAAACAATCCTTTCCATTGCCATAGTTGCATTTAATCAAAAATTTAGCTTATAATTCGTAGTCATAGCTAATTAAAAATTCATCTTATAATTCAGGGAGACTTGCTTACCAAATGATCTAGTTATCAGATGATATCATTTACACCAGGACTGTTTAGGGCCCATACATAAAATTTTCATCTTCCATGTGTCTTGCACAGGACACTGCAAGAGTCACACCATGTGCCTGAGAGCACTGTCCAAACTCTTCTTGAACTCTGTCAGGCTGGTGCTGTGACCAGCCTGACAGAACTTCCCTGGGGAGCCTGTTCCAGTGCCCAACCACCCTCTGGGTGAAGAACCTTCTCCTGATATCCAACCTAAACCTCCCCTGACACAACTTCAGGCCATTTCCTTGAATCCTGTCACTGGTTGACAAAGAGAAGAGATCAGTGCTTGCCCTTCCTTTTCCCCTCACAATGAAGTTGTAACTGCAAAGAGGTTTCCTCTCAGTCTCCTCCAGGCTGAACAGACCAAGTGACCTCAGCTGCTCCTCAAATGGCTTCTCCTCCAGATCCTTCATCATTCTTGTGCCTCTCCTTTGGACATTCTAACAGCTTCATGCCCTTATTATATTGCGGTGCCCAAAACTGCATACAGGACTTGAAGTGAGGCCTCCCCAGTGCAGAGCAGAGCAAGACAATCCCCTCTCTTGCCCAGCTGGTGATGCTGTGCCTGATGCATCCCAGGACAGGGTTGGCCCTTCTGGCTGCCAGGGCACTGTGGGAAGTTAATGAAAAAGGAGCAGCTGGCAAAAGAGACTTTTTCAGGAACTGATGTTGTAGCTGTCCAAGAAGGCAAAAAGAAGGAAAAACACTAGAAGTACCTTTCCTACAGGGAGAGAGGCAGACTTATATAAGTGTTGCCTCTGTGGGAAAGCCACCATATATGTGTATGGATATCAGGGTCAATAGCTGGCCCAGAGGGAAGTGGGCTAAGGGAGACATTCATTGAGGACACATTGCAGTTGCTGAATATTTTGTCTTAAAAAAAGCTGTTTGCTTCTGCTGAGACATAGGCTGACAGATGAGACAACCAGAAATATCATACTGGCAAGTGAAAGAAAACATGACTCCAGTAACAAGTTTCTCTTAACTGGATTTTATGCGCCCTCTCTTAATGCAAATGCCCTTCTGGAATTAGGATGTCCAGCAGGAAGGGAAAAATGCTCTGATCCAGCAAAAGGTTCGGACATACAGGCAAACATAAAATTTGCCTAATAAGTGCAGAGCTGGTAAACCTCAGAGGCAGTGAGTTGCAGGGGGTAGTATTTAGGTAACCATCAATCACATATAGGATAGAGAAGGTAGGAAATTCTGGAGGAAAAGATTTTCATGTTGGGAAAAAAAAGCTGGAGACCAGGACTTTGGTGGGAACTTTCTGTGAAGCATTTGCTACAGCCTGTGCAGAACTGGAGACAGAAGTGGAAAGGCAGAGCTGTAATACTGGAGGGGGGTATCCAGAGGAGATTTCTGCTTCACCCAGAATGATGCTATGTGCAGAATAAACAGAAGCTATGAAGGAGAGAGAAAAAGAGAGAGAGAGAGGGAGAGAGGCAGAGATTCTTCTTGAGCCAAAATGGAACTGAACTTCTAGCATTTGTTTTCAAGGGAGCTGTGAGAAATCATCTTTCCTTCATTTAATGGTTTCAGAGCTAACCAGGAAAATATGCTATAATTCAGTATAAGACCTCTGTTAAGGAGAAAGACATGAAAATTCTGTATCAAATGAAGTAATAAAAATGTTAGGAAGTATTATAAAATGAAAAGCAAGAAACATCAGGATGTCCCTAGTAAACAGGTGGGTCATGTACATTCTGAATTTTGAAAATAGTTCTATTCGCTCATCCTTAATGAAGGAAAGGAGAATGCCAGTGATAGGATAGGATCTGAAAAGTGCTGCAAAGATGATCAAGGATAAGGAAAGGCTTTGGTATAAATGACTCTGTACGCTTGGACTCCACAGTCTGGGAAACACATGACAAGTTTTCCAGAAAAGTGGCTGGGGTTCAATGTCCACTCTGTTTGCTTGGTTGCCCATAGCTCCTGCATTCAAAATGCTGCATTCAAAACCAGAGAAAGCTCTTCCTCATGCAGCAGTTCCAGACTTGGTGGGTGACTTTTTTCCTTTTTTTTTTTTTTAAGTAAGCTCAATGGCACATACCTGAAAGTGAGGGTTACTGATTAAACAAAGTAATTAGATGTAGGAAATTCCCTGTGCTGAAAAACGACTTGAGGCTAGGGGACCTCATGGAAGTAATATACAGTTGGAGTGTGCTTATGCTTCCCATGGCAGCTTGTCTCCACTGCTGGAGACAGCTATACCATGCTAGATGGACTCCAGGTTTGAAAAAAATCAGGCTATTCTCATGGGGTACTGATATAAAAAGTAAGGAACATGGTTATGGTGCTGTGAGAGCGCTTGTCACTTCTGCATCCCTTAGGTAAGGAGGGGACGGTGTCATTCTCCTTCCTTGTGAATACTGTAAATTAAATCCTATTTTAATGACCTCTAGGGAGGCACCGGGGTGGGGGGGGGAATAAAGTATCTAAAAGTGCCATTTCAAGGGAGATCTCAAAAATACTGAAAAAAAAAAAAGTTCCTCAAGGAAGTCTCTCAGATCCCAACCCTTAAAATTAGTGAGATTTCAGGTATGTTATACTGGTGACTTCAGGGTGGCTGTGTATAAATTGACTATACACTTTATATCCAATAAAACTTCAATAGCCCAGGTGTTATGATCATATAAAAATTACAGCACTGTTGTCTTTGCCAAAGCTTGCTGAAGAATAGCAATTCCCTTAGTTCATTGGTTCAAAGGGCAATTGCAGACTTTGCTGGCAAGCACTTGCATTGACCTAAGGAAGCAGCAGGAACCAAACACTGACCAAGTAAGGGAGTAAAATTTGGCAAGGTAAAAACACTTGAATTCCATAGGAGTTAGGGCACCAAATGTATCTCTAATTAACAGCAATTAGACTAAGTAACACACTTTCTTTTGAGGCATTTCAAGTGATGCTGACAGATATTTGTTGAATTTTCCTTCCCCACCAAAAAAAAAAAAAAAAAAAGGAAAAAAATGGGGAAAAAAGTAATTGAGTACAGTACTTGACAAAAAGCCAGCTAATTAGACAAGCAAAGTTCTTGGTTAGTACAGGAAATTACAGTAAATGATGCACTGCATTATTTTCAGGTAGTTCAAATCCAAATTACTTTTTCTGGTGAATCAAAAGGGGATAAATAGAAAATGTAAGAATACTCCACAATATTTGCTAGCAGAAATTCTTTGTGACCCTAGAGAGAGTATCAGCTAAGAAAATAAATAAAGCTTCTTATGTTTTGGATTACCAAATAGGTTCTGTAAAAAGCTGTGGTTTTTAAAGAAGGAATATAACATATTACATTAACATTCCTAAATTGTCATATATCTGATATCAAAGGAGATCTTATGGACTTGGTATTTAAAGATGCTCAGCATGTTCACTTCTAACACAGTCTTCAGCTGAACCACAAGGGCCCACAAATTTCACAGAAGTGAACCTTGGACAAAATTGTTGAAACCAAGTTTTGTTTGGTTTTGGGTCTGGAAATTAATCTACTTGGTTTTCTTTTTAGACAGCATGAAACACTTTCAATCTGTCACACAGTAATAAATCTTCCTTCTGAGAATGACACTTTTTGGGTTTGAAAACGATCTGACACATTATCTTTTCTTTCTTTGTGCCAAATTATTCTTTCTTTGAAAAAATCAAAGGCACGAGATAAAACTGGCTAAGGAAACATTCATTTGTTATTTTTGACATTGTGATTAGGACCTATTTGTGAACCAAAAATTCCGGTGTAAGGTGTTGTGTCTGTCTTCTATGTTTTAGGTTTAATGTGCTAGGCAGGCAGCAGCCAAAAAGGATAAAAGCACAAAGAATAAATAAGAACATCAGCGAACAATTCAAGTCACAGTTCTGACAGGACAGCAGCCTAGCCATTAAGAGAAACAGGAATTTTAAAAGGAAGATCCTGCTATGCATAAGAAATTAGGGGAGGAATCCCATTTTAAATATATACAAAAAAAGTATGTGAGACTACGTCTGCATATAGACTGACAGGCTGTTTAACAATCAGAGATGGACTTCTTGATGCTGAGGAAAAGTTAATTTGGATGGAATATGGAGACACACACACACACACACACACACACACACACACAAAGCTATACAGAAAGAAATATTTATAAATGATAAAAATTGTCATTGGAATGGGGATATTAGAAGAGAAATATGTCTCTGGGGTTTGTATGTTGCATACACCTTGCAGAAGTTGTGATTTAAAGCTTACAGCAGGAGAATTCCTGTGGGTCTCTGAGGACTGGCTAGTACACCAAGAAATAGCCATTACTTCTTAACTCTGGAAAAGAGCAGGGGAAAGGGACTGCACCTGACCAAGTTCAGAGACACTCTGTTTAGCTTTGCACTACAGACTTTAACTTGCTGTTTTTTGCCCCAAAGTAAAAAAGCTTTCCTCATCAGCTGTTTCCTGATGAAGCCCTCTGATCTTGCATCTGCAATTTTCAAAGAAGACTCAGGTAGAGCTCAATTTAGATATTGAGAGATGCACAAGAAGCTGAGAAAAGAAGCTGAAAAGAAGCTGAGAAAGACAGGAAGTATTTTTTAGCTGGTTTTTTTTTTTTTCCCCTGGGTGCAGCTGCAAAATGATTCAAGGAAAGAAGCTGACCATAAACACTCCTGAAGACAAGGAAAATCTAGAGAACACCTTGATTAAGGTGTATAAGTCTTTGAAATTCCTGCTTGGTATAGAGCAGAGTAAAGCAAAAATGTGTCTGAAAATTTTGTGAAAAACCCATCCACTGTCATGTCCTCTGTCTCCTCAGCAATGTAGCCAAGTATCTTACAGCCTCAGTGATGCTTTCAGAATGCCTGTGTTAAGGCTATGGTCAAAGCCCAAAAAGTCAGAATGGGGTTTGTGAGAAAGGCTTCTCCTCTGAGAAGTTTTGAGAGCAGAAGAACACCACTCAGAAACAGGTCCTGGGCTCTCCACACTGCTCAGGCATAAACAAGAGGCTTAGGATGAGGCTTAGAGCCCCAAAAGGGGGACTTGGCAAGCTGCAGAGCTGAAAGAAATACATCACATGTACTGATTTCAATAAGCATATGTGACATAACTTGGCATAACTATGCTTTTGTGGTTAATAGTTTAGTTTTATCTGCTTGCATACACATCAACTTTATTAAACAGTAACTGTCCTTCATGAATCATGCAGTTCAAGGCCAGGAAAATAATCAGAGACCATGCTATGCTCTGTGCTGAGGAGATAGAATGGTTTGCAAAACATAAGGCAAATTCTGCCTTCTGCCACCCACCACAGTTTCCCTGGGATGAGGAACCAGATGATAATGTTGGGGCCTCTTGAGTGCTAATAAATCAGATTGGCAGCCTACATCTACTTTATATGAATTTTGTACAGTCCAACCCAACTTGGACCACTCCAAGGCTCCAAAGCAGAAGATGAGCAGCCAGAAGAACTGACAGTACCTGTGTTCTAATCACAGCTTCAGACCACTTGGGTTTCTGTAAAACTAGATTTTTATTTACTTCATAAAATACATTAAACTGCTTGGCTTTAAACTCAGGGTAGCAGGAAGGCATTTCCAAGGTTCTTGTCTTTGTTGCAGACCTGAAAGCAAAAGAAACCACCCACTTTTCAGATTAACTCCTTACTAGTCAGTCTGTTAAAAAAGTTTTTATTTTTAATTCTAATCATCATCTTTAGGTTGTCATCAGGCATATTCAGATACTCACTCAAACCAACTCTCCCTAATGCCATCCTCTCTGAATATTGGATCAAATTCTGCACCGACCACAAAAGGAATCATGCAGGCAGAGAAATTGTGTAATAGCATGCACCTACATGACTGGTGTCAAAAATGTGGCTGAAATCAGGATCTCTTTCCTCCTCCAGCTTTAGAGGCTGTAACTGAGGTTTCTTTTCTCTTTGGTGAGTCCAGCCAGCAAGCCTTTTCCTTGGCAATGGCATCTGCAACAAAATAGCAGTTGTGTTACATTGGAGTCAAATTCAGTACTGTTGTGCCCTTGCAGACAACAGTGTATATATGGGCAAAAACTGGCTAAATACAATGCCACTAATGTCAAAACGTTGTCATTTCCTGGATATTGAAAGGTATATAGGCATGACTCAGTTGCTGGATTTCAGAACACAGGAAAGAAGAAAGAAGAAAGAAAGAAAGAAAGATTTCATACAGAGCACTTACCATCATTTCACAACATACAGGATATGCAACACGCTCGGTGCCAGGATCACTGGCTATAGGAGACTTCAGTGTTAACAAAACCTTGGCTTCAAGATTACTGCCAAATGGAAAAATGGAGGCCTACGGCTCTCGCTCAAACTGTACACTTGAATTGTGTGTCTGAAGTTCAGATCTAGGTTTATGTTTACTTGGAGTAATGATAACATTAATATTTCCTCAATAAAGAGCTTTCAAGGAAAATGTGTATTTCTGTTTGTAGGACTGGTTGCATGTTCTTGCTCTGGGTGTCAGTGAAGGTTGATTACAGCATCTGTGAAAGGAAATTTCTCAGACTCAGTCTCACCATGCATATATTGGGATGATGTTCCTTGCTTTGATAAAAGAAGCAAAAATGATTTACAGATTTTCCTTGTGATATTTACTTATTTTTTTCTTGTCAGTTTTGACCTTTTCTTAGTATTTCTCTTTTATTGTTAAGTCCTAGACACTAAGTTAGTTATGTGATGACTGAGAACACATCACTTGTCACTTGATTCTAGCTCTCTCACTCCTAAAAGCAAAAACTGGATCATGTTAGCAGCATGGATGGGTAGTTTTACCAGTGAGGTCTGGCAGATGTCTTAGTGCCACAGATGTCTCTTACTGAGGCATCATGGCAAATTTTGAATGTCCTTATATAGGGCACAGCTAAAGTCCATTTCAAGAGCAATTTCGTGCCACTGTGCAAAGTAAATGCTATGACTGCTTCTGAACAAGAACAGAATGTGTTACCTTCCCCACCAGTGATGTGTTTTCACCAGTACTCGTAAAGAGACCCAAATGTGCAGTGAGTGGCAGACATGAGGCATCTGCAGAGAGATTTACCCATTCCCAGAAATCCAGCACCTCTGCCACCCAAGAGAGCAAAGGAGAAGAGAGGCTATCACAACCACTTATCAATCTACAGACTGTATTTGTACAGGAAGTGTGTTCTTGTTCTCTACAAAGTAGTAGCACCTCCTGGTCCATTCATGTTTCAGTTGGGTTGGGCAAAGTTAACCAGCTGCACCTCCATACTGATAAATAGCATTTTTTTCCTTCCCATCTTCTCAAAGTTCATCCTGAATCTGCATCCACCCGTTTGCCTACATCTGATAAACAAGGTATTCTTTGTATTTTACCTCTCTGGACACAGTATTGCTCAATTTTAAAATAACCACAATCATATGCTTCCCTTTGCAGACATCTGTGCACCTCAGTAAGTGTGCTTTATACTTTTAAAAGGAGGTGAACATCTCTTCCTTGTCACAGACATATTTAATATTAAAAATATGAAAAATCCATATGGATTAAATATTGATTTTATTTTTTAGAGAGCAAGTACAATGATGTTGCATTAAAATAATGCTATGTCATAGTTGTTACAGCTCTGATAGAAAAATAAACATCTCAATATACTACAGTGTCAACTCATTAATAAATATCACCATAGAAGTTAGTAGTCAACTGAAATTAATAAAACAACTATAAAAGTATACTATTTTAAATAATAAAATATTAAGTATATTTCCAGATGAACAAAAGTAGTGATTTAAAAGTATCATTTAAAATGCAAAATGAGCAGTAAGAAGTTATCAGATTTAAAACCTCTTCCCTTACTAACATTCTCTCTGCATAAAATCTAGAGACACATTATTTATCTCTCTATATTTTTTTATAAAAGGTAGTATATGTTAAATAGAAAGTTTAAAACTGTAGTATTATTAATAGCTGTCACACAATCGCTAAGTAAGACACTTTAAAGTAGCATTATTTTTGAAGCAGTAGTAGGTAAGAGTGAAGATGTCAGCACAGTGAATTCATCCAACACTAATGCCTCTGCAAAAGACTCTTTCATCTTTCAAACATCTCCCTTCAAAATATAACTGAAACAGCCCAAGTACAATATAGGTATCAGGATGAAATGTTAGAATTTGGACAGAAGCCATTATTTTAACAAATGCAAGATATTTTAATTTTATTTTTATTTTAGTAAATACGTACTTTTTTTAAAAGCATGTGCAGAAAAGGAAACAAAGAGAACATGCAATTCAGAACAGCTTTTCTGAAGTTTAAGAATCTAGAAATTTTAGGATTTTTCTTCCCCCCATCCCCCCTCCAGCAGGCCAACCACTCTGAGCTGGCTTGCTCTCAGTGAAACTGATTTGGCTCACTGTAGAGATGCATTCCCACTGATTAATTTTAACCTTTTTTCCCCCCTCTCCATGGACTTCAATTCTCTATAAGAGCCAACAGATACTTGTGCATCAGAGCAGTCTCAAGAATTAAAAATTAGTGTTTTTCTTAACTATTGCCCCATTTCTGCTTTCCCCTCTCTTGCAAAAGGGAAGCCAAGACATTGGCACCATGCGTTACTCGCCACTCGCCAGAGTAGGTGTCACCCAGCACTGACTCAGCACAAATGCCTCTGTGAGAAGTGCCCTTTCCAGCTACAGCTTGCATTCCTTAAGGCTGGCTGGTGGAGATCCAGGGGCTGGTGGGAAGTCAATGGGCAGGTGCCCAAATACTCCCCAGAAGCTTTAATGGAGGTCTGAAGCATCCAAGTTTACAGGCTGTCCCTTGCTGGGTTGCGGGCAGGCATTTTTGGTGAGTAAAGATGCGAAAAGCCCGCAGCATTAGTGTTCACACTGCACATAACGTAGTCCCAGTGTGGGGCCAAGTGCCTGTGATGCAAACCTAGGACACCACTGCTGCCAAGCCAACCTACTTTGGAGAGGTTTCCTGCCCTGACAGAAGGCGAAGCAAGATCTCAGAGCACCATTTCTGCAGGGATGCTGTCCCCCTTGAAGTCTCCACACAGGCAGCTGTGCCCTTGCATGTCTCTACCCTGGGCATCACCAGACCCTATGTCTGCTTTTAGGATGAGGGGTTGCTTGAAGCTGTTTCACACACTTACTTCCATGGTTTGCAAAACATGCACATTTAGCAGGAAATAAATATTATATATGATCAGACTGGGAAAATAATATTTTTCCATTGCAGTCTGAAAAATGCTTTACATAGCAGGTTTTCATGACATCATAGAGAGGAAAAAATAAATCCAGTTGTAAATAATAGCTAAAATGTAAACTATGCCCATAGGAACATCCTTCCTTTTTAAGGTTCACTTTTAACGTCCTTGCAAATGTAAGGGAATTTCAGCTGGGCACAATGAAAATTCCTTGCATACCATGTGCACGTTTTCTGGATGAAACAGCTATTTTCCCACACACTTCTGCAGCAATCTTATTAGTGTAGTCATGATGCTTGGCAATAACTATTTCATAGCATTTCTTCATTTTACAGTACTCAAAAAAAATCTGAAGTAAAATACATACTTTTTAATTACATAAACATGCAGTTTCTGAAGAGTTAGGCAAATAACCAGTCAAAGGTTAAAAAAAGGGGGACTAGAATTTGAAAATTATACATATGGATTTTAACAGTAACAAATATGCTGTGAAAAGTCATGCACATGCTCTGTTTGTGGGACCAAATCTAAAAACAATTCCCCAAACCAATGATGAGATGCAACAGTATCTGCTGGTATATTTTTGGATATAAGCATGCAGTAGAATTATTTGACTTCAATTTTTCTTGAAGAAGCCCAGTATAAGAAGTGTTATTTGAGAACTTTGGAACATTCTATTCTGAGGTTAGTTATTTTTTCCCCCATTTTTATGAACATCTTTGACGCACAATACATTGAAAACTAATATGAACTAATTTGCCTTTAATATCTCCCATATTAAGCACTATAGGAAGCACAGTCCTGCAATCACTGAAGAAATTCCTTGTGAATTAAAGGCTGCTTTCTCATTTAAGGTCATGTGCTGAGGGAACACAGCTCCCTAAATAGTGAGGCTTTTGTTGAGCTATTCATCTCCTGCAGCAGCCCTTCTGAAAAACATGGTCAAAGGCAGAGGGAAACAAGTACCAAGCAAAGCCAGAGTTTCTCATGGATAGATTCCATCCCTAGAAACAAAGCCTCCTCCCAAGAATCCTGCTCTGTATAAGCTCCCCATGGGCTTTCTAAAAGCCTTGACCTGTCACATTAGCAGCAGCTTATTCTCTTTCACCAGCCTCTTCCACAATACAGCAAAACCATGAGGGAGATGCAAAAAAAGCTATTTTTTGTGTTTTATTTTTTTCTTTCCTTTTTTTTTTCTTTTCTTTTTCTTTTTTTTAAATATCCATTTTTTAATCTCAGGACAGCAGGCAGTTTACAGTGCAATTTGTCCTGTGAGCCTGCTCTATCTGACCAGAGCATTTTAAACATTCAGGCAGGTGTCTGATAAGGAAATACTAGCCGTGCCCCTTCACAGGCAGCACTGCAATGCCAAGTGCTACAGAAGAAAAGCAGTAGCAGCATGATGTGTCTGGAAGATGGGTATTACAGCTCAAGTCTTTCTTCCACCAAGAACCCAGTTCCATTGTCCCCTACCCACAAAACTGAACTCCCTCTAAGAGTGAAAAGTAATTTCTAAAGAAAAAAAGATAGTTATTTGTTCAGTAAACACTTCAGTACACACTTAAAGGCCATTATACGGTGAGGAATATTTTTTTAAAAGGGTTTATAACACTGTTTAAAAAACATACTTAACCTCTTTTTTATATACTTAGATATACTCCACTAAGCACCGAATTTTTTTTTTTGTTAAGTTAAATAGACAACCAAAGATTTGTTTCCCACTCACAAATAGCCATGAATTGTGACAAGAGTAACAGCAGGTCAACCTTTATCAATCTTTTATCTTTATCCCACCGAAACCAATTGTTTGGAATCTTTTAATTTACACAGAAGGAAAACATTTTAAAAGAAAGAGTTTAAAGTGTACTTGATAGGTTACAGAATTAATCTACAATTAAGCTATCACTAAAGTCAGGGTCAGTGTAAAGAAATACTCTTTTTGTTAAATGAGACACTTTGTATGGTAGAAAGCTGAAGGCCTACTTTGGAGACTGCTTTAGAAACATTTAATAGTCCAATTTACAGGTTTTTTTAAAACACAGTCAAGACCCAAAGGTCTAGAGCTTTTATGACTAATGAAAGGCCCATTGTCTGTATATTATTTTTCCCAATCCCACTTGATCCATTACCCAAGAAACTTAACACTCATAAAACACTCATCATTTTTCTACATCCTGTCTTCCTTTCAATCCTCATACTCCTCAGGTTTCAGTGGGAATTTACGTAAGAAATACAGAATAGGAAATACAAGTAATTTCTACAAACTGCACATAAGGAAGTCCTGCTTTGTTTCTGTAACTCTTGTCTATGACAAATAGTGACAATATCTAGTATTAATAATAAATGTTGTTAAAATGATGTACTGTCTTCTGAGGTGATTTTTCTTTTTGTCAGCAATGTTTTAGTGCATTAGAGGTTGATCAGATTTTTGTAGGGTTTCAGCAGCACAGAGTTAGTAAATCAGACTGACACTTCCAACGCCCATAGAGCAATAACATGCCTTCTACCATTCTAGCTGGTTTCGGGGGCAAAAAAAAAATGCTTCTGCTTGACTTTGTAGCTCACATTCTGCTCTCAGACAAGCTTATATTGGTCCCACCATGTTTGGAAGAGTTTTGCCCACTTCTGAAGGCAGAATCTGATCCATATTTATAAAGTCAGTAAGTATGTTCTCTTAAGAAAAAAGAGTTCTATTTTCCTCACCTTCTTCTAAATTGCAGGTTCTTTTCCCCATCACACACTGGACATATTTCTCAATGCACAGTCACAAAAACTGAAGTGGTTACAAAAAAACTTACAAAACCTAATCTCATAAACTAATTTACATAGAGAAAAGAGCACATGTAAAATCAGACTTATGCCTGACATCATACAAAAAGATCAAAGTCTTTATTTGGCAAAACACTGACATGTAGCTAGCAAACCAAACACAGCTCTGGTATAATTTATCTATTTGCAATGGAATTGATGCTGCTGATTCTAAATGCGAAGTCTGCTGGCAGTGATCATCATGTAGACTATGCTGTTGTACAGAAGAACTCATTTTCTGTAGCCACTCAGTTTCCAAACACCTTAAATTTTGTATAAAATGGGAGGTTATATTTAAACAAGTAAAAAACCTAAAAATTACTCTTTATCAGATATAAATTATCTTTAAGTGACATCATCCATATAAAAATTATATATATAATTTACCTGCGTGTGCATGCATATGTGTGTGTATACACACACAACATGCACCCATACCAGGAACTAAACATTCATTTAATCCCATCATTTTTATGAGGAAAAAATAAGAGGCATAAGCAGACAAATTAGTGGAATTTGTCAACTGAGAGAACTATAAAAGTACCATTTACTCTATTTAAGAGCATTTTAATAGTTTCATCTATTGCTATAATATACAGCACTGTTAATACTTCAGTCACAGCTTTTTTCCATTCCCACAGAGCACATCAGTACTAGCTACATGTAGAGTGAGATCAGTGCTTTGTCAGACCGGTTTCTATCTACATTCTAGGCCATAACTAAATAAATTAGAATATGCTAAAGTGCTACATCAACACTAATGTTTCTGAACAGTAGTAACGCACATTTCTCTTTCAAAAAAAGTTTTAAAAAATACAGCAGCTATAGTTCCAAACATAATCACATAATGTGAATATGTTTACATGTCACTTTGTTACAGTATTCAACAAAATGCACAACAAAAAACCATATGGCAACAGTCAAGACTCCCACAGAGTACAAAAGGTAGCTTTTTAAAAGTCGAGCATGATGGAAATAGACATTTGCAGTCTTCAGAATTCACACTTGAAAGTTTCATTTAATCGCAACTTGCTGATGTCGATATTTATTTCCTCTGGTTTGTCACGTCTGTATGTTACTGTTCTTGTACAAACTGTAGGCAAAAACATCTTATCCTTGAAGGAGAAGATACAAGTTTTATCAGCAATTAGCTAACTTTTATATGCAAGAAAAAGATTACTGAAGATGATGGCTCTGAAATCAATTACCTTCTTTGTTGTAGATACTCTGTAATCAGATGAAGATTTAACTTTATTGCTACTCCCCTGCAGAATTATCTGCCTGATGATAAGGACAACAAGCAACCCGATCAAAAAGGTAACTATAAAGATTATGGAAAATACTCTAAAGTAGCTTCGTCCAGAGAAACAGTCTGCAACAAAAGGAAAACACAAGGGTAAAGTCTAACGTATGGAACTGGCACATCCCTCTAACACAGGCATATTTCCACTGCTTAGTAATATATAAATGTAACACGAGCCTGATAAAAGTTAAGAGAAAATAAATTAAGGGAAATTAAGAGGAAAAGTTATCATATGCAAGCTTCTAAAGTTGGGCATATCAAGAAAGGCAATTCAGATTAAGATCCATTGTAGAAAAATAGTGAAACTATTACTCCTTTAATCTACAGAACTAAGACTCAGGCTTCATTGTATTGCCCATCACAAATTCTCTGTCGAGTGAGTTTATAGCTAAAATAGAGAGGATGAAATATTAGAGATGTTTGGGACAGAGAGAATTTAATCTTCACAAGACGACAGTAAAGATCACTGGTAAAATATGAAAGAAAATGTGTTTTTTTGAATCCTTTTCCAGTGCTCTCCTCACTGGTAGACTAACACAGTAAGCTTTCCTTAATACTAAAGTTATAAAAAAGTATTCACAGTTAGTTTCCTCTTTTATGAACTGTAGTATAAAAACATTTATATAAATGTTAAGTGACAAACCATTTACCTGCATTTTTTTTGCTGTATGGAGTGATTACTTTATGAGATTTTATTAAAAAAGATTTTATTCTTCCACAGCCCTCATAACTGTAGTTTTTTATACTTGAAAGGAACATTTAAACATTACTGAACTCGAGGTAAGCATTCCACTTCTTTCTTGTTTCTGGTAATGTCAAATAATATAAGCATATTCAAAGTAATAAAACATACAGATGTCATAACAAATTTTTATAATTATTTCTTTAAGCATTGCTCAGGCAGGATTCATCATTATTAGATGTGACTTCTCAAGGAGCTGGGAAAACCAAACTTAGCAATGCTTGTCATTCGTATTTCCTGTTATTATTTATCTTTTACTTTCCCTAAAGCTACAAATGATTTTTATCTTTTTCCTGCTTTCTTTCTTTGCTATTGTAATAATGTGACACGCTTCTGAAAGACGTTTTAACACTGGCAAATTCAATTACTAATCCCAATAGATTTTAATCTCTTATTAAAATTACCTAGAAAATGCCACTTACCTGAAGTGTGGTCAATATAATGCAGTAGGTAAGCGCATGAGGTTGTGCACTGGTCAAGTATTGCTTGAGATGAGCTGTTAGAATGATGGCACTGAACACAGTTCCTGTAAAATAAAAAATATAATTAAAAACCTATGTCTTTCTCTGCACTCCCCTTTAAGAGATCTTATCAACAAGCTGACGTAGTGCTTACACATAATGCTTTCCTGTTGTTAGTAAAAACATTGTGACATTTATTTATTTTTTTTCTGAAATGTGATGCCTCTCTCAGCATTTTATCCCTCTGGTGCTTCTCAGAACCAACTAGTTGGAAGTTGTAAACTCAAACGTCTTTGGCTTTGAGCCACCTTCATCCAATCCCTGCTCTGCCTTTTGAGATGCGAGTTTGCCACAGGGTGTAGCTAAGGTCCAGCACCCTTTCTTCAGCTTTCAGCCTCCAGTTCCGTTCTAGTCCTTCCTTACCTATCAATCTGATTAGGATGCATGCTGGAACTGAAGGGTAGAGATAGGGGGAGGAAACACAGCTTTGTCAATAACTTTTGGATGCGATGTTAAGACAAAGCCAAGTAAGTCTGCACTGCTGGGCAGTTTAGAGAGAGCAGCACAAGAGGAAGGCAATGCTCTCAGTCTTACTGTCTTCACTGTATAGCCCTGCAGGAGACAGACATCACAAGATATCAATCACAAGAGATTCCAAAAAAGCCCTAGATGGATTTTTAATGAAGATATGCCGTTTTCTGAATTTACTAAAGGCGTGCATTTTACAGTGACTTTGAACAAGTGTAAGCCAGAAAGGCTAACTGCATTCTATCTAGTGAACTCTTAGCAGCAACCTTGCCAGATGTGGCCAAGCTTGGCTCTCCAACATTTTCACCAGATGAGTTATAATTGAAATTAATACAAATAAACAATGATTCTGTTTAGAGCACAATGACCTTTCCAACAAAAGGCTGATCTTTCACCCTCTGCACAGTGAGATTCAGAACATTACATGATGAGAGGGTGCAGAAAAGCCGTGCCCAAGGAAAGGGCTTCATTTGCTCTCTGTGCCAGGACCACACAGTGCACCACTGAGAGCCTGGTCTAGCTTCTCTCCTCCTGGGCTTGCTCATTTCAACCTCTACACTGTCCCTTCCTTTACATGGATAAGGAAAAATGATGGGCTTTAAAGCCAGCATGGCAAAGACTAAGTGTTTTAAAACTGCAATGAAGAATGTTGTTCTCTGTGTAAGACCAGCTCTGCTCTGCTGATCAGTGGCAGTGACACTGCACAGGCACTGCTCTAGTTCCACACCTCCTTCTTTCAGCTGAGAAGCATAAGGAGTGTGCAAAAACAAATGTGGAGACTCTTATTGGACTTGGTGGCATTCAAAAGTAGGATCAAATTTCCATTTTTAAAAATACAAATTTATGGTTTTATTTCCTACCCAGAAGATTTCATATGAAGCATGAAATGGTTAAAATAGATGCCAACATGCAATTCTCTGAATTGCCAGTGTGAATCCAACTACCCAAAGAAGTATCAAGTATGAACTGTACCAATTTCCTACAATCTAAATAGCTAAGAAATACAGCATCTACCAAGCAAAAATATTTCTTCATGTTTCAACACTAGGGAGTGAAAAAGTCAAGTCTAGCACAAGAAACATACCAGTTTTCTTCACAGGCTTTGTTACAAGTAGGGCAATATTCACAGAAACGGCCAAAGCTTCTTGGATCTGTGCACTCACACTTTCCACATACACATTTTCCTCTTCCACTGCAAATCTGGCCCTTTGAATTCAGGCAGTACTTTGCTGATTGTGATGAGCACTCGCAATGATCACCTTCCCAGCCAGCAAAGCATTTGCATTTACCACCTTCACATTCACCATTACCTACAACATAGAGAGTCTGGAGTCATATGCTTCCATGAAAACACAGAAAATAAATTTTTAGATGGATACATTTGTATTGTTTGTGCTTTACCTTAAACAAAGCAAATTTAGACCTGGACTTTCTAATTAGTTTTTAAGTTAACATCTTGGACTGAAATTACTGGGATGATAAATATTGAAGGCTGATGTTCATTGCTTAAGTTGAGCAAAAGTTGCTACTATGATGTCACCCTAAAGCCTTCTACTAAAATTTTTCTCTTTTGCCTTGGATCAAAACAATGGAGATTAGGAATTATGCAATGACCAGGAAAATAGTCTTTAGGCAAACTAAACAAACTTCTCTTTAGCAAGAAAACATTCCATTCAAATAAACAGCAAGATTCAGTGGAAGGAGTATCAAGTTCATGTGCACAGACCACGTTCTTTCCTTTTCCTTTTCCTTTTCCTTTTCCTTTTCCTTTTCCTTTTCCTTTTCCTTTTCCTTTTCCTTTTCCTTTTCCTTTTCCTTTTCCTTTTCTTCCTTTTCCTTTTCTCTTTCCTTTTCCTTTTCCTCTTTTTTTTTCCCTCTTCTCTACCATAAAGCAGACTACAAAAAGAACAAGAATTTCTAACAATTCTGTTTCACTTAAGAGTCTTCTTTCTGAAGCAGGCATTCCAAACAGTGTTTGTGTCTATACCAGTATTTGAAATCAAGTGCCACCGAATCTCTCACAGAACTGATTTAGGGTGGTAGAAAATCAGAACCTCACCTGGAAGCTACGATTCCTTCCTAATCTCTCAGTATCTCATATTCCCACTAGGCTGAAATGTATAAACTAGCTTTCTGGAATAAATGTTACTTTTTGTTTGAGAAATTAGTATTATTACTTATTAAGAATTTTGAGATTTAAATATTAAAACAGCTAAACTTTGGAAAAAAAATCAGTATATTTCCTGGAAAACAGTGGTGAAATTTAGAAGACAGTGTCTATGCCTGTGGTGAAGAGAGCCCAGGAGTGTGAATTCCTAACAAGATGTTCAGGACATTGCCCACATTAATTCTGCACAAACAATTCTTGTTCTTGACAGCCTTATATCACTGTTTTCAGCTGCATCATGTACATTAGCCTCAGAAAATACAGACATAAATGCTGCAACTTACCAGAACATAAGTTTCCCTGGTGATAGGGGCAGGAAAAATCATCCATTTCACAGTACTTGCCATACACCTTGCCTAGCTTGTTTTTGTAGCAGAAACATTTTCCATCTATGCAATTTCCTTGACCACTGCAGATGGGTTGGTCCTGGTGTTGCCTGCATTGCTCTGAGGAAAGTGTGTCTCTGTTAGAGCTACAGTTATTGTCATTGCAATGGGACTGTTTGCTGTCAGTAGAAGTTTCATCAGCCCACACTCTTTTGTGCCCTGTGCTATCTCCATACTGACAGGCACAGCTTTGCTGCACATTAACAATGGCAGTTTCATTGAAACCAATAGGCTTAAGTATGGCATATTTTCTTCCTCCAGTTGTATGACATCCTTTCATTGTAATTGATACATTGAAAAGTACCTAAGAAGAAATAAATATGGATTTATTATTATTATTATTATAATTAATATTATTTCCTTGCTTACATTTGCTTAAAATTTTTAACACATAAAAATAAAGCAGAATCTTATATTGTATATGAATGTGCACTAGCTGATAATAGCAAAATACACAGTGGTCACTTGTCAAACATGATATATTAGTAATGATAGGCATCACAAATACAGTTAAAATACTAACAATAGAGGATTGACAGAAGTCTACTTTTCAAGTTAAGAAAGCATCGTTGCAAAAGACAACTTTATACAAATTAAATGGAAATAGAAACACCATCACATCCTCCTTCTATTATTTAATGTATACATATCACAGAAATATTCAGGTAAGAATTGGGACTGGACTGAGCAAGCCAATACACAAACAGACACAGAGATACTCTTCATAAAAAGAATCTATAGTGAATGTCCTGCTGCAGAAATGGTCATGCACATAGAAACCACACAGGTTTCTGGATGGCCCTAGCTACTCCTACTAAAACACAGAAATGGCTCACATGCTAGCAGCAGATTACTTTCCTCAATTCCATGGAGCCAGTGCCTAGTTCTGGACCATGCCATGGCCATCACCACCATCCTCCAGGTCCTCATCCCAGCAGTGCCCACTACAGCAGCAGCCCCCATGGCTTTTTGTAGTCCTGGCACAGGACTAAGAATAATTCTGGTGGTTAGGTGATGGCCATAGAGTTTCCATCAATCACCACTAAAAGTTTTTGACAGCTCTGGCATGTGTGACACTTACACTAGATATCAGTCTTGTGTTTCACAACTTTTATTTTGGCTTTATTTTTGACCAGTACGCTTCTGACACAGTATTCTCTCTAAGGTTTTGTATTTTTTCAGTTTCCTGATGTAAAACAACTCTTTCTTGCCTCCTCAGAGAAAATGTAACCAGGAGGGAAAAGTCAGAAAGGAGCGCAAGAGAAGCAAGTACCTTTAATCCTTAGTACCAAGAAATAAAGATTTCCAAATAAAAAAGGAGAAACCCCGAGAAACTGATTACATATGAGGTTGAAACTACCAACAAATACTAAGGCCATTCATCTCTCATCACTGTCTCTCCCTCCTGCTGTGCCCCCACACGAGAACAACCCAGCCCTTGGGGACAATGGTGGCTTTGTGGCGAGTGGGGCTGCGGCTGCCTACACGGACAACAGGAGAAGAATGCTGTGCAGAAACATGCACTTAATGTCATACTGAGGGGGCACACAGGCTTTATCTCACCCTTTGCTTTTCTTCTTCTCGTTTCTCAAATGTGCCACTACACACATAACCCCTCAGTAGCCCACACTCTCCGTGCATGAGATTTCTTCCCTTGGGTTGCAGGGCAAAAGTGCGGCTGTAGAGAAATTGATTCATACAGCAGGTGTGTATCGCGGGGAGGACAGGCTGCAGGTAGGGAATGTGCTTTTTATTCAACACACAGCCCTGCCAGAGAACATCATCTTCATGTACAAAACAGTACTGGAAGGATGGCAGGGAAATGGGAGGGAAGGGAAAATCATGTCGTGCATATGAGTTGTGAAATTTGATTCTGAACACAGCGGCAGATAGATTAAACCTGTGGTGACTAAATAATTACAACACCATGACACTTGCTAATAGCCAAAGTTAGTTTTGCACCCTGAAGAGGTCACAGGATTCTTCCAGAATTTAATCCACTTTGTGTTTTGGTAAGAAAAGGAAGGAAGAAGGATTAGACAATGAAAGGAATGTGAGAATTAAGGAAAAGCGTTTTGTCTGTAAACAAATACTGAAAGAAGGATTTATGGTTAAAATAAATTAATCTCTTAAGGATGGCTCATTTTCAACAGCAGTAGAGGTCTAGGACCACATGCAATCTTTTACAGTCAACTGGCTTGGCTTTTTATTAAAAAGAAACAGATATAAATATTTTTCTTTTCAGTAAACAGAACAAATTCCAGTCCTGTTTCTTATGACATGCCCAGGGATCAACAGTGGAGAAAAGATGTGTTAAGAATAAAAACAGCAAATCTCCCATAAACTGTAGAAGCCAATCAGCAGCATGCAGACAAAATTCAGGAAAGCATAAAATACATTTAAATGTACATTACAATTCACACATTTAATCTACTGATTTATTTCGCTATTTCTACACACAGACACAAGTAAAATCACACTAGCTGAGACATATGTACATGTCAATCAGGAAAGAAGTCCTTGCCCTTGCTCTCTAGAAACACAGACCTCTTCCTGGCAAGCTAAAAGAATTACTTTGGTAGTCCAAGCAATTAACTAAATATATCAAGGCACAGAGAAGTTTTTCTGGGAAGAAAGCCATGTTCTTTACATCAGACAGACATCTTCCCCTGCATTTTCATGATGCATGAGGCTCTGTTTCATTCAGTAGGTAGCACCAATTCAAATGGGAATAAATTATTTTATTAATTTGATTTATAAAATAAACTAATTATCCACAAACCTGTTTGGGCATGAAGACTACTAAAGCAAGAAGAGAGGAAGGTGACACCTAGTACAGACTCAAGGAACACAAATTCCAGTGATTTTTTTCCACTGGGTGATTATCTTTCAACCTCTTTACGTACAGATTTCATCACAATGGA
The DNA here is from genome assembly GCF_020740725.1 of Corvus hawaiiensis. NCBI lineage: Eukaryota > Metazoa > Chordata > Aves > Passeriformes > Corvidae > Corvus > Corvus hawaiiensis. The sequence continues at coordinate 49,077,357 of NC_063213.1, forward strand.
TGTGGTGGTTGTGCCCAGTGGAGGACAAAGAAGGAAAGTTTTAATGGACGTTAGCTTTCAGGAAAAGCTTTGAGCCTTAGTTCCATGGGATTAGTGAGAATTAAAATAAGATTCAAGAAAAATAAATCCAGAGAATAATAGAGAGCCTGTGATCATTAATCACATAAATCCATTTTCAGTTTAAGTAAATCCCTAGAAGATTTCACACCATTGAAACCCAACCAAACAGAAAAATAAGTATTCCAGTTCCTTGAAGAATGAGAACTATCAACATACTTCTTTATTATATCCCACATTTTTACATCCTTCCATGCCAGTTTTTTTACTTCCATCAGGACAGATTGCAGTGATATTGAAATGAAGACCTTGGATCTGGTTATCCACTTGAATTTTCACTTCAGAGATTAGTTTCTGTAACCAGAAAACAAGTTTTACTAGCATTGCATCTCAAAATATAATGTACATTAGTGACTAACACTAAGTACAGCTACTATGTCTGACTAAAAATGAAGAAAGCTTGTCTGTGTGAATAAAGGAATGAATTAAAGCATTGTTTCCCATGTAAAGACCCAATTACATTCCAAATATACACAACCAATGAACTGGTAATTCTGATAAAGAGGATTAGGTTTTCCAGATGAAAATGTTTTCAGCTTTGCTAACATGCTTTTGAGAGACTGCATTTTTCGCAATTTGAAAATCTATTCCAACAACCATGTGCAACAAAAACTGCTCATTGAGTCCACGCTGCCTTTTAGCCACACACCTAAAATGTACTGTTACAACAGTAAACATACATAAAACCACTGTTATCCAGTAGAAAAGTTTCCTAATTGACTTGACACTTTATAAACTTCTGATATTTTGCATCTGTCTTGGAAAATTTTCTCTGAACAAACCTTGGGGTGACCCAAAGGCTACTGGGATTATTATTACAGATTTTTCTGGGTCAGCTAAGACTATGTAAGCCAACAATTGGCTGATCCCATTAGGGCATTTTGCAATAAAAAATAATGAAAAAGCCAGCTACTTTGTAACTTGTATTTACTACATACCCTAAAATCCTTCTTCCTTCAAGGAAGAAATACTTCTTCTTGACCATTTAAAAATTTATTAAAGCTCTGTACAAACTTATGAGCTGAAATTTGCACAAAGGGATTTTTAAAATTCCTGTCATATTACTATTAAAAATGAGTTTAGTGGGATCTTTTTACTGCTACAAATGGAAATGCAATTACATGAATCTTAACACATGTTTATCTTAGTAACTTTTTGAAAATTAGTGACTCATCTTTGGCTTTTTAGCCAGGGATTTTCAGCCAGGGTTTTCCATAGCTAAGCCTAAGGTTTCCCTGCCTGGAACAAGACTGCAAGAGGCCCACTGTCATTGAATATCAACACTAAATTTATTTTCTTATCTAAGTCCTTTTTTCTAGAAGGCAACACTTTCAAGACCTGTTCACCATGTGTTTATATATTGAAAGCCCCTAAAACTATGATAAAAATCTCAAACTGTGAAATCCAGTGAAGGTTAGGATGGGAAGAAAGATAGTGTCCAAAATATGAAAATAAAGCAAAAGCAAACTGGGGGTGGCTGGACCAGGAAAGTCCCACTGAAACTTGTACTGAACTAAATAATTGTTTCATGAATTTTAATTTCTTCTCCTTGAATGTTTGCCCTGCACTGGGTAAGAACTGTGTTACAGTTTAGGATGAACAGTGTAAAGGTGTCATACAAAAGGACTACAATCTTCAAAATTTTTTGCCAGCAACTTCCTGCAAATCTCCATATTCAAAATGAGATCTCTCAACTTTATAAGAGAAGTAAAATATCAGTGAGAACTTCTCTGCACTTTGATGGCCCCTAAACTCCTCTGCTTTTGAATGTCTTTGACTTCTGCCCAGTGTCTCCAACATGACAGTGAGCAAAATGTGTGCAAAAGCACTCCATGGACTAGGAACAGACACAGGGGCTGGCTCTTCATTATAGCAAATTTGCTGTAAGCAAATTGCCTAATTCTGTGGTTAAGGAAGTAAAATGGATAGCTTCGGCCCCCCAAATCCAATCAATTTAAAAAAAAAAGGTGATACCTGTGGATACCTTGCATACACTTTTGTAGCTAAGTTTTCAACTTTTTGAACCTAAATGTTTGTGTGTAACTGCACAGCTTAGCAGCATCCAACTGTCCAACCCACCACATTCATGCTGCTCTATGGCCTCCCCGTGCTCTGGTACATCAAATGCCTATTTCTTGGCTTCATTATCAAAGCTGTTTGTTCCCTCTTTCCTTCACTAACAAGATGCCTATTTCACTTTCAAACTGCCATTCTGTGTCAAGCATGTGTGGAAAATGACTTTATGGTATTTCCCATACTATTACTTTCTCTTTCCCAGACAATTATGTTCAATTGAGTGCTCCAGGCAAGAGTTCACAAAGCCATTTTCATTGTTCTCGCCCAAATACCTACCAAAACACTTCTTCACTTCCATGCCTCAAACCCCCAAGTTATTACACTGTTTTTTGCAGTATAAATGCTGCTCCTCATGAAATCCACTGTCCTCAAACTATCTCCTTGTAAATTCCCATCTCTTGTTTGTTTCTAAAAATTATGCTGCAAAACTCTCCAGATACTGCATTGTGTTTTTGCTCTGAACTTATATGGTGCCTGGACAGTGGTGTCTGGTCTGCAACTACAGATCTGAGGTGCCAAAATTCAAATAAATAAACCCTCTTTTGAAGTGACATAGCAACAGGTGCAGAGAATCAAACAGAATATTTAGAATCACCCTTAGAAATTAAAAAAACAGTAGCTCTTGGCTTTGAGACCCTGACAGACTGGAACTTTGAGAGCTATCATAAGATAGTATCACCTCTCCACCTGGACATTAGGAAAAGTAGGGAATGTATCCTTTTGGACTTCAGATGGAAGACGAGATCTTGGAAATTCCAACTTCAGGCTATGAAAGATGAAAAATATACAAATATTACATACAACATTGTCACTCTCATCATACCTGATAGGCTTCTACCACCAAATCATTGAGATTTGCTGCTTGTGATTCTATTTGTCTTGCAACAGTACCAGGCAAGAGAGGTAACAGATCCTATGAAAAAGACAATCATTTATGCACAGTTTTAATTTTAAGTATAAATATTGTGCCTTCAAAATTAAAAAAAGAAATCAGGTTTCTAACCTACTTTATACCAATGAAACTGGCTTCCTTGAACAGCAAAAATAACATTGATGTTATTGTCAATCAATTTTTCAGAGAGCTGCCCAAGAGATGGATGCTCCTGTAAAATACAACAGAAAAGAGAAGACTGCAGATTAGTAGGGAAAAATCTTTTATTTCAAATATGACACATTATAGATTTCCAAAACCAATCCAATCTTCATTTCTAAATGTACAGAGAATGCGAGACCTACATCAAAACCAGGGTGGGGTCATCCAAATAAACAATAAAAAAAAATCACCAGGGCATCAGCCAGGCTTATCTGTTGCCAACTATGTAGATCTGCTGCACAGTGGAGGGAGGACTAACTCTACAGTACTATTTTGTTGGTTTGAGTCTGATGCTTAAGAAGTATGGGTATGTTGTGATCCATGGTCCATCTAGAAGAACAGGGAACAGGTGGGTTCTTGTGCAAAAGTCAGGGAGAAAATACAGCATGAAGCACTGAGATGAGGTGTGCTTTTGAGAACAGCAAGGAGGGTAATTAAAAAGGTTTGATTCTCAGACATGTATTTTGGCATCAAATGCAGCCATTGGATCAGGTTCTGGCAATGTCAGTATTCTGTACTTATCTCACTTATGACTGACAGCTTTCTCCTCTGTGTGCTCAAGACCCACCTAAAGACTGATGACTCCAGTCCTCACCATGACCACCTGCTACATTTTCTTAACCACACCCGTGCTTGAAGAAGGTGGCATGAGTTTCACAGCCCTCCTCAGTAATGCATTGTTGTATTTGCTGAAGTACCTATGACAGCATGTCCTGTGCCAATGACCTGTCCTTCTACACTTCTCATTGAGAGATCTGACACGGATTTGAGAACAAGAGGTGTGTTGCTATCTCTTCATCCAAGATCTGGGGAACTTCAAGGGTGTCGGTGTGGTCCCAATGGGCTTTGTACACCTGGGTTATGTGAGATCCCTTCAGCTCCAGTACTCTAAACCAATCTGTATCTGAAAATCAGTGCTCATTAACCCTCCATAAGTGAATAGTTCTCAAAAAGTAAATTCAACACTTAAAATCCAGATTAAACAGAGAAGTGACTGGGGCCTTGGCTTGTGATTCCACTTAAAGAGATTTCATCTGGACACCTCCACTTATGTCAGGTATTTCAACCTTTATCCCCCACAAACTTTTGTTGTCTTTTTTTCCTGGTATTTTTCACCATCTGCCCCATATTATCTCTCTTGCCCAAACACAGTCTGTTACCCCGAACAATTCTTTTCTCCTCGGATTGTCCCTTGTTACTCAAGGCACTCTGCAAGTCAACAACTCTGCTAGCAGTAATCTGAATAGCAAGAGAACTGAGACAAAGTTATGCAAGGGAGCAAAATCCATTTTCCATCATATTGCACCATTATAAAGAGCCTTGCACAGAAAGAACAAAGGAGTTTCTTGGTGCAGTTTGATATTAGCCTCTAGAGGGTACACGCCTCTCTCAAAGTTTCAACGCTTTGGTAAAAGATTATATTCCTTAAGATAACTGATGAAAGGCAGATAACACAGTATTAAACCGTCCTTCTTACAGCTCCAGCTGGAGAGAGTGCCATGCTCACTGGAGAGAGAGCAGGCATTTCTATCACACAGGAGTCATGAGTGAACTGCAGCAGTGGTGGCTTTGTTGGCATTTTCAGCAGCCTACAACAAAGTGCTAAGCCTTCCTTCCTTCTCCATGACACAGAGCACATTGGTGGGGCCTCCATTGTGCTGCACAACCCTACAGGCCACGCATAATTGGCTGGAGATCACAGACACACCAAGTGGTCCCAGGACACGAGTGAATCCAGATGTTTTGCAAACACCTCCTGCACCATAAATGTGTGAATGATAGGGGCAGTATCAAGGGATCATGAGATGGTGGCAAAATAAGTCAGTCTTCCTGCTTAGCACATGGTATTAGACCTGTCTCTGAATTCCAGCAGAGTGGCCCCTCAACAACTCTGCAGCTACTAGCTGAACTCTCTAATCAGGAGTATCAGAAATTGCTTCCCAAGCCTTCAGGAAACAAAAACTTATTCAGATGGAGCTTACTGATGTCAAGAGATGACACCCATAGACATGCAAGGGCTGCAGGGGCAGGATCCCCAGACTACCTCTGCTCACAAGCAAGGCTGAACTTCCATGTATCTATCATCAATAACTCACTAGAGTGTCCAGCTTCTTGTTTCTTTTTATTAGAATTGAGTTAAAAAAAAAAAACAAAGCTCAAAGCATCAACAGACCCACACCAGCTTTTTAATTTTAAGCATGTAAAGAGATGACATAAGGTACCAATGGTAACTCATGGACCCTCACTTTGCTTGCTGTGAAAACCTTGCTGTACTTTGTCTTTTTATCTTATCTCTTCCCACTACTGCTCAGACAAATGTACTTTAATTTTAGATCATCTTTCTTCTTTCAATTACATCATTCATTTTATTATTTTAACCTACTGTGTTAAGCAGAGAAGATAACTAATACAAATGTTAAGTATTGCAGAAAGGGAGTTAACCAAACACAGATCTAATTAAAATGGACTAGATTTCTTTCCTGTCATGCATTTTTTTTTGCTGACCTTTGTGTGACTGCTTAGCAAAAGTTAGAAAGAAACATTCAGAAAAATGTCTAAGTGGAAACATTTCTGATGTAAAGGCCAAGCTTATTCAAATAAATAAAGCAAAGTCCTCTTAACTGGCACAAGTAAGAAATAAAAATATGCCAAAATGCAATCTTCTCATGACTACCCAAAGCTAAGAATCAAAGCAGGAAAACAATGTGATTACAGAGGTCTCTTTAATTTAGTACAGCCCAACAAAATTGTATGACTAAGAAAAAACCCCAAAAATATGTTTCACATTATGTTTTCTAAAAGACTGACAGACTTTGATGATATTTCATTTAAATATCAAAAAGTCTTCCCAGCCCCTGATTTCACTTGTTCATTTGAAGTTTCTTTATGGATATCTATGAATAAAATAATCACATATAACATGGATGAGAAGAAAAAAGCAGGAAACCAACACACTTTCCCTTACAGACACTATTGTGTTGTCATCAAATCTACTCCAGAAAACGCAATGCTAAGAAAGATTCCCTTGCTAACCCTTTTCTAGTACTAAGTGCATGTAACTAAGTGGCTACTGTTAACATGTCGGCATGCAAAAATTAGCCCATATTTAAAAAAACCATATGGATCTAGATGTGCCACCATAGATCTAAGCATCTTTCAAAGTAATTTCATTTGGGTGGATAAAAAAACCTCTTTTCATAAAATACATCAATAGTAGTAATCATGGAGATTTCTTTTTCCATATGGGACAGTAAAATTATGATCTTTCAAACCAGGATGCAGAATATCAGTTAAAACACCTTTTTTCAGTCAGCCATCAATCTATCCTGGCTGCTTAGAAAGAGATTCATTAATTTTGTCTGTATTTTCCATTGGTGAGTTTCTCCAGTTGCAACAGAAATTAATTCCCAAAGCTGGACAGAAAATAAATATAGTGTGTTGTTTTTTTTTTTTTCTGAAACAGACAATATCTTTATTATCAAAGGAATCCTGAACACTAGAAAAAGATTTGTGCCTTTAGCAATTATTTAATAAGCAGAGCAAACATCCTCTGATTTATAGCACTGCAGCTAGGAAAACTAAAAGAAAATAAAAAGAGAGTGTGTTCTGCTTTGGGAAAGAAAAGTTTCAGGATTATTTGCTCTAAGTAAAATAAGCTGAATAGACTGATTAGAGTGGAAAAAAAATATTCAGACATCTGTGAGGAAATATCGAAGAAGTGAAAGAGGGAGTATATGAATGCAAGAACGTCAGATAATCGGAAATCTAAATAACCTTCTTGTTAGCACACACTCATCTCCCTCCTCCACTCAGCAAGGTCCCAAACACTCACCGCTTCCCAGAAACCTCCCGTATTTCATGATCACACAACAGCCAGCGGCCTCTTCCTGCTGCTCCACCATCCTTGTAAACACCAGTTGCCGGGATTAAATTCAGGTTTAACCGCACTTACACACAGCCCTCACTGATTTCCCTTGCAAATTGCTGGTTCTGGCTGAACACAGGCTGTACACGTTAACTAAGTGCAGCCAGCACCGAGAACAAAACTTCAACGTGCTCTGATTGTACCACAGTTCATATTTCTGCTTTCTGGGGATTAAACTGCAATTAAGCAGTGATTCATGTTTCTTAAATAAGCAATTCGTATTTATTTAAGAAAATTCCTAAAGCAGTTGAAACCTACAATTCTTAGGCAAAAATTCCTTTCTTCAGTCACTTATGACTACTTTTTACATTCCTGAAGAAAATATTTTGAAATCTAAAAATACCTGATGAAGGCGTCTTATTCTGCTACAGCAGATTGGATGCAACTTTTTTTCAGAGGCCTGTACTACCACACATTGGCTTTCTACTGTGAAATCTGAATGCATTTAATGCTAATCCATCCAGCTGAGATAGTTCATTGCTATTGTACGCCCTCTGGTTTACTCTTATCAAGCCTTTTCAACCAGTGCACCTGTGCATCTTCTGACCATAAACCACAGCCGCTAGCTTTGCCTTATGAGCATGATTGTACAACTCTGACATATTACCAGCTTCTACTTGTGCAAAATATCACACTACACACTTCTTACTTGTATTTTATACAAAATTTTTATGAGATGCTAATAAAAATCCAAACCAAAACCAGTAACATATCCTCCTTGGCTGTGTACTGTTTTTTTCAGACTCCAGAATACTTTATTCCACACAAAAAGAATGCCAATATGCCAGGTGACCAATTCTTCATTTCACAACTTGCCTATCTAGAAAAATACCACTCTAATAACTGAAATAAAAGCAATGCTTTGACAGCAGTCTAAAAACGTTCTTTACACAGTTTTGCACTGCCTCTCTGAAGGCAAAATCTATGACATATACCTTACCATACTCGTAGCTTTGACGTACACATTATCTTTCAAGTGACAGTTTCCATCATGGGGGATTACAATTCCTGCTAATTTACTGTCAAGGGCCAGATGGGAAGTTTGATCTGTCATCACAAGAAGCAGTCGCTTTGCTTCTTTACGCCATCCAATGTGGCTCTAAATAGAAAACAAAATTAGGCATAAGAAAGCAGTACCTACCTATTTTCTAAAATCAATAACAAAATGAAAAATTAACATGAAAGACCACTTTCAGATATTACACTGCTTGGAAGCACTGAGTTTAAACCAGGCTATTTAAAGCATTTTGTGTGGAAATAGATATAATGTCCTACATCTGAAAACTACCAATTTCTTTTTTTTTTTCTCCACTTTCCACTTTCTTTGCTTTTTGAAGAAAAACGTCCCAATATACATCCCAGTTTTGCTTTATACAGTAGGCTTGATAACAACTGCCACATTGTGTGTGTCACTATTATGTAAAAATGTAAAGCATATAGTTTGTAAAATTCTCTGGGATCCAAGAAAGCATTACAACCAGTAAATATGCATTCGTCCATATTGATACTTGTCATCCTGTTCTACATTTACTTTGTATTTATTTACTTTATATTATTATCACTCTATAATTTCCTTTTCCTACACAATTTTCTGGAAAATACTTTAGTATGTGATCACAAATCAATAAACTAAAGTTTGAAGGTCTTCATGCAATTGCAAATTGAGAAATTCTTTATTATGCAGCAAAATGCTACATTTATCCACCATCTTAAGGGACTGATGGCAAAGTGGCAGCCTCAAGGGTGAATTGAATGTCTTTTAGGAACTCAGTGATGTGAAGGATGCAGCAAGGTAAGCTTATGTCTAAATTTTTTTTTATGCCGATTTGTATTTTCAAAACATTTATCTCCCTGATTATAATCAAACCTCTGAGGCAGACAGGAAATACATCACATGCTTTTTCATTTTTCCCTCTCTTGATTATTCCATCTTCTTTTTCACTGCTTCCATTTCATCTCCTTCCTATGACACTGTCTCCTCTCTACCATTCGCATGTGAAACGTGTACCTGCAGTACACCCCATGTACTCAGCCAAGCTTCATGACTTACTCTCTGTCTTCCTTTCTTCACAGAGAGGGATTTTGCTCCCTTCTCAGGCTCATTCTCTGCTAGCTCTGAATGGGGATTAAACATCTCATGCCAGAAAGGATAACAAGTACAGAGGGGTGTCATGTCTTTTCCAACTTACACTTTAGGCATCAGTCTCCCTCAGACCCTCCTAGACAGCATTCCTCTAAAAAAAGGAGTATTTTAAGTTTTATTTATAAACAGGTTTTGACTTAAATAATTCCAAATTCTCCTCCAGCATTGTAAAAAACTCTTCTCCTAAGACTCCATCATTTGACTTTGTCACCTTGAGAGTTGTTTAGTTTTAGGTAATCCTGTGAGGAGCAGGGAGTTGGACTCAATCATCTTTATGGGTTCCTTCTGAATTAAGATGATCTGTGGTTCTATGATTCCTACCTACATATGTCATAGCAATCAAAATTTTAAAGCAGCTCCATGTTCTAACCTGCTGTCTCTTGCAACTGTGATGTATTGGTTAAAGCAAGATGGAGCAAGTTATAAAGGTCTATTGTAGGCAAATTTAGTGCACATTAATATAATTTGTAGTTCATGATGGTCATTATGAATTGCACATTTTTCCCATCCATTTTAGTTCACAATTCAGTTAGAAGGAAAGCCTCCACATTCTCATGAATGTTTCCATTCTATTGTTCTTGGAAGCATATATTATTCTAGAACTCACATGTCATAAGTGTGGAATGTGTCCAGTGAGAAACACTGAATTTTTAGGAATTTTTCCAAAGTTCCAGAATAATTTTTTGTAACAGGTTCAACCACAGTGTTTATGAAGAGTGGTTTTTACTTACCTGTTCATCAAAATTTGAAAATAAAATTGGACCAAACTATTCATTTTTAGCATAGTTTGGATTACTGTTTGTCCTTGACTTATTGTACTGCTCAGAAAAATAATGCGAAGATGGACAAGATAAAACCATTGTCCTGACATCATTCTAACAGATGAGAAACACAGCAAGCCTGTGATTTGAACAGGAGTTGAGTATTTTATAGAGCATTACCAAACCCATGAATCAACCGAATTTCAAAATTTTTATTGCATTAATATGTGTAAGAATAAAAACAACAACCAAAACAGCTCTCTAGAGCAAAACTAACTCTCTTTATCTAATATGCTTCTAGCTTGAGACCTACTGATACAGATCTTCTTCATCCTTTTCTGCATGGGAGAGACTATGACGAAATTTTATCAATATACAAAAGTTAAATTTTAGTTGATTTGTACTGTTTTAAAATATGAAATCTTTAAAAGTTGATAACATTGAAGTTCTTCTGTTTTCCTTGTAAACACAAGCAGATACGTGAAACTTATCATTCAATTTTCAAGTCCTAAAGGAGAAGAAATGTCAAATTTGTATGTCTTCACTGAGGAACACAAGCAGTGTTTTAATGATTTTTGAAACTAATTATGTAATTGACTGAAATTAATACATGTTTCCATTCAAACAAGAAGCAGTTGCTTTCATCATCCATCCTATGTTGGTTAGGCTGGTTAAAGACAGAATTTGAAGATCATTAACCAATACTGAAACATATTCCCTCATGCTGTCCTTTTACAGTTTCAATTGCAAATGTACAGTTAAGGGGGAAATAATGGAAAAGGAGGAAAAAAAATCTTAGTATTATCAGGCATGGAACTGGCATTTTGAATTCAAGAACACTGAGCACCATTGTACCTATATATATTTATACACATTTATCGATATATATATATATATAAAAATATATACAGTGCCTGAATTACTATTTCTTTAGACTTTTGTAAATAAGCTCCTTCCTTACCTGGCACACAGCTGCTTGAAGCATTGCATCAAAACCTCCTTCAGGTGTATCAATATTCCCAGAAATTTTTTGTTTATTCACTGCATTTCTGAATTCTGCTATATTGTCAGTCAGGGATAGCACATGAATATAACCATGAGGAGGCATACAATCTAAATTGTAATCACTGTAAAAACCAAAACAAATCAAAAGCCTTATTTTTCATTTGAAGGAGATAAAAATATTGCATCCTCATTAACCCATAAAATCCTGGTACCAATACAGATGTAGGTAGCACAGGACAAGAAACAGAAAAAAAGAGCAATTCTATGTGAAATTAATTTCAGTGGGAAGTAGTTATAATTAACTACAAAAAATGTATATTATTTTGTATTTTATGGAATTGTGTGTATAATAACAGTTAATATACTGACAGTATATATGTAGTGTTTCATACAGAACAAAAATGCAACAAGAGGGATGGTATGATCTCAGGGAGTATATAAACCCTTTTGGAATATCTACAGGGTGATACAGCTTAGCTTTTCATTATCCCTGAGAAAGGACTATCACGCTGCAACATTAAGATCCTTTAATAGGTTGCTACACAGGCTACTGGCTCAAGCTATAATAAAATCTAAGTTCCTATATCCACTAGTGTTACGTAAATGTACATAAAATTAATATTGATATTTATAACAGCTACCTCATCAAAGAGATGAGAAAATCCATTTTCAGTAACATCACAGTAAAAAATATCTTTTCAAATTATGCATAAGGGAGAAAGTCTGATGTTTGTCGTAGGTAAGCTAGTGAAACACCACTTATAAAGGTCATTTATCTGGGACCCACTCACAGCCATGATTTATGGCACAAGTTGAAGTGCTCATCCATTTCAGAGATGCTGAGCAGGTTTCAATTCCCTTAATTTCTACTACATTCAGACTGGAACCTGCCCTCCTCCAACTCAAGGTGCAGTCAAAGAAGAGAAACTGGCATTGAAAGGATTAATACCTCTGCAGATGTCGACTTTTAGTCAAAATGCATCATGACCTAGAAATGCTAATCAATATCCACTCACTCTGTATAGATGGTCTAGATGACTGCTTTATCCACAGATAGTCACACCTGTAGAATGAATTCCACTACTAGGAACCAATTCAAAACCCACTGAAATCACAAAAGTTACTTAGGGACTTCACAGAACTCTAGATCATGTCTTCCCAGGAAAGGCAAGCAAGAAAGTATGAAGAATTTATATTCACTTTTCCAACTACTATCATACAGCTCTGAATGTGTTGTGAGTAATCTTGCTCCCCAAGGCGTTTTGGAAATGATCCCTCACTTTATGTATGTTGAACACAAGGTATAAAAGGCATGGTATGAAAAAGGAAATGCAGGCCAGAACATCTTTTCTATTTAAAAGAGGATTTCATTCACATTAGAACTGTAGAAGCTGATCAGAGGATTGCTTTTGTTCATTAAATGAGCTGAAAGGAACCACATAATGTTGACAAAAGTAGAGTTTTAAGGGAAGAGTTAATGAATACATGACCATACACTAGAAAGAACATGGGTCAGAAAGTACAAAACTTTGTGATGAATCTAGGTAGCATATCCAAAATAACCAAAACCACAACAGTTGACTTTAAAATTAAATACAAAACATAACCAAATATCCCAAACCAACATGGATATTGGCTTGTTCTCCTAAAGAAAATACAGCACATTTTTTCTGATACAGAAAGTTTTCCTGAAATCACTCACCAGGTGTTTCAGAAGTAATCATTGTAAAACAATTTTCATCATTTCCTTAGGAACTTTGTCAAAGAACCACGGTATAAGGAAACAAAGACAAATTCTGAAGAATTTAAAAATAAATATGTATAATGGATATTCGTGTCATTAAATACACGTCTCAGTGCTAAAGTAAATATAAAAAGACTACATACCTGCACTGGTTATGGATTCTACCTGGATGAATGCTAATATAGGGTGACACAGTTTTATCCACATAGGATCCAAATCCAAGTCGAAAATCAAGAGAAATATTCTCCATCTTTTTAGATAAAGCAAATCCAACGGAATTTAACTTTTCTATATTGTTGTGCATAGAAGCTGAGACATCAACTAAATAATAAAGATCCACAGGGTATTTCTCTAAAGGACGAACTTTTAACATAAAGTTTGCTTCACTTCCTGATTAAAAAAAGAAACAAGTAAGTTTATTTACTATTTTTGAATGGACATGCTTAAAAATACATTTATTTTTGTAGCAATCTCAGCATAAAGTTGTGTCAGCAAAGAGAAAAACAAACAAACAAGAAAATCTCCCAAGAGTAAATGAAACCTTGAAGAATCATTCAAAAATAAGCCATAAAGGGACATTTTGTACAACATCTTGGTTTTTTCTTCTTGCAGGAGCACTGTGCAATTATTGTAAAAATCTGACTTCTCCCCATTTTGTTTTAAATTCATGGTTATGCAATCCCTTTGGCATTATAACAAAAAGCAGTTGTGGCTCACAAAGGACACAGATCTGCATACAAATTGGGGTCAGTCACTTCAAGGTTGACACTTCAAAATATGTAAATGTATCCTGCAAATAGTTTGTCATATGACAGAATCTAAAACTACATATGCACCACAAGGACAGTGCAGCCTGAAAAACTCACATAAATAATGATACAAGTTTATCCCAAATTGCTTCCAAAGATTGGATGAGAAAACTCTGTAGGATGAAAATATATATTTTTTTAAAAAAGGTTTTAATCTAAAAATAAAAAAAAAAATCCATGTTTTGGCATATACAAAATAGAACTCTTATTTCAGAATGACAGATGTCTGTCTCTCCTGCAGTACCACAACACATTCTCATATGTAATAAAAATATTAATGCTTTGGAAACTGCTAAAACTAGTCCTCACATTTTTGCTTCCCTAATATTCTGTAATGTCAGCAAAAGGAGTTAAGTGATGAGTACAGACAGAGTAGGTACAGTAATGCATGGTTTCAAATTAGTCATCATTTTATGTCACCTGAAGTGTGAGCTCATAGCAGAAATGAGTTTAGGATCTTCATGTGACGAGTGGAGAATCTAATCCAGTATTGTGCAATGAAGATACAGCAAAGGACAGGAAGAAGGAAGATGCTACAGAAGAACTATGCAGGTTTTCAATAAAAACTATCAAAAGGTACATCCAGTACAAAGATCTGACTCAGAAAAGTTAAATATGCAAAAGTAATTTCTCCCGTTTCTTTGAACGTAATCCATCTGAAAATGTCAGGATTTGTCTGTATTAGGTCTTGCACGAGGAAAGCAATTTCAGTGTGCTGCAATTTATGTTTCCTCTTTGCCAATGTAAATTGAATTACTTTTTGTAAACGATCCTTGCAGGTCTCCAGTTTGCATATAGCAAGATATTGACTGCAGCTTTTATTTTTTCCCACATAAATCCTAAATGTTGAGTATATGTAAACAGTGTCAAAACCCCCAGTTTATTTATCAAAATATTTATCAAAATTTATTTATTTTATTTATCAAAATAAAACCATCTTTGTCTGCATGATTATACTGTATCCAACGTCTGTTTTGAGGAAAAACTATAGTGGTATATCTGTGCATTTTCCTGAGGCAGAAAATATGGGCAAGATATCTACATATAAAAAGTTTTTCTTCTGGAGTCCTTGGAATTTTATACTTCTGCCTCCCTGATGCAAGAACTTCTGCAAAGCATAAGAAACCCCAAACTTAATTTCATTATTTAATGGAAAAAAGTTTACTGAAACCAAATTTTAGAAAGCTAATTTTTTTTTCTATGAATCTGCTATGCCTTTGGAAATAAATGTTATTACAGACAGAGCTAGAGGTAGCTCAGTTCCTGAAACCATTTCTCAGTACAAAGCGGAGTATCAGTCACTTTGGAAGGAAAGTGGGGAAAGGAGAAGTGCTGATGTTACCTTGACAGTTTTATTATTGTAAGGAGTGAAAATGAGAACTCCTTTGTAATTTACACTCATGTAGATCCTTCCTTTTTCCCTAGTAATTGACATAAAATTATCATTTCCCCAGTGAAGATCAGCAAAATACTTCTCCCAAACACTTAATGTTTTCCTACCAAAGATTGATCCCTCTCACATATTTTTCTCCAATTATTCTTTGCAAAAGAAAGAAATAAATTAAATTTTATTGAGTGAAAGATAACCCTGCATCTTTTTATATCACCTTTACTTCTGCTGTTGGCTACAGCTTTTTTAGAGATAGAGAATGAACACTGATTTAATTAGACTTCAGCTGAGGGCAAATGGAGATATACTAGTTATAAAAAAAATTCAGGCAGTGAATACTTAAGTCTTCTTTAGGAATTCAGTCCTTTCTTACATAATGGTTTTCGTATTTTTTTAGTTGTCTAGTCAATGCACTTGAAAGTAAAGAAATAATCAAGAAGTTTATCAAATCATGAATTCAGTAATTATAACTCTACTTTCAGAAGGAAAGGTAAGGCAAAACTGTTAGTGTAAGTGGCTAAAGAATCAAGAAACTACATAAGAAAACAGGAAAGACTACCTAAAATTCCCTTTCCACTTATTACTTCCATTATTCTGACCTTTATCTGTGTTTGACAGAAACAAATCTTGCTGAAGATGACACTTGAATATGGGAGCAACACCATCACAGTCCTACAATACAATGTTATACCATCATTCTTCCAAATAATTATTCCAGATGCCTCTTCACGAAATATCTGTACTTAGAAGTATTGTTTTTATTTTAAGTTTACTATAATATCAATGTGTTAGAGACGACCCAACCTGGACGCAGTTGGACTGAAACTTTTCCTGGTGTCACTTGTATATTTGTTTCGTGGTCACTAGGTATTGTGACATGAACTGTAGGGTTTTCAACCAAATCTGATTGGCAGCCTCTTTTCATTAAGTTGAAAACAGTGTCACAGCGTCCCTTCTGTGTTGTGCCAGCCATGAAATCCTGTTTAATAAGAAACAAAAAGTACAAAACAATCTGAGCTGAAAAAAAACCTGTACTACCTTCAAAGGATGAAGAAAACCAAAATAATAGTCTTTGAAACAATAAAATATGCTACTATAAATGAATAAATCATAGAACAAGTTCATGAAGCCATATGTTTTTAATAATGGCAATGATGCAATATTTAAATTAGAAGTTAACCCTAATTGCCACAACGACCCTTTTCTACACAGAAAATTTTTTTTAATGAGAAATGGGATCTTGCACAATCAGAACAAGCCAGCTTTGGAGAAAAAGGAAATTACACACTGTCACTATGTCACTAAAAAAAGTTCTGTGCCATGCTATGAGCTCATTTTAGCAAGAAAGTGTCATTCCCACAACATCAAAACAGGTTAGTTTTCAGAAGAATCCACTGGTAATGTTACTCAGGCTAATATTTAATAGGAACAACAGAGGTCAGCTTTAGATTTAGCCAACCTGAATCTGTCTATCACACTACACAAAATCCAAAGACCTGCTGGACTATGTAATTTCAATTCTCGGAAAGAGGAAATCATGTATTATTACGGGAGTGGACAGTTTAAGATGCCACCAACATAAAAAAGCCCTTGTAGCAACAGGAAAGTGATTAGTAGAAGGATGATGTCAGAAGCAGCCCATCCTTTGCTGCATCAAAAGAGCAAACTTGCCAAAAATTGTGCCAAAATGATCCAATACAAAATTCCTTCCTGACCACTAATGTGATGATTAATACAATTCTGAACATAAAAAAACCCAAAAAAAAGACAAGATCCTTTGTAGTCTTTCAAAGTATCCTCTGAGCCAAAGCTGGAGACCAACCAAACAAAGGACAATTTCTGATCTTTCAGAGGCAAATGGGGAAAATAAGCAATCTAAAAGTGCATACAGTCAATTGTATGCTATATAATAGTCATCCAGACCTTGTAAAGACTAGAGGAAGCCCCTGAAGAAGGAAATTTGACAGTCATGTGTCTTGTTTTTCAAATTCAAACTCATTTTTGTAGTCTACCTCTGACATTTTTTCCATAACCTTCTTTATTGAAGACAACAGAGACTACTTCTTAAGTTACTGCTATTTATATACCCTTTTTAGTATATGCATATCAAAAAGCAAGATTTTTAAATGTATTATTATTAAATTTACTCTCATTACTGGTAATGACTAATAGATTTGTAGTGTTTTCTGAAGTCCACTGTGTGTGGGTATAAATTCAAAGCATCTCAAAAGTTCCTCACGGCTAATTATCTCATTAAAAATATTGCTCTGATGAAGCAGGCAGGCTAAGCTGCACTGCAGTATTTCCACCTGCAATAATAAGGATTTTGCTGTTCCATAACCATTAATGGTGTGCAGGTGAACCAGCTGTTTAAGAGGGTTTGACAAAGCCCTGGCTTCCATGAACAGCTCTCAGCATTGACTTGAGAAGTGAAGCAAGAGAAGCAGAGCAGAAGTGAAACTGGCCAAATCCACATGCCTAGTTAGAAGGGGACGTACTGCAGATCCACAGCACTGGAAAGTTAGCAAATGCTGTTCTGTGATAAATGCAGATGGAGGAGGATAAAGCCTTGTCCTTTGTAACACAGGACATGAGGCCAAAATAATGAACCCCTCCACACTGCAATCCATTGTGCCATCTACTCATGCCCTAAGCTTCCTCTGGGAAAACAAGCCCTGCATGCCTCTACCCATTCTTGCATTACTTAGCCTTGTGCCTTTGGCAGACTAAGTTAATAATTCCAAGACATAATATCTCACATATTGCCAGTGCCTTACACTCCTTATCTCAGCCAGACACACCCCAGGAACTTATCTACCTTCTCTGCTAACCTGAAAGCTACTACGGGTAATTTCCACATGACCTTACAGGGCATATGAGCTTGCGATTGTCAGCGATATTCTTCAAAAGCTTGTTCCTCTGAAGTGATTACTCAAAATCATGCTACCAACAGGGTTATTTTTTTTTCTGTCAAACAAAACCAGAAATTCCCATATCCTTACAAATACTTTGCAAAGTAACAATAATTTCAGGATAATTCTTGCAACCTAAGATCTACCTTCTGTGCTAAGTCTCAAAACTGATAGTTTCAAGTGTCAAAATGAGAAAAACATAATTTTTTCCATTTGTGATAGGATCATTGTATATGGTGAAGTCAAAGTCACCTCCACTGTTAGTACAACCTTTTGCTAAATTCAGTAGACATATATGTATAGACTTGTTTTCATATATGATGAGGACTTAATATAAAGTACTGATAAGTAATTTTGCTCTTGAAGCCAAAAACTGTTAAACTCTCAAAGCTACTGTAAGTCTGCCAAAGCTGTCTACAAAGCAGATGGAATGCATTAAAAAGGTCTCACTTTATTTAAAATTACTGCAATTTTCCAAATAAAAGATTGCATTTTCTCCTTTGGAAACAAAATAAATTTCACATGATTTCTCAGGTTCTGTCTCTAGGGATCATTTAAAGATTTTCTTGCTATTTCTCACTATAATTTTCTCAGTTTAAAAGTCTTTATCTTTATAAAGATCAGAAGCAGCTAAAATATAAAGTCAAATGTAATTAAGCAAAATGCCATACCTCTTGAGCACACCATCCACACTCGGGACCCAAAGCAAGACACTTTGTGCATGTTACTGCATTTGAAGTGGCACATCTGTTTTCCGCTGCAATGAAATATAAACCCAAACATTCATGATTTATGATGATATGTGAAATTGTAAAATACCTAATTTTAAACCACGATTTGAAAAATTACTTCTCCAGATTAAGAGTGATGACAGTGTATTCAAACAGAAGTAAAACAGAACAAAGAAATGGTGGTGAGGGAATACAATTTTCTTTTAGCTACAGTCTAGAACTATATGCACAGATTGAATAAACTCCATTCACAATTCACAAGGCCAAATTTTTAAGATTTAGAATAAGTCTGAAGTGAAAGTTTATCTTTGGCATGTGTCTTGCTGATTTATTGCCTAACAGAAAAAATTTACTAGGTAGCTTATCTTTTCGCAGACATTTTCCCTTTAAGTCATTTACACTTGACTGAATTATTCATTATTCACTCCTCATGAAACCCAAAGTATTTTCTCACCTTCTATAAATATTCCCCCTCTGCATATTCATTTTTGCAATGAATAGTTTCCCAGAAGAGGAAGATTTTCTTTTCCAGAAGCAAATAGAAATGTATCCAACACTACATGTGTGACAGATTGAAGACACATCATTCTGTACTAACAATTGCAAAAATTGTGCCTACTTACAAGTCTACCAGCGAAGTCCTTTATATCCTTTTCACATCTTTGTTTTATAGATTATTGCTTAAGTTACTACTCTTTCCTATGAAACTTTGGCAGTTGGTACTGAAAAGAAGAGTCTTTTCAAGGGACTTGGTCAGCTCAACTTGAATGCCAGCATTAGTGTATCCTTTCAGCACACTGAGCACAAGTCTCTTGCAGACCAGTGCACCTCTAAACAAGACAGAAGTCACCTGCTAAGAGTTATATGGAGGGCACAAAGTGCGCAGCTCAGTAGTAGTGCTGTTTAACAACACTGCTCTGTGGCATGTTCAGAATGCCATATTAGAAAATATACAGGGAACAAAAGAAATTTGATTTCTGCATACAAAAAAAGGCTATATCTGTTGATTGGTCCATTGTCATAGCATGTACCATCATATCAAAACTGATGAAAAGTTTGGATTTCATCCAAAGTTTTGGCTACACGCACTGTCTCTCAGATTACTTCTTTCCAATCTGCAGTAATAATGCAAACCATCTTGCTTTTTAGGTAATGAGACAAACTTCTCATAGTGAACAGCTGTACTAGGGAAATATGTACTAAAATACCTTTTTTTTAAAATGTTTATTTTGCTAAGATAAGATCCTGTATTATATAAACAGCTAGTTTTCATTAGGTCACTTAGAACGACGGCTGATCCAAGGAATTAATCACAGTTTGCACATTACTAGTATCAACAACACATATACCATTATCAGTATTAACAAGCCTAGTGCAGCACAATTGCAGCCTTAAACTGATAATGTGTAGGTTAGTGGCAATTTAAATAATTTCAAAGGTCAGACCTATATTTCTATTTCATATCAACTGCTGCTGCTGATTTTTGCCATGAAGGCAATGTGAGAAAAAAACCCCATAAATGAAAGGGAGAGACATAGGTATGATATACACAGTAAGTTGAAAAGCAGCCCAGGAAGGTGCTGGAATGTAGGGAAAACTGATTAAGGGTGGGAGAGGTTGGTAGTGATAAATAAAGGAGGAGTTGCTAAGGAGAGAGAAAAGAACAAGACAAAATCCAAAAGGTTTTTGTTTAGTTTTTTGTTATAAAAACAAACACAGCAAGTTTTACTTGGATGTGAAATGAGAGCAAGCTCATTCAGCACTGACACAATAAAACATTTTTGCATTTATAAGAAGATAGCAACTGCACTTTATATTCTGCAGTCTGAAAGAGCAGAGCTGGAGGCCATAGAAAATGTTACCACATACTGCAGGAGAGGGAAAAAAGTGTGAAGATTTCAGGTAGGTATTGACATTCACAGGGTTGTAGACCTTGCCACAGATCCCTTTCTAGACAGTATTCATAAAGTGCAAAGACTCAGAATGAAAAGCTGTTGAAGGACTAAAAATAAAAGGAATGTAATTGTTCTTGGCACACAAACAGCCCTCCCATCTTCAACTGGGTATCAAAGACAGCAGAGATAAAAGGCATTATAAGAAAAAGAGAGTAAAGTGATAGATTCAGTGAAAGTGTCAAAGGACAAGGAAAAATATAAGTTGCTGATCTGCAGCACAATAGTGGTTTTAAGACCACCATGGAAAAAAATAGGGAGAAAATTACAGGAACTTTCAACTTAATATCCATTGTAAGAGACAGAGCTGTTCTGATAAGAATAATTTCAACTTAATATCCATTGTAAGAGACAGAGCTGTTCTGATAAGAATAAACAGTTGACATGAAAAAATGAGAAATCTGTGTTTCTAGCTATTGAGATAAGGAATAAGGAACATTAATTCCTCGTCATTGCAATCAGTAAACCACGTAAGACAAATAATAAGTATGGCCTAATTAATTTCCTGCAATAATATCTGAGACTCCTTTCTTAAGACATATAATCTGCAAAACACGTACTTTAATTTAAATGCCACTGACCACATAACAAAACATTAACACCTTTTTGTAATATGCACTTGCTAAAAAACCCAACAGTATGTGTCTATGTGCCATTTTCCAGACACATCGGAAAACTGACTGAAAAATAACTGTCCCAATTTTTTTCTGTATGGTTAGTTTTTTGAATCTATTGAAACTTGACTTAGTTTATTAATACAGCCTATCTAGTAAAATATAGGGGTGTCTGTGTGCCTTTGTAAACTTCTAAGACAGAAGTTTACAAAGAAAGATTTCTAAACTTTGTAAACTTTCTAAGAAAAAAAGATCTTAAAATCTAGTGTCAGTGTGATCATGGCAGATAAAAGGGTTTAACAAATGAATATACAGTACTGCTGGATGCAAATCTCTTTGCTGATAACTCTCCAGTCTCAAGAGCTCCATTTTCACAACATGAAGTCACAGATTGGCTATAGACAAGCTTGGTACCATTGGAGCAAAAAGCTGAAATTTTTTTTAATAAAGAGAAACTTGAAAAAGTTGAATTAATTCCTTTATTTATTATTCTGTCTACATCACTACTCTGGTTCCCAAGTACATAGTCCCTTATAACAGTTACATTTATGGACATGCCTTCATTCATTAAATATTTATTATTTAGTTGTAAGCCTACCGTAAAACCATAACTGTTTAAGTATAAACTTTTCAGTTGCTTTAAAAAAATCATGGTAAAGCAAGAAACATTTTTTTATGAGTTGGCTCAAAAAAGAACTGAGATTTTTCCTGCCACTTCACCAAAAACAGAGTCCAGACAAGACTGAGTTACTGTTCAGCCAAAGCTAAGGGCTAGTTTCTACTGGCTTAGTTATAACTGATGTATGCCAAAAGGTATTTTTGACAAGGGCCAAATTCTCTGCTGGGAACTGCAGAGGCATATGCATATAATAAAAAGTGAGTGCATCAGGTTAAACTACACTTTTCCAGCCTACTCCACAAAATTACAGCCGTGCTCCAACAACTGTAGCTATTTACAGTGATCACAGGTGTGGCAAGCCTAAACTCTCTGCAACAAGAGGGATCAAGACAAGGCAAACATCATATATGTTATAATTATATCCTGCCTCCTTATTATGAAAGTAACTTTATCACAATCAGGGTATTTATCTCAGAGATGAAAAAACAATAATGCACTCTGGAGTCTGAGAGAGGATGTTAAACAGGTTTTCAAACAGGCAGCACTTTGTTCAAGTACAGCCAAGAATTCGGATTTGTATCACCTTCACTGTTGGTACACGCTTGTGCTGGCTTTGGAGGGTGTACCATTTGCTTTCTTAAAAGAGAAAGCCAAAATATAGCTAGAAGCTTATACTCCCTGATCATGGCCCTCAGACTGGTGAACACTCATCAAGGCAAGAAGATGGGAAATTATCCAGCCTCTACAGAGCTGCTTTTCCTTCAGTTGTGCATCTAATCTTGTTCTAGGGCAGCAATCAGCCAGGCTATCCCTCTGCACAGATAATGAACGAGGCCCTCAGTAACTCATGTATAGCATCATTTATGAGGAAAGCTGCAGCTTTTATGCAACGTACTGCAGTTACCTTCACCCTTCTGTCTTCAGAACAAAGCAACATGACCCTGTAGAGGGAACAGACAGTGTCTGTCCCACCTAACACATGGTTTCCTGATTCACTTTGGCTGAGTGAGAAGGTACAATGAAAAGCATTATAAAAATGATACAGGGGAGGGATTATTTTTCCATAATTATTGTGTCGGACATTTACTTGCTCAGATTACAGGAAAAAAATGAGTGCCTGTGCTTTAACTGCCAATCCTAAAACCTAATCCTGGAATTAGGGATTTTTCCCCCCTTTTTTTTTTTTTTTCCAAACAAAAAATAATTCTCTCTGCCTTTTGTGTCATGCTTAAAAAAAACACTATGTTACCACCAGATTTTCCAAGAAGATTACAAGGTATGCCTCAAAATCAGCTTTAAGAGGTACTCAGCCTTGCCCAGGAAAGGAGATTTCAGCTTGAACACTGTACACTTTTTATGCTTTATAATGAAATCTTAAGATTACTTGAGAAGAATACCAAACAACTTTTCTTTCCTCTGTCTTTTTTTCTATTACATATGGGATTTGTTAATTTGTTTCACTTCTCCATTACTGGTTGGGCACTTTAGTTTCACAACTCAGACAGAAAGAAACTAAGCCACACACTGATTTTAAAATGTTTTTTACCAGCAACAGAAGAAGCAGTAAACTAAAACTCTGCATGGCAGAGACGTGTTTTTGCTAAGAAAATAAAGGCGTGTAAAAGAAAGGTACAAAACATGATTGGCACTGTTAAATTCTGAGCCCTCAAAAAATACTTCTGTAAACCTGGCAAATGAGTAAAAACACCTTTCCATTGACACAAACAAGCAAAAGAAAAAACCCAAACCAAACTAATCAACTGTTAGTGTTCCTAAAAAGAAAAATGGAGTATAGTAGAAGAGATAAACCATAATGTGGTTACAGAGATGGTAAGAGGTAGAAGCGAGACATGAATAAGAAGTCTTTGCACATCTAAATAAATGCAGTGAAAAGAATCACTAGTGAACAAGTCCTGATAACTGATAGGGGCTTTCCATTCATAACTCTGCCAATATACCTGTCCTGAGAGTTTTGGGGTTCCCAAATTAATCTGCATTACGGTATGAACACAGTATCTTTTGAACATGAGGGTCTTTAGTGAGAGCTACACAGGTGATTTAAAAAGCCATTAAAATGCAAAGCAATACAGTAGCCTGCCTTGCCTGAGTTTGTGTCTTTGTAAAACATGCAAGAAAAAACACCAAGGTCTTCCTTTTTTTGCACATTGTGCAAGGTCTGAGTGACGCCACTGGAGAGAGCTGACGCTGGATTCAGCCGAACAGTGCAAAGACAAAAGGGGAGGACACCTCTGTCAACACAATATTAGGAAAGCCCTGGCAGAAAACAAGAGTCATAGATGATGCAGGAGGATAGAAAATGAGTAAGTCTGCTCTGTAGTGGCATGTGGACATGGAGTTCCCAAGAAGTGTATGGACACTTCTGTAATTAGAGAACGATATTGATACTAAGCTTTGAGCAAATTATGTGAGGTTCAATAAGGGGGAGTGCCAGGTTCAGCATTTCAGTCAGAGAAACCCCATGTGATGCTATACAGGCTGGGGGCAGAGGGGATGGAAAGCTGCTAGCAGAAAAGACATTGAGGTTCTGTAGTGTGTCCAGAGAAGGGCAATGGAGCTGGGGAAGGGTCTGGAGCACAATTCTTATGAGGAGCAGCTGAGGGAGCTGGGGTTGTTTCTACAGAAAAAGAGGCTCGAGGCAGGCCTTATCACGCTCTACAGTTACCTGAAAAGGATGTTGCAGCGAGGTGGGGGTAGGCCTCTTCTCCCAGCTAACAAGCAATAAGACAAAAGGAAATGACCTCAAGTTGTGCCAGGGAAGGTTTAGACAGGTATCAGGAAAAACGTCTTCACTGAAAAGGCTGTCAAGCCTTGGAACAGGCTGCCCAGGGAAATGGAGGAGTCATCATCCCTAGAAGTATTTAAAAGATATGTAGATGTGGTGCTTAGGAACATGTTTCAGTGGTGGGCTTGTGCTGGGTTAACAGTTGGACTAGAGGATCTTAAGGGTCTTTGCCAGCCTAAATGATTCTATGATTCAAGGAGATACTCCTGACACTCTCTGAGTGTCTTACCTTCATCTCTCTGAAAAGTTCCAACATTTACATGAAGGTTGCACATCATTCAAGATGAAGACTTGGGGAACATAGGCCTCAGACAGATGCATAGCAACCCAGGTTTTTAATGTATATATATCAATTTCAAAGATTTATTTTTATTTATTTTCTCAGAAGGATGTATATAACAGCGTTTTAGAAAAGGTACTACCCAAAGTAGCTACTGGTATCACAGTTAGGTCTCACAAACACAATGTTCAAACCACAGCCTCAGACATGGCCTTGACTATGAGAGACAGAGCTATTGACTACTCCAGTCTGACTTTGTTCCTGAGCCACAATACAGAATGAAAACAAGCAATGCAACCTTGAAATTTTCACAACACAATTTTTGTTTCTTGGCCAACTTTACTTGTAGCCTCTCCTTTCTATGAAACTTCCTGCTTTTCTGGGAGATAGTTACATTTTGTTGATGCAATTTATGCCTGCAAACAATGAGTCAAAGACTACTTGGCTTCAGAAACTAACCTATCCTGTCTCTTGCAAATAAAAACATACAGGAAAATTTACTAGGATTATATCATTAAAAGATACTCATTTCCCACAGTCATAAAAGCTAATGCTTTTATGGCACAGGTTTGATGGTCCTGTTTGCACAGCTTTACACCAATAAAAATGCAAAGCATGTGAAACCAGAGGGCTTTTTTTTTTTTATTAAATCCCTTGATTTCAAGGAAACTTCAAGATGTGTGGAGTTAATTCTGTTTCCTAGGATGGAACACGGTCATAGGAATCATTGTACTCCAGTCATTTACAGCTGCTAGAAGCTCCCTTGGAGTTGACCAGCTTGAATACAGTAATGCTGCTCGAGCAAAGCCTGGAATGGCTACTGCCATACATCACTGCTAATTGAATTTCTTGTGTATTAGTAAGCACTGCTAGCAAGTAGCAAGCACTGCTAGCAAGTAGCAAGCACATCAACAGCCCTGAATGGTTGGTATGTTCCTGTGCATTCTATAAAGTCTTACCTAATTAGGAGGTCATAATGGTTATAAAGGTAGATAAAAATGACTATTTTTTGCCTGCTTAAGAAGTTCAACTTTGAATAAAAGACAAGCCCAAGCTTTATCTCCCACCATCTTCTACAGCTCTACCTCCTCAAGCCAGGCTTCCAACACCCAATTGTTTCTCTAACATACCTTTTTATTGTATATCTAATCATCACCAAGTTGCTGCTTTCTGCCCTACAGGAGCATGACCTCTCCCTGGCACTGTGTCTTCATTCACAAACCCAGCAGCAGCGCAGAGGATGGGCAACTGCTGAGAATAGCTCAGAGCTATTTCTTCCCACACAGTGTCACCAAAGACAACCTGAAAGATTCTTTGTCCATAGCAATGCAAACAGCTTACTTCACTCTCTTTTATCTGCATATATGGTGGTTTGGAACAAACCTACTCTGCATTTTAGACCGTAATTCCAAAAGCTGACAACCTAGTGGAAAAAGTCCCTCAGTTCTGAATACAAAATGATAAACTGAATTGTGCTTCTACAGAACATTTTCCTGAAACAAACCAAAAACCCCAAACCAAAAGCTGTGCACATGGGTATTAGGGAGACATGTCAGAGTTAAAACAAAACACTGAACGCATAATACGTAGTTTACACTCACAATGAGAAAACCTCAAGAATATTAAATAAAAGCTAAGACTTCAGAGAGGTATCAGAGAGGATAACCACCACTCCTTAAGGACTTGTAGGTAGTCCACAAGATTGGGAGGAGCATTTATTCAAGAGGGCTATTTAAAAAAATGTTACTGTTTTCTACAATACCAAGTCTCTAGTATTTGTTATTTCAGTAATTTGCTTCTCAAGAGGGTTTTCAATCTCCAAAGATGGTTATTTGCCCTAAGACAAATTGGTAAAAACTTTCTGGTATTTTTTCATAATTAAAAACCACAAAACCCAACCCACCTGTCTAGGAACAGACACTGGCCAACCTTTATTTTAGGTTTAGCCTGTTAAATTTTTATAATTTGGGGACAAAGATTACACAAAACATGACTGTGGGTTATAAAATATGCAGACTCCCATACTAGCTATAACTACAGGTGCACACAGACTGAATGCAAGCTTCTGCTTGTGTTCCTTCAAGGAAGTATTCACATATGTGTATGGTCTGCAGGTGCAGCTTAAATGCTCTCTAAGGGACAGACTTCAAACACACAAATTCTAGGTTTTAAACAGGTAGTGGTTTACTTAATGCTCTGAAGTACTGCCACAACATTTTTAATAGCAAAATGCACTCCAACAGCTTTGCTTAGATTGGAAGAGCCTGCTTGCTGATGTCATTAGTTTTATTTAGTAATTTTGTGCCATTTGTGCCAGTGTGTAAGTTGTTCCAAGTTTTCTTATTTCCTGGTAGTCTTGTTTGAACAAAAAGATGGGAACTTGGTCGTTTCTAGGAAGAAGCTCCCATCTGAGAGAAGCAAGTTGTTCTCAGCACAGTACTAACCCCTTTCACCCTGCAGAGATAACATGGAAATAAATCGTATTCTCAAGTAGAGAACAAACAGTATTCACTTAGCCTAATTTTCTTGAACATTGAGAAGGAACAGAATTTATTTTGGAAAGGACAGTTACTGGTTTAATCAGACTTGAACTACTTTCGTGATGCCACCATACATCACGCAGCTGTATTCGTAACACGGCTACAACTGAAAAATACCAAAAATACTTAAGTCTTCAAGATCTGAACCCAGTGAAATACTGCTGCTATCGACCTAACTCCCAAGACAAGACAGTGGGTAGAGAAGAGGCCTGAAGTAAAATAAAAATCAAACATCCAGGAACATCATTCCACCTGCCTGACACTACAGAAATTTCCTCCTCCAATAATCATAGTTAAAATCTTTGTCTCAGTATCTTTTGATGACCATAAATACTTCAGACTCTTTATTATTGTCACCATGAGTAAATACCAAGAAGTCACCACAGGCATATGACAATGAAGTCATGGGAAGCAGAGAAACATATAAAGAAAAAAGTCAATTATGAGCTTTGCAAAGTTTTCAATTTAGGCCAATTTAGCCTCAGCTAGAAGTTGCTTTTTTGGCAGCTTTCTAATGCTGTAAATTCCGATCATCCTGAAACACTTACATTTTGCTCAAGGGGTTATTCTTGTTCTGCCACCAGAACAAGGGGGAATCCTGAATGGCTGGCAAGAAGCTTACTTTTCTTCTTGGAGGAAGGTTCCATTACAGTGTACAGTGAACTAATTCATTAGAGCCCCACTTCCTTCCCAGAAGTTAAACTAAATAGCCCAAGTCCATTTATGTAAACTGCCAAAAGAAAAAAAAAATTAATAAAGTTCAAGTACTTAGAAAGGAATAACAGACCATATCCTACTTTGTCCATCAAAAATTATGTTTGCTTAAGCAGATGAGAAAGAATTATTACATCTTTCCACTGGTTAGACAGAAATCAGAAATTAGTAGTGGAGATACAGGAACTTTGAAAACAAGATTTTGCTGAAAAGGACAACACAAGTAGAATGAGAAGCACCAAGGCCTAAATAATTTTATTTAAAAAAAACCACAGAAAGTTTATTAACACAAGGCAACCAATATTCTTCTCCAGCTTTCTGTTTTCAGTACATTCATCATGAGAAGCCAAATTTAAACCAAGATGTCTGGATAACCAGTTACAGTAAAAGCACTGAATAGTTCACATACATAAATTTCGAAAATATAACATATGACTTTAGTGCCATTAATATAGTTTAAGAATACTGACAAGCTTTAAAGCTCAGGGTACCAAGCTATTCCACTTGTCCTTCTTATCCTGACAGAACTATTAAATCCCAATCACTGCCTAACATACACCTATCCTGATCTAAAAAAGTATAGTTTTTCTAAGGGTGTTTTTTAAAATGTACATTGTTGAAAAAAAAATCATGTAGGTAATGCAGTTTTAACTTGTACATTAAGGTTAATATTTCTTACATCAGATCTATTCATAGAATCAAGGACAGAATCAGAGTCATTTAGGTTGGAAAAGACTACTAAAATCACATAGACCAGCATTTAACGCAATACTGCCAAGTCCACCACTAATCCTCTACATTGATACATATATATATATATACACACATTAAAAGCCTGAGTTCATATGCACCTGTCTGAGGCTTCTGCTCTTCAAGTTTTTGTCCTGAATGATTCCACCCTCATGTAAGTGGTGGAACTTTTCAGAGATGAGGCTAAAACACATGTAGGCTCAGGAGTACCTCCTTGAATCATAGAATCATTTAGGCTGGAAAAGACCCTTAAAATCCTCTAGTTCAACTGTTAACCTAGCACAAGCCCACCACTAAAACATGTTCTTAAGCATCATATCTATGTGTCTTTTAAATACCTCCAGGGATGATGACTCCTCCATTTCCCTGGGCAGCCTGTTCCAAGGCTTGACAAACCTTTCAGTGAAGAAATTTTTCCTGATCTCCAATCTAAACCTTCCCTGGCACAACTTGAGGCTATTTCCTCTCATGCTACAATTTGTTACTTGGGAGAAGACACCCAGAAATGTGAGGTCCCTGGTTTCTAAGTAAGAACTTACAAAAATAATGATGACTCTGACTTTCTGAAAAAGTCTTGATATATATCAGCAGCCCATGCCAATTTGCACAATTTGTAAATAAAATATCTTTGTTTTTTCTTCTCCTACTGTAGATTAGTAATTAGTTCAAATTGTCCCAAACTCAAGACACAACATGGACAAGTCATCACAAATTCTTCATAGGGATTTGAAAAATATTACCAGCATTTATGTACTCTGTAAAGGGAGATTATAATCTGACATTTAATGTCCGCTTGTTGAACATACAACCACATGGGGGTCATTTAACGAAGATTTTCTTTAGCTTTCATGAAATTCACATTCTGACATCTTTCTGATGGTCTGGGGAAGTAAATTAAACTTAGACTGTATTTTAATGGAGAATCAATTTTATTCACTCAGGCCTCTTGACTAATGGGGTATAATTATTTGCTTTCTCAGTTGTTGCAGTCCTTGAAAGTTTAAGGGCCAGAAAAGAATCAGGTGCCTCTCCAAACTGTAGAGTATTTCTGCTGCATGCAATCTTCAGACTGCCTTGACAACTTTCCTCAGCAACAGCATGTTCAAAATGACAGAGACAACCTTCCCAGAGCATCAGGAGTATAGTTACTGCTCTTCTAGTTCATAAACTGCCCCTCTCCTCTCTTTTCCCAGTCTCATCTCAAAACATCTGTAGCATGAAAATATTGTAAATACTACACATGCAACTACCAGTTTCATTCAACCTGTAAAAACCATAGAATAAAAATACCCTTACCATATAAGCCCCCGAAGAGAAGTGAAATTGCAACAAATTATGAGAAGCGTACAATTTGCAAGCAAATATGGGCGAATTATTGGCATAATACGCTTCTTGAACAATGCACACATAAACAAACCTCCTCCTCACTATTCCTCAGAACTGCAACCTACAGCCCTCTCAAACTCCCAGGTTGTTTTTCCCAAAGGCTGGTTCCCAAAGGTTCCCGAAAGGTTGGCTTTACCAAAGATGGTCCATTACCCTTAGGGAGCATATCACCCACGCAGACTCAGGAAATTAAAAATGGGTTTTCTCTTCTTCTTGGATTGTTTTAAGCCTCAGGAAAAGCAGAACTGGCTCAGTGTTGAGTATTCCATACAACTCAGCTTCTTCCACTGAGTCTCAAAAGAAAATGGGCTGCATGGGCACACAACAGAATCAACAGACAAACACCAATTAAAGCCATCATGATGTATCTTTTATTTCAGACCTTTTTGTGTGCGTGCATGTGTGCCACAGGACATTTCCTGACCACCTCTCTTCAAAAACTGTTCTTCCACGGGTGGTTGAATAGCTTTTCTTATTCCTTTGAGAAGTAACACAGTAATGGTTTATGAAACTTTCTTACTAGGGGGAACACACACAGAAATCTGATGTGACAAGAATGGTGAAGCACCAAAGACCTTGACGGGAGAAAATTAATGAAACAAAAGTCATGCTATTCGCATAAATCAATTAACAACTGACCCTTTCATGATCACAGATCCCCCACTTTCCCCAGTGGTCTTGCCAATTGACACACTCAAGAAGACTGAATGTACCAACTTTTAAAGTTGGTATTTAAAGAGATCTGTCAATCTCAACTACCTAAGAGAATTGCTGCGTGACTGTTCTCTAAATCAGAGATAAAGATTTTCATGCCATCCCATCCCTATTTGCACATCACAAGTACACTCTGTTTACTTGAGCTTCATACAGGAATAATTCCATAGATATTTTGGAAAGCACCAAATACCTTAGTTTTCAGATTTTAATATTAATTATAACTGGTTTTGGGACACTGCTAAGGTTTGAATCAATATCCTCTGTTAACCCTGACCAATCAGTCATTCTTCAGTATTTAAGCCCCACATAACCCATGTGCTTATACAGCAGATAAAAAATAAATTTCAACAGTCAGTTTCTGAACACGGCAAGGGAACTGACTGTCTTCACTGAAGTGAGCACTTACACAACTGGTTAGCACAATGCATACACACTGCTGTAGAATCCAGCTTTTATTCAATTCGCTGGTTTACATCTTTAGGAGTTTGTCAGGTTTCAAAGTTCAAACATAAATGTAGGGATCTGTAGAAATCCCTACAGAACTAGCTTGATTCTTATGTCAGGTATTTGTTATAGTTGGCTTACTGAACTGCAAATTTCCTTTTGGTGAGACTTACTGAACAAGGGACTCTTTGTAGAAGGCAGCAACACTACCCTTTTTATCTGAGCTTACAGAACCTGTAATTTGGGAATTGCAAATTTACAGCATTGTGAGATTTCCTTTTGCGTTCCTTGTAACTTCAAACACTGGGCCAAATTCTACCTTTACTTATCCCCAAGCAGTGACTCATCCCTCAAACTGCAGTTTGCAGAACAAATACCTCAGGTAGTATCAAGCTGTCCATTTTTCGATTAGAAGAGCCACAAATGGTCCAGGAAGAATGAAATAAATTTGAGTTCCTTGTACATTTCATATTAATTCCAGTCTCTTTTAGAACTGAAGATTCAATGCAACAGATATGCAGGTTCTGCCAACTCTGCACATAAAAAAACTGAACTTGCTGATGGCACGGGAACAGCGCAATGCTTTTCTCCATGCCCAGCACTGCCGATGCAGAAGCAAAGAGGAGTGGCTGCTTGAACAAAGCCATGCTGCCAAATATCTGTACATGGAGCTGCTGCCCAGTCTCTCTCGAAGCAGCCTGCAGACATTCAAAGAATCCAGGTGGTGCTGCACTGGCTATCACAACCAAATGTAAAAATCACAAACAACACTAATAATAACAAAAAATTTTACGTGTTCATTCACAGAAAAACAAAACACTCTTCTTGCTTCAACTGTGACTGTAGCCTGTAAAGTGATTATGTATGAAGGAAAGAATTCAGTGTGCCTTTCAGCTTTCATGAATTAGCAGAGGTTTCAAAAGAAAAGGAAAAAAAACAAGGTCTATCTGAGTTACAGTCTGCCCAATCTGAGAGCTGTTGTCACAATAAACACATAACCCATGACGCATTGCCCATATATATTTTCACTATCAAGCACAACAAAGACAGCAAGCATCCTTTGGCACAAAAGCCCTCCTGTGGCATAACCTCCCCCCTGTGGCATTCTGTTCTGATGCATTATTTGCACTAGTGTGTACCCAGGAACTACACTCATGAGCAAGCACAACACTGCATTCAGGCACAGAACCACCCTCTTCATAAAGTTTCAATTAGCCTTTCAACTCAATAGCACTGCATAAAAAAGAATCTGGGATACTACACACAAGATGGCATGTTTCATAAGAAATTTAATAATATATTTTATTTTTCCTATTGACATTTAGTTTGGTTCTGAATTCAAAATATGAAGCCAAAAAAGCAAAATAAATTATCTTATGAAAGTTAACAAATTATTCCATTGTTTTTAATAGCACTGGGCAAATCCTACTGAATTAGGCATGAATTTGTCACATATGCAATAAAGAAGTTAAGACTAATACATTGTTCCCATTGTAAATCTTAGTTTTAGAAGTTACATGTTAACATTTTAAATCAACTCCAGGCTTAAGCTTGGAAATGCCAATTATTCCACAAGCAGAAAAAACTACAGAAAGATGACTGACAACCTGATCTACTTTGACCACTGCTAGCCAAATAAGATCCTTTATGAAAAAATTGACTAACCTGCTTGCTATGTCAACTGCTGTACTATCTAAGGTACTTTTGCACAAACTCCTCTCACCCTGCACACATTAAAACTGATGCCCGGGGCTTTGGGAAGCTATTCCACAACGCGAAGGGTTACCCACATTTACCAGAGCCTTTTTCACCCGGGGACCGTAGCTCCCGGGGAACTGTCAACATGCACGTTATCCCAAGGTAAACAGAAGACAATCTTCTCGTAGTTCTATCCCTGTTTAACCCTGCCACTACATGCCATATAAACGACGTAAACCAGAGTGTTACCATCGCCAAGAACTGTCCATCCCTTGGAACCCCCGGGCGGGTCCTCTTCATGGAGCGTTGCAGAGGGTGCACTTCAGGACCCGCAGCACCCTGGCGTGCGATACTCCCATGGGCTTCCCGGGAGCTACCACGGCTCCCTAAAGGCGGGACGGCCCCCGGGGTGGACAGTTAAATCACGGGCTGGCACTGGCGGTGTGAGCTTTGGGCAGGGGCCGGCCGCTCCTGCCCGGCTCTCCCTGCAGGTACCGTCCGCCCGCCAGCTCGGCCCGTCCGGCCGGCGTGTGCCGGTGGCGCCGGGCGGCCCCAGCTGTCAGCGCTGTGTCCCAAGGCAGCCGCCGGGCCCGGGCAAGCCCCCCGCGCACGCACGGCCCCCGCGCCAGAACCGAACCCAGCCACAACCCCAACCAGCCGGGGCACGGCGAGCAGCCCCGAGCGCTCGGAGACTTACAGCGCTGGCAGAGTCCCGGCACGGCCGCCAGCAGCCGGGCCGCCCCGAGGAAGGCTCCGGGGCCGCGCTGGCACCTGGGCACGGAGACGATCCCCGCGGTGAGGCACGCCAGCAGCGGCACCCACATCATGCGCCGCTGCCGGCACCGCTCCCGCTCCCTCGCCCTCTTCT
The DNA here is from genome assembly GCF_020740725.1 of Corvus hawaiiensis. Lineage (NCBI taxonomy): Eukaryota > Metazoa > Chordata > Aves > Passeriformes > Corvidae > Corvus > Corvus hawaiiensis. The sequence continues at coordinate 49,111,448 of NC_063213.1, forward strand.
CGGGGCCGTGTCTCTGCGCCTCGGCGCGCTCAGTCCCGGCCCCTGCGGGGGCGGCGGCGGCGGCGGGGCCGGGGGAGGGGCGGCGGCGGGCTCGGCACAGGTAGGGCGCTCGGCGGGGCGGGCGGGGGCCGCCGTATCTCGGGGGCAGCGCCTGCCGCGCCCCCGCGCCCCGCCAGGGCCGCCCCCCCCCGGCAGCGGCGGGGCCCCGGCCGAGCGCGCAGCTTGGCTCGCTCCATCCGCCTCTAGCCCGGCGCGCCAGGGGCGCCTCGCCGCCCGCCCTGCCCGGGGGGCGCGGGAAGGCTCCTGGCACGGCGCAGGGAGCGGTGGCGGCGGCTCCGCACTTCCCTCGGGCGAAGAGGGCGGCTGCCGGGGGGGCGGGGACAGCCGCCCCCTGCCCGCCCCCGCCGGGGCCAGGTGGGCGCTGCCCGCCGCCGTCCCGAGCCGCCGGCGGGGCCGTTTCTCCGCGCCGCCGGGACGGGGTTTGCCGAGGACGGGGAGGGGAGGACAGGCAGGGGACCGCGGCCGGCGGCGCTGCGCGGAGCTGTCCGGCCCCACCACGGAGGGTGCGCGCCGGGCCCGCGGGTCCCCGCGGGTTGCCAGGAGACGGCAGCGGGGCAGGTTCCGCGGGCGGGAGTGCGGGGGCGGGCCCGGCGGTGAAGTCACTGCGCCCGCCCGCGCCTTTGTTCGGCGGCGGCTGCGGGTCGCGGCTCCCGGAGCTCGGCACGGCCGCTGAGCCGGGCGGGGAGACGGGCGAAGGCCGCGGGCAGGGCGCTTCGCCGTCAGCCCCCGGCGCACCTCGCCGGCTGCTTCGGCCCCGTGGCAGCCGCCCCACCCTGCCCCGCCGGTGGGGCCGGCCCTCGCTCCGTGTGACCCCGCCGCCGTTCGCTCGTGCGACCCTCGCCGCCGTCACCTCTTCTGCACCCCGCGGCGCTGCCCCCCGGCCCCAGGAACGCCACCGTTTCCCCCCGGGGGCGTCCCGCTGGCAGCAGCGCGCCGGCCCCTGGTGCGGGCCGGCAAAACACCCCTTGTCACTTCATGTCACCTAAAAAAACACCTCCTCTCTTTTACCGCCCCCCCCGAATGATTTCTGCCCGGAGTTTCCACCCCTCCGGGCGCAGTGGGAGTAACGCAAAGGTTAACCGTGTCCGGAAAGTACCGCGCCGTGCGGGCCAGGAAAGCCCCGCCGGGCCAAGGTGCGACCTTCGGCGGCCGCCGCCCCTCCCCGCCCGGCCCGGCCCGGCTCCGCTCCCCGGCCGTCCTGCAGCTCGTGCTCCTCTAGAGGGCTCCGCTCCCCGGGGAGGCTGTAGGTGGAGCGTTTTGTCGGCAGGTAAAACCCACCTGGGCTCCTCGCCCTGTCACACGCCGGTGGCCGGGCCCCCGCCCGGCTGCGTTACGGGGTAGGTGTGCCGACCTCGTGTCTCTGATGGCCCGTCCTGTGGCATCCCTTCATTTCTGATACCAGCAACAGGTGTCGGTGCACGCAGGATCCTAGAAGGATCTCTATGCCTCATCCAAGTCTGCCTATGCAGGGTACAAGGTTAGTAAATCCTGCAAGTGCAGCCAATGTGAATAATGTGCTGTTTCACTGTCTTTACGAATGAAGGGCTGCAGAAGCCTTTTCAGATCCTGCGCTAAGCCTTGAAGAGCTATGGATGGTTTAGTATCTGAATGTCAAATGTCAGAAACTGAACGTGGTGGGTTTGTTCAAGAGTGCTGAGGAAGAGTTGGCAGTGAAGCAATCCTGTGGTCCCACTCTTGGGAGTTTTTAGATGATGTATCTTTTTTTTTTTTTTTTTTGCTTCATTTTGGAAAAATCCCCTGTTTCAGACATCTGACTATCATTCCTTGAGTGGTCACAGCCCAAATGGGGATATAGGATGTGAGAAAGCCGTATGCAATGACAGTCAGAAAGAAGTGTAGCATCTACAGGACTTCAAATCTTGTGGCATCCTTAACCTAAAAGCTCTATGATTTCAGAGGTCACAGTCGCAAACACTGTAGGTAGAGAGCTACATGTCCCTTGAGAACTCAGTTGGGTGCTATTTGAAATAAGATACAGTGGTGACAGGTGAACTAAACTCAATTTACTCCTGTTGGGTACTGTAATGTCTAATTCCTGGGTCATGATGTTGCAAACTTATGGTGATTCAATGTATCTGAAAAAAAAGGATTCAGATGATACATGAAGAAAATCAAGGAAATGTCTTCAAACAAAATGCCAGCAGAAGCAAAAGTGGCTGAAACTGGGTTCTCCCTGCTTTGGATTTTTCACCTGCATGGTCTAAGAGGTGCTGATGGGAGGAAGAATACAGTTAATATCCTGTACAGGTATATTGTGTATGAAACTTTTTATCAGATCAGAATGTAAATTATCATAAGCAGCATAAAGAAAATGGCTATGTCCTCAACAGCATGAATTACCTTCTGAGTTTCTAAGCAAAGGCCGTTCATCATAAAAATAGGAATCAGTCATTACATGCACTACTCCTGATGAGGATATCATGCAAGGATTTGGCATTCTGGACAGAAAGACAATACCTGCAGTTTAATGTGGAAGGAAAAAAATGGATAATTTTCATATAAAATCTGATAATAAGGTAACCAAAATGAAACCACTCTGGTCATTAACTTAAACCCTGAGAACATAATGAAAAGGATGCAAATACTGGGTGAGAACTATGCACCCTGAATAAAGTCACCAGTAAAAAAGCCAAGAGCTGAAGATGCCGATAGTTTAGGCCTCAATGTGTAGAGGCTGCTGTAAGAGTTTAAAGTATATTCTGCTGGTTTGTGTAAAATTCCGTATTTCTTTAGCTTCATTCTTCCCATGCAATCCAAGGAGTTAAAAACATTTCCTTTGTAGTGATAGCATCTTTGGATATATTGTTGTTTAGACAGTGTTTATCATGCAATAATATAATTAGGCAGGAGTTTTGAATAATAATTCTAGGCTTGCAAGTGGAGAAACTGAATCATCCAAGGTCACATGAGAGAGTAGCTAATTCTTAAACTCCTGTTACAAGGAATTTAAGACCACTGCAAATGGATTTAAAGTTTCAATTAATTATCCTATCCACAGGGCCATGAATCCGTGAAGCAACCTGTTTGTGGAATCTCTGTCCTTGGAGAGAGTTGAAACTCAGCTGAACATGTTGCCAAGCAGACAGAACTAATTGGACCTGTTTTGAGCAGGGGGATGATTGGGCCTCAGGGGGCTTTTTCTAGCCTAAGTTATTCTATGAATTTTTATGGTGGAAAGTGTGTTATTATATTAAATGTACCCCAAATTTCTTGAAGTGTTATAACTGTGGCTTCTTTATGGTATTTACATTTGCTTTACTGAAACAAAATACAATTGTCTATCACTGTGTTGGTGAATAGTCTCTCTTTTCAGGAAACAACTTTGAAAATATTGCATCTGCAATGAATGTTAACTAGAGCTGGTCAAAAACCCCAAAATTTTTCTTACAAAACCCATGTTCCTTTTTTGGTTGAATATTTCCAAGCATCTTTAATGTGCCATTTCATGGGGGAGAGTCCAAACCAGGACTGCAAAGGGAAGATTGATGGTGTTTCACAACTTCTAATATCAAAACTTTTTTAAAATGAAAAGTGTTCATTATCAGATCTTGTGATTTCTTACATTATCATGGAATCTTAGACACAATTAAAATCCCCATAAAAAGCATTTTGGTATTGTTAAATTAATTGTACTTTCCTCCAACTTCCCTATTTTAGTAGTATAGAATCCTGCAAGAGTACAGTAATTGTTTTGGATTTGGTGGCTTCACTTGATCCCACTGACATGCATGTATTTCTTTGCAATATAACTAAAAGAATCATATGCTTGTATGTCAGATGCAATTGCATTTGCTGTCACTTGGGTTCATTTTTTTATACAACATTTGAATCTAAAACTGCATCTGTTTCATATAAAAAGGTCAGTGTATTGTGCAAATCCTTTATAACCCATCAGTTAAAAATGATGGAACAATTCAAAATCAATGACTATTCCCAAGAAATGATTGCCAAGTCATAGGCCTCTTTCTCAGAAGTGCAAACTATGAACAATCCACTTATGCTGTTTATTATATCCAGAAAAATTCTATATAAAATTCCAGCTGCCTGGTGCAGTACAGACATTTTTGTTACAAAATATGTTTATTTTTGTAATTCTGAAAAAAATTGTGATGCATTTCCATATAAGATATTAAAACTGTGCACATTGATTTTCATTTCTAGGCTCAGTTCTTATTGTGAGAACTGGTAATGCCAGTTTCCAAACTAGAAGCATCTTTACTCCCCAAAATAGTATTTTGCATTATTTTTTTCTTTAATGCCTACCTTAGTTACCAGTTCATGCCACTGAACTTCCTGATGTACATGGCACAAAGAGAAGATGGTCCATTTTAAGGTAAAACAGTAATCCAAATTGACCAATACTCTATTTAGCATGCAGGGTTACATTGATTTCAGGTGGACATTTTATGTGAGTTTACAAATCTTAGGTTTGCAACTTCAGTAGGCCTGCATGAAACTATCTGGCAACGTCTGAACCATCACCTTTTTGCATTTACCCTCTCAATGCTAACAGTTTGGTCAATGTCATGCAGAGACAGGTGGAATACCACTATTTTCCATATACTCAGCCTGGTGACTTATGTATACTGCATCTAAATGTTGTTATTCGTAATTTATTTCGAAGGCTTTAACTATAAAATGATTGTCTTTTCTGGTCTATATGGCAGCAATTTCTCCATTCTGCTTTTCTGTGGAAAATTACTTGCAATACCTTGGTGGTACACTTTTCTTTCTTGTTTATATAACCAACTGAATTGTAAAATTTTTATATTAAAAATAGAGTATGTAATCCTGAAATCCCAGTTCTTGATCTTGTGTACTTCAGGGCTTCTGACAAGTCCACTGAAGAACACTGTGTTATAAGACAATAAACCTGAGATATTTTAGACTACTGCAAGAAAAAAAAAAAAGCCAATGCAGATGAGTTCTCAACAGTAATAGTTAGCAAGCAGTTGAGACAGACACTGCAGTGGCTTCCCAGGTGAGAAGTTATCACTCTGTTTAGGGTTTACTATGTTAAACCCAATGCTTTAAATTCTATACAGACACTCATTTCCTAAGAGATCTGTAGCACAAACAGCTGATCTGTAAATTAGCACTGGGGGGGGCCTCAATAAACGTGTCCCTGTCCTCTGTTTAAGAAAGAGTAGGATGATTTTTCTAGAGACAAGGAAGCATAAGAAGTTATCTATGTAATCCCCCTAGAATGCTCAAAACCATAAAAATATGTATAGTAAGAAGTGGTCAAAGCTTAAGTTGTTTATTGAAATGGTCTAAAAATCTCTTCCTGGAAGTAATTACTGAAAAACCCCAGTAGTATATTTAGTTGAACAGATGTATTCTGAAAGAAGAACATTTTAGTTGTTGTCACATGTAGAATTTTAAAGTACAGTGTTACACTAAGATTTTTTGGTATTTCCACTATGCATTTTTATGTGACAGAACTGGTATTTTAGACAGAAGTCTTTTCTTCCTTTTGACAAATACACTGTGTTGTGTTTTGAGCGTCTTTCTGACTTCAGAGAGATGAGCTCCCCTGTGGTCTGTCTTCGAAGTGTAAAATTTACCTGGGATTCTTCTATATGCTGTCACTAATACTTTCCAGATATTACTTCATGGATTTACAGGCACCTTGGCTTGATTTCTAAAAGGAATAGAAGAACAGTAGGCCAAATGAGTTATTTCAGTAACCTTATTTCAGTGGGACTTTGGCCTGAAGGGCTGAAGACCTGACCCTGTGTTAGTAATCTGTGTGCCATTTTCAGTGACTAACAGAGAAAGAAGAGCATATCATTTTACTTAGTTTTATATTCACAAGGGACTGCCGCCCACCCAAAAACAGTCATAACATCTTTGAAGTTACGTTGTTTTCCGGCTCCATGGAGGATGGGTGAAGAACAGGTTTCATTTTGATAGATGTAGGTATAGGTCCACAGACACAGAGTCTACTGAACTCTTAAAATACACATTTCAAAGAACAGTTTGTGACCTGCACAAATAGCATTTTTATTTCTACAGAGGAACAACAGCCACCGTGAAGTTTAGCAACAGTCACACACTTTTTTTGTTTGGTTTTTTTTTGTTTGGTTGGGCTTTTTTTGTTGTTATTGCAAGGTCAAACTGTCCACAGAACACTGGCGCCCCATATGTTTTTCTTTATTTTACCTCCACCCATTTCCTTCTTTTCTTGTTGCCTGTCTCCTACCTTTCTCTCTGGTACTTGAAAAAGGTATGTAATCTCCACTTAGTGCTGAGAGCCGACATAGGTGCCCATCACGTGACTGTATTACACTTCAGGTGTTTCCCTTCTTCCACAAAAATTTTTTTTCCTATTTTTTTTTTTCATTGAAGACTGCTACTCCCATTCTGCCTTCTTCCTTATCTTCATTAAAAAGTTTTTATTCTTTCTTCTCACCCTCCCTCTCCCCAGTCACTTTGAATAGATCCTCAGATACTTACAGGCCTCCTGCTTTCCCCACCAACTCCTCTGTGTCTCTCACTTCCCTAATGGAGTCCCAAGGTCACAATTGCTGCTGCTGCAACTATCTCAAGTAGTATTGCATCTTCTTCCTCATCCTCCTTCCACGGTAATTTCACCTTTTTCTGTCCCCAAGATTTAAGACCTTGGGTTGCCAAAGACAAAATATTCTGTAATAGTACAGTAGGCCTGACAACATTTTAGGAAGTTTTCACAGAAAATTCCCACTTTTGCCCCTGACAACCATTAGCTCACTTGTTATTTCCCAGAGGTTTCCTATGTTATGTTTTACAAGGAACTGGTAAAAAGTAGGTGGAATGTAGTAGATAGTAAGTAGGAAATATTTCTTGGGACTTCTGAAAGATTAAAGTTCCTCCTGAGAAACTTTTGAGGAAATTAGGTGTTAAGAGGTTGAAAGGGAAAGTTAAGCTGTGGTTTATAAAAAGCACTGGTGTTGTTTAACAGAAACTGAAGTTCATTTTTAGCTGAGTATAACCTGTATAGATCAAACTCAAAAGTGTCCTACAGTTCAAAAGCAGAAGTTTGTAACTGGGTGATTGATGAGTGCAAATCGTTTCTCCTGCCCATAGCTAAGCTGGTGCGTTGAGCAGTGGCCCATGAGTGGAAAAATCCCACAGGCAAACTCTGTGTGTGTGTGGCAGAGGGGGAAGTGGGAGGGGTGGGGAGCAAGGATGGGAAGTGGGTGTTTTTCCAGAATTATCAAAGGTTCTGAGCATCTCTGATAGGATTTCATCTGATCTTGTCCTCAGTCTTGAAATATGGTGTACATGTTACAGCCTGGTTGCTCTCTGTGTGGTATTTACCTGCATATCCCCTCCCCTCTCTGTTGCAGTGGGGATTTCTGCAACATATATAGGACAGCGAGGCCTGTGGAAAAAATTAGGGACTGATTCTTGATAGATGTTTTAGAGATCTTTATTCTCCAGCTGCATGGCTGGCGTCCTGATGAAGAACTGCCGCAATCATGGGACCAGCAGGGTCTTCCCCCGGGCAGGGGAACACAAAACAACCAGTGGGGAATGGGATTGACCAGGGAGTGGGGAAACCCAGTAGGTCATGCCTCTACTGCAGGGTCCCCTCCCCCAGTACTACATGGCAGGGGGGAGGAACCCCAACCCCTCTCTCATCAGATTGCTGCTCAAGGCTCACTGCTAAAATGACAATAACATAAATCAAGAAATATTTAAGTGTGAAATCAGAAAAGAATGGAGGCAGATAGGGACATTTAGAAATAGGAAAAAAACATTGCTTATTGATTTTTGTAATTGTTTCAAATATGTGTCTGCATATATATCTTCTCACCTCTTACATCCTGCTTATCCTTAGACTGTTTTCATTTTGGCATAAGAGCATGTATGTTTGGGCAGCACCTCACACAAATTCATCCCTTCTTCTGAAAGATATCTCTGCTTCTGAATTCTGAATTTTTTTTTATTCATACCAGTAAGTCTTCTCTTGTCTAATTCCAGGATCCAGTAGAGCTGTAGTTATTGGTTTTGGTGTTCATCCTTTAAGCTATAATAAAGCTAAGATTCTTTTTAAAAATAACATATAATTAACTCATGGAATTCATTGGCTGTAGATAAGAAGTTTGTTGGATTTAAAAATAGATGAGATATTTATATGAATTGTATGTGCCTTGACATTAGCCAGGATAAAAGTTGATAACAAAGGTAAGCTTTTGTACTTCAGAACAAGAACTGGCCACTTTCTAAAGCTGCAGAGAAATTTCTCCTTCAGCCACACAGTGACGTGTTCCTTTAAAGATGATTTCCACCTTTGCTGAAGCATCTGGTACCAACTGCGACTAAAGTCAGTACAGGGCATGAGACGGACTATGGGATTCGGGTATTGCTAAGAAAAAGAGACGTTTTTGGGGACAGACACTTCTAGCCTGAGTTGAGGCAGTCTAGGAATAATTGAATTATTCAACAGTATATAAAGTCAACATGAACTGAGGGCCAAAATTAGGACCACATTGTTAGCATGTACTTGAATAGAGTACACAGCTACCTTAGGATTTGCCAGACCTTATCTTTTTATCTCAAATGGAAACTATTTTACAAAATTAAGTTACAGCCAGGCTAGTAACTTGTTTCATTAAAATTTAGTTAATGTGATATTGTACCAGCAAATTATCCTCATGTGACATGACACAATAATGAACACTGGAAGATGAAGGGAAATAGAGATTGCAAAGTAATTTTGTGTTCCTAACTGTGTTTGAAGAAAAATGTCTCTGATAAGACTTCTTTGGCACCATATTCCATCACAGGTGGTCTTGAATTCAAGACTGAATGGTTGTATGAGAAACAGACTATAGATGAAATAGAAGCGTTCATGTTAAATTTCTGGGTGAAGTTGTATAGCCTGTATAACACAGGAGGTCAGAAAAGATTACCATTGCATTTCTTTCTTGATTTAAATTCTATCATTCTTCTAAGTGTCCACACTTCTACAGATAATTAACAAAACTGTGACTTGGCCTTGGAAGAGAAAACAGAACACATGAAGTTAATTTGCAGATGCATCCTGGCTGACTCTGAAACCGGTAAGGATTACATTACATCAAATTAAACGAAAACTTCACCTTGCTGAACAGAAAAATACAGGTGCAAAACTGAGGGAAAGGAGAGAAGAGCCAGCAGTGTAGGCAGTATGACAGGATACCAGTGGCATACACCTTACGTACACACAAACTGTCCTAATAGCTGCCATGGGAGGTCTTGATCACAAGGTTTGTGATCAGGGAGTAACCTCAAATATCACTGTGTGCCACAGATGACACAGACACGTGGACTGCTCAAAAGGACAGAAGAGAATGACTAGATCTTTTTCCCTTAGCCATTAACTGTCCTCCAGGGAATACTGCAAATACACAATGATCACAGCTTGAAAATGCACAGTTATGAGTTTACTGATGACTTGTGGGTTTTCATTTTTACAATGGAGGATGAGATGATGTTGTCACTAAACTTCTTCCCATGCGTGGGTGGAAACCACTAGTTCTCTGTGGATTCTTGGTTTATTTTTCAGAGCATCATTGTCAGTTGGTCAGTCCACATCCCTGTAAGAACATGAGAGGTGTCATTCCTGTAAGAGGAGAGGATGAACCCGTAATAAAACAGATCAGATCCTGTGGAAAGTCAAAATGGAGTTGGATGTGTAAACAAGGACTAAACTTCAAAACCCAAACCATAGGAAATAACAGGTTTTTGTTGTCCAGAATTTCTTTGAGCCTATGATAGTATAGGGTGTTTTTCTCTCTTGAAATATCTCCTACTTAATATATTCTTTTGTTTGCTGTTTGTACTCTAGGATGTAAGACATATACGATGAACATACAGCAAAAATCATAAAAAGAATATTCATTAGCAATACAAAAGGTTCATTTCAAACAGTGGGCTGATTCTCTGTTAGTTTTACATTTTTGCTATGTGGCCACATCACTTCAGAGCACTCGTTTTTATTCAAATTCCAACGTCTAACAAAAAAAAAAAAAAAAAAAAGAAAAAAAGAGTAGGTCCACTCATAAAAGGAGCAAAGTTTAACATTTACCATATCATGTTACAAATTCTAGATACATTAAAGAAAGGTTTCCCAAAAAATGATTCCATTGTGTAAAACTGATAGTTCATTGAAAATGAAAACTTTATAATAGATTTAAAAAACCTTGGAAAGAAGTCAGTATTGCCCAGTTAGTACAGACACTGTGAGTAAGGAACAGTGATTTTGAGTTAATTGATGACAATCAGATCGTTGTAGCTAGCTGGGGAACTGAGGCAGATTTCTGCCTGTTGGTGCTAAAAGGAGCCCTGGCCAGCATTTTCTTTTCCATCTCAGCTCCTATTATTTTCAAGTGGCTTGAATTTCCAGAGTGTCTAGAGAGAGCAAACTGTCCTCTGTGGAGAGCATAAGACCTACACAAACTGCCTGCTGCCCCCATTGTGTTGCCCAAAAGGTGGCTGGGCACACTGCCCCCTTTTTTGTTCTTGAGCCATTCATTACTCAGCAGTTTGTATTGTTTCTTTCTTCTGGCTGTCTTCTTTTGTCAAAACCAACAAGTATGCTTTTATTCTTTTTTAAGATTTTATGTTGTCTTTCCAATTGAAAGTGTATGCAGAAAAAAGAAATCTGTGTTGAACTACTGTGGGGTTTTTTCCTTCGTTTGTTTTGTTTTGGTGGGGTTTTTTGTTTTTTTTTAGAACCAATATATTTCCCCCTAAATCTCTTTTAGTAACAGTGACCGCAGAGGTTGCCTGCAACAATAGTAGACAAGCGTTTTTCCATTCCAAACACGGGAATGAATTCTGGTGGTATCCCTCTAAAGGAGTATAGCAAACCTTTAGGTGGCAGCCAAGGGCTGCAGTTTGAATCCCTAGATTTATTAGTAGTGTGTTTTATTGTCTCTGCCTCAGTTAACAAGGAGAATATGATGAAGAAGGAATTTCTAACCCATCCAAAAGTTAAAAAAAAAAAAAAAAAGTCATGCGGGTGAAGCAATCTTTAAAAAAGCTGGATATGTCTGGCTATACACCTGGGACTCTCTGCAGTCTGTTGCTCTTCCACCAAACTCTGTTCCCTTCAAAGAAGTCTTAAAAGCATACCCTGAAACCCAATGTCTTACTCCTATCAATAAGGTTATTATTAAAATGGCATTCAATGTAGTGCCTTCGTGTTGTGCTCAGAATGCGAATGATAACTTATGTGCAGATCTGGGTGGAGGTTGGAAACCCTTGGTGGTCCCTTAGCATGTAGCTTCTCTGCCCCATGGCTGTCAGAGCAGGGTGGTGCGGGCTGCTGGTCCCCTTCCTCTTCCACACAGTAATGCCTCCTGAGCATCTCCAAAGGTGGTCATTCAAATGATATCTTCAGGAATTATTGTTCCCACTTTTATTCCTGTTCCACTCTAAATTGGAGTTTTGTGAAAATAGTGGGTTGTTGGTTTTTTCATAAATGAACTATCCTGAGCTTACATTGCTGCAGTTATGCAGTAGATGTGTTGAAATATATTCCAACAATGTGCTCTTAAGTTATCTAGAGATATCAAAATGTTTGTTAGTGAAAATAAAACTCTCTGAAAGAAACTGTGGGCTCAAGGTTCTCCCTTAGGAAAAAATAGCATCTTTGTTTTTCTAAATAACTGCACAATGATATCTTGTGATGCAGAACTGGCTTTTTTTTTTTAATTACTGCCATTTTCATACAAGACAATATGACTGCACTTGTATTCTGCAGTTTGGAAGTTAAAACTAGGGAATGAGAGATTTATAAATAACCTCATTTGTTTACTGTACTGTTCCCAAAGTTTTTCTTTGCATAATTAACAATTACATGCAGCTACAAATCATGTTGTTTACCTCTGCAGTCTAATGCAGGATACGTCACCTCACCACCCCACAGAGAGGCTCAAATGTTCATAACTGCAGTGCCAAACCCCTACATATAAGCAGAACAAATACCCAAATACAGCACTGAGACAAGGAATTGTACTCTATGAACCAGATGTTAAAAATCAAGGAGTTTAACTTAAATGACTAGTGGTTCAGTGACTAACAAGATTTACATTAGAATATATTACTTTCTTTTAAAGAGTTTATGAAGGTGTAAGTCTGCCTGAGTGTATTTATTAGCTAAGAAGATTATTTTTTTCTTCCTTTTTCCTTCTCTCCTTTTTATTTTTTTTTCCTTTCATATTCTCTATTTTGTGTGAGCCCATGTGAGTGACTGGAGACCTATGTAAGCCCCATTTCCAGTATTTCTGAATCTTCAGGTGCCAGCAAGGGTCTCTTCAGAAGATGTACAGCTGTAATAAAACATAGCTGGACCAGGGCTATCACAGTTGCCTCCCTGCAGAGCCTGTTCTCTGTTTTGTGTCTAGTTAGCTCTGAGTGGAATCAGAGTGGAAGGAAAAAGGAGAGCAAGGCTGTCTGTTCCCACCTGTGGAGAGGTGCCATGCTCTTCTTAAGGCTGTTCTCCCCCTTACTCCCATGTGTTGCTGCATACCTCAGGCTGCAGAAAAGGGCAAGCATCAAGCTTTACAAATTCTTTGCATTTTAATTGTTCACTCCCATTATCTAGCCCAGACTTCCTCTCATTCACGTCCCTGCTTGACTGGTTCCAAGAGGTTTGCATTCACCTCCAGAAAGCAAAGAAGACAGCATCTAATCCACATGGTTGAAATTACTTAGTAAACAGAATGGGCTGAGCTGATGTGGAATACAGCCAAAATACTGTAAAAGATGCCATTTTTATTCAAGAGGCACCAATAGATGTTTACAAGACAAAAAAGGTAAGGACAAAAGCTTTCCACCCATAAGACACCTACTCGTCTTGCATGTATATTCCTTATTACAGGCACTTTTTTGTTCATGTATCAAAACATTGCAGATTGACTTAGTAGAAGCAGAGTTACTAAACGATCCACTTACTTTTTAGTTAAATATTTTATTACTTCATAAACATTTTCTTCAAGTAAAAAATGCCCATCCACTCTTATTCAAACATGCAGTTTCACTTGGGGGAAAATTTATTTGGAGACTGTCTCATAATCATGGTTTTTTAAGTGACAGTGACCAGCTGGGCATTTATGTGCTCTCGTTGTGAGCTACACTAAGATATTTTGTGGCACATTTCCCTGCTCAGGGAATATTTGGGATATGGGGGTGGTTTGAAATGTATGTTTGGATGAGATGAGGAATGATCTCAGAAGTTACCAGAAAGAAGGGGCTTATTGAAATGGGATGTAAGAGAGGACGTGTCCAGTATGGTGAAGAAGGAATTACACATTAGCTCATATAAATAATAATAGCAGGTGTGGGTAATTGCACTTTAGCAATACTGTGTTTGAAAGCAGTTAAGTTGTAGTCTCTTAGCAACTGCTGCTGACAGCCACGTTTTAAGTGGCCAAGGCTTTCAAATTAGACAACACCCTCAGCCTGCTATACAGCAGTATGAAATGGAGGGAAACACTAAAGCACAAGTGTTCCTACTCTGTAAACAAAACACAACAGAGGGCCAGAGCCACAGAGGAGGTGATGAAATAGAAAAAGCAGAAATTACATCTACATTTCTAGGTAAGCCTTTTCAGGAACAACTGCTAAGGAAGAACTTTTATGGAGAAAGGCATGATCCATGATGTACTAAATCCAATGGGTAGGCCTTAGGGAATGTTGACAGGGACATCATTTGTAATTTGGTAATTTTGTTATTATGTTGGCACGTTTTGGTCTGTCTTCTTATATATTTGTCATGTAAAATCTACCTGTGTGTATACAAGGGTGCACATAAAGGATTTTATTTTATGTGAATGAGTGTATCTGTGTTTAGTGTGAAATGTAAATGTTATAATTGATGTTCATCACTTTTAGACCATGCTGTCAACTCGATGATTTTTAATGTTGAATATTTCCTGGAAGAAGTCTATGATAAAGCCAACCAAGAAGAGTTGGAGGAGTGTTAAGGAGTCTAAAGGGTTCATCCTTTTGGCTAATTGATGCAAATTAACATTTGACTGATTCATATTCTAGCATCTCAGTTGTTTCCAATTCCTTAGGGATACTCCACAGGAAGCAGTTTTTCTGATTGTTAATATTATCCCCAGTTAGGTCAGTCCTATCCTAGCAGTCAATAACATGCTCTTAATTCCATACAGCCATCAAGAAGTTAACCATAATTTTTTTCTCTCTTTCGAAGCCAGAGTATTTTCTGGTAATACATAGGCTTGGATAGTTCATTCTGGGTAAAAATTCTCCTACCCAAGGTGGGAAAGCTAATGTAGTAATTAAGGCATATCCTGGATTAACAAGTTTCAAATTCTAGAAAAGTGCCCTAACTTCTAGCTTACAATTTTGGTAAGTGGGAATGTCAACCTGCCTCTTACACAAATGATATAGCATGTTGTGCCCTTATTCTGGCTCCAAAAAATTCTTTTTACTCTTAAGGTAAAACTTATGTATGCAAATGATAAGTGGAACTGGCTTCTACAGGTTTTAAAGCACTCTAGTCTTTTTCACATAATCTTCCAAGTGCAATGCACATTTCTCTATCTTGTCTTTCTTTAACAGATAGATAGGAAGATGTTTCTGGAAAGAACCTGTTCAAACATGACATGCCGCTGTGTCTTTCATGAGGACACTGTAGTGTAGTGTTTATTTAGAGTGGGATGAGACTATACAAAATATATGCAGTCCCAAAGACTGATAAATAGTAATCTGGTTCATTTTGCTCAGTTCATCAGCTGTTTAATTCTTATCCTATGTAGCCTCATACAACCTCCAGTATGACACAGAGTCCAGTATAACCACACTTAAAAGTCACATTGTTAGGATGTGATCAAAAGCACGTACAGTATTCCCAGGGGCTTTCTATGATGTCTCCACACATTTAGAGACAGTTCATGGTTTGGAGAGAAGAACCTATTTATCCATGACTGTTTGATACTTAATGGGGAATCTCCAAATATTACTTTGTTGGGAAAAGGCTTTTAGCCTTTTAATAACATCTCATTGAAGTATCTATGCACCAGCTTTTAAAAAACTTCCTGCAAGATTTGCTAATCACTGTTATTTATTGAAATGAATCTTACAGTTTTTCTCACATTTCACTGTTTTATTCCTGGCTTGCTTGTTAATTCTCCTATGTTCATGTGACATAAAAACATCTTTCAGTACTTCACTGTCTTGTTTTTTAAATTTATATTCCACTGAGTTGATGAATGCCCATGGTTTTCACTGTGGCATGGTACACAGATGTTACACTACAGGATATATTTATCAGCTTGGATTTAGGACAGAAAACACTAACACTGCCCAAACCTGAGTAATAATTAGTTTTCAGTACCTTTAATTCTGGTGAATATACTCCTCTTTCTTTCTGCAGGTGTTCATATAGTTTTCCAACAGAAGTACTGAATTACAAATATGAGTGGACTCTGATATACTGAACCCAGATTTTCAAAACCAGCCTGGATTCCAAGTACCTTGGAACTGACCAACATAATTTTGGATATCTAGCTTATGCAGGAGCTGATTTTCCTTCTAGTTCCCACTGAAGTCGAGTGGATTGCAATCTGAAATCTAAAGATGGTTGCACACACCATATTTCTTACAGAAAGCCTGTCTCAGTTCCAAACAAAGCTGCCACCCTTTTCTTTGTTCCTGTCTTTACTTAGCTGAACTAGAAAAAGTAGGCTTGTATTATTAACAATTAATTGTTACAGATACTGCTACATTTCTTTCCCCCCTGCCCCCCATGAAATAGGAATTTATTTCTTTCAGCATTTTTATTGAAAATTAATGATGCCATCCTTCTTTACTCTGTAGCTATTTCTCAGTTATTTTTGTATGATTCAAGCATATTGTTCTGAGAGATATTCAGGAACCACTGCCATAATTGTATGGCAATTTTAGGCCATTTTTACTTAGGCCATGTAGGTTTTTAAAGTTGTCTTCATTGGCTGATGGCAGGGCACCTATCCTGTAAATGAACATGGGTTTTTTTCAGTTGAAAAGAGATGATGCTGTCTCTACACAGCTTTTGTCTATTACTCCTAATTAAATCATTGACACTTCATTTCTTTTTTATTGTCCGTAACCTGTGACTGAAATGCAGCAGTGACTCACTATTATATAAAACAGGTCCATATTTTTCTTCTTAACTTTATGCTTCTTTTCAAAGTATGGGTGTGCCAGTTCTAATGTGCATGTGGCATCATTGGGAAAGAATTTGGAGGCAGAATAAAAGTATTCATTCCTTTCACCAGAAATTCCACTTATTTAAAGATTTTAAAGCAGGCAGATGGGAAATGCCTAAAAAAGTACAAACCCAGGGGAAGCAGAAAAAGAGCAGGTTGGAATGGACCATCTGTGAAAACTTTCTGAGTATCAGATGTAAGACTTGAATAGCTGGCATAGAGAACGAAAGCATCATTATCTCCAGATGATGCAGATGTCGGGTCTGCCTCAAAATATTGCAAAATTGTTCAATCTTTGCAGCAGTAATTCTTCTAAGTTGGATGAATGGCATAATCTTAGCTGGATTCAATATGCTGACACCACCTGACTAATCAAGTAAAACAGGGGTCCTTTCTTTTTTGCCATTTTACACACAGGATTTTCAGTCTTGTTATTTTGTGTATTGCAGGAAAGGTAAGTTTGGTCCAAAGAATTTGTCAATTCCAAGAGAATTCCTGAAATTATTTGACTGAAAAACTAGTTGGATCATTTTATAGCTAGACTTAAGAGACCTACTGGTCTATGAAAAGTTATGATAAAAATCCACAATATGTAATTGGGGAAACTTTTTTCCTTAGTTTACTTTCCTCTTTTTTTTTTTTTTTTTTTTTTAATTTAATCTCATTTTCCAACTAGTTCTGATGGAAATATCCTCCTTTTTTTTAAAAAAAATCAATTTTATTTATTTCTCTGAGTGCATGCATTTGAAGAAATGAAGAAACAATTGTTTCATAGTATCAATGTTAAAGAGCAGTTATCTTTTTCTAAATAAACTTATTTTAGCACTATTATCCTGTAGCAATAAATGGTTTTCAGCTATAAAATCTTTCCCTGAGATGAAAGAGTGAATAGCAACAAATATGAACAGGAAGTGGTACTGGTTAGGGTTTAAAGAGATCCTCTAAAATGAACTTTATTATTTTGGAAGTGATTTTAAACTCATCTTGCCCTGTTCTTTTCCCCCCTTTCCTCATGATATTCTTGTTTATTAGGGGTTTTTTTGAGTTTAGATCCCAGCTTCTGAGTAGTAATTTGGAATGTGTGTATATAACAACATAATTAGTGAATACAGTGAGCCATTGAAATTGGAACGAAAAATTCCCCGCCAGATCTTATAACAGCTGCTGAAATCATGTGGATAAGCCTGCTCCCAGTCTGAACATCACGGGAAAGAGATCAAAGGATTGTTCAGAGCTAATCATGCCCAGAGTAGGGTAAAAGAAACAGTGGCAAAATTATGTTTATTTTTTTAGTTTTTTAAATTGCTTTTGTCCATAATTATTTTATGGAGAACTGAAACCTTGTTTCAAAACTTTCAGGCTCAATTTGAAATTATTCACCCAGATTCTCCATAGGAACAAACATGTTGCTATGGAGATGGACCAGAGCAAAGACAAAATATAGATACACATAGATTCCCCTGAGGAATGTAATTTGAGGCATAAGTACACTGCTTAAACAGTATAAACAGTGTCCTGGTATGCCTTGTTTTCCCCATCAAAAGTACAATAAAATATTCCTATTCCTAAATGATCTGTTGTTGTTTTAGGAACATATTTTAAAAGGTTAGCCATCCTTCTAACATTTTGTCCACTTATTTTTTTTAATAAAAGACAGTAAAGAAACTTTTTTGATATTGACTAAGTGCTCTTAAAAGAAAAGGGTAAATCAGCAATAAATTGGATAAAACTTCACAGAAAAAGCAGACTTTGCTGATGTAAAGGGATCTTGCTTGCTGTGAGTTTAGTATTCCTAACAAATGTGTAAAAATGTATTCCTTTTTCTTCATTGCTGTAAAATATGCTGAGCCCATGTGGAACTTCTGAGGGAGAAAAGATGAGTGCTTCTGCTCTGAAACCCATGCATCTGCCACTTGGCATAAGCAAAAATCTTTGTTAAGTTTTTGGATAAAAGGACCCCTTCACAGTAATTCACCAAATGGAAAATTCCTGCCAAGGTCAGTACTGTGTTTATAAAAGTGCAATAGCTCCTCTCATTTTTTCTTATAAGCATTATTTTCATAGTTCTCTTATTTTTAGCAAGTAGCTTGTGGGATTCAGTATCCATGGCCTTTTACAGCATTGCATCTCCATGTAGTACCACAACAAGAGACTACTGAGAGGGATCTCTACAGGTATCCGAAGGGATGGTGTCAAGATGATGGAGCCAGGTCCTCGGTGGTGCCAAGCAATAGGACAGGAGGCCAAGGGCAGAAACTGCTGCACAGGAATTTCCACCTGAATATGAGGAAGAACTTCTTTACTGTGCAGGTGACTGAGCAGATTGCCCAGAGAAGTTGTAGTGTCTCCCTCACTGGAGATACTCAAGAACTATCTGGACATGATCCTGTGCCCTGTGCTCTAGGAAGGCCCTGCTTGAGCAGGGAGAGAGGTTGGACCTGATGACCCACTGTGGTCCCTTCCAACCTCATCCATTCTGTGATTCTGTGAACATGAAGAAGAAAATATTCAAACTATAAATTAGATAGACCAGCCTCATGGATACCCTGTTCTTAATATTACAGCTGGAAGCTATTAAAGAAAATGGGTTTCTCTTCAGAGAAACCATGTTTTATTGACAATAATTTGCACAGATTTTAAAATATTTCTCTACAGCTGTGACCTCCAGCCAAGTTTTTGTGTGAAAATGTTTTTTTATAAGTCCTCTACATCGTATGTATTACCTAATATAGATGTTTATTGTGCTCAGAATTAATCTTGTTAGAGATCTAAAACACTTGGAAGCCCTTCCAAATAGCTGCTAGATCAAATGGGAAGTAGGCACCAGATTCCCTCCTCCAGAGTGCTTCTATATATACACAAATGCCTCTTTAATGAGTTTAAGTTCCTTGAAAACTTGATGCTTGAATGTGAGTTCTCTGTTTCTCTTGCATTTTCATTTCTAAAAAAAATATTTTTGGAGCTCACTGATTTTTTCTCTTAAATCTGGTCTCTAGTGTTTGATTAAGAAGTACTGTCACCTCCTCGTTCAGTTCTGGAGGTAGATTGTTAAAGTAATGCCCTTAGAAGTTCAGAAATATTGTTTGTACCTATTCTTTACCTAAACACTAGCTAGGCTCTTAGGGGCTTACTCTGAATGATTCTCTCACTAGTAATGTCGGGTTTAAAAGAAATTTATGTATGCCCATGGAGGTTCGTTAGAGGGAAATCTTAATTTCCAAGGTATACAAATGTTCCCAGTGCTGTCTCAACCAGGCTAATTTATGTGTGTGACAGAAATGGTTTGGGTCTTGAAAACAGAGGAGGAATTGACTGAAGTTTTGGTGAAGTTTCAAGGGTAACCAAGCATCTGTAACTAAGGTGTAACTAAGAGCTTAAACAGGAAGGCAAAATGCTAATGCTCTGTAAAAAATAATTAGCTTGAAAGTTTTGCTTTTATTGAAAAAAGCATATATATGCCACTGACAGACAGAAAAAACACGTATCAAAAAGATACGTGGCAAAATGTAACCTCTGGGAACTAGTAAGAGTCACAGCTATATTAAAATCCCATCAAGAGAAGAAAGCATGCTCCACACTACACAGACAACAAATCAGAGGCTGGTGGCAAGGCAGAAGCAATGCATTCTTCAGGCAGAGGCAGTGCATTAAAATGATTACACTTGGGCAAGCTGAGCTACTATGTTAAGAACAAATGCACTTCCAGTGTTAGCAGGGGAGGCATAAACCCAGATGATTGTTTCTAAATAAGCTGTGGCACCACTATGTATTCTGGAACATGCCAATTTTTTTTTGGTGGTGGTTGAGCATGGCATGAAAGTGAGATAATTTGGGTATTGACGACATAGAACAAGGTTACTGGAAGTCCAGGAATCAGGAATGGTCAGGTAAGAGGCAATGCTGGAACCCCTCTTGCATTGCACAGTGAGATGAAGAGCCTGCCAGGTGTTTGCACAGTGGCAGAGCCAGAATTCTTGGACTGTTTCAGCAGGGCCAGAATAGTTCCTTAACTTCCCTGATTCATATCCACCCAGAGGTTTTTGAAATATACAGCCTTCTCTCCCTCTTTGGCAGCCATTTAGAGACGACTGTAAGCTGGTGTATCCCCTTCAAAGCAGACGTTAGGAGCCAATGTGGCTTTTGTTGAAAAGTAGAACATGAGAACCACAGGGATGACTGCCTTTCTGCTCTTGCAAATTCATTTTCTGCTTCCTCTAAAAAGTTTCAGCAAAATACGTTGTTTGGTACATATGAAACCCAAAGCAAGTTTCCCAGAAATCCAGATGTGAATAGTCTCTTTACATATTCTCAAAAGGGAGAAAATTTTTAGTATTTCAGTTTAAAAAAGCACATTAAGGTACTACAAATGAAAGTTCTTGTGTTACTTGGAGTATGTGAAACTGAGCACTTTATAAAAACAAACCCACAAGAAGGCTTTACCTGCCCCCACACACAGTTATGCACAATGACCAGAAAAACTCCCCAAAACTGAAGCATAGAGCACAATGATTTGCACACGATGTAGGTGATAGGCAAAGCAATCGTAGGAGACAAAGTCATATCTGGAGATGAAAACTAAACTACTGAAATATAAATGTCTTACCAAATGGAAAACAATTCTGTAGAATCTTTGAAAAGGAAATGACGGTTTAGTGACATCTAGTGATATTAATGCTTGTCTAGATATTTCCATCAAAATATGACATCAAATATTGGTTTGGGGGAATCCATGCTACACTCTAAAGGAAAATATGGTTTGTGCAGATGTTCAGATTTTTGCTGGGAAAATCCAAATGATACGTATGGTTTTGGGGCTCAACAGTTTAAAAGTTGCTTGAAATTAAAAGTGAACTACAAGCAAATTTTGGTTTAGCTTGGAATGATGGAATTGAATAAAAATAAACAAAGCAAAATGTAGGAAGCCAAAAAAAAAAAAGAAAAATGTAACTGGAGCATGGTTTTACCATGAAAATAAATCCCGTGGGGGATCTTCTGCTCTTCAAGTTGCTGAAATTTGATTAGTTTAGATGTTCAAATATTCTGTAAAGGCAAATACACGTGCTCTCTATTTTCTAGATGTAAGCACTGAAACTCTGAAATGACTATGGCACATTTTTATGTTAGCAAAAGAATCATGAAATGAATGTATTTTTGTTCTCTGTCTGCAGAGCCCCAAGGAGTAGAGCTTATAATGAAAACACTGAAAAAGTTAAGTGATACAACTTTTCTTTAAGACTGAGCTTTTGTTGGAGTGATAAAAACAACACAGGATCCTTTAATCAAATAAAAAAAAATTATAAGACATTATTTTCTGCACTTTCACTTGCATGGGAACATTAATTAAAAAAAAAAAAACCACACTAAAATATCTGAAGCCATATAATGAAATATTATTTTAAGGCAGGGGCCCAATGTTAGAACAGATTTGACTCAAGTCAAGCAGTATAACTTCCTATGTCATAAAAGGGGCATGAGCCTGAAGCCACTGAAAACATTGTTCCAGACACACTCTGCTAATCAAATGTAAGACAATAAATGTATCATAGTCAGATGTCCTAGATGCAAATGTCGGATTGGAGTGTAAGAATGTGAAACTCAGAAGAAATGAAGTAGACTTTTTAAACTTTATGCACATTTCTAACAGCAGACTGTGGTGGCTGGTGAACATACAAGGGACAGAGAGCTTTTGGTAGGACAGGTCCCTAGTACCACAGGAGCCAATTTGTGTTGGGGTGGCCAAGGGGGCTTCTCCCAGGGTGCCTTGTTCTGTTACGTTAATCTATCCCAGTTTGAATTCCCTGTTTGGCTGTCAGCCTCTACCCCTCGTCACTCCCCCAGAGCTTCCCCATTGGTCCCAGTTCCCTGGTCCTGCCTTTTCCCTGCCCCTGGATAAAACTGTGCTTTGGGATCGTGTTTGTATTTGCCTCTGCACCCTTTGACAGTGTAGCAGCAATAAATGCTCCTGCTGGAATGCATGCAAATGCCCTTCTCGACTCCTTGCTACCGACTGTAATAGTGAACGCACCTGTGCATCTGTGAGGGCACACGGGACCCCATGGAGCTGGGCAGGGACAGTATTAGCAGATGACCACTGATAATGAGTCAGACAGTCTCCCCAGAACTCTTATATCTCCCCAGAAGTCTCTCCCATTTTTTCACTCTGCTTTTCTGTTTCTTATCTACCTCATTTATAACCTTCTCGTCTTGTCTCTTTTAGGTTTTAACAGTTTGATGTTATGGTTTCTTTATCAACCAGGTTCAGTGCCATCCCAAAACTTTGACATCAATAAAAAGTTGGGTTTTTTTTTTTGCTAAACCAAGGGGAAAACCATAGTTCTTTAATATGAGGCCATAACTTCTCTGTTCCAAGAGTAGGCTCATTACTTTACTGTTAAGGAACAAACACTGTAACCACATCAGAAAATTGAACAGCTCTTTTCTAGTTATTAAGCTGCTGTTTTTTTCTTGGCAGGGAGGAGGAGGATATTGTTGGCTTTTATGTCTTTCATTTCATATCATGCAATGTCGCCCCCAAGCACCACTGGGCCTGACACCCTTTGCTGTGATCTATAACATGAAGTGTTGATGTCCTGCCCAAAGAATGTCTTGGGAAGAGTAAGATGTCAGTGTGATTACTGAATGTCTGCTTCTATTAGCACCAAACCCAAAGCATCTATTGCAGAAATCAGAAGGGTTCATGTATGCTACAATAAAATAGGCTTCCAAACTGTCTAGAGAGGTAAATGCAGATTTGGCGTTGAGTAGAGGCCGATGTATGATCTGTGAAGCTGGAAGCAGGAGACATGATAAAATGATGTATTTTGTGTGTACAGGCCCATTGTGCAGAAATGAAAGTAAGGTGAGAATGACAGCTGGATGTTTTTTGGTGTGCAGTTTTTCTGTCGAAGAAAACTAATCTGCTGAAAATGGAAATGTCCTGGGGAATGTTGATCTCTGTAGACATATGTTTGGCTTTTTCACAAAGTGGGTTTTATACTTTGGCTGCTGATCTAGACATCAGGATCCCAGAGTTTTCATCAATTGGGCCTTCCAATATTTGCTGCTTCCTGACTACCAAGAACTCCATCCTTCCAGGACATTGCAATTCAGTATGTGAAAGGATTGGGAAACTCAAAGTCCCTGGGAACTCATTGCCCAAATACCCACCCACTAAAGAGCCCAGGCAACATAGCTGCCTTTAATAACATGACATCAGCCCTTGGAATGCTTTGCTTTTTAAAAACTAGAGCTTCTAGGCTCCCATTTGCAACAGAAATCATCTTTCAAAATTTTGTTTTGATTTATGATGCTTAAAAAATACTAAATGTTGCCTTAAAAATGACTAAAGAAGAATGATAGGAACGAAATAAGGGAAAGTTAAGTGTAGATGGACAAGCTGGAAATTATTATTATTAAAATTGATGAGCTGGATGTTAAATGCAAGAAAATGTATCAGCATTGTGTGTCAATGGGACCCTTTTACAATATTCATAATCTCAAGTAAATAAAGCATCTTCATATCTGTGTTTCCTTTGGTCTTTTCCCTTTGCATCATCATCTATTGTATTCAGCCTAGAGATAAATGACCCCATAGCATTTATTAGTACGACACCAAAGGCAGGACTACTCACAAAAATATAGACCTCCTAAAGTGCATCTCAAGTTTATCAGCATTTTGGAACAAAACCCAGGGGTGAAATTCTGGCTTGATTTATATCCCTGACTTATTTTTAATGAGACTATTATTGCATGCTATTTTCTTTTCTCAGGTGCTATACAGATATATTAACTTAAGTAGTCCTATTATTCTGGTGTTGGAGCCAGCAGATCTCATTCATTACTTTCAAGTTGACAACAACTGTGATTTCTTTGAACTTTTTTAATTTGGGGTTTTTTCGTCCATTATGCAATCTTTTGTTTCACGGAGTTATTCTGTGAGAGGGGTTCCCTAGTCTGTGATTATAATTTCTCTGCATATCTGCCCTTTTATGCAGAACTCTCCCAGGAAATCTCATTTTCATTCTATGTAAGTCATTCTTTTGCCCTCCTTGCTGGCCATCAATTTGACCTGTACTTTGTGGCTTCCTTAATCAACATCTAGTTCAATGATTAACTTGATACTGCAGATTATTTAGCATATTCCTGTTGTGTTGATTTTGCAACTTATTTTTCTATTTGTCCTCATCACTAACATTTAAACTAATATCGCTATTCACAATCATTACCTGTCAGCTGAAGTATTTCAATTCTTGTGTGATCTTTATCAGCAGAGGTATTTGAATGCTTGCATAATCTTTATATAATGAAATTTTACAGTGTTCTTGTTGTTTTTCTCATCATAACATCTAATTCTTCTTCTGCCAATCAATTTTTAAAGCATTTTTCTTCTCATGTAGATTACTTAGATTCTATATATTTTTTTCAGCTATTTGCTTTCACAGTATAATGTAATGTTAGACTCACACAAAATTCTGATGGAAAGAAGCCTCTGGAAGCATCTTGTTTAACTTCCTGCTCACATCAGCTATAAGGGCAGACCAGGCTTCTCTGGGCTTTATTGTGAAAACAAAGGATGGAGACAGCACACCCTCCTCATAACCAGGCAAACTGTTTCAGCTGGTGAAAGCTTTTCCTTCTATCTAGTCTGGACTTTTCCTTTTTCAGTTTATGACCATTTTCTCTCATCCCACCACCACCACATTATTATGAACAGCCTGGCTCCACCTTCTCAATTACACTCCATCATTTTGTAGTAGTTCCTTTGAAATCCTCTCAGCAGGATAGTCTTGTTTTTGTTTGGCCACAGAACCAGAATCTTTGTGTTGTTTCATCATTGACCATCATCTTACAAACCTAAACTAATGCCAGCATGTGTGATTTTTCTATTGCTTTACCCTTTACTGCAGTCACATTTGCTGCTCGGTCCTGTGCTTCGGACAGAAGTTGATTAATTAACTCCATTCAGCTCTCCCAGGACTACTTTGCCATGTTTTAGATCATTTTCTCTTGTCAAATTGTGAAATGGTGGCACTGTTATTAATTTAATTAAGTGATAACCTCCCCATTTCCAATGTGGGTTTTGGCAACAGTCAGGTCCTGGACCCTGACTGACTTTCCCTGGGCAGCCTCCTTTCTGATTCTGAAGCCATGACATTTACTGCAGACCTTGCTGTGGTTTGCCGGACAGCCTGTTAAAATCTATCATCAGGCATGGAACTTCTTGGATTTTACCACACTTTTATTTCAGCTCCATCCCCAGTTTTCCCTTTTTCTTTTCAGTATTAGTATTTTTTGGTATTTTGTTTTGACTTTTATCCCCAAATATCTGCAGATAATGATTGAGGTTTCATGTGTAATGTGAACTTCATCAACTAATCAAGCATAATATTTTTGATTGGAAATCGTAGTTATTCTTAGGCAGAGGTTGTGCTGTACCCAATATCTCACATCTGCCCAAATCTGGTTACAGAGTGCCACATTTTTATACCTTTACCTTAGTTTAGAACACCTCCCACAACAGGGAAAATAACAGAAATGCATCTTCTATATGCCACTTGCAACATTTTCTAGACATCAAATCATTCCTTGAACTTCCTTAGGCCAGCTTTCTGAGGCATAGTTAAGAGACCAAATAGACAGAAAAACTTAAAGCAATTTATAAAATTAGTCTTTTCTGATGTCCCCAGCCAAGACAGAATTCTGCCTTTCTTGCTCTGTGCTGTAAGTCTCCCCACTTTAAGAATCCTGGAGTCAGGATGAGCAGAGTGGTATGTATACCCAAAACACACTGCTCAGGAAATTTTGATCCATCTCATCCACTGATTTTTCACAGTTATACTGAATGTACTGTGGAAAATTTCTTCAGGATCTCTAGCAGCACTCAGAATATTTTGTTATTTACTTTGATATGTGTAGGTATAAGACCTTGTCAAGAGCTGATGGACAGTTCTTTTTCCTTTATTTAAAAAGACACACCTTAGAGCCAAACCCTAAGATCTATGAGAGATTTGGCAGGCAGGTAGTGTCTTTATGCTGCGTTTTGAAAAGCTTTATTACATTTAAAGGTAGGCAAGCCCAACGGATTTTTGACCAGCATTCAAGAAAACAATTGCTAAAAGTGATAGCAAGCTGGTCATGAAACTGAAGGGAAGCTACTTAAGACCAATTTTTCCTTCTCACTGAGTCTGATTACTCAATTCTTTAATTTTAGGCCCTTGCTGAGGTTTTGCTCACATAAATTCCTGTTACGATTATCTTGATCTTAAGCCCATGATTCTGTTTCAGAAGGTCACCCAGCAGGTGGCACTCCCCATCTGACTTAAACTGATCCAGGAGCCAAGAAGAGGGAGCTCTCGGCACTTACACGGCAGACCTGCCAAGCCTCACATCCTGGGTGGTAGACCAGGATGGAATCCTCATCTCCATCCCTACTTTCCCACAGAGCACAACATGGGCGCGTCTTTTCTGTTGACCCACTTGCAGGGGAACCTTTCTAGGTTTCACATCCTCTCCAGCATCTTTATGCTGTGGTTCTTTCCCTATTGCATAGCCTAGAAAAAGGCTGAAAAGTCCAGCTGGTGTAAAGGAAGCTGCAAGTAGCAATGACCAGAAAAGAGCTGTAGAACTGAGCTGAAGAATGATGCGGAAGTCTGTAAAGTGCATGCCTGAAGAAGGCTAAAATAAGCTTGGCACCGGAGTGAATACAGATAGATTGACGTGCATATGCATTTGTCCCAAGATGTATAATTTACATCTCACTCTTCTGTAGGTTTTTGTGACCTTTTCAATATTTCAAGTTTCATATAATTAGCATATTTCTTCTGGTTAGAGAGGCTGAAAGGTTAGAAAGGTTGAAATCAGAGATAAACAGAGATCTCCTTTGAGTCAACAGATGAAAAAGGCACAGTCTGACACAAACTAAAATTATAATTAATGGAAAATATGAGACAGTGACAAAAGCATCAAATATGAAACAAGATGTCAAATATCTAGAAAAGTTGACTCTGAGGTGGCTTCTGCCTAGCCCAAGCTTCTCTGTATTTTGGTAGCTTTCATCCTTCTACCTCTCATTTTTCCCATTGAGAAACACCTGAAATACCTTTTACATTCTTCATCTCACTATAGATTCTATTCTCTCTGCATCTCCTATAGCTTTAGTATTCCCATGTTCCCAAATAAATTGTCATGATGTCTTTTCTTGATTCATTTTGCTGCCCTAGTACTTTGTATCCTTCCATAGTAGTTTACAAATGAAAGCACCCCTGGAAAAATCATACAAGAGTTCTAATTTAAGCAAGATTTTTAGATATTTATTTTCTACATCCAAACACATTAGAGGAAGTTCTCTTTTCTACACCGGAAGAAATATTCCTTACAGTCTAAATAAAGATACCATTTTGTTTTCCTAATTGGAGATATACTTCAGAGTAAAGGGATATTATTCTTCATTCATGAGTATGTATTTTAAACTCTAGTGACTAATCATGGAGCTGATATGATCTGAATGTTCATATCATAATAGATCATTATACTACTGGTTTTATTCTGTTGATTGTTCTAGATGTTCTTATTTCTCACCCCTGCCTGTTCAATAAATTTGTGCTTGCTATTACATGTTGCAGTTTATGAAACCAGACTTATGAAACACATAAATCCTGTCTGTTAAAAAGATGCATCAGAGTTTGCTGTATCAGAGACTTAAAACCACTGCCCAGAGTTAAAGGGCTGACAATCTGAGAGGTACAGCAGGATTTTATTTTCTCTTATGATGCTGGTGAGGTGTAGAAGTGCTGTGTTAATATGTAAGAGAATGCATGTTGTGTTGCCTTAATTTTACCCTTCAGGGATTCCTTATTTTATCATTCAGCATGGAGTTTTAGGGCAATAAGCAATCTGCATTACGGATCACAGCTATGAAATGGGGGATCAATTGCAGCAAAACTTCCACTTGCCTAATATTACATACATACATATGTCATATGTTTGTGCATGTGTATGGTCCTGTTCTTTCACCATGTAAGCTCTGAATGCATGCTAAATTTATGCTACATAAAAATGAGAAAAGGCTGCCACAAACTGTGGATTCCATAATTATTTTGTCCTAGGCAATATTCCAAGACACAGAGAACTGCACAGAAAATAGATGTTATTTCTATTACAGAGTCATTAGTGTCAAACTCAAGCCCTCAAAATAATAAGCCATAGCTCATTTTCCCAGAACTGTGAAATTATATGTTTTTAATTTTCCTGTCATTTTTAAATACTGTTTTTTGGGATTTTTTCTCAGCTATTCTCAATCTGTATAAATTGGATACCCATACCTATGTGCACTTTTCTATATTCACATGTAAGTATGTAAAAGTCTGTGAATAACTTTTACTTTTCCATATATGTATTAATTCCAGAGGAAAATCAATTCCAGTTGCACACACGCGAAATGTCTGTTTTTCATAGCCTGTCTGGCAGAAAATACTTTGTTCTGTTGGGATCATGATAACAGGGAGCTGTATGAACTCTTTTATGTCTGCATGCATATTCTCAGTCTTCCATTTACAATGACCTATATTGTATTTTAGATCTCTCAAAATGTTCTGATTAAAAAGGCTTGTCATGACAATTAAAAGTAGCCTAGTTTTTTAGTGGTTATCATATATTAAATTCTAAGTATCTTCATTTACTGGCAGTGTCTTGCTTTCAAAGACAGAGACTGACAAGTCTGTAATTATAGTTTGTATGATTTCACCATTTTTTCCCAGAAAGAACAAATATGCAGACTACATCTATAATGCTTCATTAACATCCTTATTAAAAAAGCCCTTCAGTATCTGACTGCATTAATTTTTTAAATTTACTTTTTGTTATGATCTGTAAGATGGAAAAGCCTTTTTACTTTATGCGCCAAAAAACAGTACTGAAGGTACAGAAGTGAGAATAAGGTCTGGAATTCAAAAGGTTTTATTTTCTAAAAAAAAAAAAAAAAAAATTAAAAAAGGATCTGACTTCTTCAAGGTCATATTGGAAATCTGGAGCAAAGTAAGGTCTCAGATTCCAGGCTAGTGCCCTTCATACAATGTATAAAATGCTAGGTATTATACTGCTAGAAGACATTACTGAGATCCCTTTAGGGAAAAGGAGAAAAAGAAAGGATTCATATCCTTCAGAAAAAAAAGATGTTAGATGTATAAAGGTTTGAACCTGCATTCATTTCCCACTACTTTGGTTGAGAATTGACAGCACGTAGTGTGTTGCAGGACTGTTCACCTACATGCTGGTCCTTAGAAATGTATGAGTGCTTTTCATTCTGCCAAATACATGCGTGCTGTAGGGTACAATCACTGTTCAAGCATTCTTTATTGCAGGTTGTCACTCATGTATTTGAATTGCACATTTTTCTCCAAATTTACTAAGAAATCTCTACCCAGGTTTTTTCTAACCCTTTACTGGACATGTCACTTGATTAAAGTTCAATTTTGCAAAACATCCCCGTCCCCAAGCTTCCTCAGGTCTTAGACACACTGTTTTTCATATTGTTTGGGTTTAACTCTGTTACCAACAAAGAAAAACTGACTTTGCATTTTTCCTTTCTTAAATTCGAATTTAACATGGGAAACAGTAAATACCAATGCTGAATTCAATGTTTTTCAAATGCAAAAGCTTAGACAAAAAACTATAAGAATTTTTAGAGTAATCTTATGAACTATTCAGAAGTTCAGTCCACTTTTTGTATGAGATGCCGATATCCTGATCATATGTCAAAGCACAAAGCTTAATATGCAGAGAATCTGTAGTGTCTTGGTTTTTATTATTTCTAGGGTTAAAAATTACACAGGAGACAACGTGTACTGCAGTATAAAAATGACTGGGTCCTCTTTCACTTTCATTTTGTGTCCTGTCTGTGTTTTGGAGGGACAGACTGTGAATTGTGCATTGCATTGACAGATACCACGACTATAAACTATTACTAATATGTATTCTCATGATTATAATGCACTTTTCCTCTTGCCCCATGTTACAAGCTGAGTAGCCAGACAGGTGACTGGGAATGGCTGCTCTTCCTTTGTATGCTGGGGAGCCTGAGAAGGAAAAGCTTCTCTCCAAGGTGAAGCCACTCTGCATTGTTTTGCACTCCAATGACAAAAGTAACCTCGAATTTAATTTCTTTTTGAAAACCGCTTTTGTATATTACTTCCTTTGATGAGGTCTTGAAAAAGAAAGTAAGAATCTTAGTCAAAGTGGGCTTATAGTAAGTTTACTTTTATCCATTGTCTGATTCTAAACAGTAAAGAGAGCAACACAGAGTCATCCTCATGCAAAACAGTAATGTTATACTTCGATGAGAGATCTGCCTTCAAAACCTTTAGCAACTCCAGCTGGCAACTATAACTTTTTTTGGCACTGAGACCTCTGGAAAAAAAGGAGATAGCAGGATGAAAAACTGCAAAAGAACACTAGAAATGGAATAATTTTCCTGTAAGTGGGAAAGTTTCCAAGGGTTAATCATACTGAAAATAGAACATTTTAATTGTACAGCTAACTTGCTACCATCTAAATTTCTAAGTGACAAACTGTCCCCACAAAGCACAATATAACATTTATTTTTAAATTAAAAAAAAAACCACCTTTTTTTTTTTTACTGCCATTAATGATGAGAGACACTGCAAAGCTTTGCAGTTCTGTTTAATTTCACAACTATTTCAAAACACAGATTTCAGAGCTGTGTCTGTAGACTACTGATGGACAATAGCCATCCCTACTGACTGCTGAAATACATACACAAGTCATATTTTTGTGCTAAGAGTGCTGATTTTCCATGAGAAACTTGAAGATTGATAACAATCACTTGTCCTGCACTGCGCTAGAAAGGTCTATTCAACTCAGAGTGGTGGAGATAAACAAAATAACCAAGAATCAAACATGCATTAAGGCCACCTTAACTATTTTCCTGAGCATTTACTTGTAGCCTGAAAAGATAATTTCCTTTCAAGGGTCATTAGCACAAGGAAAAGGTGCTACAATTCACATGGCACAGAGGCCTGGGAAATACCTTATTAAAACTATGTTGCCTCCACCTAATTAAGACCACAGAGAGGTGGTTTGTGTGCTCACTGCTCTGCCATTCTCTGCTCCATTGAAAACTTGTGTTCCAAAATCAAGGGCTGGGAAGTTAGGAAATACTGCAGCTAAGTTGGTTTTGGTTCACAGTTACATGATTTCAAAGAATTTTTACCTCTGTTCCAGGAGGCACTTTCTTTCCAGATCTTGATGACCCGTGGGATTCAATGGGTCTCAAATTCCCTTAAGGTCCTGTTAAAAGTCCCCCAGTGAGGAACATTTCAGGAAACCCCAAAAGTGTCCTCATTCTCTTCCCCTTCTCTGTGGGTTTCTTCTGGAGTATAATTATTATTACACAAGACAGCAGATGCAGAACTGAAACAGGTAGCCCCCAAGTATTTGTAGCCTTTCTGAAAAGACACTTGCAGCTTTTTGAAGTGTATCTGGCAGTGATCAAGTGTGAACCTGTGAGTTTTATCTTCAGTCAGTATTATGAAAAGAAAACACAGAAGAGCTGTCCTGGAACAAGAAGAAAGGTTTTCTTTCTCCCTTAAGACAACATGTGCAGTCTGAACATCAAAGACAATGACTGAAAGAGAAGCAAAAGGATGCATAAACTCTGCTAGCTTAAAGACATTTAGCAACACCTCACTTGGGCAACAACATTAACAAAACCCATGGATAATTTCCATTTAATGGGAAGAGGGTACCGTGGCAATGGGGCCTCAGCTCTTGTCATCCTTGGCTCCCGAAACTGGTGTGGTTACTTCAGCCACAAGCCTCTGGACCCCACCTCTTTGCCCATGGCAATGTTGTCACTTCCACGAAAACCTTTCCATGTGCCTGCTGTCTTCACCCTGTTTGGTAAGGAATGATATGTATGGGAGAGAGTGATAAATTATGTTCAGCACAGTAGTGGAGCAAAAAAATCAGCCTTCAAGTGTTTGTTGTGTATGGTCCTCTGCAGCCCAACAGGATTTAAAATGGGTTCTCGGGTCTTTTTAAATAGGAAAGAAAAAAAATAGGAAAAAAAAAAATAAAGGCTGCCTTATTATTAATCATTGCATGAAAATTGTGTTATCAAGAGAAATCTGTAACAAGTCTTTGCTTGATGCATGTCACTCAGTTCTCACATGGCCCTAAGAAGCCTTTTTACATCTTTCATTCCATTAAAAATTGTTTCAGTCCTTTCTCTCAAACACTTCAGCTGTGTTAGCACAGTGCTACAAACCATCCCTGGCCTGCTCTCTGTTGCTGTAGTATATTAAACCAGTCTTGGCTCTATAAATTTTCTTCATAGTCTTGGCCATATCTTTGTCTCAAATTCTTTTCTGAAGTTTATGAGATCCTTCATTTTTCATGGGTCGTAAAGTTAGAATGAACTGTTGAGGTATCTGTTTTGCCCTCCCAGATAAAACATTCCACATAATTTCTCTGAAAGAGATTACACTTGGATGGACCTGCCCCAGGCCTATCTTACAGCTCTGTGGAGGCTTCTTGCAGAAACGCCAGGCACATATTTTGGTAGAATACTTTCCCCACTTTCTGGACTCTTTCTTGTCTGTTGGCACTGTTTCTGATAGAACCTCAGTAGTACAGACCTGTGTAGCAAATTACAGGGTTTATCAAAGGTGGCAGGGTGCCAGGATTGCCGGATGCTCTGAAGGTCATCACCTGCAAGCAATTGTAGCATGCAGCATCTCTGTGCTGCACTCTTAAAAAGATCTGATCCAGGAACAAACTCTGGAAGGCACAAACATGCCTAATTTACATTTGCTTGCTTAATCTTGTGTCTACAATTACCTTGGAATATGTAAGCCAGAGATAGATTGATTATGTTTTTATTTTATGTAAACAAAATCAAAACTTCATAAGGTTTTGGAAATTCTAAGTTTGTTAGAATATGCTTTATAAACTTCTCTTTTACTTCTGTTTTCTTCTTCAAGAGTATATATTCTACATACAATGACAAGCATAAAATTTTGATTTAAAATATAAATTCACTGACTGAAATATAAATAAAAGCAAAATATACTTTTATTTCTAATTGCATTATCCTGTTACAAGGAGGCTCTGTGAAAATGTACATGCTTTTCTGATGATTGAGTACACTGTGTTTCCAGCCTTGTATTTCATGGGTAAAGCTCTGCTGTTTCCAAAGGAAAAAAAAAAAATAAAAAAAAGGGAACTTGGCAAAAGAACATGTTCTGGAATAGAATTATTCCACTATCAAACTAATGTGAGTTTCCAACCATTTCTGTGTGTGCGTGTGGAATAGAGCCCTGTTATAGCAGCTTTTTTATTGCAAAGCTTTAAAAATATGACTCATGGGTGTTTTGTCAGTGGAAATGTTTGTGAAAGATGTTAGAGTATTATTGTTTTCAAATTGTCTGTTCACTCTGATTTCAAAAGTTTATATACAGATCACATTCAATAATCTCTTGATTCAAATCATCTGAACGTAAGTTGGTGTGGATAAAACCCACTTCATCACGTTTTTTGTTCAACTTTCCATGTGATATCTGTTATAGAAGAGAGTCCACATTTTAAAATAGTGTGTTACTGTAGAAGTTGAATTTAAACACTTTTTTTTTGCTTAAATATCTGACATCAGAAAAGCATGTAAATGCACACATCAATTAAATGTGAATTTTCAAGGTAAATATATAACTAAAAACCTTTATGCCTCAAAGGGTAAATTAATAATAAGATTATCAGTACCACTGTGAATTTACTGACCAATGACTAATTGGAATAAAGTCTTCATAGAAAAAGTAATAATGAAAAAATTAATAATATTAAGAATGTTATTAAGGTATACATAAAGTTGTTACTCATGTTGAAGTGAGAATTTTATTTATTAATAAACGTGAGAGTAACATCTAAATACTCAAAACGTAAACCTCTACTAACTTCAGAATTCATAGAACAATGTAAAGATTTTATTATTTATAAGTGGACTACTGCTGGTCTTCATGATATTGACTGAAGAAAGGACACTAAAAAAATCAGAAGGAGAATGAAAGGGCCATGGAGAAAAATATACCTTTCATACTTCATGAATGTAACCAGATTTTCTATTTCAACCTGGCTTTTTTACTTTATAGAACCACTGGGTTCTTGGTGATGGAATGAAGAAAGTGTAGTTCATTTCTGTTTATTTTATGGACACCTTTATCTTAGTCCTCTAATACATGAAATCGTGTTTTATCTCTAACAAAGTATTAAACAAACAAACAAACAAATATCTGTTGAAATGATGGTTTGGCAGCATACTTTTATGTCACTTCTATCTCTCTGATTCATCAATGTTTCACTGTTTAGAGCCATAAAGACATATTTCACTTATGGTAATATTGCTCCTTGTCATGAAAACGAATCTGAAGCACTTGGCAGGATGTGTCCAAAAGTAAATAAACAGTAAGGGGCTTTGTTTTGTTTTTTTACTAGACATACCTCTTTTCATGGTTTTCTGGTTTTCAAAAATCCAACAAGAAGTGGCATTTACAGCCAGGCTGGTACTCAGTGAAAGTTTGGCCAATGTCACTTGGGAACTTCATATGAGGAACTTCCTAAGAGTGGAGCTTGTGGTGAGGTTAGACTATGATTGAAAAATCTGCTTCACTTTCCCAAAATCTCTTGTGATTTTAGGATGATTCTTGAATAGGAGAAGAGGTCAACATTTTTAGTCAAAATGTCTGCTTAATTACTTCTATTGGAAATGTTTTTAAATGGAAGAATTTTTATGAAGTTCAAAGAACTTTTTTTTTTAAGAAAAAAAAAGGTTTATTGGAAATGTTTTTAATTGGTTTTTTTTTCCTCAAGTACGAGCCTACTTTCTGACTCTCCCTTCTTCATTCTGCTGAATTTCAGATTACTCTATAAACTAGAGTTAACAAATAAATCCAAGTACAGCTAGACAGTTTTGTTTGTCAGCAGGCCTATATATTTTAAGACATGTACTAAGTAGAGACTGAACAAAATAATGAGAAAATATGTTTTCCTGAAGATAAAATGAAATATATTAAAATTTTAATATATTTTAAATGCTTTAATTAAAAAACAGAATTATATTTCTAACAAAATGTGAACCTTCTTTTCTTGGTATAGTAATAGCCTGTACTTATCAGTACCTGAAACAAATAAAAATAGTACTTGATCCCAGGAAAATAGTTGGATCATTTCATCAGAGATCACTAAAAACCTTTCCTTCCATGCAGCTCAGGAAAATGAAATTTTTTCTCTGCTCGCTGTAATTTCAATATTTTCAGGGGTTTTATTTCAAAGTCTGTGACCATGTGCTCCATTTCTGTGGTCATGCAGCTTTTAACTGACAATAAATTCTGATTGAATACATTTACATAACAAGGGTTCCCTAATCAGAAAATAGTTTGGGGCATCACAGCTCTTACTTTTCAAACAACCACAAGGAATACCAGTGACTTGATAAGTTTTCGTTATTCAGATGAGAAAGAATGAAAAAGGCAAATCATAGCAAAATTCTAAATTGTATTAATCTTGTAAGAGAAAGATTTTCATCACAAGGTCACTGTAGCGAATAACCTGAAGACATGCCTGTCTCTCAGAAGCTGAGTACAACTTGTTTCAACAGCTGTTTGCAAGCAGATGTGATCCTGGTACTTTACAACTGGAAAAGGGTCAAAACAAATGTTCAGTTCCAGTTACTCAAAATTAGACAGCAGAAATCACAGATATTAAGATCTTGCAATGGTTTCTGGTAAATGATATCCAGTTATGCTGAATGACAGCGCAAACATCCCCAAGAAAAAACAAGTGACTTTATCGGTGCACACATGGATAATGACAAAAAGTTCATATGGAGGCCTCGAGATTACTCAGTGTAGAGAAGTTGTAGTGATAAAGTTCCAATATTTTATTCAGCACTGAGACTCAACACACGTCATGGAAACTTCTGTAAGGATTCCAATATTATCGAGAGCTTAGCGACATAGGTAGCAAAATGGAGATGGCAAGAGCTCTGTTTGCTCATTGCAATGCCCGTGCTTGGAATTTGGCATAGTTTCAGACTGTAATAATACTACTATTGTATGTGACAACTCTGTAGAGGTTTAGCAAACTATAAAATTTAATTCAAATTACACAAACAAGATGTTATTTTGCAGGCCAAATAAAAAAAAAAGAACAGTCATGACAAAGTTATAAGGAATTTGGAATTTGACTGAAAGGATAGCATATGTGTGGAGGAGAACTGGTTTTAATTTCTGAGCTGACTAGAACAAGTCACAATAAGAAAACTTGGACGCATGCAAAGAAAGAATTTAAAATAATTGTTTGAACTGATTGCAAAGTGTTGTGAGTTTTAAAAATCACCTTCTTTCATACTTAGTTATATGGAAAAATTCCAAAGAGGGTAGATCTTTCCAGTGCAAGTTGCAGAAAAAGAAGACAAATCTTATTTCTCTCCACTCCTGAAATCTAGAAGTAAGATATCAAGCAAAGCTTAGCACCTTGTAATTCAAATGGCAGAACAGGCCAGCAGTAAGAGGTTTTTCAAAGTACAATTTCAGATTATGTATGCAATGAGGAGCACTCACTTGATATGGTATGCTAGAAGAGCTCCAGCTACAGAATCTTTGGCAAAGAAGCAAGGATAAAAATCTGTGAAGGGTGTAATTTCTGAACTGCCACAGACATTTTGGCAGGAATGATTTCTCAAGGGCAAATCCACCAAAAAGTTGTCCAGTTAGGAATTTTTGAAAGTGCCTGAGATTCCAAGGAAGAGGAAAGTTCCAAGGAAAGTGTGGCTGACAAAACTAGACACTTGAATTCATCAAAGTACTTTATGGCATTTTTCCTTGGCTCATAAATACATTTCCCAATGTCCAACATTCGGTCAAACTTTGAACAGAAGAGGCACCAATTATAGAAGATCTGGTCATTCATATAAACTTAATAGAAACATGCATGCAGAAAGTGCTTTGGATGAATGGCTTTAAATGCAGCTGTGATTGGCAGATTTTATAACTTTATTAGTATTTTTCCTGTCACGATTTGTCTGCTTCAGTCCATGTGGAAGATTCTGGATAATGGAAAGGGGGAAGTGAGACTGAGACCTGGGTTGAAGGGACTGGTATGACGCAGCACTGTTTTGACCAGAGAAATGAGTCCTGGAAGAAGTCATGTCACATGAGGCGGTCCAGCACGCTCCACTATTCTACAACCAAATGCTGTACATCCAGCTGGTCAGCAAATAAACATCAGTAAAGCAACCAGAGCGAAGCTAGTGTGTGGCCAGTGCAGGAGATGTGGCCCAGGCTACCGAGGAACAGGAGCCCGGATTCACACACGAGCCTCGACCGCTCACTGTGTGAGGCTTGACAGGTCGTACCTGTTGCAAGACAGTGTAAACTCACAAGATTGTTAATGTCAGATCAGAAATGTGTATATTTGTTCAACCAAACAGCAACAGTGTCTGTGTTCAAAAGCAGCAAAGGCAGTAACAACGGGCCTGGTGGCACTGGTAATGAGTGCTCTTTGTGGGCGTATTTAAATACTCTCTTCATTATAATGAACTGTGTCTTTGATCCACAATTTAACAATCATGACTGAACTTGTATATGATTTTACATGTTTATGAGGGGAAAAAAATTATGACTTACAGCTTGCAGATGTTGAAGAATCCATTTCAAGACACTCATCAGGAAGACTAGTTTCTGAACTTTTTCAGATTTGTTAGTTGCTCTTTTCCCTCATATTTAAAAGATTAATATTTGAAGGCAATTTTGCTATGATTAAACTTGTCCACTGTTAATAAAGTGAGAAAATGATCCCCTATTCAAAAACCATATTTTTATATTTAGAAATGAAGTCTAAAATGCCAGTAAATTAAGTCCAAAATGCCAGTAAATTAACCAAGTGAAAAGAGTAGCTAGCAATATAAAAGCAAAAATGTAGGGTTTTATATGTGCAAGTATTTATGAGCATTTCTTTTATGTTTTTGCATCTGCATTACTGTAGCCTGGATGTTTTGCTGAAGTATGGCAGCATCACTGTCCAATTTATGTATGTCATTGAAGTTCACCTTCAGCAAGAAATGCATGCAAAGGGAATTCTCAAGGATCCTCTGTGATCCATTTACCCCAAATCGTCTTAGACTGATTAACTTTGGTACTTGCATTTACTGAAATGCAACTGTTATTTTTTGTTACCATTTTGAGATAGGCTAACTATCCCTTTTACTCCCCGTCCCTACCTGAACTTCCAGCCACAAGGCAGCATCACTGCTGATCAAAACTCAAAAGTGGTCCTCAAAGTTGTCGCCATTAACACCACAATCAGCAGAACTGCAATTTCATTGCCTCTGAATAATCACAGCTTCCTCACTGCACCGGATTTGAAAACCAAAAAGAATTGTGTGTGACACTGGAAGATGCTAGGTTAACCATTGGTTATATTATTTTGATGGAAAATGTTTACTGAAACCACCCATGTCACTTAAAGAAGTTTAAAGCAGTTCATTATTTGATCTTATCTGCTCCTGTAGGTGTCAACAAAGATAAATCATTGCATTCAAAATGAAGGCAAGAGAAACAAACCTTGCAAGATTTTTGAGTGAGCACTCCCTTGAGCTAGTCAGTGCTGAAAATATTCAGTGATTTGCAGGGACCTGCCTTCCAGAACAGGTCCCATAAGGACCTCTAAACCAAATATGCTCCTATTTCCACATCTTTCAGTTAACAGGCACCTAGTGTACTGGAGTGATGTTCCATGTTTAACTAACTTTGATAGGGATCAGATCCTCAGAAGATGCAAACTGGAATTATTCCCTTCACTTCAGCAGAGTTGTCCTGATTACTAGCAGATCTGGTATTATCACCTTTTTAATAACTGCATTCTCAGCATACACTGTACTTAAATCCTACTGTTTATTGCACCTTGCAGGTTTTCTCTAAGATGGAAGATCATTTTTAGTCAGAACTTTTGAAAGCCTGAGAAGAGAAACAAAGAGAAATATGATACTACTGGAAGACGAAGTCAGAATATTGTCTTCTTGCGTTACTATTACTCCCATATTAGCAACCTCAGTGCAAAAAGTGTCAGTACAGGCAGGGAGTGCTCAGTGGCTGCCACCTCGTATGCTGCAGGAAATGGCTGCGGGTGTCAGCTGTGGGTGGAGGGCTGCAGGACCAGCACACACTGCTCTGGTGGTGTAGGCATTAATTACAGTCATTATGCTAATCAGAGGCAACTGGATGTATTACTGAATAAGAGGTTTGCTTTTAAGTACCGTGGGCCCAGAGGTAACAGCAGCTCTGCCCAGATCTGGCCAGGTCTCAGAGTGACTTTCAGCTGAAATGATGTTGGGTTCCAGCCCTATTACTCCTAAGGGAATCAGAAATGATCTTCCCTTTTGGGAGGCAACATTAAAGACCGTCTCTGGGCCTTTACTCTCAGATTAGCCTTGTGAGGTCACTTGGGAATTAAAGCCAGGTGCTGCTTTTAAGTTGCAAGGATGACAATTCTGAAAGGAATGGGGGTCACTGAGTTAGGAGTAATTGTGATGTACTTATAGTGCATGAGAAATTCCTTGTTATAGAAGAAAAGTTTCAGTTACAGAAATAGCCTTTTCAGGTCAAGTGGGTGTTTGTAGAGATTTTGGAAAATTGTGTTTCAGTTAGTAAAAGATGAGACAGAATTATCAGGATGGTGTAGCACTGATTGCTTGTGGAGCTGAGAGATATATACTCCAGAGTTCAGATTCTGGCTCAGAAAAAAACATATACATATGCAGTGTAAGTATGATAATATTATTCCTAAAGAACAAATTACCAAAATACATAGTTAAATATGCATCAGCAACAAGAAGAAAAACTGATGTTTTGCTGGCTCAGAAACCTGATTGAACACCCGAGTGAATACATAGCTGAACAGTTTCTTTGTCAGTGGTGGGGTTTTTTTCTTTGCATTGTTATAAAATTTTTGTTTTGCTTGATGTACCTGATGGTGAGAAACAGAGTGCTTTTTCCCAGGAAATGAATACACAAAAAGAGCTCAGATGCACAATCCTGTATTGCAAATATGTGAAAAAATCATAGTAGAACTTAACTGATTAGGGTCACTATAAAAAAAAATATGGTCAAATTATCTGAGGAAAATGTAACCAAACCAGTACTTTTTTTAATCTTCAAAAATGGTGTGTCAGTAATTGATGAATAAAACGTGATCAATCAAGGTATCTCATACAATTCTATGATAGTTGTAAAGATAGATTGTTATTTATACTGCAGGCATTATTGGAAGCCTGACTCCTACTTCTAGTTGTATGCAACATTGAAAATGTAACCTTTAAACTTCTTTATCTACCATACCACAGAGTAAATATGACTAATGAATGGTTACGGTATTAGACATAAAGTACCGGATATGATAGGTCAAAAATGTTGTAACCTTAGGAGTATTGTTTCAGTTTTTGCAGATATGTGCAGTCATCTGGCTTATTCTGATAGCCCACATTTCAAGGACATGTCACAGGGAGCAGCACCATGCTGTTGAATTAAGGAGGCCAGGTAATTGTGAGAAGGCGCAGGAAACTGGCTTTTAGCTCCACTCACAATTTCACGCCTAACTTCTTATTTCTCTGCTCTTTAGACCACAGTTCATAAAAACAGTCACATTTGGGTTTGTTATTAATACAGGCTAAAGCATCATTAAACTTAGGAGAAATGTTTTCTATTAAACTGAGAAAATGTTCTCAAATGGAGAAATAAAACCCAAAAATTAACTCTCACTTTACAATGATGAAAACAATGGATTTGTTGGGTTTAGGTTTTCAGAGCTTATTAGATCCTATATTAGTGGATGTAAAATCTGTTTAAAGTGATAAATACCTGGTTTACAGGTAAAGATTATAATTATGATGTAATTGATAGATATTTAGCAAATAATTATTCAAGTTGGCTAG
The DNA here is from genome assembly GCF_020740725.1 of Corvus hawaiiensis. Classification (NCBI taxonomy): domain Eukaryota; kingdom Metazoa; phylum Chordata; class Aves; order Passeriformes; family Corvidae; genus Corvus; species Corvus hawaiiensis. Next base: position 49,152,716 of record NC_063213.1, read on the forward strand.
AAGGTATAAGACAAAAAATTTAATGTCTTTGAGCCTTTCTGAAACTGCCTTTTTATCAAGCTGAAACAAAAAGGAGAAACCCAAGCTAGCAAGTACTTACTTTCAGTTTTAAATGGCATAAAGAATATGAAACTCTTATTATTTATGCCAGTTTTCAATCCCTATCTAACATGAAGAAAATCAGTTTTAAGCTTTTAATGGTGCTACAATGCATTTTTCAGGTCTTAACCTGATGTCTTATATCTGTTTTTCAGAAGCAGCTGCTTTCCATACAGGCACCTAAACAAAGGCTTGTCTTTCAAGAGTGTCTGGTATCTCCTGACTCCCAGAGTGAGGCACCCATGGCCAGATTTTCAAGTTCTTAACATACTCATTGCTGAAAAACAGGTCCATGTTGACAACATATAGGGTCAAAGCTAGCCACCTACTACTTAATTCAGCAGAGCTGCTTGGGATCTACAATGAGATCAGATTCTGGCTCTTGATGTCTGTGTGTTCCTATGAGCAAGGGCAGCTTTAGGATTCAAATTTCTTATGAATTTCTTTTTTGAACTGGATTTTTTCCTGTTACGAAAGGAAACCTTCTCTGAATTTTGTACTTTGATATTAGTCCCTCTTTCATTTGTAATTTTCTATGGTTCTCTGAGGTCTAATAATATAGTAACCTATTCTCCACATGGATATCCTCAGCTTTCTTTTTCACTTGGATGAGCCTTTTCATGAAACTTAGTGTTCTGAGATTTCTGTGCCTGCATTAGGCTGAACTGGCTCATGAATTCACAAACTAGTGGTGAGGATCAATTAGAGTCTTATATAGACAAGGCATGATCATGTAGACCCTGTTTCCTGAGGACAGCAGGCTAAAAAGTAACAAGAGAAATCTTATTTTCTCCTTCTCTAGTAATCAGTTATATTCTACTTGAGTGTGGCTGAGTACAGTGTGCTAATAATTTCTAGAAATATGATACAAAGACATCTGAGGTGGAACAGTATTTTTCTTGCCTCACTGCTGTTTACGACATGAACTTTTTGGCCCTAACCCCATTCTTTTGCCTGCAGATTTTTTTTTACTGTCACATGGAATATTTTCCTTGGTGACATATAATATAAGTGAAGCGGGATTTAATGAGGAACTAGGATCAAAATAGGGTTTTCCCAACCTGAAAGATGTTATTCTTTTGCCCAATCTAATGCTACAGGAGGAAGTGCCATGTGGCCCTGCTCTCTACTGCTGCTTCTGCTTCGTATCTGGAGGCACCACTTCAAGGACTGGTTTCTGCTTGGGCCATGGGGGTCTTTGCCCATGTCTTACTGACTGAAGTGGTAGGATTGTAAGCTCAAGCCAAACTTGTTTTCCTTCTTTTGAGGTCTCCTTGTATCTTTTCTCTGTGGGAATGGATGAAGTGAACCTTCCTTGCAGAGTGCAGCAGATTTGGTTGGGGGAGAGAGAAGTTTGCTAGTGACAGAATGAAAATGGCATAAACAAAAAAATATATTGTGTGTTTAATGAACACACTTTGCATAAAGTAATATAGCAACTAACCAAACTAAACAGCTTTAGTTAACAGAGAGGAAACAAACGTTTTCACGGTACAAAAGATATCTTTTGAATCTTTCCCTAGGGCACAAGTTCCAACCCACTTGCTATTCCAAGAGAGAAAGAGACCTTTCTCTACCACTTTCAGAGCTTTTCCTCCAAGTCCCTTTTGGCAATCATATGCTCACCATTCAGGAATGTTCCTGCTGTGATATCCTTCAGTCCAGTTTGCCAGCTAATTTATCATATTAATGTTTTGGTTGAATGATCCTCTTTAAAGTTTTCATTATAAAAAAAATTCTCTTTTTAATATAATTTCATGTTCCATCAGCATTAAGACATGGTATACTGATTCCTTCATTAAGATAAATACTAGAGGAAAGCAATGATTTTCTTTGAGTTGTTGATATATTAAAACCAAAACAATTCTATTTTCTGTAGGACTTTCTGGGATCTCTTTTTTTAAAAAACAAACCAAACCTAACAAACAATGCCCACCCCCACCCCCCACCAAAAAACCCTCAAACAATCAAAGAAACAAAACCTAAACCCCCCACAAAAACCAAAACCACATTTCAGTTCTTGTTCCAGTTTTCCATGGAGAATGATTCAATTTTTTGTTTTCAGAGTGCACACATCTAGTCAGTACAGATAGCTTTTGCTGCTCACTGTAGCATCTTCCTTACAAATGTCACTGCTGGACAGTGTTGTTTCCTTTTGATCTGCTTCTGCCTTCAGCAGTTTCAGTACAAATTTGTGCTTCTGCTGCAGCTTCCCATACTGTGGTACTCTTGCCACAAGTTCTATGTGTTCCTTAAAGTGTGATGTCACAGTTGTTTTTAAACCAAATCTTCACCTTGACTAAAGTCTAGGAGACAGCCTGCTGAGAATACAACACACTTTGAGAGCTGTTTTTCTCATGTGTAACATTTTCCAGGACTGTATCCTGCCCTTCAGAAACCAGGTAAAATCTTTCTGATTGCTTTGGTTCACTATTTATCAGGAAAAGTGGGTTTGCCGGCCTGGGTGGAGTATTCATTAGAGTTTGTAAAGCCTGCTTTGTTTTAGATACGTGTGTTAGTGTAAGTCATATCTCTTAAGAATGTGATTTTTGGCAGTGTTTGATACTGGCAAGAGCCCTAATGTGATACAGAACTGGCAGAAGTGCTTTTGCTGGTATAGAACGTACTCAAAGGCCTGGAATCAATAAAAACAACCAGAACCACCTTTGCCAGCATTACTATATTATTAAACATTTTCTAGCATAGACCTGTCAGAAGACCAATTTTCAACCCCACATTTCTCTTGGTTATTAATTGTTATTTTATTGGGAGGAATGTCCAAGCCTCTACCTCATGTATAAATATTTTTGGCCTGAATATTTTCTGCCATGGAAGTTTTTCTACCAGTGGTGGGAAGGGGCAGGGGAACAATAATATATTTGACACATCTGCATGGATTCTTTTCTATCCAGAATGTCCTGACATTGAACGTTTGTCTCCTCTCCCAGATGCATTCCTAAATCATAGTGTAGTGACCACAGCTAATTTGTGTTGGAAATAATTATATAGGTAACTGTCACGTAGCCTACAGTTAATGGTGCCCCTCTTCTAATGGCTGGATGGGCAAGGGGTTTGTGTTTGCTTGCTCATGAGCTTGAGGAGCAACTATAACAAATGGGATGAGAACAATATATAACAATATGTGATGTACAGTGAGGCCTTGGTGTTTTCCTTTCTTCTGATGAGAACTGCAGCAAATGGATGCAGGTCCAATAGTATATGCAACTTTCTGCCCCAACTACTCCATCTGTTGCAAGAAAATAAAATGTGTTTACACACAGAACCATAGTGTGCCCTTTGACCCCACAGTCGTTGCTAGGTTTAGCCATCAAAATATGTAGTTATTTAAGGAAACAAGCAATAATGTTCAAAATCAGTGAAGGGGAAAGCACATAGTGTAATCAGACAAGAAGCAAAGACATGGCTGCCACTTCCCATGCCTGTTATGTTACTCCAAGCCAGCATGTGATTGTTTACACTCCCAAACTTTCCAGGATCCTGCCGCCATCACCACCAATAACGTTGCAAAAGGTAAAGGATGTGGCTTGGTGGCATTCACCCACTTCCAAAGCGAAGTTAATTATCCTGTGGTGTTGCTTGTGCCCTGGAGTTGGCAGTTGCTGGAGACCAGCTCTACTGCTATTGCTAAATTTTTTTGGGCTCAGGTGGACTGACCCACCGTGTCTGGATTTCATCCAGGGCTTACCATATACATGTGCTCCTGGCTTCCAAACTTTCCATCTGGAAATTATGCTCATTGTCCCTCTTCCAAAAGATTCTCCCTAAATTCCACTGATTTCAATGACAGAAGTATATCTGGGAAGTGGATAAAGCTCAGCAGACAAACAAACAAAAAAAAAACCCACCAAAAAAAAACCCCAAAAAACCAAACAAATCAAAAAAAAAAGGTAAAAAATATATTGCCAAGTGAGCCTGTCAGCATTTGCTATTCATTTTGTCTGTGTCCACAGCATGCGTGTACAACCAGTCCAGTTAATTAAACCCATGAAAGTGCTTATTAACTGTCCACATATTATTTAGCATTCCTAAGGCCTAAGAGTCTAAATCTCTTTCTGGAAGACTTTGCTCTGAAAATGAGTCAAACTGCAGAAAACTGCAGTGTCTCACCAAATGAAGTTCAAAAAAAAAGCTGTTGCAAGAGTCCGGATTTCTGAGGAGACTGGAAATGAAAGCTGACTTGTCAGAACTGTTTCTGGAGTGGTAACAGATTAGGCAGTGCTGTCTTTTAAATATCTGGTTTAGCTGCCTTCAAGGTAAACTTTATTATGCAACAAGACAGAAGTGGCAGACTTTAATAAATATGTGGGAACTAATAACTGGTCACCCTTGTAGGGAAAACCCAGATAGACTATGTTAATAATTGGGCCCTTTTGTAGTGAGGAGTTTTCCAGTACCTAGCTACAAGAAAGCTGGAGAGGGACTTTTTAAAGGAGCATGTAGGAATAGGATAAGAGAAAATGGCTTTAGACTGAAAGAGAGTAAGTTTAGATTAGATATTAGGAAGAAATTCCTTTCTGAGAGAGTGGTGAGGTGCTGGAACAAGTTACCCAGAGAAGTTGTGGATGCCCCATCCCTGGAAGTGTTCAAAGAAAGGTTGGATGGGACTTCGAGCAACCTGATCTAGTGCAAGAAGTCAGCCCAAATCATTTTATGTTTCTATTGTTTTATGAGACCCAGAGATCAACTTAAATCCTGTAGAGGCTTTAGGTGAGTCATCGGGGTCCCAGCTGCAGCTTTATGGGTTCTAAACTCATTTTCTACCTGAGAAACAGCTAAGAGGGATATTATTTTAATTGAGTTTTGATTCATCCCTATAAAAAGGGATGTTAAAAATCATCAGCCTAAACTTAAGGTAAAAATACCACGAACATTTTTTAATTATTCTTTTATTAAGAAGAATGGATTATTAAAAACATCTGGCCCTGAAAGTACTTCTACTTTTAACCAACATTTCTTTTATGAGGTAATGGTCCATTCAGAGAAATGAAGCCTGGGAAAGGTATCTTGCCTAAACAGAAATTTTAAGGAGTAGTCTGAGATAACAGAAAAGGGATTGAAATTTAGAGTTTAGGATACCAAGATCTTAAATTATTATTTGATTATAGAAGTATGACAGTAAGTTTCAACTGGTTTGGGTTGTCATTGTCATTAGTATTAGACACACATGATAGACAATACCTACCTCAAGAAAACTCAAAAAACCCAGAAAATGAAGTATAACATAAATGAAATACTTGCTTTCTTAATAGCTCTGGGTAAGCCACTAAATGTCGCTGGAATTTTTTCCCTTCTCTTCCTGGTGCCTGACAGGGCTTAGCTGTCCTACATTTTCTATTTCCAGATCTTGATTTTCCAAACTATGTTTTTAGAGAAGCAGTGGTAGAAGAAATCACCTAATTTTTCTGTAACTGGTAGTTTTAGCACAGAGTGAATAGCTATGCTGTATTACTCTAACATCCTGCTTCTGACAGCAGGATAAAGCTCTCTCAACAATCTCGCTGGTTGTTCAAATCATTTGGAGATGGGGCATCTTTTTTTCATCTTTGTCACATATGGTGAGGTAGGAAAGGCTGTTTTCTGGATTGGATGGGAGGGAAAGTGTTCATTTCTCTGAATGGTGCTGTAATGGATTGGCCATTTAGTTGAAATAGTTGGTAATTTCAACTTCATTTTTTTCAGTATGAAACTACTTGCTGAGATTCACCCAACTTTGCTGTCAGATCAAACAGAACCACCTATTTTGGCAGATGGTTTATTTGGTGGAAATTGCTCACAATATCTCATTCATAAACACCCTGAATTCTGCCTTTCTCCATATTTTTATCCTGTCTGATTTATACTTCAGCTTTTTGGATGCTGGCTTAGAAAGCCTGTGAAACCTCTTTCCGTGAAATGGGGGTTTCAGCTGTGAATTCTAAGTGTCATAAACCCACAGGTAGCAAATAAAAACAGGATAGGCAAATCATCCCTTCTCCAAGTCCCTGTGACATTCCTGGCACATTTTTCTTATCTCTCTGTGCCTGTAACCTTTGTCCTTCTAAACTTTATTCTACAAAATTCTTAAATCTCTGAAAAACCCACCTGCAATATAACATATCGGAAAATTTGCTATTTCCTAAAGGACATGGGGTTAAAAAGGAACATTTTCCTCCTCACCCTCCCCAATGTCCCTGTATTCCCGCCACTGTAAATATCCAAGGCCACTGCCACCCCTCCTTCACTTGCTTCCTTATACCCAGCTGTCTGATTCTCTCACATACACAGAGATGCCTAAACCGGTCATACAGGTTCAAGCAATTTCAGTCACTGTATTCACTGCCAGTAAATCTAATTATTTCTAACTTGACCTTAACCAGAAGGCCACATTTTGAAACCCTCCCAACAATTCAATATATCTGCAACATGGTGTATGTAAGTAGAAAATCCTAAGTCTGTTCCAGTGGCACACAAGGAGCACATGCTTCTTCCTCCTCCTCTTCGTATCTCTCTCCCCCTAAGATGAAACTCCCACACCACCTCTACTGGTTTCAGGTGTAATCATAAACCAGCTGAAGGCAATTATGGGTAATGTAGTCCCATGGCTCACGCCTGTCTGTTTGAACAAGCGGTGCCAGGTTCCTGCTAGACTGCACATTCCAGCAGGCATTGCTCAGCACTCTGAAGAGGGAGGCTTGCCAGGTGTGCTCCAGCACCTACCTGAACCCTGAGCACGCCAGAGTGTTTCAAAGCCAGAGCAGGAATAAGTTCTCCTTCAACAATACTGATGTCTTGAACAAAACCATAGTTTGGATCTAGGGAAAACCTCCTAGTTTCCAGAATGGTGAGTTTGCTTTTTCTTAAAGTATCTTTTGCTGATTATGTTTAAAATACATTGGAGGATCTGAAATGTCAGAGCAGTTTTTTGCCTAGTACTATTGCATCAGTCCAATACTATCTTTGGCCATTGCTAGTTCCAAGTGCTACTGGAGAAGGTGCAGAACTTATGTACATTTTGAATTGCATGATATCGTACCCTAGGGTGATTTGGGATGTGTGGAGAAAGACACTTGCTAAGTGCTGGTGATTGCCTTTGCTGAGAGCATAAATAATGGTGAACCTCTTAAAATTTTTAATCAGTCAGTCTTAAACTCTTCTTCTCTGTCTTACTTCTGCGAGATGAGCTGCTGTAGATCTCTGTGTGTGTGTGTGTGCGTGTGCGCGCACGCACCTCTGTGCGGTTTGGTTTTTTTTGCTGGTTGATTGGTTGGTTTGGTTTTATTGAAGCACTGTATGAACTAAAACACTCCATACATGTAGCTGTTGAGTTGGCCTCCGGCTTTGTCAGTTGGGGCTCAGAATGGTGAACACCTCCTAACAATCCTCCCTACGAACAAGGCGGCCATAAGAAGTCAGAAAAAGAGAGTTTAAAGAGCACATACACTTTTGAACACTGAAATATTCATTCTCTATTAAAAGAATCCTTGAAAGGTAATACCTCCAGCCTAAATGGAGGCAAGACCTATCATGCTAACATACCTTGAACCAACTCCCTTTATGGCTAAAAAATAACAAGCAGAGCTGGCCGGTCTGTTTAAAAATAGAAAGATTTAAGTGAAAGACAAAAAAAGCAGCAGTTCTTGTTCTTTTCCCACCTGTTATTACCACTCAGCTAATACCTCTTTTTTCCATATGGATTTATTTTTTTAAGAAGAATGATCAAAATTTTAACAGCTTGGGAATAGTTTTTGACTGGCTTTATTGAAAGGGAAATAGGTATCCTCCTGAGTAACTGATCTAGAGAGAGAAGAAGTGAGGGAATCATTCATACTGGGTAGGTCTTGGGAGGCACAAATTGCCACACTGGCAGCGCTTTCCCTGGCCCGAAATCATGTACTTGACAGTTGTTAATATAAAAGGCTCCAACACTGAACTTATACACTGAAAACAGTTGCACAGTGTCTGTGTTGGGTGGGACATACACAATGGGATTAACAGCACAAGTTCAAGCTGGTTATTGACATGTGAGAAGCCAGAGGATGGTGTTTGCCTTGGGTACATTAAAAACAAGGAATACTTACATTTGTATTCACTAAACGACATAGTACACAACAATATCCTGTGGGAGTGTGCTCAACAGGCTAATTACATAGAGTCATAGAATCAAAGAATTGCTTGGGTTGGAAAAGACCCCTGAGAACATAAAGTCTGACCATTAAACCAGCACTGCCACGTCTGCCACTAAACCGTGTGCCTGAGAGCCACACCTACACATCTTTTAAATACCTCCAGGGATGGTGGCTCCACCACTTCTCTGGACAGCCTGTTCCAAGGCTTGACAACTCTTTTGGTGAAGAATTTTTTCATAATATCCAATCTAAACCTCCCCTGGCACAACTTGAGGCCATTTCCTTTTGTCTTATTGCTTGTTATCTGGGAAAATAGACCAGCCCCCACCTCACATCAACCTCCTCTCAGGTAGCTGTAGAGAGAAATAAGGTCCCCCTTGAGCCTCCTTTTCTCAAGCCTAAACAACCCCACAGCTGCTCCCCATAATACCTGTGTTGTACACCCTTCATCAACTTTTATGCCTTTTCTCGGACTTGACACAGCAATAAGTTGTAATAGAAGGTTTATTTAGCATTTAAATATTTGGTTTACATTCTGCTGCTCTCTTCCCTTTCTCCTGTTATTATGAGAATGGCTAATTGAGTTCAATTGTACACCTTGTTATTCAACTTATTTTAAGTCTTTATCATAGCTATTTCCCCCTGTGGACCAGGAATATTTGTGTTTGGTGGACTATCTGTGAGAGATTTCTATGAATGGTATCCAAGGAAAAAAAAACCCTTTGATGCTCACTGTCTCTGAAGTTGGATGCCATTCCTCTCTATTTTTCAAAATAGATAAACTCAAACTCCTTGAGAAACTACATGTGTCCATGCTACTGCAAACTTTGGCACAAGTCCCTGTAGGGAAGTCCACCCTTAAAGTATGAATACAAAATATGTGGAACAAACACCAAAAACCCATACGGTCCAGGAAAATAAATCACATTGCTGTAAAAGTCAAAGACTGGATTTTTTTGGACAGAACAGCCAATTAGTCAGTCTAATCTGATGATCTCTAAAGGATGTCCTCTTGTCTGAAGAGCTGAGCTCTGCAGTAGTGGCAGCTGTAGTTCATCATATTTCTACACCACAAACATGGTCCATACTTGTAGCAAAATTTCTAAAACAATAAGCATAGTTCTGTCTGGAACTATAGGCTCTTCTATCACTTCTCCTACTGCATAGAATTGTAATTTACCTCACAGATCCCACAATGGGAAATGAAACATGATTTGGAAAGATAAAGCTACTTGAACATCATCCCTTTCTTGATGTCCCATACACTGCTGCTATCACCAGATGTTAACTTCTATGAATGCCTTTTCCTCTCATGTCTTGCCCTCTTTCTGGAATTGTTTTCAGTTCATCTCCTTCAACTCTGTAATTTCAGGAAAAAATAGGTGGTTTTTTTCAGAAACTGAATTGCAGTGTAAATGTGACATCCTATACTAATGGAAAGCATGTACTTCAATTAGCTCTGCAATATTTTACCATATTTTCATCTGCTTCTCAGTACAGATGAGTATTCCATTTGCATTTCTGCACATCCTTTTTAAACTGCTGAAGGTCATGCTCAAACTTTTCCTAATAAATTTCTAAACTAGTTTAGAAATCAATGTGTGAGTAATTTGAAATTGTTCCTTTGAGAGCACCTCTTCTTATCTACAGCAAACCTAATCTCACACTGTCTCATTTATTAGGCTTTTCCATAGCTCTTCATAGTTTGCTCTAGTGTTAATAATCTCAGTAATTTTGGTTTGTGAGCAAACACAGTCATATCACTTTCCACTGGCTTTCCCTTTCCACCCTCCAGAATTTCCTCAAAGAGCCTATTGTGTACTTCAATATGTGGAGGTACTGCAGTACATCCCTACCAAGGAGCAGTGGTGAAGCTGAAGCAGGGCTTTGAACCACTGAAAACATCAGAAAACCAAAAAAATTTTATAGCTTGTTGCAAGGGATGTTTTGGGCTCTGGTTCGGTGTAATTTTGGTGATGAGAAAAAGAATTTAGGTTTGGATGTACCTGGAATTTTATAGGAGGCATATACTGATTAATTACTGTAAGAGAAGGAGTCCTTTTCTTGTGCAGCTGAACTTCGCCTTGTAAGCCAGCCTGATCAAGGAGAAGATGGCTGATTATTTAGCTGAAAGCTATATTGTATGCTGTCTTTCCCTTGCTCCGTGGGTGACTCTGCAGGCTTAAATTCTCTGGAATCCCACAGCCCAGAAGAGAATAATTGAGATGTTATGTTTGGGGTATATATTTACAAAAGACTAGATGACAATTATTTGAGTCCAAAATGTAAAGAGTAGACTATTTTGCAAGTTTCTTCAGCTCTCTCTATGGGGAAAGGATCTTTTTGAATTATTAGAGAAAGTCTGCCTTCACTGGATACTCAGAGTACTTACAAATCTTTGTGTTCTTTGCTTCACACCTGTGAGAGGGAGAGCTGCCACTTTACTTTGGGTAACTTCTTGCACTCCATTCAAGCTCGGTAATTGCTGCTGCAGAATGGGATAGTCCCCTTGTTCATACCTAGCCATTGCTTCCTGCAGGCCAGTGCAGGAGAACACTGAGTCTTTGTGCCTGGACCAGCTCCTGGTGAGACCAGAGAAGCACCAGGGTTGATGCAAAGGAGATGCAGGACTGCCGTTTTCTGGAGCAGCCAGCCAGCCAGCCAGCCAGTCAGATGGCATCCCCAAGACCAGGCTTAGCCTCAAGCACAGTGCCATATGATCTCATCTCTTTTCTAATACTTTGAAGACTTGGGAGATTTGACCCTTCTTCTATTCCAGGCTTGCTCTGAGCTAATTCTTTAATCTCTTTCTCTCTTTCTCCATGGAGGCATTTAACATTTCCCTGCATTAAATGGGGGTTCACAAGTATTTAAATTGATTCTAAAGCATATTGGTTTATACTTTAATTTGCACTGACCTCTAGTTAGATATAATGATATTATTTGAGGTTTCATCTTTACCTACTAATTGCCAACAGCCTTGCTTGTCCATTGTGCCATTCATTCTGTGATCATGCCAAAGGAAGCAGCTCCTTTGCCCTGGCTGAATAAGCTGTATCGCAAAACGTTCATGTAACAACTTGACAAGGAATTGTTCAAGTTCTCACCTGAGCCGGTGTCTGTAAAAAACCCCAAAAGTTTCACAAGTCAATGCAAAGCTTGTGACCCATAAGTGGCAAATCCTACCGCCTAATTTCTGTCCTATGATCCTAAATGGGACTAAAGTTTGGATATGTATTTACATAGAGAATAAACTGTTTTTCTACATGCGCTAAGCTGCGTAATTAAAAGGAAATGGCATTGCCTGAAATAACTTGGGGGAGAGACAGCTGACAAGACTTTGAAGTGGTTTGTTTATATTCATACATGATCTCACGTAATACCTTCTCTTAGCCCTGAAGAAAAGGCTGTCATGTGATGATAACCTTCTTGGGTTCATCCTGATCCACTAGCCTTAACAGGATCTCTGTAAAGGTGGGAGGGGTGGAACACTGCAGAGAGACAAGACGTATAAATTTATTCATAGTACTGCCCTAATTCCTGTAGCACTAATTGCTACCTGTTGCTCTGTGTGAAATTATAATGTCTCAAACATGAGTAATGACAGATTGTTCTGCTCAGGGATTCTTTTCTTTTCTTTTCTTTTCTTTTCTTTTCTTTTCTTTTCTTTTCTTTTCTTTTCTTTTCTTTCTTGCTTGCACTGAGCAGTGGATATTAATATGGCAGAGCAGAAAAGTGCAACTAATCAGGAAAATATGTAGGAGAGCCCTTTGCACCTTGGAATTCTCTGGTGTATTTTAACCGGCAATGATTGTACTGTAGTCACAAAACACACAGGAAAAGGTATTGTGTGCACTACTCACGTGCTCCCCAGATAAGTAAGAAGTTCTCTAGACCTTTCCTCATCTCATGTAATAAATGGTAGCAGAAACAAAAGGACAATATTTTGGAAGTCTGAACTTAATATAAGTGGCATTTTCCACCACAGCAAATTTTTTTTCAATAATAAATGGTATCAGAATTCTAAGTTTGGCTGCTATTAAATAGTTTTACCAGATAAATGAAAACATGGGAGAGAGAAAGGGGTGTGTGTGTGTGTGTGTATCAGTAATTTTCTGCTACCTGTAATACATAGCTACAGTTCAGTTTTATCTGTTTCTGGTCATAGCTGGAAAGGGAAGACAAACATAGCAGAGTGAAAGGCTGCCAGGAGGTGCTATGAATACCTGCCTTGCTCTCCAGTTAATTGCCTTTTCAGGGTGTGAGCGCCCGGGTACAGAGAAGGGCTCTTGTGATATTTACGTGATTATTTTCATCCCTTTGGTCTGGGTGACAGTTCTCTTCCCATGGCACTTTCAAGTCCTATTCCCGTTCACTGATTTTCTAAGTAGTCTGGGACAGGTTGTTTGGAGCTGGATTTTTAAGGGGTTAGCACATGTTTACACAATTCTTACAGTAGGGGTGGAAGGCACTGGAATGTGGTTATCACTTTCTTTGTGGTCTAGTCTTCCCATCTTGGTTTGGACTAGTAAACTGTCAAAGGTTACCTTCAAAGGTAAGCTTCCAACCCAACTATTATATGATTTTATGATATGTAAACTTGTCTATCTCCATTTTCCCCCATCCCTACCCTTCCTTATCTTGTGCATTAAACAGTTTGTTGTTATGAGGCTCTGCTTTTTATGTATTTGTACAAAGCTTTGCATAGGGATGCTATTTATTCTAGTTCTACCAGAATATCAATGAAAAAGTAAAAGAAAACCCTGATTTGGGCCACAACAGAATATAAACAGAAGCTCTGAGGCATAGAATTGGATTTTTTTTTTTAACATTTCAGTTCAATAAAAAGTGTTACAATCACACAACTTGTCACAATAACAGCTAGGTAAAGTTCTATGGCCTTGATTCTTCACAGGAAGAGGGAAGATGATTGCTTTTCTTGGGTTTTTTGCTTTGAAATCTATGAATAAATCAAATTTAGCGATTCTGAAACTATCAACTGTAGGACTTTCCAGGTTTTTATGCTTGTGGTGCCAAAAACTGTGTCTTGGCACAAATAGGTCTGGGAGGCTGAAAAACCTAAGTGTTTCCTAGGTGGCAAATCAAGTCTCTCCTAATATGGAGAAAGTGGAGCAAAAGCTCACTCTGTTTCCCTGTAGGCAAAAAGTTCACTTGTGGATTACAGGTTAAGCCTCAAGTTTTTTTAAATGCTAATCTCTAAAGAACTTTAAAATGAAATTACTTGTGTGGTTGCTAGTGATTCAGCATACTGAATGATGATGATAGACATTGACCTGCCATTGTAATATATTGCTAAAATCAGCAATTTGAGATTAATTTGTACTGTAAAATAAAATTATCTGAACCAGTTTTCACAACAGAGCAAATTTGCTTAGTGCCATTTATCAAGACTGCTGGGGCATAACATCATTTCTTCTTGGTGTGAAGTTGAGTGAAATCTCCTGAGGTTCTGAAGACTAGAACTTGTACCATGTTAGACAAATATTTTCTTATGTTCTTGTTGATGACCACCTGTGTGATACTATTCACTTCTGGTGGATGTGACATAGCTGTACAACAGCTAACAGAAAAACACCACATCATAGAAGGTATTTAGATCATAATAATGCAAGTTTTGAGCAAAGTTGTACATATTTCTATTTTTTACCAAAGAAGGAACCTATACAAATATAACCTTGGGCTGTGGTCTGTCAGGAGCTGACCTCAACTAACTTAGTGCTGGTCAATATTTGGATCATGCACCTCCAAGAGCACCTGCCAAATTAAAGTTTAGATGAAGTTTTGGAAGCAGAATATATTTGAGTATCAATTCACATACTTCATGCTTTTCTTTCCCTTTTTGTACTAGACAACACTTTGTTGGAGAATCTTATGCTCTGCAAATATCTGCTTGTCATCAGCAGTGAACTGAAATATAGATGAATAATTTCCATTAAAGGGATGCTGAAAAACACGTTCAATAAATTGCACAATCAGGATTACATGTGTCTGTAGGATAGAGATAAAACAAATAACAGGAGTCTCCTGTCTCATTACAGCCAAGGAAAAATGCCGTAAGCAAAGTTACTTGGTGTCATGCATCAAGGTGCACATCAAGGTGTGTGCTTGATTTGCTATTTGTAAGCTAAATGTTAAGAGGATGTTTATGGTATTTAGGACATCATGACACTTGTACACTTTAATCAAGGAACCCCTGATAGTGATGGCAAGGATATATGTGCAATGGTAAGAGTGAGCTGATTGACCTAAACTGCACTGTAAACATATTGTATATGTTGATCTCTATAGTAAAAAAAAAAAAAAAATCCAACCCAAAATAACAGATTTGGTTGGGAAAAACTAAACTGTGGAATTTTGCACATATGGTTCTGCAGGTTTTCACATAACAAAACACGTATTTTGAACCTTATTATCTTGAAGTGTAGGAGCTAGTTAAAGGTGTAAAACTCAAGACTTGCTGCCAAGGAGGTGAGATGGGTAAGGGAATGCTTTGATCATCAAAGTCAGTGACCTTTTGGAATGGCTGTGAATTCTTCCTCCCACGTTGTGGTACAAATGGAGCAAGGACAGTAAACTTATGAAGGTGAGACCAGGAAAAGTTCTTCTTTAGGGCTGGCATTTGGAAGGTGTTGCTGAATAGGCTGCATTCTCTGAGCTAACACATGGCAGGTGCCTCCAGGTTCCTAATTAGGGAAATCAAAGCATTAGAAAGCTGTTGTAAGTGAGGTCTGTGTTTTAGTTTATTTCACTTGTAACCTTGTATTTGATACATTTCTGTCTAAAGAAAAGACTGCTCTGCTCTTACTGATCAGACTGAAACAGGCCAGCTAGAAAAACTCGAGCTTCCCAGAGGCATTGATCCCAAAAGAAATGGCCTGTGCAGGTACCTGTAGGGACTTTTGCCCTGGGCTGTTTAGTGATATTTGAGATGGATGTCTGTTCCTTTCAATCTGCTGTAGCCATTGTATGGGACACTGTTGGTAGTTTCCTCCAGCAGGGAGAGATTACCCTCCCCTCCTGAAAGACAGGCTGTCAGAGAAAACCTCAACTCTATACATCACATGAAAATTTCATTTCCAAATAGTAATTGTGAAATTAATGTGGTTTTGCATGATGTTTAAACATCAGAGTGGTCTCAAATCACTCTTCTGTAATTTCTGTAGTCTGACAATAGTCTAAAGAGCATTTTCACTTTGTATACCAGATGATTATTCTTTCTAGTGGGTGGAGCATCATGTGCCTACAGAGGTGGGTTTAGATGATTGATGACACCCAGGGTTTTTTTTTTGTGTAGGAAGCCAGTGAGACCATGTAACTTCAGCTTTTTCAAAGACTTAGTATTATAAAATATTGAACTTGCTTAGTCTGTATAAAATTGGAAGGTGAACATGCTCGGTGTCTGAGAGGAGTGAGGTAAAACAAAGTATTGACACTAGGATTGTCACAAAGCTTAAGATTTGCCAGTTCTTTCACCAGTT
Source organism: Corvus hawaiiensis (assembly GCF_020740725.1). Lineage (NCBI taxonomy): Eukaryota > Metazoa > Chordata > Aves > Passeriformes > Corvidae > Corvus > Corvus hawaiiensis. The sequence continues at coordinate 49,168,440 of NC_063213.1, forward strand.
TTATTGGTGAAAATTAATTTTCTGCTTTTAAAGTTCTTGGAAGAGTGCAAGAGTGATTGGAGTTGTGGATTTGTTTTGGTTTAGGGTTTGGATTTTGGTTTTGGGTTTTTTTTTGGAAGGGGGGGAAGGGGACAGGGAGAGACCAAGGGAGAAGCTGGACATAACATACAGAAATGCTGTGATTCTATCTAAGTTACTGATCTACAGCCCTTCACTTCTGTTGGAAAGGCAATAACTTCAACTGTGGTGAAAAATAGTAAAGTTTTCTGAAAAAGAAACATTGAAATAAAAGTCTGGGCAAATATTTTGAATTGATGGAGTATAATCAACAGTATTTATGAATCATTTTCCTGGAGATTTTCTGCAGGAGTGTCTTAGAGGCAATCTTTGGGAATTTGATAAGTTTGCTTTCGGTCCAACTTTCTAAGCAATTTGTGACTGCATCTCTTAAGCCATTGTTTTTATTTCAGGATGTCAGCCAGAATTTTTGGGACAAAAAATAAATTTTCTGCAACTAAATTAACTAATTCTGGTATGTAAAAAGATGAAATTTATGATAATTTAGGGGTTAGTTTGTTTTTTTTTTTCCCTTTGACGTGTGACTGGAGTGGAGAGTCTTCTCTATTACAGAGCTTGGGCCACTGACATCCTTACTTTCTATCCTATGCTCATTTCCTCAAAATCTCTAGCACAGTGTCATAGCCAGTGAACCTGTGTGGAGGTATGTGGATACAAAAATGCTGCTAGCAAGGATTTTCTTGCTATTTTCTAAGTCCGTGAGAGACTTTTCTCTCTCACAGAAGAGGTAGCAGAGTTATGTAAATAACCAAACACCTGCTGCCTTGAGAAGCCTTGCTTATAGTATAGTAGGAAAATATTTTGACAATGGATGTTTTAGGATTTTAGCCAATCACCCCCAAGGGGTGGCTGATCCTTGTCCAATTAGACTATGAAGAAAAAAGTCTATAAAAGAGTTTGTAAAATAATTAATTAGATCAGTCTTGCTGCACAATTCCTGCCTGCTGTATCTTCTCTTCTCCTCCCTATGGCTGCAGGACATGGTGATATACCCTAGGGCTTAGGGCATGGTAATAGAGGTAGGGAAGGAAATAAGAAAGAAGGAAGCAACAGCTTTATGCCTTCTTTCTCTTTGTACCACTGCCATACTAAATGCAAAGAAATAGGATTAAGTTATTATTAACATTAAGATTTCTTCATGGCAAATGGTATGGAAAGATGTTATAGAGCTGTGTGAGATAGATTTCTTGCATCATTAGGCACCCATTGGTGTATAGTGCCAGGTCATACTATTTCTGAACAATTACAGCTCTCTCAGCTGCTTCATCAAATTTTGCCCTCAGTGATGTTGGCTCAGAAGGAAGAGCAGGAGCCAGTGAGAAGCTAGGGTGTCGGTAGCAGCCTGACGGGCAGGGATGTTAGGAAAAGCAAGTTGGAGCTCTGCGGTTGCTTTTGCGGGGAATAGAGACAATGTGAGATAAAAGTCAGCACAGGAATGCCTGGGCTCACTTGGGGAGCTTCTCCAATTTGTTGTACAAGCATTTCGCTGATCGATTTTGGAGATCAGCCAACTGTCTGGTGAGAACCTCAGGAATGGCTTCTATGTCTGAGTTGTTCAGGGAGCCAGGACAAGAGAATACACAGCCTTAAGATGCTTCCAGTAGGTAATACTATCCATCACAATATAATAGTGTGGTTTTCCTGGATGGGAAAACTGGCTTTCCACTGAATGCTGCATCTAGGCTGATGGTGTACATCACCAGAAGGACAACTGCTGCTGAAAAGACAGTTGGATACTGTGGTGCAGTGGAGAGAATGAAGGTGGTTAAAGAATATAGGGACTGGAGGAAGAAGAGACCTGGAAAAGTTATCTCTTACACTTCTTGCTTTCAATTTTGAAAAAAGAAAATTGTTGAAGAATGATTGTAACTGCTGTATAAAAGTGGATGAGATTGAACACCTTATTCTGCTTATTGTACCAAACATTAACAGCCAAAATTATAGATGCCCTCCTCTAAACACGTAGGAATAGACAGATCAATTAATGAGCCTGCAAAGCAGCTAGATTTAAAAACTAAATTTAGACACATAAGGGCATGCAATTTATTGGGAACTTGTTGCCTCAAATCTTCTCAGACTTGATTGCTCCTTTAGAAGAAGATCTACAGTGATAACGTACACAGTATTTAATTTTTTTTTTTTTTTAAGGTATAATCACTGCCATTTTGGTTCTAAGACTACCAACAATACTGAAATTAGCAGTCTTCATTTTCATAGGTAGAACTTTTTCCTTTTTCCTCTGAAATGTGCAGTCTTCCGTAATTGGAGTTGGACTATTAAATGGAACCTGATACTGAATGGCAGTTTATCTACCTCTGACTTAATTTTTGTTGCTGGATCTTTACCATTTTAGAGTCTATCTGGCAGTCATATTACTTCAGTGAAAGAATTCAGTTAAAAGTACTATTAAAAAGTAGTAGTTAAGAGTACAGTTCAGAGGTTCAAATGTCCTTCATTAGTAGAGAAACTATCCATTTAAACATGTATCCCATTTGATAGAAATAATGGGCCTTTCCTTGTCAAGAGCATGTGTGATTGTTATGTAAAGGGAGAGTTTGCAGTATAATAAGAGGTGCTGTTTTTGGCTTTTAGAGAACAAAATGCATTTTTATGAACTCTCCTCCCTTCTTCCCTTCAAAATTACATTGTCAAAAATAACTTTATAATATTGGCAGGTGTAGCTTAAAGGACAGCTCAGGCTATTATTAACAACACAGGCACAAATGCTTTAAAGGCAATGATGTCTCACTTCTGGAGGAAAGATCCAATCAAACTTTGGGAACTGTAGTTGCCATAAAAAGCAACAAAGGAAAAGTTCACTTTCTGCAGTATATTTTGGATGTTGTCTCTGTGATTAAGACTCCCTTTCTGATGCTCCTTTTACCATGTTCCTAAAGTGTCAAGGATTATTGAACGAGTCCTTCAGTCAAAACAGGTCAATACACAAAAAATAGGTAACAGTCTTTCCTTGTGGATATTATTGCAGTCTATCAAACATACTATTTGTGCTGGTACATGTTCCCTGTGTCTGTTATGTGGTCAGTCAAGTAGAGCAAAATGTAATTTGTGGATGCACTGAAGAACAGTTATGCTTGCAGTTATTAACTCTCTGAACTAACCTCTAATTACAACTGGAGGAATCCTTGCCAAATGGCTTTACTTTCTTCTACTATATTTAATCTAATTATTTTCCCAAACAGGTAGTTGCCTCTTTTATTAATTTTTTTCCATGTTGATCTGATCATTTGTCATCCATTTTCCATTGTTTCTGCCGTCTCAGTATTGATGTCCCTTTATACTTCCCAGGAGAAATGGAACAAGTGATTGTCATATTTCCCCCCTCTTCACCATGCCATTCTTGTACTACGAAACTGGAGTACCTTTTTTGCTAGTTTAAACATTTTGAAAGCTTGCCTGAGGTAGTTTAAACCTTCCAAAGCATATTCTCCATGTGTGTTAACTGTGTTAATTCATTTTTTGGATGGTATGTTGTTGGGAGTTTTTGTCCCCCTCCAAGTTAACCAACACCAAACCAAAAGGTCCACCTGACAGTACAGGTTTTCTGACACGTTTTTCCTTTGTGTTGAGGCAGAATTCTGTCATGCTTATGGAAAGATAGACCTTACCTTATCTCATCAAAGCCACAGCACATTGTAGTGTCCCCCTGTATCCTTCTCTGGGCACTCACCTCAATTTGCTGAAAGCACAACACCGGAAGCCTAAAGGCACCTTTCATATGCCTGGATATCAGGTTCAATTTCCTTCAAGGTTCTCATTGCGTATTTTGCTCATGCATCTTTAATCTACACCTGTCCAAAATAAAATGTTGCTATCCAGGCAGCACACTGACAGGCAATTTAGTTCCACAGCTGGAGGTTCAAGACTGGATCCCGACATAGTGTCAGCCACATCACTTTGTCATATCATTCTTGGCCTGAAATAACAGAAAAATCATCCTACATATTTGCAACAAATCCAGGTGATTCAGGTTCTCAAAATCTGCTGTTAATATTAATTACAATAATAATTTCAAGAGCTTTTAGAGCTGTAAGCAGCTAAAACACTGGTCTTTCTCTGTGGGTGGTTTCCTTGATGTATTCTGCTTTACCCTGATGCTGTGAAGAGAGTGCAGCCCTTGCAGGATTTTTTTATCACATCACTGGGCCAGATGAGACATTTGAATGTTGAAAGTCAAGAGGGATTTCTTCCCTGCCTGTGCTCAGCCCTTAAATTTAAAATTATATCTATGACACATGTAACTCAGAAGTGCCTGATTGCCAGTTTCTATGGAAGAACTGAAGAACTACTTCACTACTTGACCTGGGTTTGATTGTCTGGAAAATGGATCCTTTGCTTGTTTTCTGGGTGGATAGTAGATGTGCTATTTTCTATATATAACTGGAAAAGCTAGAGGAATGTTGCCAGAATCAAGTCTTAGGGACAGAGGAAGCCTTTTTTTTTTTTTTTTTTTCTCCTTTTGGTCATGCCCCAGTGACTCTGAGGCATTCAAAGGATTTCTGTTTATGCCACCACTACTTCTGTCCCCCACCACTGCTTCCTGCCCTCAAAGACCACAGCTCATATCTATCCTGCTCAAAGCTGACTTGTGGCATTAACATATTCAGACATGAGCCTTTCCCAGGGAAGGACATAATGAATGCTATGCAAAGTCGGGAGTGCTCTCTAAGCCAAGCTAGTGGGCAGATGTCTCAGCCTTTAGCTCCACTTGCCATTGACAGGCAAGCTGCTCAGTTAAAGACCCAATGTAATTCCTTCATGCAGCCTGGATGTGAGAAAAAGTCCAACTTAGTGGAAAAAGAAGAAATCAGGGTAATGAAATAATATATAGACCACTTTGGAGGTGTCATGTACTTAAAAACCTGTGATCACAGCTATAGTTCACAGGGATATAAATAGCTAACAGAGATTTTGATCATCCTGGTACTTCCCACTTCTCTAGGCTGATTAAAAATGTTGATAGCTGAGGTTTCTGTGTCATCCTAGCAAACATTAAAAGTACCTAAGGAAAAGCAGCAGGGCTCTAGTTCACATGCAGAACATGGTATCTACAGGTTTTGCCTTGCTCTGAAGTGTTGCATGCATTAATTATGGTGACACTGAAACACTTGCAGCACCTAGAAACGAAAATTTTACTTTGTAATGAAACTTCTAAATTAAAGGTGCTCCTTGCAGAGTACTTTCAATATCCTCTTTGAAGGAATAGCTGTTGGCTTCAGTCAGAAGTACAATACTGCAATACTTGTAGTATTCTAATCTCTGTGAAGGAACCAAAAGTGCTTTCACAGAACCTCCAAAAGTGAAGAAACGAACTGTGCTTCCAAAGTATGTACAAGTATACACACTAAGTGAGAATCCAGTGAGATTTTTAACTATTGTTTTTAACTGGTGTAAGGACATAAATCCACAGAAGAATTAGGCTGATAAACTTGCAAAGCTTTTTCTGTTCATCAAAAAGAAGAAATATTGCAATTTCATAGTGCAAAGTTGGATCCATTAATTAATTTGTTAGTGATATCTTTATTTCCCATTTCCTGTTCTCGAAGAAGTTACTTGGTAAAGTAAGTAGAAGGCAACGTTTCTTTTTTCCTGAGGCCAAAGGGAAACCACTGAGTATTTCAGAGTGGTAGCTAAAACCCAAAAGACAACATCAAAACTTAACTACACATCCTTGAGGTTTCTGGAAAGCAATATTCCCAAATGTAAAGTTTATAATTGAAAATAAATGCTCTACTACTTATGCTTATAACAAGCAGTTTTAGAAGCATAGATGTGTGTAATGGAAGGAAGGATACTTGCCTTGTGGAGGGAGTGTTTATGGTATAGCTATTTTTGCTTGCACAGTGTTCCCCAAACAGGCTGTAAAGTAAGTTCTGGGTTGTGCAGAGCTGAGCAGAGGCTATAAAAACCCACCTGCAAAATGGTGGAAATCTACTGAGAGGATGACCCAATTCAATTCCCATTTTTGTTGTGCTGAGAGTACCAACTCTACCCTTAAGCACTGGCTTGGGTGAAGTATTACGAGCAGTGATTGTGTCAGTTCCAAGCAGCCATGCAGACCTATGTTGGGTCTGCAGAAAGTCTAAGCCCTGGGTTCAGTGTGAACGGCTCTGCAGTTCCCACAGGGTGATACATTTTCACAACATTGAAAAAGTAGGTACCAAACTTGGCAACTATTTGACAATAGAGTAAACCAGTAGATAAATCTATTGAAAATTCCTTTTTATAATTATAGTCAAAATGGCAAGGTATTGGGTCATACTAAATCATCAATGTTGCTGCTGAACTTTAAAAGTCGATCTTGTCTCTGTACAAAGTGAGATACAGATGGATTTCCTTGAATGCCTTGCATGCACCAGACTAAAATATGTTGAAGGCTTCCTCACTTCAGCAGAATGTTCCATTTGCTGTGCTGCCAGTGGCTAAAGCACCACAGTTCAGCTCTGTAATCAAAAATTAGTAACTTGGGTCCAAGTGCCTCTCACTGAACTCTGAGCTGCATAAAGCTGTTCTAAGCCACAAGAACCAAGAGACAGTTAAAATATGATCTATTACTGTAGCTAATGCTTAAAAATATGTTAGTCTGCTGAGAATGGGCAGTGTTTTAGGTTTGTTGGTGATGTGCAGTCCTTCTGAAACATTCCCTCTTCTGTGTATTGCTGTCTCTTTAGAATCCTTTTTCTTCTCTCTATATAATAGAATTTCAAGAATTCAGTAGACTCAGTATTTGGTTAGATGAGGAACATATTATTTAACATTTTGCTACATTTACAATTTTCCTTTTTCAGAAAGAAACTTGAAAGTCTAACAACTCAACCTATATAACTAGAAAGTCATTTTCCCCTGTGTCACCCAAAAATGACCCCAAGGAATGAGCCACATCACCCTCACCTGTTTCTGTTGCTTGTTCTCTCACTGCTAATGCATAAACTTCATCCTCTGATTACAAAGGCCATGAATCTTTTTGAATAAGGGTAGCACTGTGTGGGGAACATGTAGAAGTCCATGGGGAGACATGGCCGCAGGAGAGCTCTGTTCTTAACAAAACCTGCTTTTGAAGAAGGATTAAGGTAGAATGAAATATAAATTGCTAGTGTTTTGCTCTGAGATATTGATACTTAAAAAGCACAAAGGAATGTGTTCTCTCTTATTTTTGAAGGCAAAGGCAGTGGCAAAGCATTTGCCTTTGGGCTTTTTTTATTTTCTTTATTACCACTGTTTTAGACAGAGCAGGATATGTTTTTTTTGTTAGTGAGATTGGGAAAAAAAAAAAAGGTGCACTTGAATTTTGAAAGACCTGGAAGAAATTTCTGGAGGCATTATATGCAGCAAAAATGCTGTCTGCAGCAAATCTGTCCCCTGACTTCTGTGAAACTGAACTTTCTACCCAAGACTTTCTTCTTCCTCTAGAGCATCTAGTGCATTTTTCTTCCTCTGTAACAGTGCTGCAATGTGCCTGCTAGCAGTGCTCCGGTTCCTGGGTTACGTGCTTTTATGGGTCAAGCAATCCCCAGCAGAGTGCACCTGGCTAACTGTTGCTTGCCCTCATACAAAAAATGCCACATCTCTCAGCACTCACTCAGGTTCACTCACTGGTCACCTCCACAGCTGATCTCTTTCCAACCTCTTCACTTCCTCATTCCCTCCTGACTTCCCACTGTGAGCTGACATGCCATCAGTCAAATAATTCCTTTCACCATTAAACACTTGTCAGTTTATATCTTTCTTATTCAGTGACTACAGCAAATGAAAAGCTTGGTCTCTGGTTCTTCCTACACATAGTTCCCTTTTTTTGCAGCAAAAGGTTTTTATACCTTTGCTTTTCAGTGTTGATCAGTATGGCTGTATATCCCACATGCATCGATCTCACTTCTCTTGTGAATGATTGTGCTTCAGAATTTGTTCAGATAAGTTCCAAGTTAATAGGTCTGTCCTATCAACAGTTAAGTTTGGGATATTTTATCACAGAATGTATCAATGGAAAAGGATAGGCATTTGTTTTTCTTATTTTCTTAGGCTCATTGAAAGGAGTTGGGGCTTTAGGCCTTCCCAGCACTCAGGCTTGAACAGAGAAGAGGTGGGACCCAACTGTGGTGTCAGCTCATGTAACCCTGTGCAAGAGGCACATCGCCCAGTACCCAGTGGTGTGTGTACAGCTTGTCCCCAGCATTTCCCACATCCCTTGACATGCTGGCCAAATGTGGTCATCTTTTGCTCAGGAATGTTTATATATCTCCTCTTCTCTCATCCTCTTTTTAGCTGGCCTGAAGATGTGCCCCAGTCACAAGGGATCCCTCATCATGCTGTCATACCAAGAAATGCTTTCATTAGGGCGGAGGATTATATTTGAAAGTGGTTTTCCTTTTCAGTATCTGCCTTTTCTATCTCTATGCCAGGCTAGTGATGAACATTTTGAGGAATTCCCAGAGGGAACTTTTAAGAAATGGTTTATTCTATTTGCAGAAGTCCTTAGTGTTTCAAAAACTTCCACAAGCAATTTTGTTGTCATGTCTCTGTCAATATAATCCCACTGCGTAAAGAGATTGTTTTTCTTTCTTCCTCTCTTCTTTTCCCTTCTCCATGGGTTTCCTATTTTAGCCCCTGTACATATGCACTCTCGTGCCCTTTCTTCATCCTTATTTTCTACCTCCCACTTTGTGTGGCTACTGAAATAATTGTAAGTGTTTTAACTATTTAAAGAACTGTTCTTAAATTCATTTGTGAATTATCAGTAAATTGTCAGACAGAGATTAGTGCTGGCAACAAGTACACTGGTATTGTAAAAAAAAGACTTACTTTTTGTACATTTATTGAGATTTTAGACTATGGATACCTTATACTTGTGTGATTAAACCTCCATAGTGTATATGTAGAAGCCAGAGATTAAAATCTTGCATGTTTATAAAATGCATTCAGTTTTTCAACATCTTGAGATGCAGTAGCAAACCAAAATTTATTTCTTTTGAAAGAGTCTGTATACATTATCAAATATGCCATTGCTTATCAGAGGCAGCAGCAACAGTGATATCTTTATATAGATGTGGAATGTCATATCTTGGAATTAATGGTGTTGGGATTAAGGAGGCATTTTAGTTTCCAGTTTTGTTCAGGTGGGGTGCTAGTAGCAGAGGCCAGAATGTATTGATGTTGGAGGCTAGCTTTACCTACTAGCTAAAATCAGGACTCCAAAGGCCAAATAAAAGAGATTTCTCGTAACAAAGGAATCTGAAAATCCATACAGCCCTCTGAGGTGCTGGGTGACTGTTGAGCTTTGCCCGACCTCAGTCTTGCACCCTGCTTGTGTACAAAACGGTGCCTGAACAGACTGCCATTAGCTGAAGGTACCTTTTGTGGGAAGAGCAAAAACTATCAATTTACATGTGCAGTGAAAAAAAAGGTATCTTAAACCATGGCATTGTTCAATGAAAACAGACAGCTGGCTTCTGCTTTCTGTGCAGTAATGCTTGGATATAAGGTATGTGTCCTTTCCCATAACTCAAGTGGAACTGGAGAGAACTGGAACTGAAAACTCATTTTTCTTACAGCTGCAGCAAAACCAGGCCAAATCCTTCTTCTTTTTCTCTCTCTCTTTTTTTTTTTTTATTTTAAAAGTGATAAAATGAGGCCTCCTTAGGCTGCAGTGTTCACTGCAGAAGTAGCAGGCTGCAGTATTTCAGACTTCTGAACAAAGCTGACTTTTGTATCCCATGTATGGATCCAAAAATCTTCTGGATTTTTTCCTTCTCTCTTGTTCTCCCTTCCTTGTTTGTTTGTCTCATTTGTCTCATTTTTTCCCCAGATATCTTAATGGTCATCAGCATTTATATCTCACTACATATAGGATCTGTGAGAGCATTCTGGGAAAGTCACTAGGTGATGTCTTGGTTTATAGCACTAACTTGAAGAGATTCCCTCCACAAAAAATCTCTTTTATTTTATTTCCTCTAGCTTCTGTTCCTGGGATACAGTAATCTCAGCATGTAGGATACCAAATGCTTGCTTGAAACTTCTGTAATTCCTCTTTCTTTAGGAGACACAACAGCTCCCACTTTCTTCAGCATTAGTCAAGTTACCTTGAGAGGCTCATCCTTCTGTTGCCTGCCTCTAAGGGACTGCACCAAAATGAAACAATTTCTTGTAGCCGGAACAAGGAAAAAGAGATCTGAATAGCCTCTCTTGGGCTGTTGCTGTGCTGGTGTGCTCACTAAAGAAGGGTACTTTAAGTCATTCTTGGACAGACTAAAAGGAAATCTGACCTGATCGTCTTTCAGGGAGGAACGTAAGAATAATAAGGCAGAATGGCAAGAAAATATATTAATTGGCATGGAAAGTAACGGGTCTAGATCTTCCCCTTTAATGATTCTACTCAAACTAACCTGAAAACAGGAATTACGGTGTCTATTTTTTAAACAAACATTTTATTCAAGACATCTGAGTGGAAGTTATTGTATAATTGGCTCAGTTCCAATTACAAGACACTTAATTTTGTGAGTTATTGGACTTCACTATGGGCTGGGGTACCACATTATACTGCGGCTGTAGCATCTGCTGGGTTTGATGGACATTAGATAGTAAGACTCACTCAGGATTGTGATGCTCTTGGGCAGAGTTAATAAATTTAGTCATAATCTATATCTTCATATTTATTTTTTCACGTCACAATACAGGAACAAAGCTCAATAACTCTTCAACAGTTTCCCCTTTTTCAAGTTGCATACTTGCTGATGTTTTATATGCTTAACTGTCTTCTAGGAGGAAAATTCTTCCAGTAGTGGAACAGATTCCCTAAGCAGTGGAGAGATTCCACGAAGCCGGTCGGAGGGGACTTTGATTGACATGGATGACCGGACACCTTCAGACAGCTACAGTATGACTCTTCTGCTATTTTCTGTACTAAGGCTCTCAAACTAAAGTCTTTATTTCTGCAAAACTCTGGATCAGGCAGATTGGGAGGAAGAGTTGAAATCTTTAACTTTACATCAAAAAATGCTACTTAGAGTAAGTTTACTGGGGGTCAAGACTGGGGAAGAGAAGAGGGACTTCTTAGCCAAACTAGATTAATTTAGGGTTTTAAGAAGCATGAAGGCAGGGTAATTTTGAAGTTAGCCCAATTTAAAAACTGGAGTCTTGGCAAAGTTTATTTAATCTCCTTGCTATTTTAACCCCAATGCTGAGAAAACTTTGCCCTCCACAATGTAGGCATTCTCTTAGCTTCTTGTCCAGTAACAGATGTAACAGCAAGCCTGACGCTGTGTAAGTTGTGGAGCAGGAATTATTTCTTTGCTGACATGCTGCGCTCTAGTAATTGTGCTGTTACCTTGGCATGAGAAAGCATCTGTCCTAGTGACTCAGGCTCTGACAGAGTTTTCTGCTCGTATTTTTCCTGTAGAAACATGCCCTTTAGGATGGGGGAAAAACCCAAACAAACCCCTTATGTTTATTTTGGGCTTAATTAGTTTATATTTTAATATGCAATAATGCTCTGATTGTAATAGCATCACAGTGCAAGGAAAGTTTTTTGGCCTATGGGCAGAGACAAAAGAACTTTATAGTGGGGGCTGGAATAGCCTCGCCTCCTCTGGTGACCCTGGTCAAGACAAGGAGCTTGAGGAAAAGGAGGCTGCCCCTGGGTTCAATCCCTCTGGCAGCTCACCTGGAAAGCTCTTGTCAAGGCAATGTAGATAGGCAGCTGGCAAACAGGTAAATTCCACCTTGATTCTTCCAAACCGGGAATTTTCTGGAACAGTGGAAAGACTTCATAGTTTCGGCTTTTTATCACAATTTGAAAAAGGAAACAAAAAGAGAAGTACTAACGTTTAAAAGTTTGGTTTTTTTTCTTTTTGTGGCTGTATGCACTGTAATGCTTGCAATTGAGCAATGTAGAATAACCTTGGAAATGGAGAGTACTGTGGAAAGTGTAATAATGTGAGCTATAGATATGGTGAAAAAATTAGAAATTATGACTTTTCCTTCTAAAATTTAAACTCTTTGCAAGAATGTATAAAGAAGGGATGGTATAGCCTCTATATATAGAAAAAATAATGGCAAAATGAAGTAATGGAAACCCTTAGCATAAAAAGTTGCGGATATTCCATTGCAAGAAGGGTGAGTCTCAACCAACTATAAACCAGCTTCTCTGAACAATTGTTAATATAAAATGTAAGGAATTCTCTTCTTCCAAAAAAATAGATATTACTGCTAATAATGAGTATTTGTATTAGAAAAGATATGTAAATATCACTTATACACCCATATTTGTCTATTTAAATGCAATCTCAAAAAATTAGTAGTCACACAAACATTTCTCTCCAAACTTCAAGTTGTACAAGGTCTCATAAATTATATCAATTTTTTTTTTTAATGGAAAGCTAGTATAACAAATTCCACACACATGGAGATAAATTGTAGGAGTGCTGTTATCAATTAAATGCACATGCACTAGCATGAAAAGGAATATTGAATAATGCACTTATCTGTACAGTCTGCAGTGTTTGAAAAATGAAACTCTAGTTGTTTAGTCTTTGCAAAGAGACAGACACAAAGGAAAGAAATCCATGGCATTTTGTAAGAGGCCAAAGATTACTGGAATATGATGGTTTGAACCTTATGGAACTTTATCATACTCAATGCCAATTAATACTCATAAGAGTTGATAATGTTCAACACCTCAAAAAAGATGCTTTACATCCTTCAATATTATTTTGTTATTCAGCACTAATTTGTTAGCACTCTTTCTATTAAGAAATATTCTTAATTAAATCAACATTGATACTGTTTAAAAACGTGAAGGAGAAATATAGAAATTATCTATGTGCATTTCAGGAGGAAAATTTAGTCAGCTCTTAATTTAACAGACTATCAGTTGGAAATGAATGGAATGTCTCAAGCCTCTGTGCTTTAGGAAATACTTCTTTTTTTCTTTTAAACAGATGTCAATGAAAGTAAACTGGATTTGGATATTGACTGGTCTGGCGTATTCAAACATGCTCAAGCTGTTTCCAAGACAAATCCTTTCTGGAATGAACTGTCAGGATCCAACCCTTTTGTACATGACATAGCTGCTTCCAATAGAAATGAAAATAATAAACGTCTTTCTATCTTAAAGGAAAAACCTTATTTGTTCTCTAAACTTTCTAGCAATAGGGACTCTTTGGATTCCTCAGGTGATGAGCTAGATATTGACTGTCTCCTAAGAAAGACTTCAGCAAGAAGATCTGGACGATCCAAAAGCATCTCTGACTTCCTGGATATAGTTGATAACCAAAGATTTAATCCTCACAAGACAGCACCTCAAAAAACTACAGCTTGCGATATAACATGGCTTCAGAACGACCGCGAAGCCTACAAGATGGCTTGGTTGAGTCACCGACAGCTCACCCGGTCCTGCCTAGATTTAGAAGCCATGAGCCACAGTCCTGGATGGGCGCAAACGCAAGCTACAGACATTCATGTAGTTTGTAAACTGAATCATGAAGGGGGTTCAGTGCAGCTGCCTGACTCAGATATCAACATTCATGTACCTGTGGGTCATGTATTACCAGGAGAATTCCAAGAAGTTGGTTTAAAGGCTATCCTTAACCCTCCAATGTCATGCAACAATGATCTGTCCAGCACAGTAAGTCCTCTAATAGAACTTACACTGAGCAACCTCAACACAAGTGAAGCCATTTTCCTAGAAGTGAAAGTTGCAGCTAAAGTGAAGAATGATCCACTCAGCCAAGTTATGAGTGATATTGTGTGTTTTTTTAGTCTCAACAAAGAAGGACCTTTTAAGAAGTTGGAGAATTGCTATATTTATCAAGATACCATACAAGTGAAGCTAACTGACCTAAGTCATGTGATGTATGCAGTGATTGCCATACAAGCAAGCAAAATCCAGCCCCCAGCAACTAATGTGTGGGACTATGTTCATAGAACAGTCTCCGTTGGAATTTATGGTCCCAAATATATTCATCCATCTTTTACTGCAGTTTTTACAGTCTTTGGTCATAACTACATTCCAACAAAACTCACTATTTGTGATATAAAAAAAAGGGGGAAAGGTATGCCTCCTGTGGTGTTTCAGCTGTGGGGAAAGCACACATTTCTGCTTGAAAAACCCCAAGATCTAAACATTTCTTTGATATCCTGTGATCCAGATTTTGAAGTAAAAATGGAAGATCAAAGCAAAAATATTAAAAAGGAGGAGTTGAAAACTGGTGAAATGGTCCGCCAGCAATTCCTGTTTTCCATGCTTGGATGTAGGGAGATGCATTTCTTTGTTTTCCTTGTTCAGATTAAAATCTTAAAAAGTAGCCAAGTAACACAGTTCCATGTTACGACTCCCGATCCAGCTCCAAAATTAAGTGGAATTATTAATAGGCCAAAGCACCTACAAAACCGCAAAGAAATCAAGTCTGCACCATGGCTTTTGATACCAACAATAAAATATCCAAAGTTTCAAGACAAAACTTTGAGTGTCAATACTTATGGAGTGGCTTTGAAAACCGTGTTACGTCAAAATAAGATTGACTATTTGCTGGAATATTTTAAAGGGGACACAATAGCACTTCTTGGTGAAGATAAAGTTAAAGCCATTGGACAAACCAAAATGAAAGAGTGGTACGTGGGAGTTCTCAGAAGAAAGATTGGTCTTGTACATTGCAAAAACATAAAAGTGATTTCCAAAGAACAAGCTATGGACACTGCTGATAGTGAGCTAACTACCAGGAATCTTGTTGAACAAATTGCCTTGCCATTCAAAAAATTGACTTATATCTACTCAGTAGTTCTGTCTACGGTATCAGAGAGTGTTTATGACTGGAGAGCTTTAGCTGAGGTGTTGGGATACTCACATATGTCTTTGGATGACTTTAATGAGGCACATGCTGATAAAGAATCAGAAAGAGTTGCACATATTGTGAAGAAGATGAAGCAAGACTGCCATGCTAACAAAAAAAAAAGACTATTTCTTTATGAACTCATTGTTGTAAGTATTGCATGAACTAACCGGCTTATTGGGAATGTATTGCCAAGAAACTACTCAGTTGTAATGTAGGAACAAGAAAATCTGATTCTGCATCCCTGCAGGATCTTTACAAACCTGAACATATTACTAAAAGTTGTAGACACCAATAGGTGGAAAATACATCCAAACTCTCATGAAGAATAATACTTTGATCAATTAATTCTGAATAGTCTTCTGTTAATGCTCCAGAAACTGTGTTCATTTAGTAGGTTGACTAAGATAACTTTTTTTGTTTTTAAATATCCATGATTGAAATAGTTTTGTCTTTTGTCTTGGTAAATTGCTTCCCTGGGAAATTCACATTCCTGTTGTGAAGTATTAAGTAACATTACTATACTGTGGGAACTCCACTATACATACATAGATATATCTATATATATCTATATATCTCTATAGATATAGATATTTGTCTATGCTAAGTTTCATGTCTAGCTTAGCTTCATATGTTTAAAAGACACATCTTGATCCAAATGTTGAAGGCAAGATTTTCTATCCACACCTTACAACTTCATAGTCAATGTTGTATTGGCCTAAGGAGGATATTGCAAGTATTTCAGTATCTATTTTCATGGGCCTCATTTGTAAGCCATTGGACAACTTCCATGTGACTAAATACTGCCAAATGTGAATCAAAAGTTTATTTTAATTACTTCCAGGTAATAAGTTGCACTGTTAACAATCCTAATTCGCTTACTGATTTGTGTGCAAATTAATTTGAAATTAATGGTCCCTTAATACTCTCCTTGTCTCTGACAGAAAAGTTGACCAACCTATTAAGGAACAAAAGATAATTAAATTTCTGATATGAAAATAAAGTATTACAAAAATGGATGTTTAAAAACTCACATTGTAGCTATTCATCTAAAGCCTTTTTATTACCCTGAACTGTAAACCTCAGCTGAGTTTACTCCTCATCACTAGTCTACCCCCTTTGAAGTGCTGACAGAAACTTCAGCAGGATTCAGAAAATTTTGGTAGCAGTTGCCACTTGCAATTCTTAAGAGCACATCAAACTATGTGGAATAACACTGAGCCTGTATGAGGTATTGCAAAGTCTGTCATGTCTCTGTACAAAAAGGAATGGGGGGCCTAAAGGTGAAAATTATCTAAACTTTCAAATGAATGCAGTGAAACAGAGTTCATTACAAAACAGGCAAAATGTGGGGCATAATTTGATTAAGCTTATAGAAGCATAGAATGGCTTGGGTTGGAAGGGACCTTAAAAATCATCTCATTCCAACCATCCTGTCATGGGCAGGACAACTTTCACTAGACCAAGTTGCTCAATGTCCTGTTTTGTGAGATTTATATATTTTTGCTAGGAAGTGCCAAAACAGGTCCTCGTCTTTGTAGAGCTAGACATAAATCTAGATGTCATCCATGTAATTTTGGGGTAGAATTTTCAGTTACTTCTTTTAAGAAATCTCCATTTTTTGTGTTTTATAGGGTTCTTGCTTATCACAGCAAATTGCATACTGAACCACTGTCTCTCCAGTTTAGGGGAATTTTGTACAGTGCGCTGTAGTCAGCTTCTCCCTAGTGTGTCTACCAAAGTTCTGTTTGCTATGAGGGTTTTTTATGGTTTATACTTTAAAATTAAATTACACATATGTCTGATTTCTGCAGAAATGCTTGATATTTCACAAAAAAATCAGTATTTAGAAAACAAGTAAAAATTCTGTATTTTGATCTTGATCTTTCCCTGAAAACCTCAACAGTTTCAGTGTAATATTTTGGTGTTAATTTGAGGAGAAGAAAAAACCCCAACATTTGTTTTACCCATTAGCTCTTATCCAAACAAATAAAGAAAGGAGAATGCAATGTATCTGCATGTCAAGGTTTTACTCCTTCAACCATTTTGAGTGTTATTAAATGCTTATTTGGTGAGGAGGAGGAAAGGTTTTATGTTTGAATTTCTCCTTAGTGGTCAGCAAATTATGCGTTTGGTGGGAGGAGTAAATCAAAAGGTGCTGGCCAATGTGATCAATGATTTTCCAAATAAAGCCCTAGATGAAGGACCACACCTTAGTATAATAGTGCTCTAACTTAATTTTCAAGTTTCATGTCATACTTCTAAGAAGTTAAACTTTTTTTTGTCTCAAATATTTTTGTTGGAGAAGTATGTTTTTCTTTCAGGGTCTGTAAGCTTGGCAGGATCCATTTGTCACTGGAATGCTGAACCAACTGAATGCCAGCTTCATTTTTTTCTTAAGCTTGTGGGCAGCTTTCCTCTGAAACTGTTGGCAACACTATTTTGTAGGAAAAAAGTACATATTTGTAAGAACAAAAAAGTAACAAAATATCTTCCTGTTTGCATAGAAATGCAGAATAGTGTTATAAAATTAAATGAAAATGTTCTGTTTGTAATTACTGGTGAAGGATCACTAATGAAAATCATTGTTGCAGGCACTTTTGAAAATAGATTGCCAGGGATTAGTGGCACGTCTTACCCAGGACACCATCATCTTGACTTCAGCTGTCAAGCTTGGCAAAAGCTGGCGGGAGCTTGCAGAGAAGCTAGCCCGACTCACAAAGCAGCAAATAGAGGCTTATGAAGTGCCTCACCAAGGGAAAAATGGAGCAGTAGCTCTGGAGGTAAGGGCCTGGTGTAGCAGTGCATGCACATTTGCTGCTCTGCACGAACACAGCCAGGGACCTTCCTTCTTCCTTGTTTTTCATTCTTCTTTTCTTTTGCACTTTCCAGTGAAGGTCTTGGTCCCTGTCTTGAGCTTCAGGGCCACATTCAAATTTTTTTATTGTCCTGTCCACTTGTTAACCTTACTCACACCTCTGCTGTCATTTCAGACACAGTGGTCCTTGCAGGAGCCACTTCTGATCACACTCCGTACAGCTTTGGCTCTTTCCGCAAAAAGGAAGCTGACTTCTGTCATTAATACTTTTCTATGCCGGTGTAATAGCTGTTGTCATTTAGCTTAAGTAGCATGAGAAGAGGTTGGAAGCTCTGACACCAATTCTACTTCTGTTGTATGAATGCGGCAAATCTGTGCTTTAAGTTTATATTTTTTCAGGTAGATCATGATTTTTTTCCTTTGTACAGCATTTTTCTTATACAGAAGTTTGAGTTCTGTATAAAAGTCCATTTATCCTCTCAGAGGTGTTTTAGTGCATACACATCTAAGGAGCAATTTATGTGCCTACGTCACTAATCTCTAGTGACATTTGAGGTGACCAGAGGTACTCATGGCACCCGTGCAATGTCAGGTATGCCACAAGACTCTTGTCCACGCTGCTGAGCTTAGGGTCAGCCTCTGCCCCTGGCATACCTTTGCCTGGGCAACCACGTTACTTCCTGGCCTTCTGTCTTCTAACATCAAAGCATGCAGTAAGTCCATTCTTTCCCTTTTTTATGAGCGTTGCTGAATGATCTTTCTGACTTGAGAGCTTACATTCAGGCTTGGCTCTCCCTCTGCCTATACCATCATCCCCTGATTATTGCAGGTAATGTACATGATCCGGGCTGCATTCACTCTCTCTGACCTCTTCGTGCCAAAGGAATTGTTATTTCCCATTCACAGGTTCACAACTACTTGGATAATTTTTTCTTTCTTTTTTGTTTCCCTGTAGCTGATTCTTCTTATTCCTTGCCAAACATATTCTACTTTCCACTGTCTGAATCCAGTGAATCTGTCATCTTGTTTTTATCTGCTTGGTGATAACTATCAAGATATTTCTGCTCTAATCATGAACCATTACCTCTTATTCCTTTTGAATGCTCTGCCTTCCCTCCCCAATCAATATTTGATCAAAATTCCCCATGTTTACTCATGTGCTTCTGTACTTTTCAACAAAATTATCTCCATAATTGTTTGCAAACACAGCCTCCTTCTCAGATCTAGTTTTTCTCTTTGAGCTATTTTGTGTATTTTTTTTTTTAGTTGTTTTTGGGTACTTAAGTCTGGATGCACCTTCCTCCAATTTTTTCTCATAAAATTATCAGCCTTTCCAATCCCATGTCTACTCTCTTTTTTTTTTTTTTTTTACTCTTAGGCAGTGTCTTGTCTCATTTCCTACACTTTTGTTCTATTTACTAAGATTCTGTGTTTGGCTGATAAATGTCCAGCTTTCTACAGAAGGAATTATAGACCTGAACAATGTAGAACTCTGCTGGTCTCCATGTGATTTCAAAATGTTTCCCCTTTGCTAATAGGCAGCAGAAATAAAACAATCTTATAACTGTTTTTCCAGCATCATACCTATTTATTTTTTTTATATTCAGAAAATTTATAAACAAACATTTACTTTGCTTTAAATGGGTTTTGATTTTACATGAAGCTTATCTTCCACGTCATACACCCTACTCATTTGTTTTCAAGAGTTTTTTGCATTATTTTTATGGCGAACCACCCACAAAATTCTCTGCCTTTTGTGACAGTGTCTGCTGCCAAAACACAGTGCAGTCAAACTCCTATTTTTTCAGAGAACATTCAACAAGCAAAGATCAGAATTTTTCTATATTTCTGTGTCATTTCTCAAGGATTAAATTGGATCCATGGAAGATTTATTGGTTTGGGGTGAGCTTTTTAATTGTGCTTCTCCACACGGATGTGAGTTCAAAGTACAAGTTTTCTAGCACTGGTGTCTCATGTGATCACTGAGTACCCTCAATGTCCTGTGAATCTAACCTTAAATTTCAGTACTTTCTAGTAAATATCAGTGCTTTCTTCCAACCTTTTTAAACTTAAAATTTCCTACTGATAGTAGTTGTTTGCCTTAAAATCCAAAACCCAGCAAAGTTGGGGAAGGATAACAAGTTTTGACTAGTTATTGAGGATTATATGAAAATATTAACTAGTTCATTCCCCACCAAGGACTGTTCCACCATCAGGAGAATTGATTGGTTGAAAAATGTTTCTGCTTTTAAACCTCATAGTTTTCTTGGTGGGAGAAATCTTGCAAATGATCACGGGCAACTTGAGGGTACATACAGTTGTTGTATAGATTATGAAGCGTTTTTCATGAGTAAATTCCAAATCACTTTGCAGTGGATGTAGGTATCATTATTGTGTACTCAGCAGAGAGAGTGGGAACAGAGGGAAAACTCATTCACACAGCTGAGATGAAACTTGACCAGGATGCTGCAGTGATTTAATATTTTTCCTGAAATTCTGCTTTGATACAATTCAGGAATGTTGAATGCAATTCAGTTCACCCATTGCATTAGAGTATGTGGATGTGGAGAAGAATCTTCCTTAGAACCACTGCTGCGTTTGCAGTATTAGTTTAATGTGACGAGTGTGTAGATTATTGCTGAGTTAATTATGCATCAGTGGTGACCAATTTGTGAAGATTTTGATCCCCACATTCTTCTTTTTCTTCTTTCTTTTCTTTTCTCTTAGATTAAAAAAAACCCCAAAACAAACAGTTGTGATAGATTAGTGGAAACCAAGGTTTGTATTTAAGGATATTTCAGCCAACTGTCTTATTACAATATCAGACTGACCTTCAACATAAGTCAAAGCATAGCATCTTTTCGTATTCGTTGTCTTTTGACATTCTAGTGAAGACAGCAGACTATACCCTAATCCTTTAAATAACTTTGTCTAACAAGAATGCAAGAGAAGGAAGAAAGAGACCCAGAAAAAGCATAACCAGTGACAGAATTTCAGGAAATACCAGCTTCTCTTGTAGGAAATACCAGCTTTTCTTGTTGGCTACTTTGGCAAACAAGCTAAAAATAGGAATACAGAAACTTTCTGGTCTCAGCATAAATACAACAGTGGTGACCTGCTTTAGTTCATTAAAGTATGTTGTAATATCTAATATTTACAGCAGTAAATTAAAAAATTACATTCAGCTTATCATCTCTAAAAACACCCGAAAGAATTCGTCAATCTTCTTCTTCCCACCTACCACTACTGTACTTTTCTCCTTCTGTAACGTTATGGTTATGACTTAAGATAGACTTGCTTAAAGGACAAAGTAGGCACCATTCATTTGGGTAAATGACAATACCTTTCCCTCCTGTAGACCTGAAATGAGAAACTTCACTGAAAGCATAGGCACTTTTCTGTGGCTTAAACTCAAAGTAGAAACTAGACTAATCAGACTGTGAGACATGCTGAGTAAGTTTAGTGTAAGTTTAATGTTTTTTTCCATTTGGGCATGGCAGCAGAAGTCGAGGTAAATGTTTATAGAAACTATGACAGAATCAGTCTTGGGTAAGCTGAAAGATCGTAGCCCAAAAATATGGACAAAAGCTCAGGACTATGAGTAAAGA
Organism: Corvus hawaiiensis; assembly: GCF_020740725.1. Classification (NCBI taxonomy): domain Eukaryota; kingdom Metazoa; phylum Chordata; class Aves; order Passeriformes; family Corvidae; genus Corvus; species Corvus hawaiiensis. The sequence continues at coordinate 49,189,781 of NC_063213.1, forward strand.
AATTCTCCTCCTACTCAGTTCCTCCAGGAAGCAAGTTAATAAAGCTTAAGTCAAGGAAGTAAAGCTTTATGTTGTGTACTGTTTGTAAATTAATAAGATTATATTGAGGAAATAACCAATTTCCTTCAGAATTATCCTTCAGAACCATAAAAAGTTTTTTCAAAAAAAGAGGAAAAGATGCTAAAAAACCTCAACTTCCTCATCACTTTTGTGTATCTATATAAACATGTGCAGTCATCAGTCCATATACACTTATTACTATGCATAAGTATGTTCCTGTTAAAACAGTAAATGACAAAACCTTTTAGGAGAGTCATGGGTTTCTTTGCAGATTTGTGTATCATCCCTGCAACTGTTAACTCAATTGCTGATTGCAAAATCTTTATTGCCAATGAGGAGAGAGAAACTAGAATTTTGATTGCCCAAGTAACATTTGGAAAAGCAGCAGCTGGGAAAATAATTATTTTGTTTGTTAACTGAGCAAATTTACTCAGCACATTGAAAGATGTAAGTCCAGCTTGGTATCTGAATCATGCTGCTATAACTTAATTAATGTCATTAGAGCAATGACGAATTACACCTGCTAAGGATCTGCTCTACTTGTTTGGCATAAACCAAATAAATTGCAGTTTGAAAAACAAAAAAGCACTGGTAACCTATCTTTTTATTTCCTTTGTTTCTTGCAGGAAAATTTTTAAGTTGTATGTCCTAATTAAAAAAAATTATTATAAAAGTTTTTGACTTGCCGGTTTTAGAGTGTTTGGGTGCTTCCCCCCCCCCCCCCCCCTTTTTTTCTTAAACAGATTTTATAGAATCATAGAATCATTAAGGTTGCAAAAGACCTCTAAGATCAGCTAGTCAGATTATCTAGATCAACCTTGAACCCAGTACTACCGAGTCCACCACTGCACTATGTCCCTAAGTACCACACCTACACGTCTTTTAAATACCTTCAGGGGTGGCAACTCAACCAACTTCCCTGGGCAGCTTGTTCCAATGCCTGACCTACATTTCAGTGGAGAATTTTTTCCTAATATCCAATCTAAATTAATCAAGGGGGTTTCATTCTGCTCTCCATCCTTGTATTCCAGCTCAGCAGAATGGATACCCAGAGAATATCTGGTCTGGGTATTAAAGCCTGAGGCAAGGAAGACGTTAAGAGCCTCAACTTTTCCCTCATCCTTCATCACTATGTTGCCTCCTGTATCCAATAAAGGTTGGAGATTCTCCCTAATCCTTCTGTTGTTACTGATGCCTTTCTAGAAACACTTTTTATTGTCTTTTAATAGAGTAGGCAGATTAAGTTCCTGCTGCTGTTGTCAGAAAATATTTCTGAAAGGTAAAAAGCATGTTTAAAATTTCCAGGCTAAGTAGAGGGGCAGTAGGATGTTGATTAATGGGGCAGTAACCATCAAAAGCACAACCAAATAGGGAAACTGTTTCTGGGTGTATGCACTGCAAAAGATGATCAAGGGGAAAAGTGTTTTCTTTCTACCCTTGTTCTTTGACTTATATTTTCAGACAAGGATATATTTTGACTTGGTGATAATCATCTGAATGAAGAATTTATCTATTATTTACCTCTCTGAGAATTTGAGAGTTTCATAGACATAATGTAAATAAGATTACTGCAGTTTTTATATCAATATGCCTTTTTTGATAAAGCGTTTCAGCATGCCTAGTGATTAAACACTTATTTTCTCTTTTCTTTTCTATGACTTTTCAACTATTTAGCTTTTTTCTTTTCTCCTCTCAATAATTAAATTTCTGACACTAAACCTCATTTTTTCCCTTTGTTTTCAGATGATGTGGAAACCTGCATATGACTTTCTCTACACATGGGCTGCCCATTATGGAGACGGTTACAGGGACGTCTTACAAGATCTGCAATCAGCCTTGGATAAAATGAAAAACCCAGTAACAAAACAGTGGCGAGAGTTAACTGGAGCTCTGATTCTTGTGAATTGCATGGAGGTGTTAAGAGCAAGTGCTTTCTCCAAAATGGAGGAAGAGTAGATGGCCAAAATATGTTTTTGGAAAATCTTTTAGGAAACTATACTGCTGTGTACAGTTTATTTGTGTATATTTGTGTTTCGGTGATGCTTATAGAGCATGACAGAATGAAGTTTGTTTTAACTGAGTTGATGTTGAGTCTAGCCCTGTGGTTCTCAACTACAGATTGCCAGAGCTTGCTGACGACTTCTGAGTAAATAAGAAAAGAATGGGGGATTAAGCTAATGAGGTCAACAAAAAGTGACTTGAATTCTATGGGGTATTTTCTAAAAGGAGCTATTTCTGATTGCACTGACTTCTAGGCAGAGACCAGTTTTAAAACCAGAACTGTTCATGGATGAGTTCAGCATGTGGGACCTAAGTTTACATTGTTTTCAGCAAAGTATTAAAATCTAAATATTTAATACATTATACTATTTGGTGCTCAAACCCCTCAAATCTAAGTTAATGGGTTCAGGTTAGCCTACAAAAAATCATTTAAGATTCTTTCATCCTCATCTGGGACAAAACTAATTAAATTGTCTCACAAAACAGGAGTTCAACAGTTCCTGGAAAAATAGGTGTGTGTTGCACTTTTCCAAAACAGCTTCTGGTGTCTATTTTGAAGACTGGAAGAGAGACAGAAGATAAAATGTCAAAAGTGTTTGGTTTTGATTGATTTGTTGATGTAACTCAACAGGGTTTTTTCTCTTTTTGTATTTTTGTTTATATTTCTGCAATTTTTTTCTACATTCTGCTGAGTGGAAATTCCAGAAAATTCTGGAAGCCTTCTTTATGTACACTGTCTCTGATAATTTGTGTAGTCCTTCTCTGTTGCTTTTAAAAGAGTATATAGGGAAAAGAGACTTTGTAAGTGCAAGGGCTGGAAACAATTAACATCCACATTTGTTGGTTGTTTTCTTCTACCTCACTGGATATGGGACATGACTATTATTTTCTCAAAAAAACTTAACAGTGGGGTGCTTTTTAGATTAATTTATTTATGGAGCAATTAATTATAACTAGTCATAAGTTCTAAAAAGAACCCTGCTTAGATTATATCAGTAAAAAGTCTTTCAATTACTGAGTAGCTTATTATAAGTACAGAAAATACAGGCTGAATAGTAGTTTCAGGCTGACCAAATTTTTTAATGTAATTTTTTTAACATATTAAATATATTTTTAGTTAAGTGGTAGATCTAAAAGGTTAAAGCCATTTTGAGCTCCTTTGATCAACATTAATTCAGAAACATCAGCAAATACTCATGACAACCAGTTGAAAAGAAAATTGGCATTCTGCCATCACTTGTGGTTGACAAGACAAAGCCAGATTCTTTCAGGAGTACCACAAAACAGCACTTCAGTCCAGAAACTGCGCTTCCGCTGTTGTCTTAGTGCATTTCTACCAAAAAGGGAGGTTTTGTGATTCTAAAATAAAACTGTACATTTAGACATTTTTCTTCCCCTCTCCTTTCTTCTAACCTCTTTTCTTTTCTACTTTCATTAAGCTTTCCCAAAGCACCCGTAGCTCAGGAAGGAGGCTGAGGAAGGAGTAGTTGCCCCAGTAATAGGTAAATTCGTTCACCAGAAGAAGCATCAGGGCATGACTGAATTAGCATGCATGCAAGTTGTCTGGCTTCAGTGGACTTGCCCTTGATTTGCAGGACAACGAGGAATTAGATCCACAGAGCACTATCTGTTATTGCTGATCAAGGAAAGGTGGACAAAAAAGAGTCAGTTTATCAAAACTCCCTGTTGTTTCAGGTGCCAGCACCTATTTTATACCTTTCCCCACATAGTTTTAAAAAAGAGCTGTAGAGAAAATATAAAATTCTCTTGTGATCTGCACTTCAGTGCAGAGATGCTTGTTCGTCCTTTGTGCAGGTAGTGAAGCCCCCAGAAGGTGAGAAAGCAGGTTGTCCTACTCTTTTGTGCTACTAGGTGAGGAAAAGGTGCATACTGATACCTTTAAATATATTAATAGACATCTTTAAAGTTAAAAAGACACATTCAAATATTAAAATATAAAATATTAAAACCCACTGCAAGCTCCCTGAGAATTTTTTTTAGGTTTCCCAGACAGCTTCTGCTTTCACCTTAGACCCTGCTCGTAGCAGACTGTGAAACCTGAACAGGATTTTTCAGTGGTGCAAGAGGCCACACACCAGATCGACTTAAAACCTCAGGGAAATATATTTTTGCCTCCTCAGAGCTGAAATACCAGAGGAGTTCAAAAAGCAAATCTTTCAGCTTCACTATGTTCGCTCACCATCTGCTTTTCATGTATCCCAGCAGGCCATGCTCCCTTGCTTAAAATCCTGTTAAGTCAATTTTTAAAACTCTTTTTTTTTCATTTTTCCCCCTCTTTTGTTAACCTGGCTGCAACAGCAAAGCAACTCAGCCTACATCTGTTTCTGAAGAGGAGCCTGTGCTTCCATCCATTTTTCCCACATGCTAATTTCTTATCTTTAGTAAATATGAGTTGACTTTCTTTTTCAACAAGACATGAAGTAATTCCTTTACTCAATTCTGTATTTTTCTGTTATGAATACTATTCAAAAGAGTGGAAAAAGCTACAAGAAGCACCAATTCCTAATGGCACACGTCTACCAAATACCAAGTATAAAGGACAGGCTGCCCAAAATCTTTGAAGCTGAAGGAAAGTCCACCCTGAGAAGGTAGTCGGCGATCGTGGTCTCAGGAAGAGAAGGGCCCAGGGACCAGAGGCTGCTGCCTCTAACTATCATGCCTAGGCCCTTTCTTTGCTTTGAAAGTTTTTTCTGTGTTGAACAAGAGTTGAGTTTGGCCCAGTAAATTTAGCAAATATTGACTCAGTGAGTCAGTGTTCTCCTTAGCTTGCAGAATTATGCAACTGGTCCTCCAAGTATGTTTCTTTAAAAGGAAATTTATATCTGCCTGTAGTTCTGCTGTATTCCAGGGCCTTCGACTGCTGGTTTTGGTTGCTAATTGCACTCCTGTTTCTGCTTTAAGCTTCTGCTCATATGAATGAAATGTGCTCTCATGCAATATTCTGTTTACTTTAGCAGCCCACACTGGATATATTTAAAAAAACCAGGTATTAAAACCCCATATTTTATTTAGTGGTCTAGTATTCAAAACCACAAAATGCCAGCTCAGAGTGGAAGCAGCTGTACTCAACAGCAACACACAGCTTGGAGCACATGGCTTAGGTAAACACACTCTGTTCTTGACCTTTTCTCTTTTCCTCCCACCCTGTCAAGAGAGAACAGCTTTCCCATGAGCCTGCACACATACTTTCTTGGGTTTCTTCAAAGTGAGATGAGATTAACAACTCTTTGGGAGGAGACTAGGAAAAATACCAGCCGCTGGTCCTTGCCTTAAATGACCCTCTGTTTCCAGGTTTCCTAATTTATTTGTGTAGAAAAGAGCTGTGTCAGCCAGTTCCATTTCCCTTTGAAGTTGTAGGCAGAAAACCCCCTCACCTTCCTTCTGTCTTCTGCATAGGTGTTTCTTAAACAAATGAGCAAATGGAAAAGTTGTGAGTGTGTCTGTTGCTTTATGATTCCACCTACCCATGACAGCTGGAATAATGGCTCCCTTGGCTGAGTCTGCACCTGAGTAGGGCAGACACCTTCCATGGTGGGCAGTGGCAAGGAAAGCCTGTCACTCGTACTAGAAATGCTGGTTTTTCAGTGAAGTTGGAAGCCATTCATGTTTCACTGCAGAGGCTTCATGCCATTTAATGACACAGTGCAGTGACATATTTCTGAATTAATAACAGTCAGGGTTGGAGAGAAAAGGCAAATTATTTCCCCCAAGAAGTTCCAGCCCTCCAGTTTGGTTGGGGAAGGGTTTGGTTTCTTAAGTTTCACTTGCTTTTTTTGGAAAGCAGAGGTTTAGGGAAGGAAAAGGAAGTTTCTTTTAAAATGTAAGTAAAGGGCTACTCCCCAAGCCAGGCTCCAGGCAGCAGGGTGGATGCCAAAACCAAGCTACATGTTATGGGGTGTTCTTTGTGGAATTGTCTAGGGAAGAATTTGGGAGGAGACATCAGCCATCTTTCTTCCTACTGAGAACAGAAAATGTGGAAAAGGGGTCAAGTGTTTATTAAGTAATTTTTTCATGAAAAAGTCTGTTTTTCACAAATCCTTTCTGGAAACCTAAGCTGTGGGGAAAACAAACACTTAGCAGCTCCAAAGGAGCAACTCAATTTTGTCGTGTTGAGCTGGCTCTAAAGACCTACTCCTTAAGTATCTCTGGGCTCAGTAAGTGATCCAACTGACAGTGACCTACTAAATAACAAAGGCAATTGTGTAGAACTGCAGATGGCAATGCTGTATTCCCAGCTAAATCCAGTGATCCTGCTTTGTCATCATCTAATAGCTTGTTCAGCTATGAACAGCTGTACCAAATAGGAATATAAAGCTATGCTGTTTTGTTGTGTTTGTGTCATAGATATGAAGATTTCCTGTGGAAAGAAAGGAATAAAATAGAGAGCAAAAGGGTTGTATTTCCCACCACGCCCAGGAATAGAATGTAGCAAATTATACTCTTCACATTAGTGTGGGACACCAACCATTAAATTCTCTGGCAAGGCCCTAGAACAATTGTAGATATGTAAAGAAAATATTAGTCTAGTGTGAGTGATAATCATTGTTCTTGATAGTTTTGCTGCCAATAAATATCTACAGACACTATCGGACATTCAAATAACCTGTGATTATTCTTGGTACAAAAAGTACCATTTTCTATTTCTTGCCTATATATATATAATTATTTTTTTAGCTTACAGTATATATTTTTAAACAAAATAAACAAAATTATATTGTCCACTAGAATCATTTGTGAATTATATTTTGGTTTTGTAAGACTAAGAAGAGTGGAGGAAGAGGTCATGAGGTGAAAGATAATGGTTCTGTAAATACCAGGAAATGAACAATGCTTTCATACACATTTCTCTTCATCTAAAAATCCTGTGTGTTAAAAAGATGAACTCACAGTCCTTTTAGTGTGTTCATAAGCAAAAGTAATTTGCTGATATTTCTTCCAGAAACAGAATTATCTCACTCTTGAGAAGAGGGCAGTCTGTGGACCTTGCAGCAGAAACCAGGCCTTCTCACAAGGACATGCTCTCAACTTTTTTCTTTTTTTGTTGGAGAATCATGAATGTAAGTTCAAAAAGATAAATCCTCATTTGAAAAGGACATTCAGAACTAACACAAGCTTCTGAACCTTCCATAGAAAGAAAAAATAGTGCTGATTAATTTTTTAATTGAACGTTTATTTCCGTTTTCTCAAATCAAATTCTTATGATCCTTTCAGTGTACATTGGACAGGAACACAGTCTATATCTTAAATCCTAAATTTATGGTTAGGATTTAAATTTTAAACGAAGTATGAGGAGTTACCCTGTGAATTGAAAGGTCAATTTACATATCTATTCTAAATCCCAGGTTTTAAAATGTAAATGAAGTGGCCTGGCAGAAATAGGCATGGCAGCACAATAGTCCCAGGAGAGCAGACAAAGACGAAATGCGTTCAGCTCCACTCCACGACTTCAGAGCCTTAAACGTTGTGTTTGTGTTAAATTCAGTACAAGATCTAAAATACAGCCTTGTCAAATACAATACCCTGAGAACAATAGAATCCGGAGTGACAAGGGGGAAGTGAATATGCAATGACTGCTCAGTCTGTCTCATAACAATGATGTTATCAGGCAATGAGTTTAAAAATAAGCAAAAGTGCCCTTTCATACAGTGAGGAATTGGGGAATGTGTTGTTATGGGATATTGTTGAAGAAAAAATGACACATGGGTGCAAAAGAAAATCAGTCAAATTTACAGAGAAAAAAAAGTGCCTAGTGGATTTGGTGATTTGTCTACAGCCACCAGCTTCATATAACACAGAACTGGATACTAAAAATGCAGCAGGGAGAAATACTATACTCTACTTATCCAGTTTCTCACCATTTCCTCTGGAGACTGTGGGTCTGGAGTGGGCAGATGCCTGCTCTTACCCAACCCTTCCTGCAGTCTCATAACCGTGAGACTCATATGGTCCTCACATATCCCAGCAGGTTCCTTTCTAGCACCTGCCTCCTTTCTGCCCCAGCTCAGGCAACAGTTCCTCAGTTTATTTAGCAACAACCATGACACCTCTCCAGCTCTGTGGCCTTGAGTGCCAAGAGTAGCTGGAATGAGCTGTGATCCTCTGACATGCTGCCTCTGGCCATGGGGTCACTGATAGGGGAGCATGATCCTTAACTTTAGGCAGGGAGACATCAATGTACCAAGACTCCTCAGGGCTGGCCCTGCTCCACGAACTTTCTTCTCCCTCAGGATCCAGCATAGTCCTATTTTATGAATCTGAGGGAAAATCATGAAGAGGGGGAAGGATGAGTGGAGGAAAGCAGTAGCAGATTTTGAACAAAATTTTAGACAAGAGAGCTCATTTCTTAGTTCTACTCACAAGCAGGAAAAGTTATTATTAGAGTCTGAAATTATTTCATATAATGCCACCCTCTGTTCTTCATACAAAAGCCTCTATTGCTATTAATAAAGGAATTTTAAAATACCAAACAGCCAATGGATGATTTAATAACGCTGCTTATAAAACTAATTGTGTGCAACTGAAAAGCTCTCCCTGGGGTCCCATTTGCAGGAGGGTTAAATAGGATTATCAAATCTAAAAGAATAAAAAAGATAAAAAACTCCCAAAGCTCTGAAGCCTCAGCAAGAAGGAGCTGGGACATTTTGCTGAATAAATTATAGACCTCAGCCACTAGTACCAGGGGATTATCTCATAGAAACAGAAATCTGAATTGGCTCCACATGCCTGCAAGCTTCATTAAAGGTTTTGGGTCAGAAGATTCATCTTCATACATATGAAGAAGTCTCTTCACCTGGGGACCTCCAGCCAGCAGGACAACTTCAGTGGCAAGTCATTTACCCTTCATGTCAGGGTATCAAACATAACAAACCACTGTAGAAAAACTAAAGGGCAAAAACCTCATCCTTTCCTCAATTTTTATCTGCCTATAAAAGGCCTATATTGCACCATAAAGAAAAAGTGATGATGTAGCTGAGATGGGGAGAATGAGAGTGAACAGTGCAGATCCATGTGGAGGCTGTCTGATACAATTTTCCACCACAGATTTCTGGTTGGAAGTGTTCACGTCAGTGCCACTGAGGCACAGACCTCTTTGCAACCCATGCTACAAGCCTGCCTTCCCAGCCCGTCTCATGTCCCCAAACCCTCTTTCTCCTCTCCCCTGAGGCATCCTCTCCTCAGCCTAGCTGGCAGTCATTCATTGTACGCTGCCACTCCACCTCACACCTTGGCTGCTCTCCCTCTCCCACTGCTCTGGGTCCTGGGAAATGAGATACCCATTTCCTCTGACTCCTAGTCTTCTGTACTTTCCTCTTTCTCCAAAGTTCCTCCTAAGCTGGACAACCACTTCCAACAACCTTAGCTCCCTAGGCTTTCTACCACCTGTAACACACCTCTGTGAGCTTCTCTCCAGCTCTTCCTTGCCCCCTGCCCACCTCATCCCAGCCCTGCAGGTCCTTGCAGGATTTTCACAAATCTTGTGTTACCTGTTGCTCGATCCCTGGTCAGTCAGTGCTATGCTCTCCCCTTAGCACCATAGTGGCTGAACACAGCCATTTATTTGGCTCCTTGCTGAGGAATAGACTCCAGGATCCAGCCCCTGATGAGACTGAAAACAACATGGACATAGGTTGCCTTAGCTGAAAAATCTACCCACAGATAACTTCAAAGGCAGGAGAGCTGAATATATCCAGACAAAAATCAAAAGCAAAACCAGAAACTTGGTAGTTGTGTCCTTTAATAGACAGAAACCAAAGATGAAATATGAATTTTGACCCTAGGCTAAATACACTTTCTCACGGCTTTCTGGTTTCTTGCTATTTTACACATTTTTAATTAATTAAGCCACAATATTTAGGAGAAACACAGTAGTTACGGTCAGTATCTGTTTAAGGCAACGGCTTTAACATCAGAAGGCTTTTGTCCTTTTGAAAGACTTCTAACAAGTAGGATTTTGCTTTGGAAATTGGGTTGCATAAAGGTAGGCACTGCTGGCACAGTAGAATAGCAGTTGATGTTGATGGACTATTGCGTTTCTACAGAAATTTGTGTCAGGTTACCTCACCAGAGAAGGAAAATATAACAAGATTCAGGATGTGGAAGCCACAGTAATTAAAACCACTACAAGATATTAACAGCCAATCAACACATTTCAAGCCCCACGCGTTTCAGGTCTTCCTCAGTTTATTTTTGCCTGCTTTATGTCTGGAGAGGAGATGAAGGTAAAAGAGGAGAGAGAGGAAAAAGAGAGGTTATTGTTACTTGGATGATTATGATTGTTAGCTATTTGTACTACATCAATGGCTGGTTTGAAGCTGAAGATGTACTGTGCAACGATCTCCAAAAATGGAAAGTGAGAAAAAGAACAAGAAGCAAAGTGAAGCTAGTAAAGCCTTTTTTTCAAGGTCACTCAAAGGATATCTCCAGGACCTTTCTAAACTCTTGCTCAGGCCTTATCTGCTAAGCATTGCTACCTTAATAATTATGTGGATTATCATGAAGCTGCATATTAAAAAATACTTGTGGTTTTGCACAGCAATGTTCATGGGTTCTTCCAGGAGCATTTGCAGGTTATTCAGAGTGTGCATGTTTTTGTCATCCAAAAAGACACATATTCTTTCACTTAGCCAAACTGAGGGCATCCTCTGCACATGGGATCTGTGCATCTTACTGCACCGGAGAAAGTACCCTCCACCTGACTGGTGGTCACTCCTGGGAGGGTTCATTGATACCTCACTGTACTAGTTTGAAAACAAACCAGTGGGAGCCACCAAGTCAGAATAACAATTTAATGGAAATTAAAGAAAAGGAAAAAAAAAAAAAAAAGTAAAAGAAAACACTGTCAAACTGACAGAGTCAAGATACAACCTGAGTCCCTGTTAGGCAGGGTGGTGGTAGCAGTCTGGTAGAATGGTGGCTGCAGTCCTCTGAAGCAGTGATCCTGTAGTAAAAGAGTCTGCTCTTCCTCAGAAAGTCCAGTGGTGGCTGTGTAGCTCCTGTCCTCTGGAAATCCAGTGGGAAGCCAGTGTCCCTGGTGTTCAGTCTCAGATTATATCCACGATGGGATGCTTGGTTCCTCCCTCTGGGTGGAGCATCTCACAATGGGGTAATGAGTCATGAGGCAAAGTGTTGATTAGGCTAATTAACAGAAGATAGTCCGGAGGGAGTTATCTCTGAGTCAGGCAGCAGGACAATGATGGGCAATTAACAGAGAGATAGTCTGGGGGGAGGAGGCAAGGAAACACTGCCCCACCTGGTTTCAACAGCTCCTGAGGATGGTAATAGAATACACTGCAACCCAGGACACTCACCATATGCAGATATGGGTTGAAGCTTTAGGAGAGAGGAGCTAGCCTGCATTGCAACTGTAGGCCAAAAACTGTGATGAACTGTAAGATTAGCTATGTAGGAGATGTTTTTATTCATATACTAATGGACATCTAAGACAGGACGTTTTGTAGAAGCCGTGACTTCTGTACATCTTTTATTCAGCCTTCTCAATGCAAGTGTAGCCAGTAAAAATAAAAGCTGGGAAATATCTTTAGCAGACAAAGACACTGATAGAGGAGCCCCCTGTTTCTGTGTAATACTCAGCTGGAAGTATCACCAGAAACAATAACACCAAACCAGGAAGTTTATCTTGAGAAAAGACAACACTTAAATAATCCAGACATATTTTTTACATAATGTCAGGTACACCTCTAGAATAGGCAGCAGTGAGATTTTTGATCACTTTTTATCAATTGAAATATTATTTCACATTTCACCGTTCCCAAAGTGAGCAGTTTTCTTGTAACTGTATTATTTCAGATGAGATTTTTCTCTCAGACTGGCTCTTTCAAAACAGATATCATTGATTATAGGAAAATAACATCCCAGCCTACTTAATCTAAATGAGAATCTGGACCCACCTACAAGCCTCCAAGTAAGGTACTGGCTTTACATAAATTTTTTTCCCTCGAGTCCAATTATTTTTGTCCTCAAGAATACCTGTTAACTTAGAATAGTGCTGTTAGGTCTCCCTTTTTCTAATTAAGGCAGAAGGGACGCATTAAAAGATGTTCATAAGCTAAAGATGGTTTGCACCTTTATTATGTGCAGCAGTAATAGTTTTCACTGTACTACTAAAATACCTATATAACAACAGTGGCCTGTATTCTGATGGCTTTATGTCACTAACCATTACAATTTTACACAGTGGTCTTGCAAATGCTGACAAATTACGTCACTAAATCCCACACTATTTCTCTGTACTTACCTATATTAAATGGCCTATACCGCAAATCATCAGGGATTTTTAACCTCTTTTTTAGAAAAGGTACTTAAAAATCTAATTTTTCTTTCCCCTCATTCTCCTTCTTTTCTGTGCACAAGGATGCAGCACATGGTACACAGTACAAAGAAACATTTTTGTGGGAGGTACTTCTTGAAATGCTGGCACCACATGACTAACATTATAATGAGCGCAAAAGTGCTTACAAAAATGCTAAGAGGAGGCCATCACAGTACAGAGTAATAGGCAGAAAAATAATTGCTGAGGTTAGTTAGAGAGTTCCTGTATGTTGTTATTAGTTATGGCCCACCAAAATTTTGCAAAACAACATGACTTAAAACAAAATAAACGCTGATGTCAGCCATTGTCTCAAGTCAGAGACTAATAAAAACCAGAGTGAGTCTTCATCATTCTGGAGCTTTTTCTCTTTCCTGTGTTTCATTCAGTGGAAAAGCCTCACAGTTTTCATTCGCGAATGCAATAATAGCAAAATATGGATTCCTTTTCCTAACCTTGTTTAGTTCCTATACAGTTCTGGAAAATATTCCCCTGTAGCTAGTACTCTCCTCAAAAAAATCAATCACTTCTGAACACAATACAGTAACCATTCACTAGCTTGCATAATTTTGCCTGTGCTCCTATTTGTAATTATCTTAATTAATGAAGGAGAGGATCATAGGAAAGTTTCAAAATTTTAAGTAACTACAAAATACCTACTGAAATTAAAGTAATGGCATTCAAAGTCTCAGCATTCAGAATTCTGTCCTTTTTTTTTCCTATTCATATAATTGAGTTCTTTATTTTTGGCTTTTGGTTGGTTTGTTTGGTTCTGTATTGTTTACAGACTGGTTTAATTTTTCCCCCTTCACTGTCATATTAACATCAAGACTCATTAAGATTACTTTGAAGGCATCATATAATACTATAACACTGTCTTCGTGTTTCATTACTCTTCTATTATAGCTAAACCTATTTCAGCCTCTGACACATCTTGGCTATTGATGAAAACGTTGAAAAAGCCTGTGGAGAATTGTAGTCTGATGCTGATAGGACACAGCTGAAGGTCAGGAGATAATTTAGACCAATGTATTTAAAGGGTTTTATTACTGTGCTATTTGTAGTAACTGATCCAGAAACAGGCAGCATCAGTACTGTTATGCTAAGCACTGCATAAAAGAGCAAAAAGCAGTTGTCAAGATCTCCTTGAAGCAGCCACAGAATTTAACTGTAAAGGGCACAGAGATGCTTTTCATCTATGCTGAAAGGTCACAGATGTCCACTAATTTTCAACTGCCATAGTCCCTTTGATCATGAGTGTTATTTTAATACCATTAGCCATCTGATTCTGCAACAGCAGTTTGAGAACCACAGACTTAGTTCTCTTGCAAACAAGGACTTTACACACATGAATATTCATGACTGACTGGACAGGACAAGTGAAGGTGATTGATATGAAATAAAGAACTGAAAATCATGTGTTCTAGCCACTGCACCAGCCATTTCTTACATTGGCTCCTCCTGCAATATTGAACAGACAGCAGTCAGTTGAAAATTCAGACTGACTCAAACACCTTGATTTGAGCACTATCAGTGTGTCTGCTCTCATTATTCACTTGTCCCAACTCACACAACTGGCAGTAGAAACTATCAGGAATAACAATCTGGCTCAGTCATCTGACTAGGTCAGCTTCCAGAGCTGCCTACTTCACTGACTGCTGTGAGTTACTGCTGCAGAAAAACTGGAGTCCAAACATGCATCTGACCATCTTGCTGCAACTTGAACTCACCACCTTCTGTGAGAAGAAACTTCTTTCAGACAGCTGCGGTACCAGATCTTTAACTGGCCCTCACAGCTGGAAAAGTGCTCTCACTTTACAGATCCTCTGGAGGGACCCAGGGTGCTCCAGTACTGTTATATAAGGAATGTCCTCCTGCTATTTTACTACCATGAACTTTCACTTCATTCAAGGCAATTCAAGGTCAAATTCAAATGAATGCACACATTCATGAAACTCCAAAGTAGACAACACTGTTATTTATACAAGACAGCTGCAAATTTGGAAACAAAAAAATAAACAAACCCAGTGTGCTTAACACACTTAAGAAATTAGAAATATCACTCTTTCTACACCTCTTATAAATATGGCCTACTGTCACATCCTTCTCCAAGGTCTGTGTGCCCCAAATTCCTGCTGTTAGAGTCAATGATTAGACAGACCTCATCAGAGAGCACATTGTTTCAGTGTGGGATAAGGACTTTTACAGCCAGTCTACTCTTCAATGCCTTTTTGAGGGGATGTGGATAGGTTTAGCTTTTTAAAGCTCAAGGAGAAGATTTCCAGCTGGCCAGCTAGATTAGTAATTTCTCCTTAAAGGGCTAAATGCCTTCTCTCTCCTTTGCAATTCTCTGACAAATATGTGAAATATACTATCCTGGAAGAAAACCAATCCCTTGTTTTCCTAAATTAGTTTTCTACTTATTCAGTAAGTTGGACTAGCTACCTTCATTGTCAGAGCAGGGCTCGGCTGTCTTGTGAAGTCCCACCTTGAATCTGTTTCTTGACCAGGAGATGTCTTTCCATTCTGAATTAAAATAAACATGGTGTCATTTGGAGAAAATGACAATGGAAAAGAGGAAAAGAAAAGGGACTGGGGTGATCAGCACTCTTAAGGATGACATAGTGCATGCTAGTGTAGATATTGTGGTGTGTAATCATAAGCAATCAACTGGAAAACCTCAGCTGAGCTGCCTATAGGTAAGCACCCTGCTATCATTTCAGGGTTTGAGGTAGCAGTTGTCCAGACAGAACAGGAGAAGAAATATTTCACCAGGCATGTCAGCATCACAGGTAAGAAAGTGAGTGCACCATATTAGGAAGGGTAAGGAAGGAGTTACAGCCCTTCTAGAATAACACCATGTGTCTGTGGGTGATTCATTCACTATCAGAGGCTACCTTCAAAATTTTCTGCTTAAACTTTTGGGCTATAAAACAGATATAAAAATCACATGACTATTAATTACAGGTCAGATAGACAGCATCTGACCTATAATTAATCCAGCATCACTAGTGGAAGCTTACACTAAGTGAGGCTTGGATCCAAAATTTGTAAAGTGGCAATAAATATATACAAATTATCTAATATAATACACACACATACAACATTTAAAAAATAATTTTTAAAGTCTTCTTGGAAGTGTGCTTCAATTACAACAGTGACAAAAATGAGCTAGCCACCCTCTTTGCCATCCAAATGAGAAGCAGGCTCTGCAGCTCTTTGGGAGCTGTGGCAACTGCCATTGGAATTTTATTGCAAAAGCCAGGGAGTGTTTGGAGACACTTTTTAAATGGCTTGATGGTTCTGCCAAGCTACTTTTATATGGTTACCTTCTCCTGGGACATACACATCCGTGAGACAGCCTAGGTAACTAACAGTAAAATTTGTCCATTTGATGTCAGCAGCAGGATGCCAAGAGCAGGGTAAACTGCATAAGGTTTAAAAGCAATGCCCCTAGAGGAAAAACACTCTAATTATTTTTCAGTAACACTCTATTTGTTTGACTGTGAGCTCTTTACTTTTGAAAATATTCACTGATCATAAACTTCAAGTGCTGGGATCTTTTCCACTCCTCTTACATCTATATTGTAAAATTAGCTAAAAATATGTCTAAAATAGGAATAAAAAAACCAGTGTTTACCTAACTGCATGAACTATATAGATTATGGTTCTCATGGAACATAAAACAAAGTCCACTGTGGAGTCCAAGCAGAAAATAATGGAACCACTTGATACCTGGGCCTCGGACTGAGTCTTTTTCACAGTTGTCTTATACCTTGGATGCTCAAAATCTTTAGGTGTTTAATTCACTCTCTGTGATGGCATTTGCCAAATACTGAATAAGAGGAAAAAATACTTCTTTCTCTCTTCAAACACATGCCTTTGTGGAGAGAAAAACCATAACAAATACAGAACAATTTTCAGAAATGTCCAGTTTGGCATAATTTTAATATCTTTAAGAACTTTGAATAGTGGTTTAGTTTTACACCATAAAATACCATAAGTCAGCTGAGGGATGCCTAGCTGTGCACATGCTATTTGATCCCTGTAAGACTTCCCAGCGTAATTCAAATGAAAAGCAAGGGACAACATATTGTTTGTATATTATTTATTCTAAATAGGGTTGTAAAGTTGTTTAGACACAGATCAGATATTTTCTAAGCACTAGAGGCTACATTATTTTATGTTTTGACTAAGCCAAGAGGCCTTGCTAGAGTTTTCACTCTTCATCTGCAATGAACTCGACACTCTTGGACAAGTATCTTTTTCTCATCTTTTAACTAAAACCACAAGTAATCTAAGTCAGATGACTGAGCCAGATTCCACTTCTTAGAGTGCTGACTTACCATTAACTAATGTTAATTGAGCAACACAGACATAAAGTGCTGTAAGATTTTAATATTAGTATTTTATTCCCAGAGACTAAAGTAAAAGTTTTAAGACACCTTAAACTGCACCTTCATGACCTGTGCTGGTTAAACATTCTAGCTACCTTCTCTTAAGTACTCCCTGATTAGCAGCTCAGCCCAACACCAGCCCTTCAGTTAGAAGTGTCTCTATCACTCCTCTCTTTCTAAAAGGGGTTCTACTTTGTCTTATAAGCAAAGTAGGGCTCCTGTAGCAGGAAGATCATCACACTCACCTTCAGAACACAGGACGAGAAACTCATGATTAAGAAGATAAATACCACAGACTTCTACAGTGAGGAATCATGGCATGAGATCCAGATTTGGCTAAAGCAATTTAGAATTCCAGTAACAAATACTTAGTTCAGCACAATGTTGACTTTTTCAAAAAGAACCATGTGCCACACATATGTTTCTTATGGATAAGTTTATTTTTCTTTTCTTTCTTTCTTTCTTTCATGCAAAGAAGCAGATCATCTTAACTAAACAACCATGAACTTCTTTAGAGGAGGGAGGGACTAAAAATCTTTCAACACTTCGTCCAAGTCCCATGGAATGCCAGGAAGAACTCCCTAGACAACCCACTGGGCTTCCCATCAAATGTATACCATGGCATGACAGGACAAAGCAAGGAGGGACAGACTTGCATCCTAACACTAAATGGAGAAAGGGAAAGAATATGTTTGCGTGGGATTTGAACAGGTTTTCCATAGCAATGGTGACTTAATACTTCTAGCTGTATCTTTTCAGATAAAAAATAGTTTAGAAAATTAGTAGTTTCTTGGTGGTTGTGTTACTTAATTAATAAACATCACAACCACCTAAGTCAGTTACCTCCTAAGTCTCCAGTCTAGAGGGTTGTAGTCAGATCTCAGCAGTAAGAGTCACTTTCCATATTAACTGGTGAGATCCTAAAGCACAGTTATCAACTCTCACAGTCTACATCTTCTTTAAACCTCCACATTCTAGAGGTCTATTCAGAAAATCTCAGTTTGCATTTTATTTTAGGAGCCAAATGATTACAAAGGAAAGGGTGCAAAATATATCTGAAGAGCATATCTTAAAGTGAAAACCACAGGGTAAGTATAAAACACACAAAAGGTATTTTACAACTTCACCTTTTCCAAGGTTTGTCTTATGATTATGAAACTCTTGTAATAAGCAAGTGTTTTTATAGAAAACACTTGGCACTCCTGATATCCTCTTAAACATCTTCTATTTGTGCTGCATGCTGAGAAAAGATTATGAAGAGGCCACATAATTATTATAAAATTTTGGTGAACTTTCAGCTGCATTTTTAGAATAAGTGAGATTTGCCTAGAAGCCATGGTAAATAATTTCTCAAGCAAAGACTATTAATCCCCACAAGGAATTAAAAAATAAAAGTTGTACGAATGCTTTCTGATAAATCAGAATATAATTGCAAATGAGCAATTTGTTTCTAACAAAAAACCACTTTGACAGCTATAAAGAAAAATAGATTTTATTTCAGCATTGACTTATTGGAGTGTAGCAGTTCAAGCAGCAGAAGTGAATGTGTAAGCAGAGAGATGAAGAGTTTTAATAAACTAATCCTTAAAATAACAGGAAAATTTTCTTTAATAAGATTAAAGACAGGAGAAGGAATCTCTGGCCAAGAATAGAAACTTAATTTGAGAATTCAAAATCCATATTAAAGGTGCCTATTGGTGGAAGTACCAAAAGTGATAAAAAATTACAGTGATTTAAAATAAGATTCCTTAATGTTTATTGATACTGTTTTATTAGATCACTACATTTCTGTAATGATATTTAAAATATTTGAGTACATTATATTGAGTTTTTAGTTACCTTTAGAAAAATAGTTCTGACAGGGCAAATTGGAAATCAGTATAATGATTTCCATACTTATCAGAGCTGAATTCTAACTCAAATCTTTAAAATCATGGATCATCTAGTTAGTTTCACAATGACAATTAAATCATCAGGTTGTCATTCAATACATCTCTATGTTTTAATGAAATGAAATGGAAAATAACACAGTGGGCTCATGTGACAAAAAGAAAAGCTCTTCTTCCATCATCCTCCCTAGTCTAGTCCTGATGAGCAAAGCTTTACAGATAAGAAATAATCCCATTCCAGATGCCTAATTAGCCCCACAGTCCATTCAGTCTTTGAGCTGCTCAGCAAGACTGCCAACAATGGAATCAGTTTTGACAGTGATTTTTTGCTTAATAGTGGTATTAAGCTGATTATAATTCTAAAGACTGGACTGAATACACACACATATTTTAAATAGACTATTAAATACAGATAGGCACATCTTTAAGATGGGTGATTTATTTAGCAAAATCTCTTTGACAGAGAAGTCTTCCCCTCTCCAATTTATTCAAAATTTTTGGATAAGATTGAGAAAAATTCAGGAGGACTTCACAAAAAACAACAATGAAGGATAATAAAAAACCTCCTGAAGTATCAGAATATTTTTTGACATTTTCTAAGTGGAAACAAATTGGATAATTTAGACATTCATTAAATAAAAATACCTTTCAAAAATGGAAAATAAGGAACAGAACATGCATGTTTTTGTTTGTTGGGTTTTTTTTTCCCAGTTTTTTTTTTTTTTTAAGTTATTAGTTTTAGCTAGAAAAAAGTCTTTTGAGTCCACCTAATAATTTTGTTTGATCAGTAACTGAACCACAATAAACTAAACCACAGAATTATTTGCAAAACTGCTGGAAAAATTTTGGGGATCCCAGAGCCAAAAGGCAGTCTGTTGTCTTCTGTATCGAGTATGCGGGTCTGGTCCTACTTTTGGGCTTCTAAACTTGCCAAAAAATTGAAAAAGATGGGAGGTTTACCGGTATTGTGTCAGAATAAAGTTGTCATAGCTAACACAAGACGTCTTTCTCAGCCAGTGCATTTAGAAGGAAAGGATAAGATTTTTCTCTGATGTCTGCAATATCCTCACTTTCTAAAAGCCAGACCCAAGGTAGCCACTTCACCTCATTTCTATTTTTAAATAGTTCCCTGTAATGGTAAAGGCAGGAATCACACAGTGCTTTGGAGCATGCAGTAAGTAGGGCTGCTCAGGAAGGGTGATGCTGCCTCAGCTCGGGGGTCTGTATTACAGTATTGATTTAATTGCACAAGGTTAACACTGAGCCAGCCCTTCTATTCTGTACTCATTTTTCAGATCTTTAACTGTACCAGAATGTGTCTAAGCTGAAACCTATCCCCATGACTTATGCTGTAGAAATTGCTTACATTAACTATCATGTCCCACACTTCTGAAGGAGAACTTATAAGGAGCTCTTTGAATGAAATGGAGTTGTCAAAATATGATGATCTGCTCTAAAGTCAAGTCTGAGATTTTCAAAATATACTAATGACTTGAACTGTCTTTTTTTGAATCACCAATTTAAAACAATTTTTAAGGATTGTGTTTCAGAATTTGTTCTTTTAAAATTTGGCAATTTAAGTGTTTAGTCTGCTAAAAGCTTGATCAGAATCTGTGGTTTGGACCACTCTGATAACATTACATTGGTGCCACGAAGTCATTTACTGTTCTTCAGTGTTCTACTGTTCTTCAGTTAAATTACAATGAAAATCTAATTACTATTCTTTCAATTTTTGACATATTCCTTCCCTTAAAGATCCAACTAGCAATAAATCTTCAGAATGTTTTTAGATAGGTTAAATTTTCACCTGGTATTAAGCTCCTAAAAGGCATCATACTGAATATTTTTGGATCCTTATAGATTGCCGGTATAGTCTTTCTTGAACATCTGATATTTCATCTTTTCCCTACACTTGAAGGAATGGGGAGTTAGGTTCATCTTTATTTTGCAGTTGGAAAACTGATGTACCCGAGGTCAGACAGCCAGATCAGAGGAGTGCATTGAAGTTGTCTCCCCGATTTCCCTGTCAGACTAAGGCCTGGGAAAGTAATTGTTTGCCCATTCTGCACTAGCAGTACTGGCAAGAGGATGGCACTGTCTGTTTCCTTATCTCTGCAGTTACCAGATGTACAGGCTGAATATCACACGTTTGACAGTTCAGATGTTGTGGCCTTCTTCCCCTTCAGCAGCTTTTCCCCTTATTCTAGAGAAGTAGCACAGTAATGGTAGAAAGGTGCAGGAAGCAAACTATTTACCTTTGCTCTTGACAAAGTGAGCCAAGCTAAACGGCAAGTTTTATTTTCCTCACTGCAAAATGGGTATTAAACAAATTACAAATGTGTTAAGAAAATTCAGTTCATCTTAAGTTCCACCGAAATCAAACATTTTTGTGCTCATCCTTAAAATGCTTTGGTAAATTGATTCTTTAGTATCAGATCTGTAGTCTTCACTGAAATGAAGTATTTATATAGCACTGTATATCAGTGTTAAATTTTCATGTTTCTAAATAATTTAATTAATAGAAATTAATTTTTAACACCGAAGTGAATGTGTAAAAAATCAATATTGCAGAAGCATTTATAATGGGTTCAGAAAAAAACCACAGATCAAATATTTGGGTATTATATAAAAGCCATTTTACCTGGTAAAACTTGCTAGTTGTCAAACTAGTATGTTCCATTAAGTATTCCAACCTTCATTCTGCAAAAAATTTTATAGAGGGGTTGTCAAAAACCAAAAAAAAGATTCTGTCTAGTTTGATTTGATATGATTCTAATTGGATTTGTACATATTGGATGCACTGTTTTTAGGGAAACAATATGACTGTTGCCAATAACAATTATTTTGGAAAACTTTAATTCTGCTTGATTACTCAAAAAATACAATTAGAGTACTGCAATTATCTGAACTATCACAGCAGAACAGTACCAGCAGAAACCATTAAGTGCTACATTTACTTTTTCCCTGATCTATTTTTCAAATATACATCAATTAAAAAAAAAGTTAATTTAAAGGACATTGTCAGTCTCCTCACCTTCTATCCTACCAGCAAAAAAAAGAACTGTATTAAAAGAGAACATAATTTAAAAATTGGTGCATCCCCTACTGAACATTGCTCAGTTTTGTTGTAATACAGTGTGCTGAAATATATTACTAAGGCAGGAGCTGCCGGAACACGTGGATGAGCTTTTCTTGCAGGAGATAAAATGGGGGTACATTGTCAAGAATAACCATTGCTGAGGGTATGCAATCTCCACTCTTAAAATGCCACATACCTGGCTGACCCCACCCTCAAGCAAAGGAATGGGGTTGATGACTTTTTAAGATGCCTTTTCCATAATCCTATGATTTCATGACATATGAATCTGCAAACTGTATTGACTGATCTTTTAGATTTTTTTAAATGAGCAAAGGCACTCTGATGTGAACATCCACTTGCCTCTAATCCAAGAACTAAATTATTGTTTTCTAAAGCTGTACTCATTATATAAGCAGGCAGTTTGAGTAGTTGGGAAAAGACTATCCAAAAGCACTTTCCCAGCTAACTTGAAAGAGAAGTTGTAGTTTAGGCAGGGAAAGGGAAAGGTTGTTTCTCTAACATCATTTCAGAAGAACTTTAGAGCAGGTTGTTCTTCTGATTTTTCAGATGTGACATTAAGAATAAGGAATCAAGTGTCACCACATGGGATTTTTGCTAGCCCATTGGCTGGTATTTTTGAATAGTGAGAGGTTAAACATAACAATTCCTGAGGACTGCTCTCTCTATACCCATACCTCTGCTGTCTCTTAGATGTCCAACTATTACATTTTTAGTTCTTCTGTGACAAGAATATATTTCTGTTACAAGTATCATATATCTGATAAAGTTTTTGATTGCCTTGGTGCATTCATAGCTGGATTTCCTAGATGCCACAAAGATCAGCAACCATAAGATACAAGACTAGTTCCTCAGTAATGCAGCTGATAATTAAGTGAAGTTTTCACGTTGTAAGCAACTTTCCTAATCTCTGTCTAATTTTCATACTTAGTATCTTCTTTGATTGCTGCATTACACATATTTCTTCATCTTTTTATAGCTCAGATAATCTTTGCACAGAGATATTCCTTTAGCAGAGCTGTCATATCATGGTACAGCTATGGGATGGGTTGTGACCAGAACTGACATAGATACACAGAGAACTTTAAAAACTCTCTTGCATGCCCTATGGACATTTTGATCTCATGTAAGATTTCTGACATATGTGGCTACCTACCATTTCTGATCAATTAGTTGGTTACATGTCACTGGCAGATGGTGAGTTAGTCTCCATTATAGATGTGTAAGTTAGCTCCTGGATGTCCCACACAGATATGAAATGAGTACAGAAAGTTGCATTGCATTTCCCAGGAACATATTCTCAATAGTTTATATTCATTCTCCATACTGGTCTGAATAGTCTAGCAGTGAGCTCTGGAAGACAGATCATAGCTGAGGTCCAAGGACCACAATAAACAATTTGTTTCTCCAATATGATGGGCATCTATACAAGAATGGAAGAGTCTATTTGTGCAAGAAAGAGATTTATGGGATACTTCTATCTTTTCCAGAGTGTCTATGCATGATAAGACCAAAAATAAAATAAAATCTGAATCTAAAAAAATCCCCAGAACCACTCCCCCAACCCCCTTAGGAAAAGTACAGAAAAAATATCTGTCAAACCCCAACTTCTACATTATTCAAGTCTTCTTATGCAGGGACAATGAAAGTGCAGAACAAGCTGCAGTTATTATGTTACTTGATATTAAACACTTCAGGTATCAAGCTCAGCAATTTTCATTAGGAAGGATTTCTCAAGTTGCTGAAAACATTTTTTTTAGTCAAAACTACTGAGCTATCACAGATACTGTTTTTCTTGTACTTTGGACATTCAGGTGAGAAGCAAGAAACTTTGGGTTCAAAACAAGAGGTGTCATAATTCAGACCAGGAAATCTGAGTCATATTGGCTGTTCCATGTGTTCGTGACTCACATGCAACCGGAGTCTCCTTACAACCAAAGTCCTTGGTATTCTGGACTGTATCTGATAATCCAGTATTTCAGAAGTGGGAGGGAAACCTTAGGAAGGATTTGCTTTCGTCCTGTTTCTGATCAGTAGATTTTCTAGAACTGCCATGTAATTCTATAATGCAGAAATAGCATTATGCCAGTAGCAGCAGGAAAAGCAAAGGTGGTAACATTCTGGCAATACAAGACTCAGATCTGGGTGATGTCCGTGCCCTCCACTGTGTGATTCTGAGCAGCTTGGACAAGAGTTTTTAATGAAAACCCCAACTGCAGCATTTGCAGTATGCTGCAGACCAAGTGATGGCCTCAGGCATACCAGATAATAACAACAGTTCTCCTGTGTTTTTGTGCAAAATGCCAACTGCATCTGTTTTCTTTAGGTTTGTTGTCTACAGTAGATCATTTTTCCAGTCAGATTATCAAAGACCCTGCATAAAACAATATGTTGTTTTAATGGATTCTGCACCACATTAATGATAGTTCTTCAGCTCCATAGAGGTTGTTCTGTGCCAATGTTCTAATTTGCTAAATTTGTAATTTTATAGTCACAGTAAAACACAAAGGCATGCTTCAAATAATTTTCTTTTTTTCAGGTGCTCAGTGTAAAATTTACCATGTTACTTGGTGTAAATAGTTTCCAGTGTACCTTTCTGCAGTGCTGAAATTAAAGCCTGCATTGTTCTTAGCATGTTCATTGTTTTCTAACAGTACTAGCAAAGAATGTAGACTGTAGATGAGAGAATTCAGTAGTTTGAAGTCAGGTTGCTATGTTGCATCTCATACTTCAAAATAAACTGAATGCTTTGAAGCCAACATTTCGTCTCTGAAATCTCACTGACACAGCTTATCTCAAATTTTTGTGCTTTCCTAGCCATTAGAGTAAGAAAGAAAATTGATATAGAGAAAGTAATTCCTCCCTCCAGTGTTAGAAAATGAGACCATAATCATAGGTCACTTAGCGCTAAAATCGATACAGCACTAACTAAGAAAAATTTGAACACATCAGGAAAGAAAAAAAAAGGTCAGGATAAACTAACATTTCCCAAACATCCTAACATCACTGAATCTGCAGGAAATCAGGAATGTCTTTGTGCTTAAAAATCAATGATGTGGGTACTTTAGTTTGAACATAGCATAGAATCATCTTGAAAGAAATGTCATTAATATAAAAAGAAAGTTATTAATTATTTCTATCACTCATATGAAAAATCCTAACAAATTCCTCTGGTGGAGTGTGCAGCAATATATGTTTCTGTGATAAAAGGCAGGAGACTGATCTCAAGTGGCTCTAAGTGTGCAAGGTGAAGAAACGGGAAATTTTATTTTGCTTCCTTGGCTTTTTCAGTAAAGCTGGAAAAGTCTCTTCTGGAATGATGAGAAACCATCTAAACAACAAGGTGACCCTGTTTGAACAGCCCTTTCATCTACTTAGTGCTACAATGAAAGACATCCTTTAACAGGATGGAGTCTTTCAGTCAATACCCAGGACCTGACTCCAAGTGTAAGAAACACTTCTCAGACTTCTAAAGAGATAAAAGGCTATATTGCACTTCTAGAGAAAGAAATTATCTTTTTTTAAGTGGATCATTTTGGTACTGATTTAAAGAAAAAACCATGTCCATATTAATGAAACAGCAGTTTCCCCAAAAGAGTGGAGACTTTTCTATAGGGAACGATGTCCCCTACAAGCCCTAGATTTATCACTGGCTTCAGGTATTTAAAATGCTGTAATGTGATAAAGTAACAACATACAAAATAACTTTTACAAAAGGAAAGTAGATTTAAAAAAAACCCCTAAAAATCCCATCCATGCAACTCTTTTAAAAAAGGCTGTATGGAAACATATAAATAAAGGTTTACAAAAAGAATTTGGCAGACTCGGGGTTATTAAGCATTTTACATAGCTATTAGCCCTAGCATCTAAAACCAAGTCTAAAAGACTTACATGCAACTTGAGTTGATGTTAATATTATGTTTTCCTATAGCAAGTGAACAATCCAGTAACTTTAATTTAGCCATAAATTGGATATGCTAACTGTGTTACATTGATCCTAACTTTTAACAGCGTTATCTTGCACTGAATCTCAGAAAGTCACCATTGTAGATTAAAAAATAAACCTTATAATGTCATCATTCCCATTAGAAATTTTTTTAAAGGAATAATCCCTGTGTCCCTGGTATTCTGTTTGAATTGCTCTGTCTTTATCCACACAGCCCTGGTCATTAGAGCATCATGAAAACAATAGCAAGTACACTTTACTGGCATGGAAAATAAATGATGTTAAATCTCCCCTTTCTTTTGCTGCCTTTAGATTTACTTCTTTTTCATTATTATTTCATCATTTTTTTCATGGCGAAGAAATGTAATAAAATCTCCTTAAAGCACTCCTTATGACTTGTTTGCATCACCAGCAGGCTTGTTACTGGTATATGAAGAAGAGAAACTGGACCTCATCTACATTACATTGTGACTCCAAATACCATAATGAAACCTCAGAATTGTTAACAGCATGTTTCTATCACTGCTTTTAACCTTTCAGGTAAATACAGTTAGTTCTGTTTACACAAGTCCTTGAGACTCAACGAAGGGACTGTGCTCAAAGCTTGCTTTTCCCCTATGAAATGCATGTCTGAAAACAGCTAAGCATTTTGCAGCTGGTAAAACAAGTAATTCCTGGATTAATCTCAATTTATTTTGAGCACTGCCACTTCTTGCTGTGTGTTCTGAAAGTCAGCCAGTTAACTGAAAATCACAATTTTCCTCTTTTCAAAATAAGTCTGATATAACCTGTCTGATGGGGGTTTCCCAAGGTTACTGCAGTGGTCCCAAGTTACAAGGCGCTGTAGAAGAACTACAGGTCTGTGTTTTTGAGGAGGCCAAAATCGTGATTCCTCTTGGCTTACAAGCAATTCCATGAATCAAAGTGCTTTGTGCAATCCCAAAATGAAAAATGCTACACAAAAAGTTATTATTATGAGGTTTTGCCTCAAAGCTGTTAAAAGCTCATATTTCTTTTGGATAGAGGTGGTTATGAGGTTTTAGCTGTAATGCAAAAAAAAATGCCTTGCACTCTGTTGAGCTTAATATTGGTTGGTTGGAATTGGCATAGCTTCCTCACAAACCTCAGTGGCCTCCAGAAAAATTATTTGGTCAGTGATAAGTTTGAAAGATCTGTGCAATGACACAAGTGGACCCATATATGCCACACTGGGACTTCAGCAACATAGACTGACATTTTCCACAGAAAACAAGATGGAATGGGGGCATAGAAGAATCTGACCTTTACCAATACTTCTGAAGTATTATTTCAAGTACTGGTCATAAATCACATGTATTTTTATACTACTGAATTTATCTACAGGCTGCAAAACCATGGAACTTCAAAAGGACTCCATATTCCGTAAATGTTTGCCAATGTACAGACACAAACAAAAACAAGTGAACATCACACTGATATTAAGCACTGTTTCTGTCATGTTATTTTAGCCCAATTAAATTTGGACAGAAAGTTTACTGGAACAGATTTGTTTTGTTTAGACAAGACAATAATGTTCCCATTTTCCTTCTGGGACGATTGATATATGAAGGCTCTGAAGTGCTGCTGAGCAAAGTAAAGGTATATTTTCTTGGATGCTATAAAACTGTCAGTTCTGGCTGAGATGTTTCTGATACTCTCACTACTGAATGTTAACCTTTCAAATACCATCACGGTATTCTGCATGATCAGACTTGCTTATAATAGTCTCAATCTCCAAACTGTGTTTTGGTTAAGCATTACTCATAAAGGAGGTCTAAATAGTCAATTTGCTTTTAATGCAACACCTCCAAATACATCTATACTTCATCTAGAAAATTTCTGTAAACCTTTATGAGATTTATGGTGATAACTTAGTAGCTGAAGTTTTCAATTTCAGAGGAAATAAACCCCTAATCCCACACCCTTGTTCTGAAGGACTGCTTTGAGATTCCCAGGTGCCTGGCCATGAGCTAGAGTCCAGGTGTCCATGGAGTTGGGGCAGAGACCCCTTACTGTGCCATCACCCTGGTCTCCCAGGCCGGCTGGAGTTGCCTCTCTTCTGTCAACGTAAATACAAACCCTCCTTTAAAAAAAAAAATCCAAGCATGCAATGGTACACATTTTTCTTCTAGCAACTATGTGCAAGCCCAGCCATTCTGCAAAGGGATTTCACAGCAAGAAGGAGGCATGTTCTGGAAAACAAGCTGTGTATTCGTATTGCAGCTTTCTCACTCTAAATTTACTTCATGGTACAGGAGCTGTTTCTACATATATTGCTTTCAAATACTGCTTGCAAAAATAGTAGTAGAGATCACATGCTATGTTAGTATCTTAGCATAGCAGAGTGAGGGAAAAGCTCCATGTGTCAAGGGATGCAAAAGTGATGCCCCATTTTCCAGGTTGTGCCTCACTGTTAAGTGAACAACCAGCAAGCTCCAGCACTAACCATTTGGGAAAAACTGGAGGTAGAACCAGGATTATCTGGAAGTCCTACAGAAAAAGGTCTTCTTGCTGTGGGAGGTTAAAATAAGCAAATGCATCAACTACAAAGAAGTGGCACTAACTAAAAGCTTGTCCTTGGGCAGCAATGAATGTGTAAATGTTCCTTACCAAGGGGGGCTGCAGGCTGGGTGGTGTGGTGCTGGTATAACCCATGCCAGGTGTCCCCGGGCAGCAGCAAACTGTGGACAGTGGGGAGCACTGCCTCAGTGAGAGGAGGGGAGTAGCCTGAGAGCCACTTCCAGCTTGGGACTTCCCACACCAAACTGCCCTCCAGGGTTGGTGTCTCTGCAGCAGCACAGTTAGATCTTCTAAAAATGATGGGATGGAAATTATGTGCCCATAACCAGTAACACCACAGACACTGTAACCATAAGATTTTTAAAGCATTTCTGTGCAAGGTGCCTACGTTATTCATGTCAAGTTAGAGCACTGTAAGCTATATATAAATTATAAATTATAAACTATAAGCTATAAACTTCTCTGACCCTCTGTGCCCCACTGCCTCTGCCATAAGCTAGGCTTTCTGAGGACTGAATTTAAATGTAAGGTAAGGTAGCAGCTGAGACTGAAATTTGACTTATGTTTTATTATTCAAAAGAATTCCATAATTGATCTCTTAGGGGATTGGGAAAGTAAGGATTACCTATTTTTGAGGCAATGCCGGCTGTGCTGAGGTCCTAGAGATCTGTCTCTGCCATAGTTTTGTTTTGCTACTTCTTTATAAGGTGGTGTGAAGCTTTTGAATAGTAACCCCTGCATAATGATCTCCCTGGTGGCTCTGTCCCTCCTGGGCTACAGAGGCAGGGCTGGTGTTGCTGCAGGGTCCTCTGCAAACTGTTCACTTTTCCAGTCCTTGTGAACACTTTGTAGTTTAGCCACCTTTGCTTCTCAGTTCCACCAGGAGTTTTAAAAATATCTCTTAAATAAGTTTTACACTGATTCAGCATCAGGTCTGTAAGTAATAAGCACCTGCCTTTGTGAAAAAAACCCAGCACCTTTCAGCACAATTTTTTTTTTCAAATGTTAGAATTAGTAACTGCTTCCTGCATAATTTACTATTTATGACTTCTGTTGGAAAAACACTTTATTTTTCTATAGCTCTCACATCTATTCATGCGCAGTGCACGAAGACTTTTTTTTTAAATAAATGAGCAAATAAGACAAACATATTTATAATACACTAAAAATATGATTTTTTGATTATAGCACACAGATCAGTTGAGACAAAGCTGAGCAAAGTTGAGCTGAGACAAATATATTGGGACATTTACTAAACCCCCCTCTTGTTTATTCAAACAGTGAAACAAGACTTCCTTGTATGTGTGTTGCAGAATTAGTAGCATATTTTAAAGGTAGGTGTAGATTCATACATAGCAGTCACCTTCTAGCTGTAAAAGTGACTTTAGAAAAATAATTGTTTTAAATCAGCCTGCTGGTCACCATTCATCAGCAGTAAGGAATGCTGATATTCCTATTCCACTTGTTCCTTAGTAAATCAGTTCCTTTTACATTCTGAGCTCCATCTTTCTTTTCCTCCCTCATAATTTTTCCTTGAATTTCCGGTGAACTGGTTGTTCTGGCATAGTGAGCATAATTTGTTTTGTATTTCTCCACAATGCTTACCCAGACTGAGCAAGAAAAAAGGTGACTGGGGAAATAGGATGAAACTGCCGTGCTGGTGAGATGTCCCAGATGCAGACTGTCTCTAGACGGACATGTGATGTATTTTCATGAAACGTGACATTATTCCTCCTCTTTTCCCCCACTTCACATTTCTACCAATACACTCTTTAGATTTACTGTTTGATTCACAAAGTATTTCCTTTCCCATGGTCAATGTTTTTTGAACGTTAATGTTTCAATATTTTCTTCTCAGCAGTGCAAGGAGAGTTTTCCTTAGACATGGTCTTTTAGCACCACCTGTAAGGATACCCTGGAGTGTCCTGTCTCCAGATATACATCTCTTACCATTTCAATTATTTTCTGGTCACAGGTAATGTGCATGCTTCCTGGCCATTTTCTATTTCTAAGAAGTGAGCAAACATTGTTCTCCAATTCCAGCTTAAGTCATTGTAAGAACAAGTCTGATTAGATAATCACAGGAAAGGGGGGTTAAAAAGAGGGAAGTGAGTAGGAGAAGGGGAAAAACACACAGGAAATATGAGGAAAAAACCAAATGAAAACGTGAAAATAATTATGAAATGAAAAGGAGAAAAACCTCCAATGTATTTTGATTTTTAATGGAATATAAGAACATAGGTCTGACCTACAAAGCCTACTGACACACCTTATGCAAATGCTAAACCGTCTGCACTCCAAGACAGAAGGCTTATGGAAAAAACATTTCTAAGTGATTTTCTAGTACATGACAAACACCGTTACAGTTAGGCTATAAAATCTTCATGTACTTTGTTGCTTCAACAAACAGTCTGCTGAGTTCAAACAAGTGGTTATTGAGATGTTAGTGATGATTGAAACTTTATGAGGAAGAAATGTTTAGATTACATTTTGTTTCATCATACGCTTCCTTAATGATTGTTTAAAGAAAAAGAAAAATATCTGGCAAGATGAAGGAGAAAGTCATGAAGTGTTAAGTCTGTGTCTTTCCTGCATTGCCGTGGCTTGGTTACTGTCCAGCTACCAGCTAGCAGTAATTTAATACTGAAATGAGGCTGTTTGTACTTGCTGAATATACTGTTTGAACACCCTCTTGGTATTATGAAGTGGCAGCCAGCTACTGAGGAGGTTGTGAAACCCTGCTGTTCCTGGAGTCTGCAGGAAGGCAAGGAAATTCAGGGAAAGCTTAAAATGACAGTGGTTGAAACAGAATAGTCCCCTTGCTACCCTTTAGCTGTGTGGACTTGTTGCCAATACAAGGTAAGCTTTGCCATGACATGCCAACTGGAGCTCGGACAAAGCACTGGAGGAGATAAAGCCTCAGTGTTGGCTTGAAAAAGAAGAAATACCATATGAAATGTAAGATTCTAACCCAAAAATCTGGGCTACATTCTAAAACTTAATGGTTAGAAGGCTAAAATTATATCAGAGACGAAATATCCCAGCCTTGTAACCTAGGAAGTAGGGAACCCAGATGAATGTGGAACACCTTCTTCTGTCTGGTTTGGTGTTTATAAATATAATATTTTTTTTTAAATTCAAGGATGGCATAATACATTCACATATCCCCCATGGAACATGCATCTTAAACAAGGTCTTTATCAATTAAGTGCCTTAAGGGTTAGCCTGCAGAGTCAAGCTCAGAGGTGTTCTTCAATACTGATTTCATTCTGGTTTATAACTCTGATAGAGCAATTCCCCTCCAAACTTGGAATTTTCCCTCTTTGACCTCTTTAGAGCAGGTTGGAGTTCTTTCTGCCCCTTGCTCCATCCAGGAGGCATCCCTCACCTACTTGTGGCATTCAAAGTTTAGGGATTAGGATGAGGGAAGTTGTAGAAAACTATTACAGGAAGTCTGTCAAAAGTTACTATAGCTGGAGAGGGTTTATATAGCGTGGTATTTTGCACTTCCCACTGCTTTATTTCTGTGAAGTAATAAAACATCTCCAGCTAAAGAACTGTTTTCCTTGCAGCAGAAGATTATTTTATTGCAACATGGCAGCCTGTCTTTGCCTTGTGTCAGCAACAAGAGTTCTGACTTCTCAGTGTTAATCAGCTCTCTGAAATTGATACTCCTGAAGAAAACTACTTGGATTTTCTCAGTTTTCCTTTCCTTCCCTTCCAACACCTTACTGTTTTTTATTTTGTCAGACATCCACTTTTTACTAGTTTTTTATACTTATACATTGTTATAGATAGGGTATTTTGGCCAAGACCAAAGAGCTAATCTGACAAACCTAATGCATTTTCAT
Source organism: Corvus hawaiiensis (assembly GCF_020740725.1). Lineage (NCBI taxonomy): Eukaryota > Metazoa > Chordata > Aves > Passeriformes > Corvidae > Corvus > Corvus hawaiiensis. The sequence continues at coordinate 49,221,908 of NC_063213.1, forward strand.
TTCATTCAGTTTCTGAAAAATCTAATGTCATTGATTTTCACAAAGGGATCCCTGGGTCAGCTGGTTAATCCATCTTTTATGCTAACTCTTATAATTTACAGCCTGATTTAATAAGAAATAGTGATCTAAGAGACCTTCAAAGAAATTTTCAGCAGTTGCCACTGTTTCACTGACCACAATGACAAAAATGACAGTAGAGGTAATGTGCTCTTTTGCCAAGCACAAATGATCTGTGTTTAGAAAACGTGCCACAATCCAAAAAGAAAATAAGAAATCCAGAGCCTCAAAAGAACCCTAAATTCCACCAGAAAAAAAGCAAACTCATTAAGAAAAAACCGAAATAGTCCTGAAGCCTAACTTACTTTTTAGTTTGAAGGCTTCTGTCTTTGTTTCCAAAAATGTAAAGCGAACTCAGAATAACTTTTCAAACTTTGCCATGCAGTTAGAGGCCTAGAGATTTCACTTAAATGAAAGTAGACAGTCTTACAATCACCAATCTTCAAGAGACAGGTCATTTACTTAAATTGCAAATGTCAGGAGACTTCATCTTAAAATCACAAAGTTGACAGTGCAGAAAGGCATGTTCCCTGCAAATCAAACCTATAGAGTTCTGGCACATTTGGGTTCAATGGTCCTTATTTTTAGCACAAATCCATCTCAAGAAATAGCTTTAAGTGTATTGGAATAAAAGTCACACATCAAAGGATAAGAGTGGTGTGGAGGCCCATGGCAAACTTGGAAACTTCACTTGCCATCAGTGACATGGAACAAAGGTACAGATGTGCTGTTGGGGGTTACCCCTGCAGCTCCTCATGTGGGGCAAGAGTGGCGTGACAGCGTGACTCAATAGCACCCAGAGCTTTGGATAGTGCTGAAGAAGCAAGTATTATATATTTTTGCAAAACTTTAAAATTGTTGAAGGACTTTTCAAATACTGGAATTGTCTGAGACTGGAAATTCCCCAAAAGTGAGTTGAAGGTAGGCAGTAATGATCATGTAATTAATAACCTTGAGCGTGACCGGGAGAATGTCAATGAACTTTGTGTTTTAAGGGAGATACTAAACCAGAAAAGAGCAGGAAATAATATGAATGCTCAATCCTGTAATAAGTTCTCATCAGACATTAGATTTCCCTGTTTAGAAAATGACTACTGTATTACTTCAGTTACACTAGCCATTCTAGTTTGACAAGTGCATAAAACACAATAAAAGGATATAGTCATTTGTAAATTCCAACCAAGTCCCTTGCATACAATTTATAGTTCTGAACACTGTGAGGAAATAAAAGAAATCTTTACAGAAGAAAAATATATTCTCCTTTGAGAGAAAAATGACCCTATTAACTGACATCCAATATTTCTGCAAAAAATCTCTACTTTTTCACTTTCTTGTAGAATTCAGCAGATTTCTTTGTACTGCAGCTTCCAAATTTCCATAGTAGAGGGCAACGACCAACAACAGCACTTTATGCTTCCATTGCACATTGTCATCTGTTGCAACTCGACTATGATTTGCATTAATTAAAATGCCAGAGCTTTGCCGTGAGGTAGGCAAGCACCATGGTCTGGATTAAAACAAACCTCACCAAATGCCAAACCAAAAGCTCCTACTGGCTTGCCTTATTAGAGCTTTTTACATCTGTGCCACAAACAAGTCAGTCTGTACAGCTTGGGCCTGGTAAACATGGAATTTAGGCAAAATAATTTTTATAATTGTTTTGTACCTTGGAAGAAGTATACTCTCTCTAATTTTTTATTTTAAAGCAGGATATACTGATCCCAGCCAGTCATTTTGCTGTGAAGACTACATCTCAGAGAATCAGAGCAAGTTACCCCTTCTTCCCAGAGTCTATATTGATATCAGAGAGAAACTAGACAATGAGCTCCGACAGGTGAAAGGAGTTACCCGGCTGACTTAACGTAAGACAAATGTGCTTGTTCCATCAGCATTTAATGTCTGTACTACACCCACAAAATGAAGACAACTTAATAATCATTTGGATACTTCATACATTTCCCTTCTTAGAATGCTGCTGGCTATGCTGCTGAGATCACTTTCCTCCAGATGAATGAACATGAGTATGTTTAGCACCTCTAGTTTAATAACAACATATGTTGTTCTAATTAGAATTTACTAGGTTTTGCTGTCTGTTCAGACTCCTTGATAACTTTATTTCCAGAACTATTCTAGGTACTGGAGTCTCTTGTAACTGTTGTATATGAGACAAATTACACAGAATTTGGAAGACATTCACTTGTATGTGGCAGAGATGGGACATTATGTGGAGCATAAATCTACTGCAAATATCACCTTTCCTTCAAGAAATGGAAAGACCTCTTTTCTGGACAGTTGAATAGAAAAATATAACCACTGTTTCTTCACTTGCTTTATTAGTTTGTCTGAAAAACTCTTGCAGGGTTTTAAAGCCATCCACCATAAAGTGTACTGGTTACATGTAATAAGAGAAAAAGAAACATAAGGAACTTTATGTTATTGTTTGATAAATACCCTTTTGTCTACATTATCTGCTGACTCTGAGGTGTCCAGATGCCATTGTGTTCTGAACTCTTCATAAAGCTTATACTGGTTATTTTACTGTTGGTTGCCAATAATTTCTGTTTTTTCAAAGCTTTGCTGTGGTAGTATCAGGATATCCATTACAGCAAGTCCTGATGATGCCATGATGATTTTTTGCCTTTTCATTTATACCCCTGTTATATGTTTTTACAACTTCTGTATTCTTAGTGCTTTTTGCGTACATTCTTGGACTTGTTTTTTCAGCCAGGAGACGAAACATATAAAAGCTTTGTAGGTAGAGGATAGTGTGCCCCAGACCCCAAGGTCCTCTCCAGAACACATTCTGTAAACTAAGATAGAACCATCCAGGGGAAGGTTCCTTGAAGGGAGGGGCTCATTCAAGCCTCTCATTGGGGAATTTTTGATAGATATGCTAATTAGTAAGACCTATAATGTTATACCAGATCTATTGGGGGTGGGCATTGTGGTGTGCATTGGGTGCATTCCACCTGGATATAGTGCACCTAAGGATCCTTAAAATAAATATGAAAGTAAAATCTCTTTTTCCCTTCAAACTGTGTTTGACTCTCGACTTTAAGACCAGGAAAAGGCATCACTGGAAGAAGTGCTGAGAAACTAACAGGTCAGAAAGCAGATGGAGTGCTGGGCCTGATGTTTGTAGCCATAAGATGACTTTCTTCCCATTGGACATTATTCCCAGGACACTGGTGAAAATAATTAAGTTTAGCGATGAGTCCAAAGAAGCTTCCTAATGGATCTTGAAGTCTTAGTGTTTTAAAAAACACTTACTCCCATCCCAATTAAGCTAGAAAATTTAGTAGGTCTCCATACTGTGACAGGCTTTGGAATTCTTTGGAGAAAAAATAATAAAATAAGAAGTCAAAAATTAAATAGGTAATCAGCAGTGGTAGCAGCAACAAAATCCCCAAACCAAACTGCCAACCAAGTTTTCTTTGAAACTTAGGATCTGAGGCAGACATAAACTGCCCAGAATTTTTACTGCATAGTATGGTTCACAGACTTTATTTTATTTTGTGTCTGTTTGTAACACAATACTGTTCCTGGAATTCCAAAATTGTCAAATCTAAAACCAAGGATTATTTTGAAGTGATGAGTGCACAGTGACAGTACTCTGTTGAAACTAGTGGAGGTTTATTCCTCTCACTGACTTTAAGAGCTACCATCATTTCATACAGAGGTTTGTATTAGAGTACACCAGTATTCCCAGCTCTCAAAAGGGCAAATGAAAATCTTAAAAACTGGACAAAGCATAGCATTTTCTATGTGAATGGTGGATGTCTCCTCTCCCTCCTTTCCCTGCACATCTGCTCCCTGCAGGCGGGTAAGAGTCTGGCCAGGGGGCTTTGCTCACCCTGCTGAGCAGCACTCTCTGCCAGCCACAGATGACTCATCATGTGCCCTGAACAAGCCCCAGCCTGACATCCCCGTGCAGATGCCCCAGCCAGTGAACATTTTTCTGCACTCTTTGCAGCCCTCAAATTTGACACCCAAGCTAAAAAACACTCATGATTATGCTTTTCATCAAGTGCATATGTACTGACTTTTCCTAATTAGAGGATGAATGGGTAAAAAGTGACCATTTTAGTTTCCTGAGGGCATTATTACAGCAAAAGCTACTATCTAAACCTAGAAATCTATTTCTACTTTAAATATATATTATTTCTCTGACCCCTCCCAAGCTGCTTTCCAGATAAAATCAAAAAACCTCTTAACTGGTTTTACCTGATTTCCCTGGAAATATAGGGTTAGATTTGATGTTACCTAGAGAAGGAATTTGAAGCTCATTCCAATTCTGCATAAGAAGATTTAAGTCATTGCAGACAAGGTAGACTATTGCTTATATCCTTTTATGAACAGGTAGAGTACAAAAAGACATTTCTATACAGCAAATCCACATAATAAACTATTCTTTTTGACATCTCTCACTGCTTCAGTTGCTTGGATTACTGGCTTGTGTGACCTCAGCCACACACACACACGACAGAGCCCAAAATAGAACCAGAAGATGAGTCATGATGTTCAGGAAGGATTTCAAAACAAATGGACCTATTTACTTGTGCAGCTGTCTCCCGAAGCTAGTACTGTTTTACAATGCTGTTATTGATTTGTTCTCATTATCGGCTTCTGAGAGGTTAGTTTGTTTATGTTTTTGATTGGGGGGGAATTTGCATTAGGTAATTAAAATAGCAGTTTAGTTCTTCAGAGGAAATATTTCAGGAATAAACATGACACACATTCTGGATGATCAAAAATAGTAGCAACATAACTAAGATATCCTCAGCATTGTAGGGATTTTGCTTCTTGCTTGCCAAATGCCATACAATTGCACAGCAGTTTATTTCAGCATTGGGGAAAATATGAAATAAAATGCTTTTTTAGCATGAGGGATGCTCCATGCTTTCACAAATTCACACATCTGCTATGTGGTACACATGTTAACAACGTGATATTCATTATTTTTATCTACTTAATATTGTAATTGCTGTATGACTAAAAGAAAAGGTCCAGTCGCAAAGTATGACTATAAAAGTTTGTATGAAAGTATTTTTCAGGTAGAGAGAGACCTGTTTTAGTGCAAGTTCCAGTGCCTTCCAAAAGGTAAAAAACCAGTGAAGTCAGCCAAACTCTCAACCCTTTCCTTCAACCTAGCACTGTTTTACTTTGACTAACAATGATCTTGTGTGTCTTTTAAATAGAATTTTTATTCTGAAATTGTTCTTGCATTTGACTGCCAAACCCATAAAGTTTCATCAAGCCTAATTATCTCCTTAATATGATACTACTTTAATACAAAAGCAAGATGATCCTTTAATTTTTTATTATTATTTTTATTTTTATTTTAATAAGTTCACCCCTAAAGGCTTAAGTCAACTGCTCTGGGTGTGACAAAATGTGCATTAACTTCAGTGGAATCTGGATCAAACCCTAAAAGCAAAAGATTATTACTACATAAATCTCAGGACCTTGTATACTTCCAGTGTAGCTAACCTAAATGGCAAAATCTCTGCAAGAATATTATATATCTAATTATTTACTATGGATTTATGTTAGCTTTGCCCCATATGAAGGACTCATATGATAGAAAATGAGAGGCAAACAAACCTCCAGCCAACAAAGTAGTAGGAGTTAACATTTAGAGCTGAAATTATGATGTTTATCACATGTGAGCCTTGTTGGAAATAAGTGAGTTGAAATGAAAATAGAGCATAAATGATTGCTTTGATTCAGTAATGAAAAGAAGTAGTGAAGGAAGGCTTATACCAATACTGCTTGTACCATGGACTTAAGGTCACCAGGAATTACCTGTTTGCTTCATGAAACAAGACTTGTGCAAACTATCAAAATTTCATGATAAGGCCTTTATTCAACAAGATATTCACAAGAATTTACCTTTAAAATACGTCAATGCTGGCACTGGCAGATTTCTATTAGATGTGCAATTTAATGTACAGCCATCAGGCAGCAGAGGTGACTTCAGAAGGACTGTGATTCACTGAAATTAAACTGAGTTTTATTAATCACCTGTTACAGCTTGTCCTTATGGAATTTAGCATTTGCATTTGGATTGATGCTGTTTAATTTACCAAGAAGGTATTTATGTTTCTTAATGATGCTGACCAATAGCTGAGCTGATGCAGACCTTGTTTGCAAAAGACTTAATTCTAATTCCCTTAGGGTATTTCAGACTGCAGATAGGCAACAAAAAAGCCTGAATAGACCTTCAAAACAAATCAATAAACATATACTGATATTAAGTGTACAAAAAATACATATATCTCTGATTAGAATAAAATGATAAAAACCCCCTTTTGTTTATATAGTCAAGCAGCGATTGTGTCCTTTACTAAAGATCACTTGTTTTCACTCTCAGACTGACTCCTGACTTTTTTAAACAAACCCAAATATCACCAGTATAAAATTATGATCAGTAAAATACAGCATAAGCCCCTCATTTATATTGGCAGATGTACTCCTAAAAATCGTCATCATTTTTGACTCTTTTCAGGCCAGATCATGTTTTGATTTAACCAGTGAAGTCATAGATGAGCTTGCAGAATGCAGTGATCTTTCTAAAAATAGGACTTTGGTAAAGACAGCTTTGGTTCACTCAGCAGACTGCACCTGTTACTAAGCAAACTCATTAACAGGTACAGTTTTGTACTCTTCCCTTGCTTCTTTTGCCTCTAGAAATTCATACTGTTTATTTTTACAGGTATGGAATTTCAAAATTTCTGTTGCATTCCATTTTTTTTTTATAGCAGACTAGTTGACTTTACAATATTTTAAAGAATATTTTACTACCTTATCTATAGAAGAAGTGCTTACCTTTCCTTTTCCTTTGAGTAAATTTTCATGGAAACTGAACACATTGTGTCCTCCTGCTGGCTGCAGTTCATGTCTACCTGAGACAGCGCTTTGATTAAATGTGCCTTCATAGTTAACTAGTTAAAACCATTATGAGGCTTCTCCAAATTCTTTGCTAGTCTTTAAAGAAAATGTTTTAATGTTTTGAATTAAATTTAACATATGTACAAGGAGAACAAGAAATAGTATTTTCTGACCTAGCTCAATGCTACTCCTGCTCAACTGTTTCAGTGTAATTACAGAACTTCTGCAATATATGATGAACTGAGGTCTATCATCAGCTCTTGATACAATCAGCTGTGATGTTAGCTCCTTACTTCACTGATTGTGCTTTTTTTGGTTCCAACTGTTCCCACAACATATTTTTGCAATCCTCATTCTCTAAGCCATTGTCCTCTGACTAGCAGGCATCACAAAAAAAAGAGTACACAGTAATTCTTCCAAACCATAGCAGGCTGTAGCATTTTCCTAGAAATGTTCCATTTTAGAATGTACAGGTCCTGCTATGAAAGGACTAACCGGTTCTCATGATGGCAGAAAGCATTTCATCATATCTACCCAGTCCAGGAAGGACAAAAATGATTTGGGAGTGGGATTTATGCTGTGGGATGAATAGACTTGTGATAGATGGCACAGCACCCCAACTAAATTTAATGCTGGTAAATTTTTATTTTCTTCGCTAAAAGAGACAACCCCCTCCTGCAAACAGCTAAATTGATGATATTCCTAAATATTAGATTTTTAAAGAAGTCTGTGATAGGCACCTCTACACAATACATTTCTCCTTTTTCATCCTAGTCCAGCTCCTCACAGGCACAACTTTAACTGTAGATTTCCCTGAAGAATTGGAGCAGGGTGGCAGAGTGTGTGAGTGTGCATATGTGAGAAGTGAGGAAGTAACAACTTTCCTTATGCATAAGAAATGACAATTAGAAGCTACACATTTTTAGAGCGTAGGCAGTAAAAAATTGCTTTTAAAAATCTCAGAGTTTTCCCCCATAATCCTCTCCCTAGGTCTTAAACCTGTAGTAAGAGTTAGTCTCTTCCAGTTTGGATACTAGTCACTGAAGCTGGTCATGGAATCATAGAATATGTGGGTTGGAAGGGACCTTCCAGATCATCTAGTACCAACCTCCTTGACATCGGATGTTTAGCAAGAAAGAATGAGCTTCAAGATTAAAAAAATGTCTGCATTAGAGGTCCTGGTGAGAAACTGGTATCTGTGCTATAGTGTGAGCTCACACCACACCCCACAGTTTCATCCTCCAGGGCAGGAGCAGTGCCAGAATGACGCCTGGATCCCCGACCACTACAGAACCAGTCTGGAGTTACAAATCTGCTGTTGGATTTCTCATGGAGAAGGCAGATGACGCCATCTTACCCACCTACCTTTTCATGCTATTCGTTAATAGCACCTGTATGACTTTCAGACAGTCTGCTTCTATATATAAATGATGTAGATTCCCATATGCTACCCTCTTTCCTGTAGCATGTAGCATATAGGGAGGTCTGAGGACAAGCCAGAAAGTTATCAGTGAATCATGGTGTTGCGCTGGTTTTGGCTGGGGTGTAGTTAATTTTCTTCATAGCAGTTATTAGGAAACAGCCAGGACAGCTGACTCCAAGTGACCAAAGGAATATTCCATGCCATATGGTGTCATGCTCCTCAAATAAAGCTGGGGGAAGAATAAGATAAGGGGAAGATTTGTTGACAGAATTTGTCTTCCCAAGTAGCTATTATGTGAGACCTGCTTCCCTAGGACTGGCAGAACACCTGCCCCTCCATGGGAAGCAATGAAGTAATTCCTTGCTTTGCTTTGCCCATTAAATGACCTTTATTTCAACCCACAAGTTCTTACTTTTACCCTTCTGATTCTCTTCCCCATCCCATTGGAGGGGAAGACAGCAAGAAGCTGCATGGTCTTGAGTTGCCAGCTGGAGTTAAACCCCAAAAGAGGATCAGAGCAAGGGAGATAAAAGAACATCCACAGAGAAGGCTGCACCATAGCTCAAAAGCAGTCCCTGAACAAAGTGGGCTGGGGGGTTAAAACAAGGAGAAAAAGCTTTCACAAGGCATCTTGGCAGAGCATTCTAAAGTGTTCAAGGCTTGACATGGGCATCATTACCTCTGTGCATGTTAAGCCCAGGCAGCCAAACCCAGGGGGAGGCAAGTGTGCTTAGTGCCCTGACATTTGTGACGGCCACTGATGGAGCAGGTGTCCTGTACTTACTCTGAGGAAGGAAAAGGAGAGCCAGATGCTTAGGGATTATCATCTCAAAGGTGTCTCAGAATCTGGAAGTTATTTACACCTGACTCTGAATAAAAGCTTTTGTCCTAGACTTCACACTTTTCAGCTTTCGAAATTTGATCCAGCATGGTGTGCTGGTTCCTAGAAACCAGACTGTACCTGCCTTGGTAGATGTGTCCTCAAAGTGCAGTAGTAAATCTTTCTGCAGCAAAGCTACATGTACAGGCCTAGTGCAGGAATATATCAGTTTGAGCACTGTCTCTACAAGACTAAACAATTTGTGCAGTGAAATAAGGCTCTGTGGAGAGGAGAGAAGCATGAAATCACTGGAGTCCATAGAAACCTGAGAGTTCTGGTACTGACATAAAATAGAGAGGGATGGAACCTCAAGAAGGAGTAACTTCTTTGTCAGGCTTCTTCAGAATAGGAGCTGTTTAGTTCCCCGCTGGGTGAAGTCCAGGTATGCATTAGCATTCACCAAATGGATAAACTGGGTCCTAAAATGTCAGCGCATAGCTTGGATAAGCACACCCTCTATAATGTGTAGGCAATGTTCTGGCAGAGAATGAAAATGACAGAATAGAAATCTTAAATAGAAAGAATGCAGAGTCAAAGTATGATCTGTATTTAGCATGATTTAATTGCAAAATAGCATTTATTGCTTTTGGCTAAAAGAAATCTGCAGTAAGAACCTCTCATCTGTTAAAATATTTGCACTCCTGATTAGTAAGGAAAAAAGTGAATAAAAAGATATAAAAGTCAAGACAAAGACTCTTTGGTATGATTTAATGTTCTAGAAGCAGGAAACTAGTGTTATGATTCTTTGGAAACAGAACTAAACTAATAAACAAACAAAAAATCCACCATAAAAGCCCCCAAAAACCCAACACTTGCAAACAGTAGTGAGACACAATAGGTTGCCCCAGGGTCTCACAGGGCCTTTACTCCAAACAAACAATGCTGCCAGAAATTTATGACATATTTCTCAAATCTGAAATGCTGGAGGATCTGCCACTTCACTTGAGAGTCACTGCTAACAACTGGCAGAGACACCAGATCTGAGCAGAAATAAGTGGACTTGGGAATGGCCTGAAGCTGTGTCAGGGGAAATTTAGGTTAGATATTAGGAAAAGGTTCTTTATCCAGAAGGCAGTGGGGCACTGGAACAGGCTCCCCAGGGAAGTGGTCACAGCCCCAAGCCTGACAGAGTTCAAGAAGTGTTTCCACAATGCTCTCAGACACATGGTGTGATTTTTGGGGTGTCCTGTGCAGGGCTAAGAGTTGGACTTTATGATCCTCATGGGTTTCTTCTAACTCAGGATATTCTATGATTCTATGACTTTCCATCTCCTGATGAGGTTGGAAATAACAGCAGACCAGATCTCTGTTGTGAACTCTGCATGCCTAATGCCTGATCCCTTGGAAGACAACTGAATACTATAGATAACTTTGGTAAGAATTAAAATTAATTATAGACAATTCATAAATTTTTGGACTTGAATATTAATACTGTGCCTACAAAGGAAATGCATAGCATCAGGGTGCCATATGGTAAGAACAACTCTTGTACCAAATGTGGTGCAGCATTTCTGCTTATGGGTAGTCAGGTACAGTATAAAGCAGCTTTTTTAAACCCCAATATAATAAATGATCATTATTATGATGTCCTTGTTAGACTTCATGTCCCAATGTCTTTCACTAACCATTAACCTTCAAAGTGCTTAAGTCACTTTTATAGAATTATAACAGTAACTGTAATTATTTGAGGGTACTTTGGAAAACTGGATCTGTATGATGGTTAGGGAGAGTCTCTAGACTGTGTTTGGTCAATGTTTGGTCTCTCTTAACCGGAAAAGTGTCCTTAGGAAGGGCAATGGTGGCTTCAAAGAGATATACCTTTCCTAGGGGCTGATACTAGCCACATCATCCAATTACATCCCCCAGCTCCTGTTATTCTTCATGATTTTTGCTCACCAATAATCTGAACCACAGGAAGACTCCAATCTACTTCTTAATCTTTCACATATGCAGCACAAAATCTTTAACTTAAAGATGGAACAGCCTACTTTTCATACTTTTGTATTACATCTTTTTTTTCTTGAAATTTCAGGTGCCTCAGCACCCAGTGGAGGTCAAGTTTTCTTTTGTGCCTATTTTTGCAACATTTCTGCTTCTCCTGCAGAATTTGATAAATGAGGAATTGTAGAGGTTCTTATAAGAATATGATGACACAGAATTAAATTGTCAGGCCCATTAATTATTCTGATTAAATACACAAAGCCAAACAAAGGGATTTTTGTGCCCCCTACAATGAATTGTGGAGAGCTAATCTGTGGGCATTTTTGTTTTTATACCCTAATAAATGCCTCTTAAAATGTAAACATAGCTGTAGCAGAACAGGAGTTCAGCTCTTGCATTGGTATACTGATATTTCATGGCTTTCTGACTCAGCCTAGCAAGTCCACCAGCCACCCTGATGTTCATGTGGAGCCCTGTGCACTGCTGTCATTGCTCTCCCTTTGCACTCAGTCTGCCTTCATTTGCATTTCATTATGCAAACATGCAAATAATCTTTTTTTACCATTATGAACAATTATCTTACAAGGGAAGATAAAGAAATATTTTGTCTTGTATTCACCCATAATTATTCTGATTGGTTAAAGAGAATGAGGGAAAGGAGGAATCTGCAATCTAATTCTAATAAAAATACTTATCACACAAATCAGAAGCATGCTATCAGCTATGTTTTCTTCTGAAGGCACTGAGTCATTTGATATTGTTTAATTGCAAATCTTACATTGTGGGTAACCACTACAAATAAAACATCAATGAAAAAGAGCATTTAAGATGGCAACAACAATAAGGTAACAATAGGATAAGATAGCAATAATGATTACAATCACAAGGACTGTGATTTTCAGGCGTCCAGGGAAGACAAATATTCATTGATTTTAGACGGGAAAATGAACGATTCATGTAGGAGCCAAATTAAGAATCTGATGGACTCTTCTTCATTACTGTTGCTACTTAACAAAATCCACCCTGATAAGGGGCATGGGGAAGGAGTAACATAAAGTATCAAAGTGTTAGGGACCCTGATGTACATTTTCGTCTCCATAACAGAAAGGATGACTTTTCCCATGAGGAAAAAACCCTTCTTTATCTGAACTTTGAAACTGCTACAAATACTTCCCCAGCACTTCGAGAGAAGATCAAGGAAGAGATTGAAAACAAAACAGACATCCTAGAAATACTACAGATGGCAAAACCCCCCACACTTCTGAGCCTAATATTAAAGGTTTCTTAAACTCCTGGTAAGAAGTCTTGTTTAGCACTATATTTATAAGTTTTCCTGAATTCAGTCTAATAGCTCACTGTATAATTCTGGGGAGAAACAACTCTTTGAGGACTGCCTTTCCATCAAGAGTATGTCACTTAGGTATATTTTACTATCTAAAGTATATAATTTCTCCTCTTTATCACTTAAAAACTTCAAATATTTGATTCTACTATTAACTCCTTACTTTCTGTAGTCCAGTTCTATAAACAATTAAACAAGTTCACTTATGCAACTGCATATGAAGGACTCTGTAGAAAAAGCCATACTGAAGTTTTGTGCTAAGCCCCAACAGGATGACATTTCTCATTGCAGTTCTGATTATTTCTGTTCTAATTATTTCCATTCTCTAATTCAGTAAATCCCAACATTTTGTGTCAACAGACCATGCTAAACTCAAAATTGTCCATGGAAAAGCATGTACATTTACCTAATTTATGAATCAGAAATGTTGTTAAAATTATCAGACCTATTTGTCTGATTGACCAAAGGGAGGTTTCACAGCTCCCCAGAGCCTGTGCCCACCTCAGAAAAATTTGAGAGAAGAGGTAAAAGAGAGAAGGGTGATAAGTTCTTCTATTAGGAATAAATATAAGAAATGGCTTTAAAAGAGCAGAAATACTGACTTGGACTCTGGCGGTAAGAAGGAAACCAAAGCAGACAGAGGTCCAGGCTCACGTTATCTTAGAACTCCTTCGGACCACGGGGCTCACATCTCTATGTTGGTATTTAACAGCAAGGAGGACAACCACACCTGGATTTCAGCAAGAGAAATCTCAGCTCATTTTTAAGCTTCTGGAATAGCTTAGACAAATACTTTATAGGAAATGTGGTTCTCAATTCTACATCACAACTGAACTTGAATGTTTTGAGAAATGTTTATGTATGGGGTCTGCAAATCTTTTGATCATGGATCCATAAAGTAGAAAAACCAAATTTCTTCCAAGCGTGAAAATGCTGGTTACCTTCACAAAGAGCCTTTCTGTCCATCTCACCGTTTTATAAGGCTCTCTGACATGCAATTACTTGCTGCAGTTTCAGACGCTGGTTGGAAAGCACTGCATAGGGCTCTCCTGAGACTAGCACTGCTAATGCAAGGCAATATGGGTGTCTCTAACTTTGTCCATCTTCCTCTGGGAGAAATCTTCCACTTCATTACTTCAAGAAATGCCTGGGGACTTTGCAGTGCTTTTGACAGTAACTGAAATCAAAATAAGAACTCTTGCCAGGAAGACTTTAAGAAGTTTTTGTTTGAGCATCGCTGTCTGCACTCTGACTGCTGACATGAGCCCTTCACTAGCCTGCAGGGAGAAGTGATTAAGACTCCCCAGCAGATAAATCCCACAAGGATTACACACATCTTCTTGTCACTAACAATGACATGAACACAGTTTTATTGTAAGGATGAATCAAAGGTTATGCAAGAAGGTTTTTTCCAAATCCCATTTCCCTATTCGCCCAGTGCTGTCTCCTCTTACTCAATACTTGCTAGATACATACCCAAAAACTACAAGTCTGAGAACGCACCCTATTCACTGCTCACAGCAGCATTTGTGCTGGTTTCAGAGAAGATTTTTCTTTCAGGTAGTGAGGGTATACAAAGATCAGCAATAAACAGTGTATCCAAATCCTTTCACCATCTCTGTGATGTTGCCTAGGACCAGGCTGGAAATGCAGGACTGAACCTCTGCAGCAAAGCAAAGGTAACAGTTCAGAAGCAATGACTTTCAAGGGTCCAATCCTCCCCATGAGTTTTTATGAACTCAGATATCAGGGCCCTTTATACCAAGCAGGGACCTGTGCAATGCAGTACAATTTGCAGCATGACAGAATGATCTGAATCTAAGCTTCCTGATGAGTGTAGTAAAAGCACCTCCCTCCATTAAATTTTGGTAATGGAGATATTCAGAAATTATGAAAGACAAACATCTTTAAATTCTTTCTGTTTGCTATCTTGCAAACCAGTGTTCCCATTTATTTTACCTGCACTCACTTCTGTGATTCATATCCATTAAAAATGAATATCTAGCAGCATGTGTTTTCTTTCCCTCCTCTGTCATTTATAGTTTGTTGCTTTCCATTTTAAAGTATATATTATTGAACAGACCACATGATGAATTTTTGATGAATTCTTGAAACAGGAGCCAGACACAGAAGCACTAGTTAAGTAAATTATACCTATAAATAACTTCATAACAAGGCCAAATATACAGTAAAATGAAGTTTGCATAAATATATCTTGATTTAATGCCTGTGTTTCCTCCCACTAACATAAATCACTGACACACTGGGTATGGTATTTTCAAATTCTTTGCTGCTTGGGCCAGTGAATGTTTCCCACATGGTTGTGATATTTCTTGTACAAACAGAGGATTAATGTCAGCTGATACAAGTGTGAAGTGTTCCAGAACATTTTAAAAGGCAAGACTACTGCTGGCCTTCATCCATGTAAAAAGGAATGGTGGTCTCCCATGACACATATCTTCTTGGAAGTTACAGGCAATCACAGGCCCTTAGTTATGAATTTAGATATTTCAATATTTACATTTCAGGAAATTCTGTGTAACCGTAAGTAAGCAAGGAAGAAGTGAGCAATTCCTCATTTCTTATGCAGAATGAAATCCCTCACCATCAATGTCAGTCGAGAAGGAAATTCATCATTGGATCTTTTAAATTTCCTATGTGCTAAAATCTGGTTGCAAAATAGAACTGACCTTCTTTTTCCTTTTGTTTTTATTAAGTCCTCTCTGTTTCTATAGCTTGTATCTACATACAAGTATGTGAAATAGGTGGTTTAGATCAGAGTAACAACTTCTTTAAGCAAAAGGTGACAATGTACCTGGAAGAGCTAGAAAGGAAAAAAAAATTTAAGGAAAGAATCAGTTCAAATGAACTCCTATTTTTCTTTTGTTTTATTTTGTCTAATTCTAAATCCATATTGGTAAGTGGAGATTTGCCTGAATAAGTTTCCTCACAGTACAAAATTTGACCTGGGTAAAGCACATAGCACCTAGAACTTGCTGATGTAAGTGATCTCTACATTCCTCATCACATTGCTGCTTATTTGTAATAGTTTTTTTTTTTTCAAGAATCAACAATCCAGCCTGTGCAAAAGTGGCAGGAAATTGTTTAGTTCTGTGATGACTCTATATGTCACAATTCATGGTATTTTGCAGAGTTCACAGAAAGAATATTTATTCATTGTGTGTCTTTCTTACCCATACATCTTCCTTTTGTCCCAATTCTTAATCTGGCATGAAAGGAAAAACAGGAAAAAACACTCGAAAGAAACACTGTTGATAACTTAATTTAGTTTAATAACATTCATTTTATGATATTCAAAAGCTTGTTTCCTGAAAGACATCTCCAGAAAGATATCTGGTTGCTTTGTTGTTCCCTCTGTCCATGGTTCCCCTCTGTCGCCATAATTTTTTTTAACATGGTCTTTCAATGTAATTTTCAAACCTCATACACATCATTTTCTGTGTGACTGAAAAAGCTTCCCAAATTTATCCCAAGTTCTGTATCCCTTACATTAAAATATTACTATTTTTCAGGGTCTTTTGCAGTTTGCATGGTCATAATTGAAATGGTCAATTTCCCTGAGGCTTGTTAACTTTTCCCTTAATTACTCACTAACTTGAAGAGGCTCCTGAACTTCATGTGGATTGTGTAGTCCTTCCTCTTAGAGGGACTATCGGCATAGTGACAATACTTCTGTGAACTGCCTTTTCTGTGTTCGAGTTGTCCTGTTCTGTACATCCATAAATAGAGACATTCACTGTTGCATGAGGCATATGCTACCTCAGAGTTGCCAGCTGTGTGTCACGAGAAACTGTGCTTAGGAGAACACCTCTTTCAGTTTTCTTGTGACTTTTTAAGAATGCACAATCTGTGGTCTCTGTTCCACATGCATCGTCTGTGTTCATTTAAACTTTCAGGTTGTCAGGGGACTGAGGCAGGGACATCTGGACCATTTATGGGATAAGCTGGAGAAGTGAGATGCATGTGTAAAAACTAGAACAAGTGTTTCAGTAGCTATTCTTGTAACAAGATATTCACCAGAGCCTCACTACAGCAGTCAAAGCTTTTATCTCTCGTGCACACCTCTTGCTAGGCTTTTAGGAAAACCATAGTGGAATGGTCTCATTGGATAATCAGGTCATCAAAAAGGGTCTAAAAAAAATGACCTAAAATCTTGTTGTCACATTTAGCTAGTAGTGATAACTATCATGTTTTAATTTGCAAGGATGTGAACAAAAACCTGAATTCCAATCAAAAGACAAAGAAAGCCAAACAAACAAAAAAAGAAAATCAAATCAAAAAACTCTGAGTTTAATCCTCCGATTTTTAAAAAAAATTAGAGAGGCAGGAGGCATGAGTAGAACAGAAGGAAACCTGCAAGTCAGTTGGAAATCTGATTTGGTTGTTTGGGTTTTTTTCCCTTAATAATCAAACTCTAGAAAAGAGGATTTCTTAAACTGTGCAAGGGCACACGGTTCTTGGTCAATCAAAACTGAATAGAATTTACTGTTCTCCAGATTTTCCTGAATTTTTCAGGAGATATACATACATGTTTGATTTTAAAAACTCTGTGCAATTCTCTCTCTTTAACTGGAAAGAGCCATTTTGTAAGCAAACATATACTAAAATCCTTGCAGATGTATCTATAATTAGCCTCCCTTTTTTTTTTTTCCCTTGGACAAGAAAGATTTTGCTTGAATATAATTGATTTTCATAAGGGACACCAGACACAGAAGTTCCCTATAAACACTCAGTGTTCCCTAGTTATTGCCTGGGAAACTTAGCCTTTGCAGACATTTGGAATAGGAAATAACTCCTGTCACAGATCTCACAGTGAAGCAACCACTGGTAAAACTGTTCTTTCAAACACTGTCCTTTCAATCTGTCTAGCAAGGAAGTTATGACCTCCAGCTACAAATTAATGACAAATTGCTGAAGGAGTTTTGCCAGTAATCTTATCTTCTTTCTTGTTCAAAACTTAAGTTCTTGATCCAGAATCCATTTGAATGAAGAGACTGAATTCCTCTACCTTCAGCTGCCTACAGACCATACTGTAACTGATAATCATACTCATATTGTTAGGTGTATGTAGTACATAATCTCTATAGTTACTAGAAATCCTAAATTGTCTTAGAATATATTAGATTAGAATACTAGAGCCTAGGGTATAAGTTAAGAGTGAGAAAAGGAAAAAACAAAATGCATACAGTTTAAAGAAGAATAAACCTGAAGGAGAGTGATTTTCTAACTAACAAAATGCACTTATTTGCCTCAGTAGAGTAGGAAAATAATAGGTTAAATGGGATAAATAATACAACCTACTCCTTGCTTATCATGTTGTAAATTCTGTTGCCAAGCTATGTCTTTAACTGTAAGTACCATAGGCTTAAATTTGCTCTCACCGGATTAACAGATATAATTTCTACTGATGTCAAAGGAATCAGTATGGTGTGGAATATATCAAATGTAATATTAATACCTAAGAAGAAAATTAAGTGCTGTAGTCAATTGTTGGATGTGCTGAAAAAGTCACAACAGTCTTATGTCAAATACCTCTTCTTTATGAAGTTTTCTGAGGCATGTAATTTCTTGGATTTCATGTGAAACACGTGGACTGATAAAACTTTAAATGCCAAGGTATACACTATAATCTATGTCTGGATAGACAGACAGATGCCTACACACATGCACACACCCAATAATAGCGTATTAGCAGCAGACTGTATAGGGTGAAGATGTTTGTCAGATGCTTTAAACGCCAAGAATTTTCTCATCAATGAATCAGTTGCTACTAACTGAAGAATGTGCTTGGCATTTTATTCCTTGAAAGTTACAATAAAAGCCAGAAGGAAGATGGGCATTAAGGTTATAATATAAAAGTAGCACTTTTATTGGAAGCTGTATTATTTTCAAATAACTCATGCTGAGAAAATGTAAGTCCATAAGACTTTTCATATCCACTACAATTCTTCTTTTAATACTCAAGCAGGCAAGACCATAGCCAAAATTGTCTGTGGTCTGTTTCTCTTCCATCTACTCCTTTTAATATGATTTTTTAAATCATAGAATGGTTTGGGTTGGAAAGGACTTTAAAGATCATCCAGTTCACACCCCACCTCCTTCCACAGGCAGGGATGCCATTGCCTAGATCAGGTTGCACAGGGCCCCATTCAACCTGACCTTGAACACTTCCAGGGATGAGGCATCTACAACATCTCTGGGCAGTTCCAGTGCCTCACCACCCTCACAGTAAATAATTTCCTCTATCTAATCTAAACTTACCCTCTTTCAGTTTAAAGCATTATCTTGTCACTCCATGCTCTTGTAAAAAGTCCCTCTCCAGCTCTCTTGTAGGTCCTCTTTAGGTACTGGAAGGAACTATAAGGTCTCCCTGGAGCCTTCTGTTTGTCAAACTGAACAACCCCAGCTCTCTCAGTCTTCACAGAGAGGTGCTCCATCTCTCCAGTCATCTTCGTGGCCCTCCTCTGGACTCACTCCAACAGGTCCAGGTTCTTATGCCAGGGGCCCAGAGCTGAACACAGGACTTCCTTATCAATGGATTGCACCTTACCTTCCCCTAAAGTTAGATATTCCTGGGTTTGGAATAAGGGATATAAAGAAAAACAAGATATGGTTTCTTGTATTCTGTTGAATCTCCTGTACATTTACGTTAAGAGAATTGATTGTTGAGTTTTAGGCAATTGAAATTGTAGTAAGAGGAAAGAAAATTGTAGGCTTCTACAAAAGGCAGGGATTTTTATTAGCAAAATTAAAGAGAAGAGCACTAGAAACAGCAGAATTTTCTGGTCCAGAGGAAAAAGCCACAAACCAGTACCCAAAATCCAACCAAAGATTAGCAAAAAAACCACCCCAGACTACTGATATTTTAAGTGTACTAATGAACTGGCAACAAATAAAGCAAAAGCTAAACACTGTTGCTGCCCATTATTTCATTTTCCCTCTAGCAAGAAATTTATTTTTCCAAAACCAGTCTCAGAAATGCTAAGGAATTATTGCCTTTGACTACATGGCCTAAAAATTCTACAACACCCACCCTCCAAAAACATAGCAAAAACCCCACCAAAAGTAAATGATAAACTGACTGAAGAAACTATAAACATAGCACCTATAATATTCTCACAGGTTTCCTCTGTGAAAAATCAAACAAATTTTTACTGAGGAGATCCAAATAATTGATTTTCCAAAGCCGCATCTCTGCTTATTTTCCATTCCATTTATTCTTGAAATGGAAAAATGAAAGCAGGGAGATCTGATTTTCAGCTATAATAGGTCTGTTCTCATGATGTTTAATAGGAAAAGTGGCCTAAAAGAGAGTTAATTCTATTTTGGCCTATCTTAAGGTTCTTACACTGGTAGATCAAGTAGTACAGTCACGCTAATGTAAACAGAAGCTGAACAACAAAACTACACAAACAGTTCCCTTTGGAGCAAGAAGTAAATCCAAGACTCCCAATCTTGTCTTGGAACCCAGTGGTGTCTTTGAACCTATCTTTCTTATAAACTATTACTTTTGTAGGTTTTCCTTTTAAAGTGTTGTCTAAGACTATTTTCCCCCTGCTTGCCTGATATTTTGCTGAAGTTTTAAATACTCATTTGAGTATTTTAAAATACTCATTTAAGACAAAAAAGTCCTCTCGCTAACTTTATCTAGCTCCTTTGCAGAACAGTGTAATGCTCTTTTAAATTAAAAGAGAGACAATTTATATCACAGCCACATGTTTAGTCACAACAAAAGCAAAAACCATGGATAAAGCTATAAAATTAGTGCAATTTTTTCTAGGGATAATTAGTTCAAATTAAATTAAATTATGTACTTTCTCAAAGTTTATGAATTCTGATTTTATTGTTTTCCTTTTATTACATGCTATTCAAAGAAATATTTCATCCTGAAAACAGTTCTTATTCTACAGAGAGACATAAGAAATAAGTGATAATAAAGTAATCAATCTGCTTTAGCATGGATGGTACAATGATTGAGAGAATGATATTTCTAATAGATACCAGAAATTGATTAAATGAAGGCAGGGTCAAACCTTCAAATGTGAATGCAATTTTAAATCCTACAAGAAAGAGTAAGTTTTTCCAGACAAATATTTCAGGAAAGCTTACCATATGTGAGGGCTACTTCATGTAATAAAAAGTATTCTTGACAGTAAATGCTGTATTTAAATGCCCAGTTCTTTAGATACTAAAATCTAGGATCTAGAAATTGAAGGGTTATACAAAAATAAAGAGCAGTACTCACCTCATATCAAAGTAACACGCTCTTTAGTGACTCCTAATGAGACTATTCAAGGATAAACCTCTCTGACTGGTAGAATTTCCAAGTCCAGTAAAGCAGATATCTAAAAAGAAAGACAACGTACACAGACAACCCCAGTTTCTAAACACACCTGCCTAAACCCAAGTTTTATTAGCACACCTGGAAAAAAAAGAGGTTTCCCAGGAAAGCATATTCAGAGCTGTAATGTGACCTGACTAGGAGGGACCCAATCATTTCCTCCTATGGCTAAAGAACTGTAGGAAGGAAAAACAACCTGTGGGCAAGAGGGACCCATTGACTAGTTTCACCCACACAGATGCTGGCCAGCTTTTTTCTCCTGAGAAGGAAAAGCAGTTCTATTCCTGTGTGGCTTGACAGAAAAACTCATGAGAGCACATTAGCAGAAGTGCTGCCTCATTGGGCTGACTGCAATCCTCAACCAAAACAAAACCATTTTTGAGCTCTTGCTAATGTGGCAAAAGAACTGCACCTGCCATAACAGTCACATAACTAATTCAAGAATTGTATTGATTAAGTCATACAGATTATCAAATAGACAGAGTTAAAATAATAGATCTCAAACAAAACAAAAAAAACCCTTATACAACTATAGGAGCTATTCTCTTCTAAATATCAAACCGAAGCTTTTAGTCAGCTGTTACACTTCTTTTCACTTCAGAATGGGATGACAGATAGGTTATGAAATATTTACATTTTACATAAATCTGATCTTTAATCACTTTGAGATGAGCACTTGCAATCCCAACTGCCTTCTGCAAGAGTTGTGACTGCCAACACATCTGCAAGTCATTTTAAGAGCATAAAAGAAAACAAAAAGAGAACTGTGTCTTGGTAGACTATGGAGTTCACTTTGGGGTTCCAAGCAGTGGTACAGCTGATGCAGTCTTGTGGGTTGTAATTCACTGGCAACACTGCCCTGTGGCAGCACAGAGCCACATGTCCAGTCTCCAGCCCTCTTGAAATGCAAGCATGTTCACCTCCATGCCACAGCATTTAGAATTATTCAAAGTGTTTGGTTTTACTCAAAGGCCTCAGTTTAAATCCCTTCCTAAAAGAGAATAATTGCTGAATTCCAGTCTAGACTGAAGAGTCTTGTGAGGCATATACATTAGCAGAGCATGCTTAACACAGCCTTACCAGAAGACACACACTGCAGGAATGATGATGGCGTCTATAAATCTAAGAACTTGGAAAGCAAATATCCTTCAAAAACAATGAAGGCAAAGTACAACTCTTTAATAAAATAATCATCTTTAGTGTTGAAGTGTAAATCTTTTTATAGACATGAAGGTTCTGTATACTAAACATTTTCTTTGAATAAGTTTATTAATTTCACTCTGTACTTTTCTTTATTCAATGTATTTCATAATTTTGGGTGCAAAGACTTGACTATAAATACCAGTAGATATTTGACAGAACCCTGATTTTTATGACAAAAAAATTACTTTTGTGGAATTGTTTTCCCTTTCTCTGCCCTTGTGAAATAAGTTTATATAATTTTTATTACTTTTTAAAAAGATTGCTTTATTTGCATCAAACAATAAAGCAAGAACTAAAAACAGGCTGTGAATACGAAAGCCAAGCATATACAAGCCCAATACAAGTAAGAGAAATACTTTTATTGGATGATGCTTAACAGAATATAACACTTATGTGATATCTGCTGGTTTTACTCAGAGCAGAGCTGGAGATCTGCTGAGGGCAGAGAATCAGAGCCTGGGACATGCAGTCAGCCCGCCCTGCAGTGGGAATTCTCCTTTTGCACCATGACAGGAGCATTGAGTTATGAATCTCACATCTATTCCATAGGGTATTCCATAAATAGAAAAACAAAATGGTATAGCCTATTAGTCAGTGAGATATTCCATGTGTGGGTACAGGTAAGCTGGTAAATGTATACTTTGTACAGAATTGCTGAATCAATCTGTAGTTAACTCTTCAAGCAGAATTGAACCAAACCTCACATAGCCTGTTGAGCTCTGTCCCAAATAAGACTGATTGAGTGGATCAGCTCAAGAGATAAAGGAAATCAAAGGTGTTGGCAATGGACCAAATTAAAGGGTCCAACCAAAGGTCCTTAGGGTACTGTTTTGTTTAGAGAAAGTGTTACTGTTTGGTTTTCTTTCTCTCTGCATTTTCTCCCCTGTACTCAAAAGAATGATGTATCTTGATGGAAGATTCTGAATAAATAGGTCTGGAGTATAGTCACTTACATAGCTGATGGATCACATGCATATAACCCATATTCTCTTGGTGCAATAGTGCTGGGTAGAGGCCATGCTACTGACAGATCTCTCTTTTACGGGTGGGGTTCGTAAAACTCTCTGTAAAAAAACCCAAGACAAACTCAGGGTGACTTAGGAGGAAAAGTTAAAGAAAAAGAATTATTGATGTTCAGCATACCCAAAGAGTGAATAAAACAGAATGATGTAACTTAAATTGTAATGCTTTTTATTTTCTGCAGTCAGAACAGCCTAGACACTTTCTACACTTCTAAGTCCCTGACTTGTTTGAAAAACATTCCCTAACATCTCTTTGGTTGTGTCATCCTCTTGTTGTCTACTATTTATCAAACATAAAATTCCTCTGTATATGAAAAACTGGATGTCAGATAAGAATAAAATAACATTTAAGAATGAAAGAGCTTATCCAAACTGGCACCTTTATGCAGATCTGAAAACTGAAGACTTGCACTTACCAGGATTATAAATTGTGTCTTCTTCCTTTCAGGTCTCCATAGAAACACATTTAGAAATTTTTGTGTCTAACAGTTATTAAGGTAGGGATTTAAACCATGGAGTCTGAATATTACTATTCTGCAAAGAACTTGTCTTAGTGAAAACAGTAATAATTCTGTGGAATTATATGATGTGGAATTTCTTGATTAAAATCAATGTTAAGATTTCAGGGTCTTGAGAAATAGCAGGCTTCACGAAATAGCTTAGACTTAAAAAAAAAGCTGATGAAGAACTCCAGGGATGGCAATAGTGTCAATTGCAAACTACGTAGTTCACTCATTAAATTTAAAGTAGGATACACATGTAACCATATATATATGCATGGAAAGATTTTAAATGGAAGTGAGATGAGAATTGAATAAGGCTGTGGTTGTATAGCACACAGGGTGTTGGTTCTCAGTACTCAGAGCTGTCAACTTGAACTCAGCTTTAACCTTCAGCTCTGGAAAGGGGTGACATTTAAGACTTTTATTAGGCATTGCCTTTTTCTCAGTTGCATGATGTCAATATGATTTATTGGACTGCCATGCTGCCCACCACACTGCATAGGGAATCTGAAACCTAAAGCAAAGGGATTAATAAACTAGATGCCAAAATCCAGGCTTCTGTTTTCATATTCATGACCAGGTCCATAAAACCAGCATAAAAGTCCTAGTTTTACAACAGTGCCAGAGGTTGTAACTTTGCGTGCAGAGCTACCATACTTCTCTTACCACCTCCCTGACAGGCACAGCAAAGGAGGAAGCAGTGGCTGTCTCTGCTTTTAAAGGCAGACCAGAGTGGAAACCAGGGGACTACCAGTCTAACACAGTTAAATTCAACATACAGTCTGAATGAAAACCTTTCAAATTCCAACTTCCTGGTTCCCAAATGAGTTCAACATAAATATGACACAAGCTTGTGTCCTTGTATGAGGGAAAAATAATGTAATATCCTGGTTATAACAAAGGAATATACATATTCTGCCTTGAAAACACTTGTAAATTTAAACTCCTACACTTGCCAGTGGGTGCAGTGGTTAAGAGCATCTGATCCTGCACATTTTATGTGGGACCTACATCATGGATTGACACATCTATATAGGTTTGGAGGATTTTTAATATCTCCAAGACAATAAGCTTTGAAGATCTTTTGGTATTTGATGCTGAAAAAAATACAGAAGTCAGGGAAATCTGGATGTACCATAATTCTGTGCTGGGTTAACAGAGCCATTAAGTTTCTGTATTCATTAACTGTTTTATAGTGTGTAAACAGGAAACTGAATTTCTCTTCTGGTTGCAGAAAAACAATTTTCTTTCTTTCATCTTTCTTTTAAACATATCCATAAAATGCAGCATCATGGATATGCTGCATGGTTACATTAATACACAGAAATTTCCTGAATTTCCTTTTCGTGCAGACATAATTTTTACGGATATATGCAGCATTCTTCAGCACCTTATCCCTGACTTTGTCTACTACATTAATGTTTTAGGAACAATTTAGAGGAAAATGGAATAAGCTTAATTTTAACCTGGGAATCTTGTCTTTAAAGTCCAATGTTATAAGCAAGATTAATATAATCACATACGACGGTTAAGCTTGATAAAACTTCTGGTTTCACATCTGTCTATTCAGAAGGTGGTATTCCTGCAGGGTGCCAAATTGCACTTGACTCTGTAGAGACCAGATGCACAATTTGTTAGCTGCATCTCCGCTGTCTTCAATGAACACTGTACTAGATCCCAATTTTCTATCATCTATCTATCTATCTATCTATCTATCTATCATCTACCTATCTTTATATCTATTTCAGGTGGCATAATACTACTTCTAAGGGTGGTTGAAATAACACCTAAATACAAGTTTCCTTTGTTCTCTTCTTATAAATACAACATCTTTTAGCTAAGCTACCTTAGACTGTGTTTTAGAAAGCTTAGAAAGGGATAACTCAAATGAGAAAAGTCTTCAATATAGCAAGCCCTTTCAAGTAATTCCAGGCGGGTGGTTATATCTGAGCTCAGATGCACTCAGCCCAGATGCCCAGTGGGTCTGACTCTCTGCTTTTTCACTGATTTGGCCATTAATTCAACCTCAATTGTAGTTTATTAAAAAACCAGTAAAGTTTTTCTCTCTTCGGCATGTTCAGTCTCAGAACTTTGGGATCGTCTAATGACAATTCTCAATAAGTACAAAGTAATGAGATAAAATCTTGCAAGAAAAATTTTTAAAAGTTGCTAATGAAGAGAAGGCACAAATCATTTACTGTAGTTTCTTGAATCACTCAAGTCATTCATTTCACCATGTCCAGCTTACAATAAATTCAGTATCAGCATTGTTCATATGAACTGGTTGTGTCATTTGCAGATGTTATGTATGGCTGGATCATAAAGTCTCCCTAAGTGTAAAATCTTGAGATAAAGGTGTGAGAAGTACAATTTTTTAATTATTCACATTATCATAATTTCTTCTGTTGCTATAACATCTGATTTTCATGGATAAATCCTGTATTTTCCTCTTGCAACACTGCAGTGCTCCAACAGTCAGAGAAAAGTGCAGCTCAATACACTTCACTCAGGGAATCTATAGTTGAAAGCAGCTGTAATGTTTGTTGCATTCTTCACAGAGCATTCATTAGGAATTTATAAACACCATTTCACACACAAAAGGGAAAGACCAGAATGGTTTGGACATAGGATGAAAAATCATATTTCATTAAATGTTAAAACCATATAATAATTTAAAACATAGTAAATACAGTAAGTATGGTACATATATATATATTGTTTATATAAATATATATGCACATATGTAGTGCACATAGTAAATATAGCATTCTGATGGAGAACTAGCTTATATTATGGTGTATTTGGTTCAACAGTATTCTCTTTGTTTCAACAGTATTCTCTTTGTTTCTGTTGCACCAAGGGTAAGGGGACATGCCACATTTCTCCTTCAAGGGATCGAGAGTAGTTTTCTATACAGCTTTCTTTAGAGATCACAGGGCTGTTGCCATGCTCCTCCAGTCTTTGGCTAACTTTTCAGTGCTTAATGCAGAAGAATATCTTGCATATATTGAAATGATGCTGTCTTGATCTCAAATCTCGGCCCTTGGGTTCAGCGAAATATTTGGAAGGAAGTAAGGACAGATCTGGACCTTTCCCAGAGCAAGTCCAGAGGCTGAAGCCAGAGCAAGGACTCTTCAGAAGCTTGGGACGGATTGGAATTCCTCTGTGGCTGTTGCAGAGTGGAGTCATGTGGCTTGTGTGCCGTAAAGGACAATGAATAACTAGGCCTTGGGAGGAAAGAATGGAAGATAGGCCTCAAGATAGAAAGGAGACCAGATAGGTCCAAGGAAGGCTATGGATGATTGTTTCCTTAAAATCCATAATTAAAGGTCTCTTCCACTTCCTACCAGCATTATTCTCTCTTTCCCAGAAGATCTGGCTCCTTTGTATCTAAAGATTAATGTATTTCTAGGTCATTATTTGTATATCCCAATTAAATGTCCCTATAGAGACTGGTTGCTGCTGGTGCCTTAGAAGGTGCTCACACTTAAGGGAAGGTTGGGAATATATCCGTTTTCTATTCTGATCAAGTTCTGCTCTATATTGACAATGTTTCCTGCCTCCCTGATAACACCCCGGCGTTCCTCCACAAAAAGATGTCAGCTATTCATCTGTTCTAGTCAGAAAGGTACATAAAGACTTCTGTAACATTATCTCCCTGGGGTCTCCCCCTTTGGCAAGATTTCTGTGGCTGTGGCAGTAACAAGAGCACTTAGAAGAGCTATTCAAGACAGGTCATGGTAACTCTCCACCCGCCTTTCTGCCTCCTGTACATATGACAAACTATATCACAGAACCACAGTCTTTATGTGTAGTGTGTCTATGTCCAATGCAGGAGCAAAATTACCACTGCCATGTCAGGGACAGGTCAGAGTTGGTACAGAGCAGGTGCTCAAAAAATAAGCATATCTATGACTGTTGTACACAGTATCTAATATATGGCATTTGGGATTTGTGAGTAATTTAAGAAAAAGGGTTGCTAGGAGTTGTAGGATGAAAATAGACACTTTTTCAGAGGAAAAAGAAAGGGAAGCAACAGGAACAGGTAAAGGGGAGAAGAATGAATATGGCAAGGCCCTCGCTCTGAAAGATGTACCTCAAACAGAGTTTACTGATTTGAGACATGAATTACTGGGTTTATAGATTATGTTCTGCAAGAAATCCATCTATAGGATCACAGTAGTCCCTCATAGGTTTAAATATCAATGAATCAAGAGACATAAGAGCTAATAAATGTGTAAATAAGTAATATCTCCTAAAACATTAATCCAGTGCACCTTCTTCCTAGTCATTGTGTCACACTGGCTAAAATTAGGAGAATTAAACTGTAACAATCAGTGTACAACTGAAGGACTCATGTATTTTATTAAATATGACATACAAAAGACTCATTTCTATGTAGCCAAGAAAGGATTTTATGGAGTGCTGCTATACTGATTATTTTTTCTAGAAAACTGACTTTGGACCATTTTATTTCAAACTTCAATTGTCAGTGTGATCACTGTAACTGTGTACCTGCTGGACTTGTGTACTTCAGTGGACCTTGACCAGATCATCACTTGATTTTTTTCTGAAATTTGAAGTCTTAAATCTAAAGATAATTCTCATGTTCGACTTTTTCCAGATGTTACCCTAGCTGGGATACAAGGTAATTAATCCTAGCCTACAAACAGTGTTTATTTTCAGAGTTTATCCTGTTTGCTTATACTTTGCATTGCTACCGCATACCCTATTTAAATCTTATTTAAATAATACATTGATTTTACTCTTTTCTTTTCTTTCTCAGCCACTAAAAAGGGTCTTTAAATGGACAAATTGCTGGGAAAAATATGCCAGCAGAAAAGAGAGGAACAAGACTGTGCATTCAATGAGGTCACAGACCATGGGGTTTATCACCAAAAGGTGTCACTAGAAAGCACTTGGAATGGTCTGTCATGCTTCAGAGATTCTGAGTTACAGCACAGATTTTCAGCTTAACTTTTGTTGCCAATGCACAAGAAGTGATCTGAGCTGACTGTGCTGACTCCTTGAAATGTGCTATACTTCCTCTGCACTGAATATATTACAGGTTTTCTTCACTAGACTTTAGGCTGAGCGATCAGCATTACTGCAGCAAAACATATTATCATGTACTGGGGACTAGTGAGAAACTAATGAGAAGAACCAGTCAGAAATCAGCTGAAATCAATAGAAGTCAAGAGTATGTGCAGAATATTCATTAGTTCAATTACACACACATAGTTACGTTAGAATAACACTACTGCAACTGGAGGGTCAAACACTTACCAGTTAAGAAATGTTGTAAAAAAGGATGCCTCATCACCCATAATTAATTTTATTTCACATATACATTAGGATATGTTCACATGCTGTTTTTTCCACAAAATGTCTGTCTCCTCCTGTGCACAAAATTGGTAATGCCCTTTAATGACTAGTTATATGATATTTTTATGTTTACCCCATCATTTCTAGAACTTACTTAATTTTCAAAATGTGTTTTGAAGATATAATTATAAAGGGACTGGGCTTAACCTTGGCAAACATTACTTGAGAATCATGGTGTTCAAGCCCTGTGAGCTTGCTCTGAAGACCCTCAGAGTAATTGAAGTCAATACATCAGCAGTAGCTAGGTCTGGATCTCCTTCACAAGCTCTCAGCTGGGGCCTCACTCAATCAGGTGTGTATTAGTGACTGAATCTTCTCAAGATCTTTCTGAGATGACAGTGTGCTCCTGCTGTTCTAAGTGGAAATGGAAGGCATCTAAACTACAGACATAAAAATTAACTTGAAAAATAATTGCCCCCAAATTTTTCCTTTAAATATGCAGGCAGTACCCATATTTTTAAAATATGAAGCACAGCTTCCATTGGCAAGAACACAAGTCACACATGCTAAGCACTTCTGCAGTTCAGACTCTAGGCAAAGGAACTTTACAGAAAGTGCAATTTTTCCATTTCTAATTGGTACAGTACTGCAATCTCTCACAGCATCTGCAAGAAATGAAGTAGGAATATGGCATGTGGCAGTGACCTTAAATATAAAACCCCAATCCAACCCCAGAGAAGGTATTTCATGTCCACTGGAACACACTATGGGTTTTTCTTTAATTTGTTTCCTTGAAGGGTCTTTGTGCAAGGGAGTTCAGCTGTGGTTGGAGATAGATTTAAAGGGTTAAGATGAGTGTGCTTTCACCTGGTGTTTCATCCTCCTGCACAAAGTTAACCATTCACATGCTTTTCTACTTTACCCATTTCACTGAAGAGATATATACCTCCTGACTTAAATTTTCTCTGTAGACAAACTTTCTTCTGGTGATTCCTAGGTACATTGCAAAAAGAAAAACATCATCTTATGTTGACTCTGAATGTCACGTATTTCACCAGCAGAGTAACAGTATTTAGATACATGTAAATTTCTGCCACTTGAGAAATTAAAGTGACTGGTAGCAACAATAGTTAACCACCAAAAGACCAAATTGTTGTTTAATGGTGGACAAAATCGTGACAATTAAGAATCCCAGGTTCCATGTCAAACTCCAGACAGTATGCACTCTAGCAGGTACACGTTATTTGCTTCTCTCTCTGAGTACTGGTAAATTGTGCCTTTAGCTGCCCTTTCACTTTGGGTCCTGTGTTCCAGTCCATGCTTATCCTGTCCAATTCTCAAGCAGTTCTAGTTCAATCCCAATTTCAGGATGTTGCAGAAATCAAAATGCAAGATGAATTACTGGATGAATGTTTGTGTCTGGTAGATGTGTCCTTACTAAGCTTGGTTGAAAACTATCAGGAGGACATAGTTATAAACTTCTGTAGGGCTTCACATGCCAAGTGAATCAAAGTCAATACCCAGTTATGAAGTGGTATAGCAGAAAGGGTAGTGCTCAGCAAAAACCCCAGTGGCAGAGAAAACTTGGAAAAGAAAATGTTTTGGATGTATTGGACTGACGGAATTGGAGAGAAAAACCAATCTATTTGGATAGAAGGGTGCATCAGCATCAGGACAGCAGCTGAATTTGTATTCACAGAAATGGGTCTATGGGGGGAAATAAATTATGTCAAAGACCTGTGGACCTATTGAAGCCCTGACAGAAGGAGAAAAAATGGAAATTATGGACACCAAGGGCAGAAAAAGACCAGCTGGAGCCAGGGAAGCCAAAAGTGGGGTAGTGTAAAGCATGGCTGTTAGTCCTTCCAGATGGGGACAGTTCTGCATTTTGGCTGCGACAAAGCCATAACAGATGTTGCCAATTCAAAGGCAGGCAAGAAAGCCAACTTGAAGTGAAGCTGACTAAAAAGAGTCAGAGCTCTGTAAGCTAATGCCAGCCATGAACAGGAGTTACCAGGAGAGGGGCTGCCAGAAGCCTGAGCAAAGAGAAGACAGCACTGCTATTTGGTACTGTTCAGAAGAAAATAGAGGAGCAGGTAAGCGGGGCGTAAAGGGAGAGGAGAATGGTTTCTCTAAGAGAAGGAAGTTGTAGTGTTTCCTTTAGAAATGTCTGCTTTGTATTGCCTGAAGGTTACCCTGGTGTGGAGAGTACTTAATCTTGACCAAATTATTAGAAAAAGAAATTAATATATTTGGAAATTCTGGATAATTTGGCACATTTTTTCATGTAGATTTTTGCCCAATTTTGACATTTGTGGAAGTTTTGAATCATTTATTTCCAAACTTACTTTTAAAATAACTTATATTTTAGTACCAATCATGTGTTTTCCAAAATGTTTTAACAATAAAATGTTTAGTCATTTTTGTAACAAAGCAATGTGATTGCCCCAAATGTTTTTAGTGATGTTTTTGAAAATATGCTTTATAGGTCATTTTAGATTCATTTCATAATGGAAAAAAAAGTCAAAATTTCACCATTTCCTGAAGAACTGAATTTTTCCCTCCTGACCTACTTTGCTACTACAAAAAAACATTGTGCAGCTTGGAGTGGAATGACGGCCACTGAACTAATTAAAGATAGAATACGAACAGCAAGAATTAAACAAACAAAACCAAAGCAAATGCATACAGAAAACAATCCAAGAAAAGCCCAAAGAAACAATTAATGTCATAATACATTCAAACAATCAAGACAAATGGCTTGGGTAGAACAGTAAATGTTAAATAAAAATTTAAATCCCATCCAAGACAATACAAATACAGAAACAAATAATTCTCGCAAGACTGACAATAATATTTCTACCTCCTCTATTCTATGCTTTCCATACATTTCCTTACTGTATTCTCATTCCCATTTCAATTGCCATAATTCTGATTACATAATTTTGCTGGAAAAGCAAATTTGAAAAAGTTGCTGCTATTTAATAATAAATATTAATAACTTCAGAAATAAAATAATCCCAAATTTATGAGTGTTGTTTCTTTAAAGGATTTCCGAAACAATAATTTCTGAATGAAATAACAGAAGGTGGAGAGAGATCTAGAAAGAGGTTAAAAAGTTTCAATTAATTGTGTTAGAGATGTTATATTCACTCATCACAGGTAAGGACTTGATACATAGTTTCAACCATAGATACACCTGTTCAGTAAAAAAAAATCCCCACAAAATGTATGGAAGTTGCCAAACACAATAGGGTT
Source organism: Corvus hawaiiensis (assembly GCF_020740725.1). Classification (NCBI taxonomy): domain Eukaryota; kingdom Metazoa; phylum Chordata; class Aves; order Passeriformes; family Corvidae; genus Corvus; species Corvus hawaiiensis. The sequence goes on from NC_063213.1 coordinate 49,254,115, forward strand.
TAAATAGCTAGAACATATTTGTTAGACTATTTATGAAGAGCAAATACAAGGAAAAGCATAATTTAATGAGAAAAGGTGGCACAAAACATAAACCCATTGAGGCAATAAGAGATGTCTAGTACAGGTTAATATATTTTTGTTCATATTGTATATGTTTTCCATTTCAATAATCATACAGCGCCTACAACCATCTCAGAAAAATTGATCAAGGAAAATTATCAATGTCATTATTTTTGACTACCTGACTTTAGGACTAATACAGAGTGGTACCACTAGCAACAGTGTCCCTAAGAGGAAGACAGAGTGATGGGGAAGACAGCAGAAATGGCATGTTACAAGCAGGAAATACAGCAAGGGGCACTTGAAAAAGAATAGACTCACAGAAAGGTTTTGTTTAAGGAAGGAACTTTAAAGATCATCTAGTTCCAACTTGCTGCTGGTGGAAGGGACGCCTTTCACTGGACTAAGTGTCTCAGAGCCCCATCCAGCCTGCCCTTCAACACCTCCAGGGATAGGGCATCCACAAATTCTCTGGGCAACCTGTTCCAGTATATCCCCACACTCACAGTAGAGAATATTTCCCTAATATCTAATGCAAACCTCCTCTCTTTCAGTTTGAAGCCATTCCCCCTTGTCCTGTCACTACATGTCTTGTAAAAAAGTCCCACTCCTTCTTCAGGTACTGGAAGGCTGGGATTAAGGCACCCTGAAACCTCCTGTTTTCTAGGCTGAACAAACCTAATTTTCTCAGCCTTTCCTTCTCTACAAAGAGAATTGAAATTGGTGAATGGGAGAGCTTAGAAATCCCAATGAAAAGATCAATTTTCATTGGGATTTCATTTTAATTTTACCCTGGAGTTAGAGTGGAGCTGGTGAGGATTTAATTAAGGACACTAGCATTGAAGGAAATGATTCAGGAGGTTTAAAGGTCTCATAAAACCTTTCTAGGAGTTTTTCATCAATTTTTTTTTCTCATATCATCTCCTTAAATGGTAATATTTTATATTCAATATGATTTCTCTTTATTTCCTATAACTCTATAGTGTATGTGAGCAAAGGAATGGTACTAGCATTTTCACAATGAGGCTGCAGATATCTGGAGTGGTAACTTGGCAACTCAGCATCTACCAGGTGCCAAACCATTTATTCTCAGCTTCTATAGCAGCATGTATTTGATGTAACGTATTTTGTACATAGCAATTTAGAGATTTAGAGAGGAAGGAAATTAGGCTGTGTGAAGAGAAAAAGAAATACGTCCTTCAGGCCAAATATCAGAAAAGCAAAAACTGAGTAATTATGATAAAACAAAACACTGATGGATGGATAGCACAGATAGATGAGGGAAGCAGGGATCAACAATGGTAGCAAAACAAATAATAAGAACCATAATTGGAAAAATACTAACAAAAATAAAATACCGTAATTGCGAATTAGCATTACACAGAACCACAGAATAAGCTGAGTTGGAAGGGACCCACAAGAATCTAATCCAGCTCTTAGCCCTGCACAGGACACCCCAAGAGTCACACCATGTGCCTGAGAGCATTGTCCAAACACTTGAGTTCTGTCAGGGTTGGGGCTGTGACCACTTCCTTGTGGAGCCTGTTCCAGTGCCCAGCCACCCTCTGGGTGAAGAACCTTTCCCTGATATCTTACCTGGCTGGACATGAATCCATCCCACTGTCAACAGTCCTGCACGAACTGCTGCAGTTTGGGTCACTCCTCCACAGGGTGTACTCTTCCACAGAGTGCAAGAACAGGCTGCTCCAGTGTGGGTGTCCCATGGTGTCCTAGCAGCAAACCTGCTCCAGCTTGGGCTCCTCTCTCTGCTGGTCCCTGCCCAGGAGCCTGTTTCAACATGGGCCTCCCACAGGTTCACAGCCTCCCCTAAGGCATCCACCTGCTCCAGCGTGGGGCTCCTGCATGGGCTGTGGGTGGATCTCTGCATCCCCGTGATCTTCCATGGGCTGCAGGGGCACAGCTGCTTCACCATGGGCTGCACCATGGGCTGCTGGGCAATCTCAGCTGGAGCACCTCCTGCCCCTCCTTCTACACTGACCTTGGTGTCTGCAGAACTGTCCCTCCCACATACTCTCAACCCACTCTTCTCTGGCTGCAATTACATTTGTGCAATAACTTTTTTCTTTCTCTTCTTAAATATGTTATCACAGAGGCATTACCACCACTTCTAATTGGCTCAGCCTTGTCAGGAGAATGGCCATCTTAGACCCATCTAGAACTGGCTCTGCTGGATATGGAGGAAGCGTCTGGCAGCTTCCCACACCTCTTACACTTCCGTCACCCAGGGGATAGACATGCTGCTCAGGGCTTTTATATTCATGGGCAGGTGTAAAGCCAAAGCCCTTCTCTCCCACAGCTTTCGCCTCTGAAATTTACCTGGAACAAGCATAATGATATGTCATTGTTTTCTGGGTTTCTTGTAGCATGTTGATCTTCTCAAAGGCTTTTGGTGCTATATGGACATTTGGGTTTTAAACTCCTCACTTCTAGTCTCAGAGACGGGATTTTTTCCAGAGCAGGATCCCACAACACACAAAGTTTGGGTCTGAGGCAGAGCTCTTCTGATCTATCCCTATTCCTCTGGCTTATGACCTGACAAAGAGCCATCTGGTTCTCCTAATATCTGCTGTTTAGCGTGACATTCTTCAGTAGAGGGAATTGGATTCACTCTCTTTTCTCCCTTCCCTTAACAATGAAAGTTCCTCTTCTTCTCCTTCCCATGGCTTGTCTGTTGACTTTTGTCTGAGATATTCTGCTGCTTCTGAAACATTCGGACATTGCTGAAGGAAATCATGAAGAAGCTTTGAGGTAGGGGATTGGAAGAAGAGGATGTGGGGACCCAGGAGCAGGGACTGTGGGACACAATTGACTGGGATTTTGAGAGCTGTGACTGGGTTGGGGGCTTAAGTTTTGTTAGACTGTATGCAGGACAAGCATGCTTGAAGGATCACTGATTTCAGTATCAGTGCTGTCAAACGATCATTCAAGATTCAAGAGTGATTTAAGAATCAGGATTGATTTAGAACTTGGCTGGAAGATTAACTGCTGACCTAGAAAGTGCTAAATGGGGATGACAATAGTTTCTGCAGAACTATGGACCTAAAGTAATCTTGTTCAAATTCCCTCTAGTTATGGACTATATTAAATACACTTCACAGTGGCAATTGGTAAGGGAAAACTAAATATTAGCTGAAAGATTATAATGTCATAATCTAATTTAAAATGCCTAATAATTTGGAAAGCAGAGGTAGTAGTGCACTTCTCTGTTCTGGATTGTTTTTTCTGTTTTCTAGTCTGACTCATAATAGTTTGCTTATTGAGCTTGGAAAGATGAAGATGCATAAAATAAGAAAGACATGATGATATTTAAAAAGGCTGATCTCTTTAGCATACAATTTATTTACAGTGTATGGAGATAGAATGAATTTCTCCTCCACAGACTGACTCAGAGAGGGTGCTTTGGAGGCGTATAATTCTGCTCCCAAAATAATAATCAATCTATATTAGAACTTATAAAATGAAGAAGTTACTGAATAGGCAAAAACTAGCAGAGAGAAAAAAATAAATTATGAGAGTCCCATACATTCCAGCATAAATTTTGATGTAAACTCTGTCTTGAGAAAAAGTAAGAAGCAGGTAAAATACTGCTAGGCTCCACCTTTGATAAGAAATAGCTTTTAATAAGTGTGCTCAAGTGACTTCCAAAATTTAATGGGAAGATTTTGCCTGGTAAAAATGAACATCAAGAATTTGCCAAAGTGAGAATATTATTTGGTTTTGTGTTTCGCTTCTTATCAAAATAATATGATTTTTTAAAAAGTAACTAAAAATCTACTTGTTCAATAAAGCTGTTTCTGAGAAACATTACAGCTGCCAAGAACCTCAATTTAGATAGAGATGAAAGAATTAACAGTTATTAAGAACACTAATCGATCTGAGAAAGCCTTTCTGCCTGAATCTTGTACAAAACTAAATTCCATACTAACCTTATCTAAATGCCTAGCTTTCAAAAAGTCACAGAACTATGAAACTTAGAATCATTAAGGTTGGAAAAGTCCTCTAAGATCTTAGAGTCCAAGTGTTGAAATATCATCAAAAGAGGTAATTCTGTGAGTAGAATATAAATTAAGATACAAGGGATTTTATTTATTTATTTATTTATTTGTTTCTTTGTTTGTTTGTTTTGTTACTTAGTTCCAGTCATTTCTATTCAGTGGAATTGTACTGAATAATGAACAAGGTAATTGAACTCAAGTAGATCAGCACATGTGCTGCAGTGGAAGGGAAAATAGGCAACCTTGACTGTATACTCTGTGTGAGCTCCATGTGGGTGCCACATGTCCTAGCCAAGACAATAATACACAAAGCTGCACAGAAAAATTGTTTCAGGACTTCATGTACTGTACTCCTCTTCACACTAATCCACCTGGGAGGATGTAGCTCATGAGAAGTTCTAATAGTATTCAAAGAGAAAGTGAATCTTCTCCTTCTGGACAGGTCAGATGGACTCTGGTGCAGCCCTCAGCAAACACTGCACTCACTACATTATAGAAGCCACAGTCTCTGCATACACAGCCCACCTAAAGCAACAGCAATCACAACTCTCTCAATTCACAGCAGTGCTGAGTCTGACCAGAGGCCACTGTACTTCCTTGCAGACCTCAGCACTGCCAGAGTTGTCAGTATCTCAGCTCCACTGGACACAACACAGCAGAATGCAAAACCAGGTAAAGGTTTTTACTGAAATAAAGCTGACCTGAAAGTAAGCTATATTCTGCACATAAAATATACTCTGGAAAAATGTAGAGCCACTTTTATTTTTGAAAGCTGTTGAAAATTTTGGTTACTTCTCCTTAGCTATGGGAAACCAACAGCTAGAGAAAAAACATTTTTCCTACTTTGTTTGCTGGTAGAGGCTGTGGATGCATCTACCTGGACTTTAGTAAAGCCCTCAATGCCATTTCTCACAAAATTCTCCTGGAAAAACTGGCTGCTCATGTCTTGGATGGGTGAACTTTTCCCTGGACAAAAAACTGGTTGGATAGCCACCCAGAGAGTGGTGGTGGATAGAGTTATATCCAGCTGGCAGCTGATCACTAGTGGTGTTCTGCAGGGACCAGTGTTGGGGCCAGTCCTATTTAATATATTTATCAATGACCTGGATGAGGGGGTTGAGAGCAACCTCATTCAACTTGCAGATGACACCAAGTTGGATGGGAGTGTTGACCTGCAGGAGGGCAGGAAGGCTCTGCAGAGGGATCTGGACAGGCTGGATTGATGGGCTGAGGCCAATGGTATGAGGTTCAACAAGACCAAATTCCAGGTCCTACACTTGGGTCACAACAACCCCAGACAGTGCTACAGGCTGGGGGAAAGTGCTACAGGCTGGGGCAGAGTGGCTGGAAAGCTGTCAGACAGAAAAGCACCTCAGGGTGCTGGTCAACAGCCAGCTGAACATGATCCAGCATGTGCCCAGGTGGCCAAGGAGGCCAGTGACATCCTGGCTTGGATCAGCAATAGTGTGGCCAGCAGGACCAGGGAAGTGGTTGTCCTGCTGTACAGGGCACTGATGAAGCCACACCTCAAATCCTGTGTTCAGGTCTGGGCCCCTCACTATTAAAAAAAGACATTAAGGGGCTGGAGCATGTCCAGAGAAGGACAGCAGAGCTGGGGAAGGGTCTGGAGCACAAGTTCTATGAGGAGTGGCTAAGGGAGCTGAGGGAGTTTAGTCTGGAGAAAAGGAAGATTGGAAGAGACCTTATCGTTCTTTGTAGCCACCTGAAAGTAGGGTGCAGTGAGATGGGGGTTGGACTCTTCTCCCAAGTAACAAGACAAGAGGAAATGGCCTCAGTTTGTGTCAGGAGAGGTTTAGGTTGGGTACCAGAAAAATTTTCTTCACTGAAAGGACTGTCAAGTACTGGAAAAACCTGCCCAGGGAAGTGGGTGAGTCAACATCCCTGGAGGTACTTAAAAGACATGTAGATGTGGTGCTTAGAGATGTAGTTTAGTGGTAAACCTGGCAGTGCTACATTAATGGTCAGAGTCAATGATCTTAAAGGTCTTTTACAACCTAACTGATTCTTTGATTCTATGTCTATGATTCTCTCTCTGTTTAATTTTTCATGTAATTGCTCTCACTATGACTCTTGATGAATTTGTCTGCCCATGGTTATTAGTGAAGCAGTAATATTTATGCTATATCATCTACAGTTCTTATATGAGTAAAATGAACCATGTCCCAAGGAAAGGTTGCAATTTCTCCCTCAAAGTGGAAAGGAAAAGAGAAGGGAAAAATAAAATTTCTCAAGAGGACTAAAGTTCATCCCAGTAAAGGGGCTTTGATTATTAGGCCAAGACTTGAATTGAACTGGAACTTTTTCTTTCAAAACTGTGTAGCAGACACAGAATTTTTTCCTCCCATCATTCATACTTCCATTTAAATGAGAAGCAATTTAGAGGAAAAGGACGTAAATGGCCAGGACCAAAGATCTATGGATTTTTCTCCATCAAATTTGTTTTTGGTGCTTTATCCTTCATAAGATTTAGGACACTTTTTTTTGAAAGACAGCTTTTAAAGTTCTGCTAACTTTAGCTGCTCTGACAGCTGTGTTATTAAACTCTTAGTTCATCATGGTTGAAACTCATCCATAAAGCCTGATGTAGTTAAGGATTTAACTCATAAATTACCCTGTTTGCATTAAAAATTAATTTCAAAAAGAGAATGCAGCTTTTTTAAAACACCTCCACCAATGAATCAACATCATGCTCATCCAGTGATATTTTAAAGGGCTTTGGAAAATGAGGTACATTATGACATTTTGCTTTCTTGTGTAACTTTCAGGCTGAGGGAGACACACTTGATGTGGTGGGATAACATAGGGGGAAACAACAGCATGAAGGTAAGTTAAAAGAAAATTGGGGAAAGCTAAATTGGTAAGATCAATTGGTAAGGTAAAATACTTCAGGATTTTGAAAGTTCTGGCTTCACTTTCTTGCTTTATCTTAATGTGTGAAGTCATCTCACTGATCTATGTGCCACTCGCTCACCAGCAAAGGGAGATTGGTTAATCCTCTTTTATATTCATGCCTTGCCTATCCTAACCTTGCCAAAAGATACAGTTGTATTCATAGATCCCTTGACTCCTACCGAACAATCACCCTCTGCACTGGTCATCTCAGGGTTGCTAGCTAGTAAATTACCCTCTTGCAAAGTCTTTGGCTACATAGAGTCTGTCAGGGTGAAGGTCCAAAGAGATGTAGATCTTCTCCCTGAACATAAATGTTGTCAAATGATTAGTCATGCTAGATTAGAAGCATTTTATACAGCACAGTACCTTCCAGTAAATCATCTAACGTGCATCTCCTACTTTCAGTCAGATCTACTTCTGTGTCCACTAGCATACAGAGTACTGAAAGATATGGAGTCAAGTAGCTCTAAGAGGCCATTGCCATCTGAAAACAAAAGATCTATGGAAAATTTGTGCTGTGTGATTTTCAGAAGATTGTGCAGGAGTGAATAATATAATATATTCATGTCTATATTTCTTTACTTGTCTTCTAAGGCTGTACTCAAATTGTAGCTCTGTTGATTTTAAATAGTCATGTTTTAGCATAATACATTAATATCAATTATCATCAGAATTTTATTTCTTAAAATTATTTGTGTCCTTTTATTATTTCTTATACATAATCTTTTATCCATAGGAATAACTCTGCTTTGTTCAAGGATGTGGCTTTTATGAAAAAACAAACAAACAAACAAACTCTTAAAAGGTTTGTAATATTTATAGGATTTAAAAAATGGTCTTAATGTCCTCTCATTTGTGATAGTATGACTACAGCCAGAGTCAGTGAGTTTATCACCAGTTTAGTAGAAACATGTTTGAATATCAGGCTTGTATTTTCTCTACTACGGGGAATTTGTACCAACATTTAATTGAATTTACACCCCATTTTGTAGGGTTTAGAATTGGAACTGCACAGAGTAAAATAAAACCAGCCCCAAATCATCCAAGACCACCAATAACAGCATTTAAGTAAAAGTAGAAAATTTGAGAAAAAAGAAAATTTCATGAGCATGAAGAAGGATTTTTGGTCGGGTATAGGCTGCAAGAAAAGTAGGTACTGAACTAAAATGGGAGGAGCAGGCAAAGGCCATGGAAAACAGGATGCATGGCAGTTGGTCAGAGACAAGATACTTGGCAGGTCTGTGTGTTGCTGTTCCAGTTATTTTATTCCACATATGACTCCTAGCAGGGTATTTCTGGAGATTTCCTTTTTTACCTCTTTATCTTCCTCCTGATTAGACTTGTTGGGACCACTTGCATCACTGAGAGCAGCCTCCTGTCCTTGCAAATGCCCAAACCCATACAGTGATCATTTAGTATTCAGTGGTCATTATAGAAAATAGTCTACAAGCCCTAACTAACCCACTCTGTAAAGCATTTTATAAAAACTTCTAATAAACAATACAAACAAGGACTAAAAATTGCAACCAAAAGGTATCACAGGAAATGGGAGGGGTGGTGGGTGAGGGGAAAGGAAAAAATCAAGGTTGCTCCTGAGAAGTAGTTAGAAGCAACTGATATTTCTTAATATGCTCCAGAATATCTGGGTTGTGCTTTGGAGCTGAAAACAGTAACTGAGGCCCTGACAGTTCTCCCTATCCTGTGAAAAAGAAAGAGAAATTCCTTGGTACATTTTGATAGCATTTGCATTTAGTTAACATACTCTACCAAAGTCAGCAGAGATTAATGATTTCTGACAAGTTCTCATTTCATTTATTTAAGATTTGGGAATTTTGAAAAAGGTTTAGGGATGGGTTGGGGGTTTTACTGTTGTTCTTCTATATTTTGACTTCATCCTCCATGGTTTAGGTTTTCAGCTTCAGGAATTTGGGAGGTGAGAGCCTTCTGGATAAAACATTCATTAAGAAAAATATTGGCTTTTGCTGGCAGGATTGCTTTCAGTAGGAGATGCTAGATTTTATATTCCTCAGATCTTCCAAGCTTCATTAACAGAATGGCATTTTTTTGTTTGCTAATAATGCCAGACTGTGAGTTTATTATGTAATTTTCCCTGGCTAAATGTCCCACTCCAACCCTACCAAGTGAAAATGCAAAATTTATCAGGCTGCTTATTCCTAGTAAAAGAAAACAAGGTCTTTGGGAGGGGAAGGTGGGGGGACAGAAGATTATTTTCTTTTTTTCATAAGAGTTCCCTTATAAAGGTGGAGGTCTTTGTAAGCAGCATATTAATTCCAGCTCTTTGATATCCTCCCCAGTTTAGGTTTTATTGTTTTTTAAAAATAAACATTTTTATGTCATGATTATAATCTAAGTATGCCAGAGGAGAAGAGCTTATGATTTTACTTTTGTTCAAAGCCAAGGTTTACCATGGTTGTATTAAATAACTTTTTAGAAAAAAATAGAAATAAGACCAGTACAATTTCTGATCTAATTTTTTAACTAATTTTGTTTGATAGTCTGCAATTTAAGAGAATTCAAATTCAAAAGTTTGAATTTTTTAAAATGTCAAACCCTTTTTTTCTAAAGGACTGAGCTGTCTTTGTGGTTGGTGATTATATAAACCCATAAACACAGTCTCACCCACAAATAAAGGTTTATATTAAGGTATATCCTGTACTCTTCTGTATTCTAGTAGTTTGGCCAGAGACAATGGCACCAGGTAGATTCAGAATAAAGAATTCCTTCTAATAAAATATGAATTCTTTTTGGAGAAAAATAACCAGCTAATGGAATTTTATCAGGGAAGTTAAATAAGAGTATGACTAAGGAATCTTTGCAGGGTTTTGAAACCTTGCTGTGTTTTAGCACTTTTCTGGGCTGTCTGACCACAGTGGAATGAGTAGTAATATACAAGATCCTTTTTCTTCAGTCATGCTCCAAGGAGCCAATATTGACAATGTGGAAAATTTTGGACTGTGTTATTTATTTTTTTTTTCATTCCTGAAGTTTGGTTTTCTAGTCAATGTTGTTAATTTGGCAGCTTTGGTAAGTGCTAAATTTGCCATTAAGCGTAAATAGAAAATCAATGACTAACAGCAACAATATGATCTGCTGTGACTAATGACTTCAGCTAATCTGTGAATATTGAAGGTCTCAGGGCACTTACTGATGTCAATGGGAATTGGTGGTGATGCTGGTACTGGAGCAAGGATTTCTGTTTCTTGTTCTTCAGGCAAAAGTCACTCAACAGGATGGCAATTAGCAAAATTTTGTGTTCTTATGAAATATCAGTGGTATCTGAAAACTATTTGGAAGCTTTTTGTTGCTAACTGCAGGAGGTGCACTAAGTTGGGCCTTGCTGTAAAGCTGCTTCTTATGTGAAATGAAATATGTGCTTTGTGTTCTCAGAAAGAGCTTTTATGACAAATGGTAAAATAACAGCCCTTGTTAATTTGCATTGAGGTATATATGCTGCTGTCTTGGTGGCATCCTTGCAGCAAAATGTGTTGGAAAAACCCCTGCTTTATCTGTACTGAGAGCAAATACAGAAAAGGCTGTAGTCTGCTTCAGATTTTGGGTACCAGTGCTCCAACTTTGGCCTTTCTTTTTTAAAAAAGAATTCAGGAATACAAAACTGCCTTGAAAAATAAGAATAAAAATAAAAATAAATTGCATTCCTGATATTGCTCTTTATCTGTTTCTATATTAACGTATTCAAGTATTTTCCTTTATTTCCCAAGTCTTAAAATCAGTGATTCTCATGACAAGCACCTTAGCTGTTTTATGTAAATCAGTATGTGGATTCGGATTTTTTTCTGATCCTGGCTTTCTTTCCCATTCATGTTTGTGAGTTCATAATTCATAAACCTTGTATGGAGAACCAGCTGTGTCACTGTAACTTTGAGAGACAAACAAAAAAGGGATGTCTTCAGTCCCTGGAAGCCCTTTAGTCACTTCCCTAGGATATATGTCTAGCATAAGAAGCATATCTACCCACAAAGCAGTATAGAAGTCCAGTGTATTTTGTGTCCTGGCTTTTGGATGGGTTGGAAGACTCTTTGGATGGGTTGGAAGCTGAATTAAACACTCTGCAAAAGCACCCTGCATTGCAGCAAGTATGTTTGCCAGGCAGGGCTGTGCACACTGTATGAAATTGTCCGGTTCACTCTTTGGCCTAAGGAAAGCTGGCTGGAATGCTCAGCATGAGATGTGCTGCACAGGCACAGTGTCTTAGTGGGACATTGTTTCCTTAAGATCAGCACAACCAGAGTCAGGCCTGCAATGTTTCAGCAATTTTCCTCTCAAGTTGTATTCTCATTTTGACATGAGAGCATTTGGCACGTAATATGCAAATTCTGGGGGAATAGTTGTTTTGATGCCAGTTTGGTTATGAGTTTCTGCTTTTAAGCTTGGCATATGAGGAAAAGGGAAATTGTGTGGGAGTCATGAGTAGTGATGCATTTTTTCAAGCAAGGAGTTTCACTCTGGGGGAGTACTTCTCCAGAGCAGGCTTCATCCCTGGCCAATTCACAGCATCAGGATAATCCTGTGAGTAAATCAATCGTGTTCCCTTTGACTGGGAGGAGGGAATCAGATGAGATGGAATCATGGGGGTTTCCACTAAAACCTTAGGATGCAGTACAAGGAGAGTTTTGGCTTTTAAGTGTAATGCCTTTTGCCTTCAGGTTGTCACTCCTTTTTTGTTGTAGGAGATGAAGAAACTTGGGATGTCACCAAATGTCACAGATACTGTGAATGTAACTTTTTTTTTAACTGACCTTAGAGGATCACCTTGGAACTTTCAGCTTTCTCTTTTTTTCCCTAAATTACATTTTCTGTTTTGTGGTTACCCAACAAGAAGGTTGAATTGTGACCTGAGTGCTCCTCAAAGAAATAATTTTTAAATAAAGAAAATTGAAGTCACAAGTATTAGATATCTTTCATAAAATCCTGAGACTGAGACTATCTTAATGTCATTTTAACTTCACTACTTCAGTTTTTTTCTATAAATCATGTAGAATAGACACTCAAATTTATTGCTCATATATATATTGCTTATATACTCATATTTTCTTTACTATGTTTCTTTGATCGCTTCAGCCTTTCATTTGGACTCATTTTTTTCATGTAATTTCTTCACTAAAACATTTGCCTTGTTCCAGTTCCCCAAAGGAGAAATAATGCAAATTTTTATATTTTCTATAGATGTCTAAATACTACACTCCTAGGTATACATAGGTATATGATACTACACATAGGTATTCTATACATATGTATATGTATACCCATGCATGTCCATGCAAGCCCATAGGTTATAGTTTATGTTATGGTATGGTGGTTATGGTGAAGGATCTTCATAAATTGGTAACTTATGATGTTTGAATAACTTCTTGCTTCCACAGATACCAAGTTCCTTACAGTATACTTGGGCAGAAGACATATTTCTATAGCTATCCCCATCCTTTCCTTTTTTTTATTTTATTTTAAGGATGTTCTTTCATTTTTGCAGAGAACTACTAAAAGTTTCATTTACTGTGCCTCACTGAAAAAGTCATTTTGCATGGTCCTTTCCAATATGCTACAGAATCATTTTCCGATGGCAGAATACTTACAGAGTTTCCTGGTGGCCTTTTTTAAACTCATTTTCTTTCCCTGTTTCTATATGAGGCCCCTGTTTATCTTCCAAATTTGTCTGTGTCAGCAATTGACTCAGATGCTATGTGCTAGATGGTGTAACAGCTCTTTGACCTGAACTAACCCTTTTCCAGCTATTCTTCACTAGCATCTTTTCTGCTCCGGCTTCTCATCCAAGGAGTGATTATTCTTTACATTCCACATAGTGAAATATGATGCAGTGCCAATGTGCTGTATTTTAAATGATTTACAGAGGAGTGTGGAAATGAAACAGACAATTGTGTGAGACCTGAACTCTGAACTCAGTTTCTTGTCTAACTGCAGACTGACCAACCTTCCTTTCTTGTTCAAAAAGTAAGCCAATGAAGGCCTCTTGCTGCTTACTGTAAACAATATATATGCTGTTTTCCATATATTTGCATTCTGAATCTAAAGCTCAAGGAAATGGAATGGGGGGAAAAGTAATGTTTTCAGGCACAAGATAACATGTCAAAAAGCTGAAAAGGGATGTCAGCTGGCTGGGGAACAGAGACAGCACAGCTGGAGTTATTTTCTACATTAACTACTGTTAGGCATTGCAAAGACATTTTTTTCTGAAAGTGGTATTAAGTATTTTGCTTTTTCAGCACAGAGATTTTTTTTCCCATAACAAAGAGACTGCGGAGTATTGCTGTGTGTTACTTGGGGCTAAAACATTTGCATTAAGTCAATGAATGTTTTGTCAAGGGCTTTGTGAGAGCTAAACAAATTGCTGATTCCATAGCTTAATGACTACAGCCCATTTCCACATCCCTCCCACTCTATTCCATACCTACTTTAAAGTTTGCCTGGTTGCAAATCAGAAAATGAATCTCCTTTTGTTTCTCCTTCCCTTGTCTCACTGTGGTATGTGCTGTCAAAACAGGTGCTATAAAAATGTACAAAGGATAGTCTCATTAGGATAGTCTTACTCTGCTTTTCCTGATTGTTAAGATGATAGTGGAGGGCATTAGAGAATAGAGCTCCTTTCTCTGCCACAATAGTAGCAACCTCTGTATAGTCCCATCCACAAAAGGATTTTGGCCTGATGGGATCCGAGGTCCTCAATTAGATACACAGGCTCCATATATTTGGTATATCTGACCTGAACTCCTAAAAATCACCAAAGCAGCTGCCATATTTTTATGAAAATTGTGAGACATCCCAAGGAAAATGTTTATTTTCAGCACATCTCTGGATCCATGAAGGAGTTCATCCACTTCTGGAAATCATAAGCATGTACTGGGGCAGTTATGGTGACTTTTTTCCCCCCAAAATAAGTTTTTTGGCTGTAAAGAGGGAAGTTCATGGTTTAAACTTTTCTTCCGTTCTGGAACTTTGAAATCAGTTGCCTCAGAGATAAGTTGGCTCATACCAATTAATTTGCTGGCTCCGTTAAAATAGAGTGTATATACCTGTGTTTAAAATCTGTTCCTTTTGAAAGGGCAAGAAAGTTTTTTAATATTCTGGAATGCTAGGAAGTGGTAGTCTAAGACAGCATACACAGTACTCCAGGTTTTGAGATCATCACCCTGCTATGGATGGAATGCCATTTTATTTGGTAGTTCCCTGCACTCACTTTCAAAATCAGACAACTGCTTAATGTAAACTAGATACGTATTTTCTGTAATCCCGATATTAACACAGCTACCAAATTTAGAAACAAATAGGTTACAGGGGATCGCTACCTCTTTTTAACTTCCTAAGTTCTGGACACCACTCACAGTTCAGATGATTTGCATCTGGAGACAAGCCTCTCTTTTTATGTTTATGTGGGTTTTTTCAGGTTGCATTGTATCTTCTCTGAAAGATTTCTCATCATTTATAACTTCATGATAATGTTACATTGCACTTAGAAAATGCTAGTGCCCCTTGGGTATGGCTATCTGGAGCCATCTCCTGTTCAGACAGTAAACAGACTATGTTAATGACCATCCTTCTTAACTAACATTTGGGGAGTTTTATTGATTTGGAGTTATTACATTCTAAGTTTCCCGGTGGGATCCAAACCTTAGTGCATAGACTTTTGTATATGAAATCTGTAATTCAGGTGAAATTGTATCCTGGTTAACAAACTTCATGCAAGCTTTGTCTCCAGAGATTAATATTGCAAATAAATATGGTTTCAAAACACAGAAAACCCATTTCTCTATTCTGATTTAATAAAAGGAGCACTAAAAATCCAATTTAGACAAAAAAGTATTTTTTCAAGATACCAGATTTGTGCATTAGTATTAGATTATGGTGACTGAAGTATTTAGTTCATCTGTGAACTAAAGTTTGCTACTGTTTTGTGTTCCTTATGGGAGAAAATGAATGGGTCTGATGCAGATATCTCAGGTGAACCTTGAATTCTTTGTATTTGATAGCCAATAGAGAGTGTGCAATACTTGATTAACAGACAAGGGCTATTACTAAATAAATGATAAGATCTTTTTTATCTTTTCTGTGAATGGATACTTCAGAAATCTGAGCTAAGGAAATGCTTATTAATATAAAGTGACAGAACAAGTATAGATGTTGTCACGGGATTGTGATGTAGAAAATGAATTTAGGGTTCATAACTTTGTCATTGAGAATAAGAGAATTCCCTCTGTTCAGTATCCTGGGTCTTCTAAGAAACATCTTGGAGTGCAAATCTTTTTTTATTGCTTTTATAGTGACCAAATTTCTTAGGTAGATAGTATAAATAATCCAGAACTACAGAAAATGCACAAAACATATTTTCACAAAGGTAAAATGACTAAAAAGGAAATAGATGGGCTCACATAAAAAGAAACCTTAGGACAGGTGACATATTTCCTATGATTCCTGCCAGGGGTTCAGACACAAAGGCACAGTCACCACAATTGTACTTTCTTTGAGTTATATATCAGGAAATCCTGAATTAATTTAAGAGCTGACTTCAGCAGTATTTTAGACTTCCATTCCACCATACATCAACTCAGTCTCTAAACACAGGTAATGGTTTAAAGAATTGGAATATTTTGATGGATTTGAATTGCTTATGTTTAGCAAATAACAATAGAGTGGGTGTAATGGCTATGCAAAATCTAAGTATGATGGATTCATACCTCCTTCAATCATAAAAAATAGAGCAGAAATGTCACATCTCTAAAATACCATTTTTACTTGAGACTTGCTAGCAAACTTTGCTCTTATACTGTGTATAGCTAGGGACAACACAAGTAACATAATGCACAATAATTGTTCTGATTATATTATTTATGATCTGTGCTTATAAATGAATACTGAACTTGAATCAAGACAACTGGAGTTCAGAATTTTAATTTGATAATTTTTCATGGTTTTGGCTTTCATTCTTTAACTCAAATAACTTTCAAATTCACATTTTCATCTCCCTCCTTAGCTGTGAGAGGTAATCACAGCTCCATTAACATTCACAGAGAGCATATAGTTGATACTTAAAGGAAAATTTAGTGTTGAGGAACCAGCTGCCTGTGAACATCAGCAGTCTTCCACCAGCACAGGCTGTGTTAGCCTTAATGCAGTCTTATAGTTCCATTGCAATACTTGACCAGTATTGGGAAAAGTTTGATGAGATTGTTGGGTTCAAGGTGCTCTAAAAGTGGGAAGAAAATGATGCACATGGAAGATTTTTTGTTTATTTTGCCTGAATGGGCAGATATCTGCTAAAATTTTCATTTAAAAAGAAGTAATTTAGAGTATGAGACTATGGATGCAGAGTGTAAGACACCAAATAGTTTTTGTTCATAATTAAGTGAACATAGGGGTGTGTTGGAAACCTGGAATCTCTCCACAGCATCTACTTCAAGAAAAAATATATGTACAAGATTAAAAAATTCACCACTATTAATTGACAAAAAAATTGAAAGAATTTATGAGATCATGGGAAAAATGACTTTAAAGTTTTCTTGCTATAAATAACATCAATTATATTCTTGTAAAGCGTACCATGTCTGCATCTCTGCCACACTTCAAAAGGAGAGTTTAGTATGAGGGAAGCTGAAATTCAGAATGTCTAACTGAGTCAGTAGGGTGTCCTTGTGTATGAAACAAGAGGAGCACCTAACTGATAGATACACATGGGGTTCATCAGAGATCCACTCCTAAAACCAATGCCTGTCTGCCTCCTCAGCGGTGGCAAGGGCAAGTGTCTCTGGAGCCCCTTGTAGCAGCTCTGTCAACACCACTGCTAGGATCTAAAATTATCTATGCAGGATTTCTTTCTGGAAAATTGTTGTCATGTGGACTAGTTTAGGAATTTTTCTGGTGATGTCTGGGGACTGATTCACTGGATGCCTGAAATTATAATAGAGGCCAGTGGGATTGCTACCCAACACATCTGTAGAGTCTAGGGAGGCCATATCAAAGCAGCCCATGCTGTGGGCCTCACAGAGCAACATCTGAATGCCTTACCCTCTTTTCCTGTCCTCTCTTTACATTGTGCAGCCTATTTTTGCTCTGCTTTTTAAAGGGAATGCTGATACTGATTTTAATTTTCTCCTTGATGTGGTACAAAATACATGGATCCTTCTAAGGAAAGTGCTCCTGGGCTGAAAGAAGATCTGTTCTGTTATTTTTGCTGGGCACTAGCTTTCTTGCAAGCAGAGACAAGTATCAGTAATGATGGCACAGCAGTTTTAGAAGCAAGATCCCATGTCTAGGCTAACTGCTGTTTGGGGGCTGTTGATGAAAGCATCCTAGGCTTCAAACTACCCTGCAAACCACTCTGTATTGAAAGTCTGCACTCAGTGTGGAGGGGAAACAGCAAAGAAATCAAAGGAAACAATGTTTAGTGTTAGCATGGCACCTTCTCAGGGGGGTTAGAAGGGAGCGCAGCAGACATTTTGACTAAAAATGTCTCACAAAGCCACCCGTGCGTCTGCTCAGCTGTATATTTGCTAGCAAATGAAGCACAGTTGAGGGACTACCAGCGCTTTTCAGCTATTCTGTTTTGCTCGTAGGCTTATGTGTTGTTAATTTGGAAACAAAGCTACTATGCTTCAGATGGTGTAATGGGCTTGATAAAGGAAGCAACGTGATAGATTAAAATACCCTCCTTTTGGGCTCAGCCAACAGTCAAAGCACTTGTTTTTAGGCTCAGTGGGTCATTTATCTTCAAACTCCACAGCTGACTCGGCACTGGGGTGGGTTGAGAAGTAAGCAGTTTTGACATTTAGCAGCCCAAGGCTTCTTTTCTCCTTGAGAGACTTGCATGTCAGCTCTGTTAGTTTTTCTCTGCTGCTACTCTTTTGAAGCAGATGGTTAAACTTCACCTCAGCTGGGTGGTTGAGACCCTTGCAGCATTTAGCAAGGCTAACCAATTGAATTATAACTGATTTTGCCTGCGGGTATCGAGTAGCATATGATTTATGATTATGGTGCTTTAAATATAGTCTGTGGAAGGTGCCACAGCATAGCACTGAGTATATTTTGAAAAATACAGAGAAAAAGCCACTGACCCACAGTGGTTCAGAAAAGGGTCCCTTACATTACAAACAGCTTCTTCATAAGCGCTTTGTCTATTGTAGATGTGCTCCTGCATATATTTACTCTACATTATGTCCTGAAATTATTTAAACATACAATTTGCACAGAATGTAGCTTTTTGCTGTGATATGTGCAGTTTAGGAGAGGCAGATTTCAAAGCTGGAGTCTGTATAGATGCTGAAGTGATAATCCTGAAATAGCAGAGTACATTCAGCGAGGTTATTGCATCGGCACCTCAGCAAGCACTGCTGTTCAGTTAGGCATAAAGCCTGAGGGTAAAGTAACGACCATTGTGGAATCAGCAGTTCTATTTTTAGACAGCTCTTTTCCAAACCTCATCCTTTTGCAGCACAATATTTGCTAAATTGGAAATAATACATCCCAAACAATCTGAATAACTAGAGATCATGACTATTCAGGCTGCAACTTAACAGCAATATATATGCATCTTTCTTAAAACAACATTCCTTAAAATGAAATGAAAATGTGTTTATTCATAATGAATGTCACCAGATAAAAGCCTAGCAAGGGATGTCTTATCTTCAGCTGTTTAGTAATGCTGCCTAATTATGCTCCTGCTGAAACTGGAAAATGTTGTAGAGAAAAGTAATTAGGAAAAGATGAGCATTTGCTGCAAGGTACTGTTGTGGACACAATAAAAAAGCTTCCAGTCTCTCAATAAAGACTGTTTAGCAATATACAAAATCTAATCCAAGGTGTACCTTGCAAATGACATTTTTAGTTGCATGATCCACATTTCCTTTGCATTGCCAGAAGACAGATGAGGTCTGCAACTTCACAAGACTTTCGTGAATGTTTCACTGAAAATAACATAGAGGACAAGTGTAGCCATTTTTAGTTCACAAACCATCAGTGAATGTGTTGAAATATGTGTTGTTTTTCCAAACACTCTGATGAAATATGCTTGTTAGATAGTAAGCTGCTCAGGAGGGGAGCATGCTGTACGTGCTCACACAGCGTGTGATGGGCATTATCAGGACATAAAACTCTGTCTGCAAGCCAGTACTTACTATATGCTGTTCATCAGGGTTCACTATTGGCACCACGGGTTTAATCATATATGTTATCTCCATATCGCCCTCGTTTCCTGCTGGGATAAGTTTTGGGAACACAGAGTTCTTTAACTGTATTTTCTTTAACTGAAGTCTGCTGTCAATTTAGATTTATTCATTATTATTTGCTCACATTAACATTTGTGAGTGCACTGCAACTAAATGTAAAGGAAACTGCATGGTTTGTAGGTGTAAGAAAAGCCAACTAAATTAAATGTCCCCACCATTTTTAGCAATACTTCCCTTTATCTCCTACATGTATTTTGCTTTGACAAAACATGCTCATACATATTTTGTTTTTCTGATGGTAAAGAAAGCAGGCAAATGCATGTACCTTGCTTAGCATGTTATTCACATTATCTGAACACACACACACACACATATATATATAAAATCTGTGAAAGCTTACATTTTTTTTCTTGGAACAGAAAGTAAAATAAGGACTTTTGCAAATGAGGTCTCAAAAGTTGCAAGGTCCCACAAGCAGAGCAGAGCAGAGGAGAGACTAGAAACGTAGCCTTTCCTCCCAGCTATCCCTCCAAAAACCTCTCTGTCCACCTGACCAGACAAAAAACTTCTTCCTGACACAATTTAACCCTGAGTGTGTGAAGAATGTGCTCCACCAGGCAACCAATTTTTTGCTGCTTGAAGAAGCATAGGTGCCTTCAGGCAAAACCTCATTTTTAGTTGTGTTCTGCCACCAATGCTTTGCAGCAGTAGCTGGCCTGAGATGCATATGCAGACCAGAAGTCCTCATAAGGGTGATGAAATTTCAGACTTTGGGTTTGATTTTCCAAGAATATTAGAGAAAACTCAGATAAAAATATTCCCTAAGAATGTGCTGCACTATGACACCTCTCTAGCTGTGCTAAAGCTTAAATCACATTGTATAAACAAAAGTCAGCTATTTATAGTGATCAAAGAAACACATCTTGTGGTTGCATCTAACCAAATGTTTTCTTTGAAAGGCAAACAGTTTGCCTGTTAAAGGACGTGAGCAGAGTCTGTTTAAATGAAACAGAACATACTTGCTCATATTTCTAGAGTGCTAAACAGCCCTTCCTGGGAAGTGTGAAGTGCCACTCGAGAACTGAGATATTGAACTGTTCTTATCATTCCTCCAAGTTGTTGGTTTCAGAACAATGCTATTTCAAGTGCTATTGCATTTATGAGGGATAATTTTAAAAATGAAAATTACGAGGCATCCCTACATCAGTATTTTAGAGAAGCTGAAACATTATTTAAACTTGAAATTTGTCTGAATTTTTACCAGTTAGGGACATACAAGACTTTAGACATCCTTTGTAACGTCCAACAGTGACACGTCTTACCACAGAATCACAGAATATTCTGAATTTAAAAACGGATCTTAAAGAGATAAAATTATGCAAGTGACAGGTTGTGACTGTTATGGGTCTCTGGAGGACAGAGAATTTGCTATGTTATGCCACTGTACTCTTCATCAAGGATGAGATAACACTATGGTAATGTTATAAGCCTTTTTTTTATTACCAGTATAATGAATTGTACAGATACACGCACAAGGTTCATTGAGCCACGGAATTTTTTTGATTCCTTCCATTTAATCAAGTCCTGATCAGTTTCAAAGGATAAACAGCACCACAGTCAAATAACTTTTTCATTTCCTCTGGAAGTTAAATTTTCATTACCACTTGTTGGCATTTCTGGTTTGGGGCTTTTTGCCTTTTTACTTAATTCAGCAAAGCTGGATCTAGTGCAAGCTTCCACAGTGTCATGGTTTAACCCCAGCTGGCAACTAAGTCCCACACAGCTGATTACTGACCCTCCCTGGCCCACTGCAGGATGGGGGAGAAAAGGAAAAAAGTAAGAAAATTCAAAACTAGGAAGAACTTGAATTTATATCACCCTTGGGAATGAAGAAGGAGGGGAGATGTCCTGCTATGACCTGCTACTCTTAACCTCTTGTAAATCAAAATTTGACCCATTCCAGCCCTCTTTCACTGACCTGTGGTTTTAGGAGTGGGAGTAGACCTGCCAGCTCCACGGAGAACAAAGTAGGGTGACTGTGAAACTTACAGATGTTCAGAAAGGACAATGGACAATGGTTGACACCTCATCTAGTGTTAGATGAGAATCCACAGGAAAAAAAACAACACCCAAACTTCCTTTTCTTTTCAGCAGGAAGAGGAGTACATCTCAAGCTAATTAGGAAAATTATTCTTATAAGAATTTGGCCACTGAAACTTAAACAAGACTAATTTGATATTAATCAGACCACTTAGAAAATTACTCTTGCTAACTGTTCATTCTACAGCAGTACAATGTACAAGAAAGAAATAACACTTTTATTAATTGCAAGGAATTCTGCAATCAGGCAATGCATTATGTAATAGTCACAATGTTAAGCACTAAAGAACATAATACCTTATGGCTTCGATAAATCATCTGGACATTTGCAGGTTGGGTTTTTTTTCCTTCAGCTCCTAAAATACTTTTGAAACTTTTGGTTAAACTGTCTGTGTTCTGTACCTATTTCTTTTTTTTTGTTTGTTTGTTTGTTTGTTTCTTCTAGCACATTTTCTTTTTCTATATTTTACTGGTACAGGTTCATGCTGT
Source organism: Corvus hawaiiensis (assembly GCF_020740725.1). NCBI lineage: Eukaryota > Metazoa > Chordata > Aves > Passeriformes > Corvidae > Corvus > Corvus hawaiiensis. Next base: position 49,275,902 of record NC_063213.1, read on the forward strand.
TTGCCACTCCTGCCCAGATGCTTGGTTTGACAAAACAGACTTGATTTAGTGTAAGTTATAGGGCTTGTCTAGACTCTGTAAAGTCTTGCAGAGCATACTCTGACCAAAGTGTCTCTTTTAGTGAGAGAACTGGGTAATAGAATTGTTTGGTTGTTAATAGAAACTCACATTTCTCATTTAAAGAATGTGAACAAATAGATAGGAACATTCTCAAGAAGTGCATCATTTATGCTAGTGAAGATACAACTGTCATCCCTTTAAAGCATTTCATAGTTTGAATCTGGCTGATATCTAAGTAATGTCAGGCAAGGACTGAAAATAAAAATGCAATGAAGAAGTATCAAAAACATTTTATTCTTGATACTTAAAACAACTGGATTATTCAGACATGAAGCTTATCTGGGACACAGCACTGTTCACTGCAGGAATCTAGAGATGGTCGCCTCCTTAGTCTCAAGGGAAAGACAGATTTACATTTGGATGTTTGGCATCACCTGACTCTGTTATTTAGATACAAATCAGAGGAAAACAAGTCAAGAGGAACTGTGAGACCTCCTCTTCATGAGCCTGTTGTTTCCCTGCATAGAAACTTGCAAACTTTTCAGATACACAACAGCACCACCTCAAGAATCCATTTTGATAATTAGCTATTCAAACCACGAAAAAGTTTTTTAGTGTCTAGGCTAAATATTCCTTGCTGCTTGAATCCAGTGCTTATTTATTTTATTTTGAGCTTATTTCTCTTCCTTTTATGGCTGCTTTTTATTCTGTTGATAACTGTTACTTTGCTAATAGACCTGTGGCAGGCAAGGGAGGTACTGTAAAGTATTCTCCACACAGAAGCAGACAGATGATTAAGGAAGAAAGCACAAGAAGAATATCAGAGGGAGCTCTTGGGATGCATGTTGCTGGTTTATATCTTCAAACCTTTTCTACAGACAAGGGGTGTGTGCCACTTTCTATGTGGCAGCGGCTCTCAGCTGGCAGTGGGGTTATCTGGAGGCTCTGGACAGGAGCAGGCAGATTATTCTTAGTAACCTGCTTGAAGGCATTAAGGCTCTTCTCTCTCCTTGACTTTGGTGCAAGTGAACAAGCAACATAAACAGGATTAGGGTTAGGTCTAGATATAGGGTTTGCCTGGGAATGCCAGGGAACATGAACTGCAGTTACTGGTGGGTTCCCATAAGTTTTCTTCCTGACTATTACATCTGATTCTGCAAGGGGAAAGACAAACCTGACATGATTTATTTTGGAGAAACTAAGATCTCTCAGTTTGGGACTTAGTAATGCTGAATAGAGGGAGGGCTGAGTCATAGTGTAGGTAGGTTTGCTAACCTGTCTTAAAGGTCCTAAAACTTGATGGACTTAATTTATTTCTCTAGAATTAAATCAAATACTACAACTATAATCCTAGATTAGGATATAAAATTCCAAGGTACCACTCTGGAAGTAAAGCACATGTAGCATTCACTATTTGGATATAGAAGGTCTGAGCAGCTCCTGTTATTTTAGGATCTAGACACATTAATCAACCTAGGCTTATGGCTGGTTCACTTAGGATCCAGAGTAATATTATTTCTGGATATTTCCAGGGTATTTTCACGGTATTCTAACCTATACAAGATTAGGTTTCTAATTCTAAGGTGGCGTGATTGCAAGAGTTAGAATTTGGTTAGGATTCTGAAATGTAAAGAGTTCTGAGCTGCAGTAAATTCTGGGTTTAGAAATGTTCTCTAACATAACCTTTAGGAATTGTACATGAAAGGAAGTAATATGGTAAGTGACTTTCCATCACTTCCATTATACTGCGCCAGAGTTAAATCTGGAGTTTGGGGTAAATAATACAAAGAGATTAAGATTCATTTTCATATTGTGGTTAAAAAACATGTCAGGGCTAAATTTAGGACAATATTATTTGTACTTATGAGATTTTAGGTTTGTTTATAGTTTTGTGGGGTTTTGTTTTGGTTTGGTTCGGTTTTGTTTGTTTTTGGTTTTTTGAGGTACCCTTCAATCTGTGGCATGAGGTAGGATTGGATATAAGAAAAAGTGAGCTGCTGTCATTTTGGAACCACTGCTTTTGAGGAAGTACATGGATAGTCCATATAAATTATTTCAGGTAGAACTCAGGATGAAATTAAAATGCCTAATTTATGCATTTAAGTGTATGTAACTGCTTGTGAGTAAGGTGCCTAAAACACTTTTGTAGTCAGCAGAGGTCCAGTTAATAAATGATTCCTCCAAGACAATTCATACTGAATAGTCAAAGAAGTTATTACAATTCTCAGGAACAAGTGACTGCTTGGGTCATTTAGGTTTAGGATTTGATTTGGGTATGTCTAGGGATGGCATACAGCCATGCAGCAACTAATATAATTTCAGCTTGTTCCCTTCATTCAGAACTGAGCTACTGCTTTAGTCGATCATGAGAATTTTTTTCCTAGCACTTTGTAAAACCTGTAACCTATGACTCAATGTTAAAAAATTCAGTGTGTTGATCAGGCAGCTAATGCAAATAGTACTAGAACTAGGTTAGCAATGTTTTTCAAATCACAGGCTGACTACTGTTCAGCTTTCCCTGAATGTATAGCAACCAACAATTATAATAGCAATAATATTAGTAGTAATAGTAGCAATAATAATAATAATAATAATAATAATAGTGCTTTTTTCTTTTTAATTTTTAGCATTAGTGCTTTATCAATAAGCCTCTCTCTTTTCTTCCTTCTTCACCTCACCTAGATAACTTGATAACAAAGATGAAGCATTTTAATAGCATCTACCTTGGCTTAATATTCCAGTCAAACCATGCTTTCTGCTAAGTCATTCATACAGTAGATATCTGACTGGTTTCATACCTCTGCATAAGGGGAAATCATAATAACCTGAAAATGGTTTTGTAAAAAACTTCACAGAATGAGTTACTCATACATTAATGACTCAATCTTCACATTTAACATTATTACATCTGAAAAAATGAATGCTTCTGGACAGGTTTTTAAATCTCTCAGGAATTGATGTCTCGGCTACACTATAATCTCACAGTGAATTTTATGAAATTGCTACTGTGTTCATAAGTCTGCAGCTCAGAACTCACTTTTCTATAAAATTTTTAAAATTGCCAACCTTGTAATTATGAACTTTTGAGCACAGAAACAAAACAAAAGGTAGCATTTACAGATAACCTCACTGTATCACTGAAAAGTGCAGTTCTAAAAGATTTCAACTAACCCTCTAAATTATGTCTCAAGAAAAGGACATTTGCAAACTCTTAAAGACAGAATATCATCATCATAAATACAATAAGACATGATCAGAGACTGCTCTTTCTGAAAACCTTAATACCTGTTAATGAAGAGCCTTTAGCATGATTTTTAGCTAGGTAGAAGTAGAATATCATTAACTTGCCCTCATATTGAAAGGATTGCAATTATGAAAACATTATGAGTTCATCATTTGTCAGTGTAAAGCAGCATACCACTCCCTGAGCTTTGTTTGGGAAGATGTTTGTGTGCTATGACACTGCTTTCAGGGTCACAGCTAAGGCCCAGCTGGTTTTAAACATGTAACTCTACATTTAAATATGCAGTCAACACTGAGACACCCTTCCAGAGCCCAGTCTTTCCACCTGCATAGTTAGGCTCCTTAGGTGAGCTTCTGTACAAACTTCTGTACAAACAAATTTATGTCCTCATAACAAAGCATTAACAGGCTTCAATCTGAAATACTGGTTATGGAATTATGATCAAAACACAGATTACTAGAAGATTAATGTGACAATCATGTACAGCGTGTTTTGGTCCTGGGTCACTGTCACAGATACCTGCTGCACTGGATGTCAGTAAGATGAGAGGCAGGAAGAGCATAGTTCAAAATGAAGGTGAAGCAGGTGGTCTCTCTGTGGGTAGCAGCTACTGTGACCCTCATTTCTCAACAGCTCCACACAGCACATGAGCACGGGTGGGTAACATACACAGACAGCATCAACACTTGTTTGGTCAGGAGTACAAAAATAGTTTCAGGAACACTGAAGCTAGCACCAAAGGTCTGGTTTCCAGCCTTCACACATCAAACCATCATCTCTGCCTAGAAAAGCTGCAATGTTGTGAAAATACATGCATATGGTAAATTTCTGCATGCATCAAGACTTCCCAAATCTGTAGAGAGACCAGCACTGAGGCAGTAGTTTGAACCATCTGGGGAGAGCATGCTAGCCTGAAAAGAAATCATCATCAATCCCAACTAAATCAACCTTGAAATATTAATTGCCCTAAATTACATCAAACCATGATGTAGGCACTGCAGTCACCTACCATGCCAATGGAAATGCAAGACAAATTTAAGACAACACAAATACAAATGACTGTGTGACTAAAGCTTTTAAAACCAGTTGTATTTAATTCCATCAAACAGTAAACAGCAAAACTGCTTGCTTGCTGTATTTCTCTTAATAAGAATATCCTTTAATGCCAATTTTTCTTCTATTGTTAGCTCACGTATTAAATGAGGATTGGGAAGAAAACTATGATGTTTCATAGCACTACTGACTGTGTGCTCTTCTCTAATTCATCTATTCATACCCACACATAAAAGAGAGCAAAACAACAGACAAGCAGGTATTAACAGGACCGAAAATAAAGTACTCAATTGGTATCTCTTCAAATATTTGTAAAGAGCATTTACATGTATAGCAATTTGAAGGACTCTTCTTAAAAGAAAGTGAATTTTATTTCTGCAGAAGTCAAAGACATTCTTTGAAACACTTGAAGCACTGCCTTTGAACTCAGATCTAGAGACAGTAACCTGTGAGGTTCTGTAGGCCTATTGGTCCTAGGAGACCTGCTCTCTAATCTTTTATTTCTGAACTTACCTTGTGTAGAAATCATGACTCATACCACATTGCTTTATTTTGGAAGTTGCATGTACAGGAACCGGCATCTTGCAAGTTTGTATTTTGAAATATAATTTACTGAAGAGAGTGAAAAAAGTGTCACCAAACTGGTGACATGCAGATCATCATTCAGGTTCAAAGTGATTGGCCGCTGAGTTTGCTGGTATTTTGGCATAAATAAGTGAATTTTTATGGAGCATTTTGCTGCATTTTTTAGCAGAACCCAGTTCCAGTTGCTCTCAGAAATCTACACCAACTGCTTTCAGACATTTTATATATATTTCCCTCTTTTTCTGAGGCAGGTCCATGGACTTCTTGTATTACAGGAAGGAATAACCTCTCTTACTTCCCTTGCAGAATGATAACAAAAATTTCTAGGAGAGAATTGTTTTGTCATATGGAAAGAGTTCTTTGTTACATATTCATCATTAATCATCTTCTCTCCTTGTGTGAAATTTCTTGCTAAGCTCAAAGCAAGTATATATTCGAAATATGCCTGTTGCACTGATTTAATTTTTCTGTTTTCTGTAGCAAAGTGTAAGTGTGAAAGATAGGTATCTCACATTTAAACAATTTTATAATTTCTTTTCGTTTTCCTTAGCTTTACAGGCTTTTGTCACTCTTGTGATACAACTAGAAAATTGAAGAACTCATGATGCTCCTAGTCTTAAAAAAAACAAGACAAGCCACTCATGAAAGCTGTGAGGAAAAAATACACTTAAATTCAAATCCAGTCATCACAGGTACAACTAGTGAAACAGATAAAATCCCAAACCCACAAGTATCCAAAGACTTCATTGGAATTTCATGTCTCATTCTTGTCTTTTTTTTTTTTCTATTTTTCTGGCATTATGGATGAAATAATTGACAGTGATAGTGTTCCTGTCAGAGCTGTAACCAGTCTGAAAATCTTTACAGTTATGCTGAGCTCATTGTGATGAAATGTAAAACAAATCTCAGCAACACTTCTCACAATGGGGAAACATTTCTCACCCAAGCTTTTAGGCAAATATTCTTTCAGTCTTTCCTGAATCTTCATTGCTTAAAAGCCTGTGTCATTTTGAATTCTGCTCTGCAATGTTTCAACGTGTTTTAAAGAGTTTACAATTGAGTTCGGCATTGGGTGAAAATTTGCTTGCATCTGTGGAAGTGTAAAACAAAAGTAACCAACATTTTTTTTCACCATTTTCACTGAACTTAGTTGAAAAATACTGTTATTTGCTTAATTGGAAATGGTAATGTAAAATTTAAAAAGATAATCCAAACAAACTAAGCACAAAACTACCATACTAAAATGCTAGTTTGAGGTGTATTGTTAGCTACTCTACTACCATGGAAATAAATGTAGACGCCTTAAATACAAAGATAGCTGACTTTCTACCTTATATAGTTTAGTATTCAAATAGATTGTGTTGGCCAGAATCAATTGTTGCAGAAGCCATTTTAGATGACAATAGAAGGAAAATTTGAATTGCATGGCACACATTCAGGATGTCAGCACTTATCTCTGTGTTGGTCCCTGAACATCATGCCACAAAGAGATTGTTTAAAATTTAGAATATCTTCCTTTGTCTTCTCTCCTTTCCTCCTTTCATATCCTCCCCATCACTCAGCACACTGATACATTTACCTGTTCTGTGCCTCTCTTGAAAGAACTTCTTTTTTATTATGCTTCTCACTTGACTCTTTCTCTAGACTTAAATTTGAAATTTGCAAAGCCCCCCTCAATGTGTTTGAATTAAGGATTTATGAGACAAATTAAATACAAATGGAAAAAGTACTTTCAAATTTTTCAAAAAGTCCAATGCCAGCTTGTGCTGCTTCAGAAGTATTTCTTCTGAATGGCTGAACAGGGATTCCTGTGGAACTGCAGATTTACTTTTTATCTGTGACATCAATTTTATAACTTATATTCTTTTCTTTTTCAACTTCTGCTCTCCCATAGTTTTTTTTTTTGCCACTTCTCTGAAAAATTAGCCATTTCTCAGTAACTGGTAGTATTACAATCACACCATCTGATTAATATTAAAACCTATCCTGCATATTTCATATTGTCCTAAGCTCCTGAAGCAAAAGGGCTTGGGGACAATAATAGAGGTGTTGGTAGAAAGTTTTCTTTCCATCCTTTTATGTATATAGGGAACCAAATTGCACTGGAGTTCATTAGTGAACCATTAATGTAAATGCTTATGCAATGTAACAGAAGAAAAACCTGCTTCTCATTGAACAGGAAGACTACCAACATCCTAGATAGGACAGCCAAGTATAGAACTATCTACCACCCCTACACGTACATTTGTGAAGAAAATAACAGCATAAAAATGCTCTCTGTGCAATGCTGAAGGCCAGGGTTACTCACAAATCCCTGCTTAGCAGAAGGCCCTCCTCTAGAGGCTCTCATCTATTGGCTGCAGACAGCAAGCTGGCTGCCCCTAACATTCTGTTAGTCTCAAGTGAAAGCATTTAAAGAAGCTGCACACTTTGGTGTACAGATCCAGGCAGACCTCTCACAATGAAGGTATTAGATGACCAGAGGAAAAATGCACATGTCTACACAGCATTGTAAACTGAACAGTAGAAGTTTTTGGCTGTTGTCTAAGAACAGTGCCAGCCATACTTAAAAGAACGACAGTAAGAGGATATTAGCTCTAGAGCATGATTTAATGCAGGAGTTCCAGAAACCTTCCAAAAATCAGGAGCTGAATGGGATAGTTGTTTTCATTATTAGAAGAGAGATACATTTATTTCAAAGATATATTTTTGGTGTAAGAAAGAATGAAATCTGGGCAAAGCTGACGGCTATCTTCCTTTAATGGTGCAAAGCACTGAGAAATCAAATATTTTCAACAGTAGTCTGAAAAAAAAATGTTCCCCATAAGTCAAAAATAACCGATGAAAGGATATGGTAGTTAGACAATGAGGAATCTGGAGTGAGGGAATGAAGTTTCCTGCAATCTAAATGTCTGATTCTACTGTAGGTCTAAAAGATATAAGATGCCATATAAGATACTTAAGACAAAATGCAATTAATTATTCTACCTAAAGGTCTGCTTTTCCACTAGTGTTCCTCTCTATAGCTATTCATTCTGATGAAAAGGGATTGTAAAATTTTTGATGATATAGGACAGCAGGTGTTAATTGAATAACATTTCATATTTACTGTGCATAGGAAGCACACATTTACTGGCAATTCAGAGCAGTTGTTTTTAAGATTTACGTCCAAAACTCAAGACATCATGATGACACTTGTTTTTGTTTTTTCAGGATTTTGCTTCCCTAGTAAAGGCTGTGGACTGGGTTTTCATTCTGCTATAAGAGTGGACAAGAAATTAGGCAACTTTTGTCTTAAAATGATTCACTGCTTTCCTCAGAAGAAGCCAAAACTATCAGGCTCTTTTGACCTGCTTGTCATATTGATTCAATTATCACTTCCTGGGCCATGCTGTGGCTTGATCAATGGAGTTATACAGCTTTGGTTTTCACTCACTTGGCTGGTTGAATGTTTTCAGTGATTTTAGTACAGTGATGAACAAGTCCCCAAGTAAATTGAAGTATTGTTCTAGCTCTCCTAGAAATGTTCTTCAGCACAGAACTATTGCAGTTGTGAAAAAGCTTTGTCCTTTCTTATGGCATCTGGGGATTCCCAAATGCTGACTAAACTGGCAGCTGCCTATGTACAGCAGCTGTATGTAAAATCTTTCAATACCAGCCCAGGAAGAAAACAGACTTTACTGGAACCAAGAATGTCATGGCTTTTATTTGTTTATTCTTACAAATATGGGACCATCCTGTTAGATGGTTCAGCTCAGGTCATGGCTTCAGAAAACAAACCAAACTTCCTAGGTTATATTCAGGCCATGTTTGTACTTCAGGTATTTTGATTTGGTGTTTTTCTATCCCTTGGGTCAGTTTATCTGACCACTTTCAGACAAAATAGCCAATTTGGGCTGCCTCTGTTGGTATGAAGATTATCCCAGATAAGTTGTTTGTCTTCTTTCCTTTGGCTGGGCACAACTGTCTATATTCTATTTATACCTGATCAAGATGAGAAGCAGAAAGGAGCTCTAATTCACTATGTTTGGGTGTTAAGAAACTGCCATAAATTAGGGCAGCCCTGAGGCTGCCCTAGGTTATGTACAGGCCAGCTTTTAGCAGCAAACTAAAATACCTGCAGTATATACAGTTCACTTTCAGTGATAATTACTATCTTCTGCACCAACTGGATGTAGGTTGAGGAGAGAATCTGGCTCTGTGTACTGTAAATTATAGGAGACAACCGTGGAATAAATTCTGCTCGGTAGCCACAGCACCTGAAGCCCTTTACCTTTTCTGTCCTTGCAGGAATTCAATATGAAAGTCAGGCATCAAAGTCAGTGGGTTGGATTTCCTCACTCTTATGGATCTGATTTTGCAGTTAAATGCTTTTCCTTCATTTTGTTACTTTTTAAAATGAAAATCTCAATTGCTTTTCATTTGTGATCAGTAATCAACTTCTAAATAGCCCACCACACTATATTATTCTGCAGAGGAATTGACATGTGGATCAAGTGTTAATAAGAGATAGAATTAGCAGATGAAAACTCTGGTAGTAACCATGCTGACATGTCCCTGACCAGTTTGTTCCTCTGACCCTTCCCTATCTTTTAATACACTTGATAAACATAATATGCCATTTTTGCCATATTGTAACTCACTCTTTTCCTCCTCTCCACACCTCCTTTTATATTTTATAGCTGGAACATCTGTTTCCATGCTTCCTGTCTTTTTAGATTGTCTTTTGTGGCTTGACCGTAATGGCAAACTGAAAAGAGGAAAATTCCCAAATCCTGAAACTTGCATGGCTGTGCACTGCATTTAAGAAAGAGTGACACTTGCAGTTTAGGCTGACTCTTTATAAATGTTATGTGAATCTTTTACAACTGTAGCCTTAAATTTCCACTTTGAAATATTCATTGCAATGGATTACTCTGCACCATGTGAAATTCTCTAGAGTAGCCCTTCATGTTTTCAAGTTGTATTTGAATTATTCTACTTTTATTTCCCCATGGTAACAGTTCCTAGATATTCAATAACCTTCAGATGAAATTATTATAGGAAAATTACATAAACTTATACCCTTGATGACTTAAAATCATTGGGATTATTAGAATGAAAAGAAAGGCCGTATGAGAAAACTGGAAAGAGTAGATGATACAGATAAGAGTTTTCTATGTAGTTTAATCTTATCCAGAGATTTCCTTAACAGTTGACATATTTAAAAGAATAAGCCATTCATCATCAGATTTTTTTCTTTATCTTCCAGTGATATACATTATATATATTTATAAAAGTGGTAATAAGGCCAGTAAAAGCAGACTGCTAAAGTATTTGACTGCATAGTTCCATCCTTGCCTGTCTCATGACTTTCTGAGCTGAAAGAGCAATGAGCCTTGATCTTCCTGCCATGTGCACAAGTTAACAATCATTGAACACCAACTAAAACTTCTAAAATCAGAATAGTCTGAGGGACTTTAAGAAATTTTTCAACTGTTTCATTTTTCAATGTTTCCATTTTTGTCACTTCTTTGCAAATATTATGATAAATGAATCCAGTTTCATCCTGTTTACCAGTACAGTGACTTCTAAGAGAGGATGAAAAAATATTTTAAAAACAAAAGTTTATCCTTTGTTACTGTAAATATTCATGCCTGACTAAGATTAATGTACTCATCCAGGATTGGGGCAGAATCATACTAGATGATCTATGTACTGAATCATCTCAGATTCAACTCTTTCATGGTGAATATTTGTATAATTATATAAAATACTGACTTGGGTCTGTTTAAACTAATGATGAATCATTTCTAATTCAGTTTGAGGAAGTCAAGCTTGAGTTTTTCAGTTTCATTACTAAGATTTGCTTCCTGAATGGCAGAACTTTCCTTAGGGGAAAAGAAAAGACTAAAATAAACGACACAAGACAGACCAGGGACCTTTGTGTTGATAAGCAAGAATCTGCAATAGGAAATATTTCCTTCCTCATATTCTCACGAATGCATATTGAAAGCCGCCCTAAAATCAAATGGCAATACAAGTCAGGAAGAGACTTCAGGAAGTCTCTTACACAAACTCCTGCTCAGAACTGGACCAGCTCAGAGATCAGACCATGTTGTTCCAGGTCTGTGTCCAGCCTCATATTGAAAACTTCCAGGTGTACAGACAGTACAAATTTTCTAGGCACCCTGTTCCACTGCTCAACTATTTTCATGATCAATCTTTTTTTATCTGTGTTATATCCAGCCTGAAGAGCTCTCTGAAGCCTCTCATCTTGCGCCCGTTGCCTCCCAGCCTCCCACTATGCACAACTGTACATACAGCTGTGAAGAGCCTGACTTACATTCCCAATAGCTTCTCTCCAGGCCCAAGTGGGGGCTTCCAGGAGCTATCTCTTCTCCAAATTGGACAAGGCCAGTTCTGTCAGCCTCTCCTCACAAGGCCAAATCCTGCAGCCTGCAAACATCTTGGTGGCCCTACACTGACCTCATTCCAATTTATCAGCATCTTTCTTGTTGTGAGGATCCCAACAGTTGATGCAATATCTAGATCTAATGATTTGTGCTCTAATGAGTGCTAAGTAAAGGGGAGTACTTCCCTCCATCCACTGACTCTACTTGTGTTTATATGCTCCTGGATACTGCTGACCTTCTTTGCTGCCAAGTGAGCACATCTGTCTCATGTTCACAGGCTTTCAATATCCCCAGAATTACTTTGCAGCCTGGAAGTCTGCAGTCACTGCTCTTGCTTCATCCAAAAATCCAGCCACATCTACTCAAAGCTGTACATTTTACTTCAGTTCTATGACTTGCATTAATAAACACTAGAGCAGAAGCAAACTTATACACTTAAATTAGAAACAAATTGCTTAGAATGTTGGGCATTGTGATAAATAAAAATGTAGGTCCCTGTGTGGTGTAAATTTATACTTATGGCAGCTAAGCATGAGTTCAAAACATTTAGCATTCCATTGTTAGCTATAGACATTAGTGGGATATTGGTTGCATCTTCATCTCTTTCTCTATTAATCTGCTTTAATTAGATACATGCAGGTTTAACATACCTGCACATTTAGTTCTTAAGCTCTCAGTGAATTAGACCTTGTTTTATATTAATCTCTGCTGTAATTGAATTCAGGTAAATATCACAAAGTGGTATGACTTTGCAGACAATAATGCAGTTATATTAACTTTGAATTTGATGCATGTTTTCCCCTCACTTCGTTTTACTGTTAGAGATAATTCCTTGTCAATATTTTTATGTGTGCTACATAGAAAAGACTTACTATGCACAAATATGTATGTGCACAAATATAGGAGGAACACCTTTCATGAGTCAAGCTATACCATACAACTCCATCTGGAGTTCTGCTTTGTCTCAGATAAAGCTATTACATATACAAGACTGCATGAAAATGTATGTCATGGTTTTGCATTGTGACCTTTGGAGTGATGATACCAGAAATGCTTTCTGAAGTGTTCTCTGCTGTTGTTCAGGATTGATGCATTTAAATATGATTTTATTAGATAGTATTTTATTCTGATACTTACTCTCCTGTTCAGACTTTTTCATTCTTCTGTAAATTATGCTACCTGGAATTCTCCCGCTAGAGACTACAACCTCCTTCTTTTCGTCCACCTGCTTAAAATTAGAAGCTTTCTGTTTCATTTTTCTTCCCCAAAATGTAAAATCCTGTAGTTTGTAGCTTTGTTGACAGATTCACTGAGCTGGAGGATGTCCTTGGTGATTGAAGTAATGTTGCAAGTTTTTCATTTTAACAATTATTTTGTAGTTTAGAAAAGTATAGCACAACTCATACTGTACACCCAGTATCCTTCTCCCAGGGCTCTATTGATTCTTTTGTGGTACCAAACAAAATAAAAACAAAGGGGGATGTTGACTGCTCTAGGCTGAAGATTTTTTTTATTCATCTTTGTATGGAGAAAATTCTGGAGGTTTTTCTTCTTTTATATATTCATCCTTATCTTTGAGAGATTGTTCTACTAACAAATACTTTTTCCTCACTTTTTGAACTTGATTAGGACTTCTCAAGACAGGAATTTTAAAAACTGAGGCTGGGTGTTACATAAAATGGTCAGTATGGCCTTGTATACACCATGCGCTTCTTCCTAGCCAGGACACATTTGAGGGAGAGGAATTGAGGAAAGTGCCCCCAACCAGCATTTCATTCTCCCTTCATCTGCAACAAAATATGTTGGATTTATCATTCAAAATCCATTCTTTTTCAGGTATGTTGTGATGGTTGAAATTGTCCAGCTGAATTGGTGTTGCAGGATATGAAGTTCAAATATTTTCTTAAGGACTGGATTTTAGCCGAACTCTAAACCTAATGTTAAGGAGCTGGCATGACGATTAGAGCTATTTCTTCTGTAGAGACAGTGATTAATTTGCAGTGTTATTGGGGTCAATAATAGTTGCCTGTTTTGATCATCATTTATTGCAACCTCACTGAGATTTGTGGCAGATCTCCCAGTTGATTCTCACTGTGTTTTGCTCAAGCTGCACTTCTGATTTACATAGTTACTCTCAGAAAACGATAAATACACTGATGATCCACAAAGGAAGAAGGAGCTAGTAGGAAACTTCTAACACAGTAGCTCTATTTCTCCAGCATTCAAGAGAGTTACCTGCTTCGGAATAAGCAAAGGCTTGCAGAAAACCTTTTGTTAGCTTGCTGTGAGCCGTCAGAGAGAACTGATTGTTTCTCAGGCCAGCCTACAATTACTGATCCCTCTGGCTTATCTCCAGTACTATTTAGAAAGACTTGTTCAGGCAAGAAGACTACCCAATGTAATTTACAGCCCAATCTGGCTATCCAGACAGATCTTTGATCTCCTGAGTAACACAGAGAAAAGCCTGTCCCCTTCATTCAGTCTAACTTCTTTTCTGCAGAGGCAACTTTTCTTGGGAGCACTGTCAGACTCTGTCTAAAAATTTTTATGTCTTCTCCAGCTGGATTACCAAAACACTTGCCATTGATAAAACAGTCCTTCCACCAAGGCCAGAAGAACCACAGTGAGCCTCTAAAAGGAGAGGTCCTGAAAAATCGCATATCTTGTCAGCCATCTGATTGCTCTTAGCTATAACAGCAGGTACTGTGGGCAGCTGTCAATGTTTATGATTTTCATTCTGATGTCATCCAAAACACATCCTACTGTGTGTCCACACCCCCATAAAGTCAGGCCTGAAGGACTTTTTTCCCACTTTGGCATTGTTTTAGTACCATCAGAATTTCCCACTGAGTCCTTGACTCAAAGCATTTACTTATGCTCCAAAAGCAGAATATTTGTCTGTGTTCAATATAGATAAATAGTTTATCTTGGGTTGAAATTTTGAGAATTGCACTTGACTAATTTTTTTTTAATAATTGTTTTATACTCTGACAGCACTGTCATAGCTCTACTGCTTGTGCATTGTAATGCATGAAGAACTGGAAGTCTGGCAATAAGCCTCCATCATCATGGTAATGTAGAGAAACCATTTATCCCCACAACCACATAGGATTAATACTGCGAATGTTTCACTTCTTGCATTTAAGTAAACAGAAGAAAAGTCTACAAAATTATGTGGCCAGGCAAACAAAGAAGTTATTTATTGTATTTGTTCATGCTGATTTCATTAATTTTTAATGTGCATACTCCATTAACTCTACCAAACTAGAAACCTAGTGTCCAAGAAGAATACAAATAAATGTGATTAGTTAAGTGGACTTGTATTTAAATTAAAAAGTTACCATGAGAAAATACAGTTTCTTTCTGTTCTTTCAGTTCTGTCACCTGGTAGAAAAACAAATTGCACCGTTGATATCGTTCACTAAACTAGGGAAAAAAGCAGGCAATGGGAGCTTGATGTTTAGCAATTTCACCAAAATAAACAGTGAGCACAGAGTCAAGAGATTTGCAAGGCCAAGAAAATATCCAGAAAATACCAGAGGATGAGCTTTACCGAAGAGGAGAGAATGAAATTCTTGTATCTCAGCACAGCACCAAGCAATCATTCTGTTATTTGGCCAGATCAAGACTGAGCATGTTGCACCCCATCTGAATCAGCAAGAAATATCCCACAATCTCTTGCTGTGCACTTTGGATGCTTTGAGGTGAACCACCTTGCCTGAAGACACTGAAAAAAATGACTGGAGCACTTGGTGTGCTTAAAACATTTTTTAAGCCTTATGAAGTATATATAGCTTCTAATTTGCCTTGGAGTTTATTTAAGGCTTTCTAGAAATAACATTGCAAAATATCAGTGTAGGATTTTTAATTACACACATAGCAAACAACATTATTATTACCATCATCACCATCATCAGGTGCCTGAAGCCCATGTGTATTTAGACAGATTTAATTACGAAAAGGAAGAGCTACTTATTAACAGAAACCAAAAAAAAAAAAAAAAAAAAAAAAAAAAAAAAAAAAAAAAATTAAACCCTTCCAATACTTCTCCCTTTTTCACAAAGGTAAGGCAAAATCCTTACTGGCTCCAAACCTTCTTTTTGTCATGTTCTTTGTAACTTTACCACTCTTTTCAGGAGAGATTTTTATAGTAGATGCCTCTTCCCTCTTTCTTTAGATTTCTAACCCGTCAGTTCAACTGTATGGGATCTTGGTGATGGGGAATGTTCTGTGAAATATAGGGCTTTTTTAAATAAAGATATTTCTTTGTATTTCAGAGTGACTGCACAACAATGTCTCCAGATGGACAATTACTGATGGAAGACTACTTCTAGAGCTCAGTTAAAAAAAAAAAAATTAAAAAATTTAGTATTCTCAAACAAATTGTGCAGCTCATGACTTTCACAAAGTTGTGATTATTACTTTCAGACCACCTCTCCTTACATAATAAAGATGCCATGACAAGAGAATCCTCAGAATAAGAAAAGTGCAATTACAGAGTGAAATAACTAAAAGGCAAGGATAAACAGAGGCGGAGGGCACATCAGAGACAAAGGAAAAGCTTTTCTAATCATATATGAAAAGGAACAAAGAGAGAAAAATACAGAGTTATTCTGGGTCATTGAACAGATTTGCTGCAGCATTTTTGTTTATATTGAATTTTTTCTGAGCTCAAAAAGAAAGAGGCTACTATACTGCATAACCCTGGGCATGTGCAGTCTTCAAATAAAAAGAGAGCAAGTTCTCACAATTTGTGGTTGGAGGAATTCAACTGTTATTGTTCTATAGAGAATAGAAAGGGCTGGCCAAATTTTGACATGGATTGAAATATCAATATCTTACCCTGATGTTGATAGTTGTCATCTTGCATGTTTGCATGCCACCTGCTCCCAAGAATTAATATCTGTATACTTAGGAGAAAATAACCCCCATAGGTAACTTTGAATTGAAATGAAAATTATATAAATGTAACTGAAAACAGAAGAAGAAACATTTGAACATTTTTATCAGGGAAATAATACTTGTCTTTCTGTCAGTAACTCTCATTTATATGAATACATCTTTAAGCAGTCAAATTTTCTCTCAGTTTAAGGAACCCAAATATATGTTCATACCTTGCATGATGCCTGTCATTAGGTTCACTCACACACCTGGCAGTATGTAGAACTAACAAGCTGTCTACTCTCTCCCTGTTTCTGTCATGAATTACTGTCAAATCTACTTTCTTGCACTTTGAAAGTGTTAAAATATACACAAAGTACAAAAAATAGCCAGGAAAAAAAATAGTCCTTAGAAAAAATGAGCATCACATGGTGGGTTGGCCCTGACCTAGCAGCCAAGCACACAGAGCCACTCACTCATGCACTCACTCACTCCCCACCTTCTAGCAGAACAGAGGAGAAAACAGGCAGTACAAGGGAAAGCTTGTGGGTCAAAACAAATCACTCAGCAGTTACTATCATGGGCAAAGCAGACTTGGCTTGGGGGATTTAACTTAATTTGCAATGTTTAATTACTGTTTCAGGTATTGGGAAACAATGATGACAAACATTTAAATGCTGAGGGCTGCAATGGGCACATACGCTCTGGTGGAGGTTGTGCATGGGCTTCAGTTACCTTGGGGATGTCCCTGCTCCAGCACAAAGAACCTCCTGCTCCTCTGGCCTTGTGACTTTCTGTAATTTCTGAAATATGATTTCACTGCATCACTGCAACCTTCTCTGGTTTGGAGGCTACATCAACTCCACTGTGTCTTGGAGTGACTTTATGATATGTATCCCCTATCGCTGCCCCATGCCCAGATTTTTTTTTTTTTTTTTTTTTTTGCCTTTCTATGCCTTTACACTGAGCCTGAGAGGGGGAAGGAAAAACTGAGCAAAATTTTTTCAAAGAAGTTTTCTTTCATGTTCCAAGGTCACACAGAGATAGAGACATTTTTTTCAGAGTGGCAGGAGAGGGAGAGGGAAGGGAAGCACCCAGCTTGCTCTTCCTTCCAGCCAGCTTTTGGCAGGTTTTTTTTTCTCAGCTCCTTTTCCTCCAGAGATTTGAACTTTTGTTTTTCTTTGGACTTCATTTTTTTCCTTTTCTCTCTGCTGAACTGTTTCAACATCAGAATACATTGGGAGGACTTTCCACCGAGGCCTTGGCCCTGGAGGTGGGCCCACCACCCCATCCCAGCTCCAAGGAGGGGGAGAGAGATCTATGGAAGGACTCTGAAATTTTCCCCCAGGTTTCTCTCAGTATAGCGGGAGGTTTTATCATTTAGCATTATTATCCTTTTTCCCATGTGTTTGTTAAATAAATAGTTTTTATCTCTTTCACTTTCCTTCGAGGAAAATTTATTTTTCCCTAACCTGGTGGGGGAGAGGTGGTTGTGACCTGCCTTCTCTCAGAGGATATATTTCTAGATTTGGACAAACTGGCACACACTGTCAGACTGAGTTTTGACCTGCCATGCGTCCATCGAGGTGGCTGGAGCTGACTGTGTCTGGACCAGAGCAGTCCCTAACATCCTCCCCCAGAGGTCAGTCATTAGGATCCCCCCAAAACAGGCCATTTAGCAACATGATTGCAAAGTATCAGGTTCCATGAAGCCATGCTTTTGGAAACCAATTAATGTGCTTGTGAAAAGGGCACAGCAGCTGTTGCCAGACCAATGTTCTCCTCAAGAATAAAGTTGAACCACAGGGCACAGCTTGCCAGAACATGAGTCTCATCTCCTTTGGTCTTCAACAAAGTCTCATGCAGGCTACTGCTCTTCAGCAGTGTTCCTGCAGTCCATGAGGACCTGAACATAAGCAGAGGAGTTGAGTGTTAATGGAACTGGAGACACAATGTACTCTGCAGAGCTCAGGATCTGGCCTGACTGCCAGACAGCCCTGGTTAGCCTGGCTGGCACCAGCGGTGAGGTGGCTTTTGTTCCCCTCTAGTATTAAGACAACCTACAGCTATGTTCAATCTGCCATCGATCTGAAGGTTATGAAGTTCAATGCAAAGCTGTTGGTGGAGATTGAAGTCTGTTACTGACAAGAAAAACTGGTATAGCCAGCATCGTTAGGGTGATTAGATGCATATTTATACAAACAAATAGCATTTTTGTAACAGTTATGCTATCAGAATTGCTCTATGCCAACCCATGAGTAGGTACCCATTAATGCTCTGTGGACACAAAGCACATTCCACTGGCCAAAATGAGTTGCAGCACAACAGTGGAGTGCAAGACCCATTTTTCCAAGAAGCTGCGAGCTCAAAAATTATTAGCAGCTGCAATAATTAACAGTGTTAGCTCTTTAAGACCGCAATCAAATATTCACTCAGGCCTCGAGGATCCACTGAGTCAGTGTAGCTAGGCCAGAACAGACTGCAATGAGTGCTGCATGGGGAGTTGGATCAGCCATCTGTTTCCTACTCCTGGGCTCCAAAGGATCAGGAGGGGCAACGGTGTGTGTCTTTTGGTATGGGTTCAGATCAGTACATGCCATTACCACATACCTTTGTTGTTTGTCCCACAAGTTAGTGGAGAAAAGCCCAAGAAGAAACTCCTTAGAAAATCAGCTTCAGAGTAGCTGATTTGAGAGTAATTGGTTTCATAAAAGTGATGAGAAGCAAACTTCTTTATTAAAGATTCTTCCTGACAATTTTAGTATTAAAACTAAAAATTTAAAAACTGAATTCCATCAAAATACATAATTTAAGTAGTTAATACTGAAACTATGTATAGGAATTTTACTAACTTTCTGTGAAGCTTTAGCTCAAGGTATTCTCCACCTAAAAATTTGTCCTCAAAATAAATAAAAAGTCGCCTGTAATTTGCAGAATCAATACAAAATGTTTTTAAAAAGGAAGTGGCATGTTGAAAAGTGCATGTGATTGAAATTCTTTACATACTTAACTGAAGTTTTTCTTAGTAAGCACTTTTCCATAGAATGAAAATGTTTAGACAAAGATTAACCAGGAAGACCACAGAATAAAAATTAACAGCATTGGTTTAAATCATTTATTACAGGGAGGGAAAACCTAGTTTAAGATTTAGATGATTGAATCCACCTTTACACTGCCAATGAAAAGAATAAATACAAAATAAGAATATCAATACTATGACTCAGAAAGCAGATTTTGGTCCACAGTTCCACTACCTGTTAGCTTTTTTTGTCCATGACACATATTCTTGAGGTGAGATGACTTTATTCCAGTTTTGGGACATTTTAGAATCGCTTCTTACTTTCTACAAGAAAGCATGAGCATGAGCTTGGCAGGTGCAAAGTAGAAAAGAATGAGCTCAAAGACCTATTGTCTGCTGCCAGGTATGAGGTTTTACAAGAGACACCAGACCTAGGAATGTCAGATGCCTGTCTAAATAATTGACAACTACAATGAAGTGAGGGCAAAAGTCATTCCCAACCAGACTATATTTAAAACTGCTAACCTGAGAAAGATTCATAGTCTAGGAAACGTGTCTGAGACTTATCTTAAAAACCCTGCTGTGTGTTTCCAAGTTCAGTCATCGGCTGTGGAACAACTTTAAATGAGAGATTTACTGAGCCAGTTACTGCACAAAACTGGCTATATGGAAAGTTGCATTGTACTAATGAAAACAGTATCCTATGTCACATTATGGGAAAGCTGATTTAGAAACCATCTGCAGTCACACAAAACTTCTAGCTGGACTTACACATTGAAAAGAATTAGTGTCATTTATGATTCAAGGTTGTGATTTGCTCAGAAATCAATCAAGAGCTAGATTAGCTGAGGATGTAATGTTAAATTACAGTCAATACATAGACAGATGGAACAAGGCCACAAGATCCAAAGGGTCTGGTGGTTGTGTGCCAAACCACTAAACGGGCACCAAGTTCAGGGGCCAAATTCTTCCCATTGTGAGTACGCCCTGCTCCTGACAAAGCTGGTGGGAGCAGCATGTCTACACTGCAAGGCAGAGCGTTTGACAAAGATATATTTCTGCAAAGAAATCTTTCTTGCATTATTTACAAGTATTGTTTGGTACTGTGGGGTTTTTTTCTGTTTTGGGGTTTTTTTTGTTGCTTGTTTGTTTGTTTGGGTTTTTTTTAATGAGCCTGAAAAGCTGTGGGCTGTTGAGAAAAGAGATATTGAATTAATTCCTGGTTCACTAAAGTATTAGGAAAATTCCTATCGACTTCCCCAGGGTCAGCTTCACTCTACAGTACAGTCCCTTGTATATCCTTGCTTGGTGACACCCAAATAAAATGTGCTTTGCTTACAAATCAAAACATTTTTTTTAAGCTGTTCGCTCTTTCAGCTCAGCATGGTAGATGAAATACAAGCTGTGCTCTTCTCTGCATCTCCTATTATTACCTGTCATAAAGAATCCACAATTAGGGTTTAGCTGGCAATTTTCCTGCTGATACACAAGGCAGACAAAAATCCAGGTTGTTCTTCCAAATCTGGTTTAGCTCTATGTTACTGATATAATAGCTTGTGGTGGTGGTAGTGGTGAAACAGTAAGCAAATATTTACCTTCATCTACATAGCCAGGTAAGAAGCCCAGCAAAATAGCTGGGATGGACTCCTGCCCAGTAGAAAGTTAATATACTCCACAATGTTGCTGTCACTGAATTTTTACAATCTTCCAGTTGGATTTACCATTGCAGCTATTCCAGTGTACCAGATCTCGGCAGACATTTTTAAATTATTTCAGGGACAGCAGGATCAAATCTTTAAGAGCTGACACCACTTCCTGTGGACACACAGAGGTGTCTTCCTTCACAGAGGAAGAAGCTGATAAAGTATTTTTTCAAACAAATGTGACTTTAAGGAACAAAAATGAAAGAGCAGTAGTCTATACCACAGTATTGGCATTTCTAAAATATCACAGTAACCTGTTGAAAGACTTTTACCTACGACGGAGAGAGAAATGGAAGATGAGAGAGGATGAGTAGGAATGAGTAGGAAACAAGATGCAGTGTTCTTTTGCAGATTGACCAGTGGAGCAGGAAATGTCTTGTACCTGGCCTAGGATTTTAAGTAAGGCAATTTCCTTACGTGTAGAAAACTAGTTTTCAAGTTGTATGCAGAATAGACAAACTAGTTGGCTTACACCTTAATCTTTATAGCTGTGGAATAAAACCGGTACGATAACTTGTAGAAGGTGTAAGAAACCCCTTCTCTTTTGAAAGGCATTTCTTTTTTGAGAGAAATGCTTCTAATTTGATTTCTGTCCTGTTGGAACAAAGTCAAATTAAAATACTTTATTTTGCCACAGAACATCATCATCAAGTTAATAGTTATTATTATATGGAGAGTAATTTCACATTGATCCACAAAAAATGGAAATCAAAATGACTAATAGGAAATAAAGAAAATAGGTCATATTTTTAATTAAAAATGTTACTGAAATAGAATAATTCCTATGTAATTTATATTTTCTCAAAAGAACGACTCTCTTAAAATTATTTTACCCTGAATATTTATAGACATTGTTTGTTTTTGCATTAATGTTCAAATAATTTCAAATTGTGATTTATGCTTATATGGCAACACAAAGAGTTGAAGCCAGTGGCATCTATTAAAATAGCCTGTGTCATAGATTATGCTGTATTTCCCTCATCCAGAGGCATTTTCCTCTGATCTCTTTGAATTAAATTAATTTGAAAAATGTTGTTCTGGAGCTAAAGTACAATGAATAATAGTAATTTGTTTTGGAAACTGAAAAACAAGAAATAACTTCAGTCCCTTCTGTTAATATACTAATTGTTTTGTTTATTTAAATTAAGAAAACTGTATGCCTACTGACATGTTATGAATTCTCAGGACTATGCAGCATTTTCTCTGCCCAGCAGCAAAGATTAAAATTATATAATCTGTAATTAATGTTTCTTTTCACACACTTTTGTAAATGGAGAGCAAGGAAATTGAAACCAAAAGTCATTCATTTACTTCCAAATAAGGAAAATCTGATTTAGTGGTTCTCCAGTTAATTGAAGACCTTTATCCTCTTGAAACAAGAGGGGAAGTCAGGGATATGGCCTGTCCTCAAGAGCCCAGGTGGTTATCCTGAAGCATCTCACAAAGAAACCTTAAAGCTTAAACATTTGGGGACCTTCCCTTTAATGAGGATACTCTCCTACTGACAGGCTCTGGGCTGAAGCATCCCCATGTCTGTCCATAACCACAGAATACTGTGCCTTAGGCTGGCATGACAGCCAAATCCTACTGATTCAGACCTGGAGTGACAACACTTACTGCTTTCTTCCATGACAACAAACGGCACTGGAGTGAGGCACAGTGCTGACATGTAACAAGAACCCGCCTCTGAGAAAGGGCATGCTCTACATCAAATCAGACAAAAAGAAAAGCACAAGGATTATTTCTGTCTTACAAATGGGAAAGGCTATTTTCAGGGAACAACAGATTCTTATTTAATAAACTCCAAGCTTAATGGGAAGCAAATATTCTGATTATAATACATATTTAAATCTCTTTATGCTGCTCTGGAAATGCAGGTGTTATACATGAGCATGTGGTGTAGAAACTACGTACCTGGTCACAGAAGAACTTCCCTTCATTTTTATGTCTGCTGATGGCCCACTACTTTCAGCTGTATATTCCTAATTTACAGTGATATAAGGGAGTAGGAAATATACCTGGATAAGACTTTTTTTCTTATTTAACTTTAAATGTGAGTAGGAATTTGGCTTGGTATATCACTAGCCTTGTAGATTTTAATCTGATTAATGTTTTCTGGTTTGGGGTTTTTTTTCCAAGTTGTGATGCCCTTGTATTTGTTTTATTTCTTTATGAATATTAAATAGATAGGGCCACATAGAAATAATTTACCTGTGTTTGCATGCTAGAAGATTTCAGTAAAGTGTTTGTTTAGATCAAGTAATATAATTCAAGTATAATTTCAAGTAATATAATTTGATTGACATATTTAAATTATTTGAACCAAGGCAATCATACTCTTCTCTGTGAAAATTTTCCTTCTATATCAGTAAAGAGGACTATTAAATAATTTGAAGCACTGATGAAACAAATATAATATAAAAAGAACATCTCCTGTAAAAAACCTGATATTTTTCCTATATATTTCAAATTCCCTGTCTTGGTTTGTAACCTATATCTACAGTGTGTGGAACCACAGATGAATTATGAATGACAGGACAATCTTCCAGGGGTGACAATTTTCCCCAAGGCACTATAGCTCTGAGAAATAGCTGACAAATAAAAAGTTGTATGTGGTGTGGTAGGAGTTGGTAAATTTAGAAACCTTAATTATTCTGGTGTTAAATATGGGTGAGGATGTTTTTATTCATGTCTATTTCTGCAGGGTAGGTTTTTGGGTGATAATTCATTGGTTCAGCTCCACCAGATTTAAAATAGATTAATGCACTCAATGATTAATATGAAGCCTACTTAAGTCTGTAAATGACAGAAATTTATTTTTTTGACCTATGTTGAGTTGCATTTGACCACAATAGCTAGGAACTGACTAAAATATGCTTATTTCAATAATATTTTATCTTTTCCTTACGATTCCAAAATATCATGTTGTAAGCAGAAATCTATGCTGTTATTTCTAGAGTGCTATTGGAGGGAGATGAGGTAGCATGGCAAGAGGAAAAACATGTTTTCTGTTTATTATATTGAAGTGGCCTCTCTTTCTTTCTTCAAAATATTTTTTTTCATAAAAGCATCTATTTCTGAACTGTCACCATTTTTCATGTAGGCATCTTACAGACATGATACAATTTACATTATTTTTTAACTTTAATCTTAAAAATAAGTTCAAGATATTTTTATTAATTATATGTACATTTAGCATTTAGTTTTCAGAAGGAAAATATTGTTTAGGAGGCAATTCATTTAGACCAAGAGTTAATTTTTGGGAAAAATATACAGTTCAAACATGTTAAAAATTATTCCTGATACGCTTGGGAGGAAAGTCTCATATTGACTGTACTAAAAGGGAAACATCCTCAAATGGTTGGTAGGTCATAAAAATAGTTTCCATTTTTTTTTTTATGGTAGTTAAAACAGTCAAAATATGTAAAACATGATCAGTGACTTCTACGAGTATGGTTTAAACTAAGAAAGTTTGGAACAAAGCTGAGGGAAATCATGCTTTCACGAGAGGCAGTCTGTTCAGTCCCAGTGGAAAAAGAAATGCAAAAATCAAATGGGAGTGAAGTGTCCTAGAGATGGCTGAGATGACCTAAGGCAGTGCTATTCCTCCCCTACTGAAGGTCTGGTTGACTCTCTCTCTCTCTGAGTAGCTCAGCCCCAGCTCTGAAAGGAAATGCCAGTCCCATGAAAATAACCTGCACCCTTCCAGCAGAGACAGGAGACAATTGGTGAAGGTCTTTTAAATACACACTTCTTAGGTTACCATTGTTTTATTTTAAGATGTTTTGATTTTCTCTACACACACACACAAAAACCAACCCTCAAAAATTATTATGCAGTAATCAGCAGTTTTAAGAGTAGTTTACTGTAATTATCATAGAGAATAGACAATGTCAAAAAATGTATCAGGAACACATACTGGGGTATGAGCTTTGAATCAGAAACCAAACCAGCTCTGTGTTCACCTTTACAAGGTGAACTAAAAAGCACTAAGCAGAAGTGAAAATACTACTGTAATACAACCCTTAGAAATTATTACAAAATCAGTCTTTACTATAAGCTAGAACTCACTGTTCTGCTGGTTGGGAAGGTATGACATCTTTTTGATTGCTCAACTACATTAACTGCTGCCAGATGGATGCAATTTTAAGATCATTATTTGTAATCCTTCCTGTGCTCTCAGTACTTTATCTTGAAACAATTGCAATTAATATGTTCCTCAGCAGTTTTTTGCTGAGATACATTCTTTTCTTGCTCACCCAGGATAAAACGCTACGAAATTAATCATTGTGCAGTTTAGCTAAGGAATATAATTTTGTTGATGTGCTGTTGTTTTTAACATTTCATTAGAAAGAGTTGAAGAGCTGATTAGCAGTACAGTATGATAGCACAGACCATAAAGAGTCAGATGCAAACCAAAGCACACTATCTTGTCTCACCAGGTGCAGAGTACTCACCTGGGTGAGCAGAGCTCTCCTGGAGTGAATTATGTCAGAACTTAGGTGAAGGGAGATATTGTCTATGGGACCTGATATTGTTGACAGATATGTGTGAACTGGTCTGACCAAAACATGTGGGAACCAAATGCACCATGGGCAACCAGCAGCCCAGAGATGTCTCCAGGGATGGTTGTTTCAGACATGCTTGCTTTTCAGAGCTGTAAGGCCAGAATTCTAATTTATAATTTTATATCTGTAGCACATATTCTTATATAGTCCAGATGTGATTTTATAAAGTGAAAGAAAGAGCTGGGGTAACTATGGCTTCTTCACGCTGTTAGCATTGGGTATTTCTGCATAAGCCCCTAATTCCCTGACACTGATGTGACTGGATAACTTTCCCAGCAGGTCTGCTGCTGCTAAACTGTCAGCAATCTGCAGATATGATTGGCCAAAAATAATCTGAGTTTTATAGATGGATGTAACAGGACTTTAGTCTAGCAATATACCCTGTGTTTTTTCAGCTGTACAAATTACTTGTAAATGTTGACCAATGAACAGCCATAATACAGCAATACCCAATTCAACTTACATTTCATTCAGTTGTAAGATTTTTACCAACTAGATAAGGAATTGGGTCAGACTACAGGTCTTCCATAAAATCATGTGTTACAGTAACTAACAATTTGCTGGGTAGAGTCCAAGAAAAACTATGATTTCCAGGCATGTTGACAAATCACTCTTACAACTCTGTGCCCTCTGAGCTTACTATTTTGGACTCTTTCTTCACTTTCTTCATAAAGTGTGTTTCTAATAAAAATTATTATTACAGTTTGGCAGAGAACAGGGGATGATGGAGGCATGTACAGTTCAAAGGAAATCTTTTTGTTAACCATTAATTCCTATTTTTGCTTAACATTGAAAGAATGTGAATAATTAAACTTTAGTCCCTAAATACTTTCATTTTTATTTTAGACTGCTAATGATTTTTTTTCTGTACTGTGCCTTTGACACAAAAAATTTAACAATTGTTTTGCAAAGAACAATGCCACAAAAGAAAACCTCATTTCAAATCTTCTCAAGTAACAGCTCAGATGCCCCGTGGTCAAGGACTTTCTTCAACACAATATATCTCATCACTAGAAAAAAATTACTCTGTGAGAGACAAATTCTGATCTAATTAAAAGAGCTGGTGAAGGAAAAAAACCACACTCCTTACTCAACAGCAAAACTATCCTGAGAGGCTTCAGATTAGGGCTCTTAACAGGGTTCCCACCAGCTGTTATCTCTTTCATGACTCATCCAAAATGTATGAGCAGCCAACAGCTGGAGCTTTGTCTCTGCCTTTTTCTACAGTGTATTGGATGCTGAAAATGGGAGCAGATACTAGTCCTGAGGTTCTCAAGTGCTAGTTTCTGGGATAGCACTATTCCTGGTCACTGTAGCAGCACAAATTCCTTTCACGCAGGAGTTATGTGGTGCGTCAGGGCACTTAACATGTGCAGGTTTGTTCTAGCCCTCACTCAGGCTGTGCTCCCACTTAAACAAATGTGAGCTTTGGGAGTCTACATGATGGAAGCTGTAATGACTGATTCAGCAAAGCCCTTCAGTGCATATTTAGCTGTACATGTGTTAGATTCACCCTCATTCAGAAATGTGTTATACATAAGGTGAATTCTGAACTCACTTGAGTGCTGTACTGTATGAGGGCTGATATTACTGAGACACTTTCTAACCTTACTACTTGAAAGTGCTGCAGGGTTCTAAAGTACAATGGCAGATCTACAATATACTGAGGTGTTACTTAGACACCCATTTCACAGCATTTCAGGTTTGAGAATGCTGTATTGCAGTCCTCATTGTAAGAAAATATTTTGACTGCTTTCAGATCAGAAGAATTTAATTAAATCACGATTTAATGGGTTTCTGTGGAATATGAAACTTACCCCAAAAAGGGAAGGCCAGAGACTGAAAGATGGCAGAATGTCAGGTAAGTTATGTAAGTCATGAAATTCAAAGCACACGTTAATTTATTATCCTGAAGAGACTGTTTACACATTCTGTTTATATAGCAAGACAGGAATGATGTTATCTCACTTTTGCTTTGTTTTGAACATCCAAGGTTAATAACAGAATCACAGAATAGTCTTAGTTGGAAGGGACCCACAAGTCCAACTCTCAAGTGAATGGCCCATACAGGGATCCAACCTGCAACCTTTGTGTTATTAGCACCATGCTCTAACCAACTGAGATAATAAAACAAAAAAAAGGTAACTAAGTCAGTATTTTTCCTCATCATTGCATTGAATAAATTATTTGGATTAAAGATTTATGTTCCTTTTTTATTTCAGATCCAAATCCTTTTTTATTTTCAGTATTCCCAAACAGCAGAGTAAATTGATGGAGATTCTTGCAAGCAGTGATGACACAAATGTCATTTGAAAACTACTCCATTTGTTGCAGAGGACAAGATGAAAATGAGATATGTTCAGAAGATGTCAGTGAGATACTCGCGGCATAGCTAGGAACTGTCTGGAACTTTAATATGCTCACACCTACTATGGTAGTGCATTACTGAAAAGTGCAATTGCTTCATGGTTGTAGGCAGGTTTCAGAAATGGTCTGAACAAAATGCTCGCTGTCTTGGTAGATTTAATAATTATTAGGTACAGTACAAGAAGGCAGTCCATGGCGATGGCTTTTTCTTTGCAGAGCTGCTATATGCTGATCCTCTGCAACTGTTTATGCTGATCTTCTCTAACATCTCTCCACAGCTTCACAGCTTCAGGAGTGGAACTATGAGATGTACATAGAGATGTGGAATAACTTCCTGCAACTGTACAAAGTAGAAGTGAGAATGAAAATATGTGCCAAGTAATTTTAGATTATGTCCTCAGATTTTTTTGTGCGTGTTATAAGCCAATGCCTTAATTACTTGATCAAAAAAAAACCAGTTTTGACCTAACAAGCTTAACAGTCACTTCAGTGACACAGATCCTAGCTTTATTGGGCCTGAACTACTCATTCAGCAGAAAGTTTGCCTGGGTATTGAACTTTGAACAGACAAAATCAATGACAGTCCCTTATCTTCTGCTGTATGAGATTTACATAGGTTTTGCTTCCCAGTTTAGAACACCAGCACATATTAATTTAGAGTATGAACAAACCAGGGAGTTACTAAGAGTTGATTCTGCAAAAAAAAAAAAAAAAAGAAAAAAGATAAAAAAAAAAAAAAAAGAAAAAAGATAAAAAAAAGGAAAAAAAAGAAGGAATGCTCTAAAGACTGTTTTGCACACATTTCTATAGATAGGATGCAGTTGATAGAGCTGGTTTTAGAATGAAATCAGTAGGCAACTCTTCGTAGAACCCAAGGCACTGTGGCACTCCAAACACTTAAAAGCTGTTTGTTAGAGTACTGGTTTTCCTTGGTTTTGCTTCAGTCAAACTTAATTGAAGGGATCCAGGTGACAAAACAGTGTAACAAAATGGAATCTGCAAAGTTGAAAGCATAAGGTACTTGTGAAAAAAAGAGGATTTGCAAGCTGCCCTTGAGGCTGACTTTTTCCGTTTCCCAGAGAATGTCCTGGTAGAATTCATTTAGTCTATGTCAAATATTCCAAGATAGCACAACTGATATGCCTTGGTACTGACAAGAAAATAAATCCATAAGGTAAAAGAGTAATCCAGCTTTCAAGATCACTCAAAATTGTGTTTATTTCTCCAAAACTGCTACCTTATACCTGCATATTAGGAACATCATATTTAGGGAGTATTTCCCCTCTTGGACTGCACCAACTTATTTCTCATCGTCTAAGCAGACACAAGATGTGTACAGTTTCAACTTTATTCACAATTTCCTAGGGTGAACTGGATTCAAGGGCCTGAGTTCTGATATAATGCTATAGGCCCAGTTCTTATTCATAATGAAAATCTATACAGTGTTGTTTTCGAGACATATGAAATTAGGAAATCAATAAACTGAACTACTTGAACAGAGTGTATTCAGTTATGAATACATACTCAAGTGTTACATAAAGCTGGTACTTTCCAATGGAGAGGCTATAACCTTCTTAGGGTCTCTTGGTCATCAGAGACGTGTAAAAGGGACTAAGTATAAATGAATCTTTGTGCTCTGATTTCTACTTCTTCATTGCCAGTGCTATGTCATCCAATTACCCTTCATCCTGCTGTGTGACTAGAATTTTTTTTGCCATGAACCATTTTTAAAGTCTCCAATGACAAAAAAGAGAGAAAAAAGTTTTCCTTCAAAGAAATCAAGAAGAATAAGATTGACGTCTTTTGTTCATGAACCCAACAGTTTAAATTAAAAGATCCAAACCCCTCATGACTCTAATTAATTTTACTTTGGAGATGGGATTTTAGTATTTAACTTTATGCAGTTATAATGAAAACTTCCCTGCACATTGAAGGATTTTTTCCTTTTTTTCCCTTCATATTTCATCATAATCTTTTTGTTACTGGAATCACAAATACAGAAAACATTTTAAAACCAGCCAGCAAGCAGTTGAGACAGCAAGCAGTTAAATAACTTAATGTTGCAAAGATGTAAGCATGTGCTAAAATATATGCATGAATAGTCCCATATGTAAAGTTAATTGCCTAGATCAGCACATAATGATGATGCAGCACCACAGTACAAGTAAACACAAGTGATTACATGGACAAAGACTGTATCTTTTAATTTTAAAAAAGGTAGTGATTAGAACTTTACATTTCCTTCCTGTCTTTATTGGAAAGGGTGCAAAACAAAGATAACTCAGACAGCTCCTCCTGAGCAGTCTTATTAACTGTGGCTGAGGTCTTGCTTAGCCCTTCACCTCTCTGTAGCCTGCTGATTAGAAAGCAGGTACCCAGAACACTTGCTCTCCTGATGTTGGACTCCAGTTTTACATCTCTGTTTTATTAACTGTTGCATGAAATGATCTCCATCTAGGGCACACTTTTCACAAGGTCTCTTTCCCCCCATCTTTCTGACAGCTTATTATGACTGAAGTGGAAATGTTACATAAAACAAGCTGTTTATGGAAATCTTATTTCTGTCACATGAGCTCTATTCTGATGTGACAGGCTCTCTATCTGGCTGCAAGCATTAAATATATTAATTATATCTGTCATTATGCAATTCTCCTCTTATCACCACTGGATTTTATAGACCTGGTAAAATATACTCTGAGTGCCAAAATCATTGCACCTTAGCACACTTTAGCGTTTATAACAATCTGACATAATAAGGATACTGTCATTGCAGAAACACCTTCCTACACCCATGTGGGTACTTGAAAATCTGTGCTTTCTCCATCCTCCTACATAAATATAGTAGCTTAGGAACTTTTATGCTGTGCCTTGATTTTTAATGATAAGAGATGCCACGTACCATTTAAAACATAAGACATGAAAAGGGGGCAATTCAGCTTTAACTATAACACAGCTTTCCTTTGGACGTAGTCAACTGTTCTGCTTCTGTGAAGTGGGAAAAGTGTGTGAAAATATGAAACAGATAAAGTTCTAAACTAGAAAGCATAAGATCCTATCTTAGGACCACTTACTCTTACCCTTGGATACCTAAAAAACATACACCATAAGGTGACAGACTTTGATGCCAGTCTAACTCCACTAACCACAATTAACTATTGAGGATTTCCACAAATGAGAACTAAACTCTGGACTGCAGTGGTGGATCCACTCTTCTCAAGTGTATATAATACCTATTCTCAAAACACAAGACAGGTTGTGAAGTCCAGAGAAAAATATTCAGTCAGAGCTTGCTAATCTTATGGTCTTGCTTCCAAATTGCACCATGAAATACTGGACAAGTCTAGACTGACATTCTGGATTCTGACATCTGAGTGTAAGATTTATATACAGGCTACGAATTGATAAAAGGAAAGATTCTATATAAGTTTTTGTTAGAATAAAAAAATAGCATGTATATAGAGGAAATAATTAAATCATGCAGGATGCCAATATTTTTGAATCCTGGTATAGATTTGGGGGATATAATTATCTATGCAGTTCTTTTGCCCTCTTGTTAAGGTAAATATCCAAATGTTGGTGATCTACATTTAGGAAAGCCAAGGTGCAACACTGAGTGTCTGTGTGTTACCATGTTGTGCAACACATCTGGATTGCAAAACTGTAGTCAGAGTGGCACAGCATTCTCTGTATCTCAGATACAGTAATAAAGACTGGTACCAAGCAATCCAGTATGGTTTAAGTAGCAGCCCTGAACCTTTTGTTCTGTTTTGCTTTATTGCTCATTTGCTTTGGGACTGACACAGTTCTGGCCATTGTCAGTGTCAGGAATGGCTACAGAAATCGCCTATTTTGGCAGTAGGGTTTGCAGAAGACCAGAGTTTTGCAGTGGTGAGACACAACATGCTCCAGCCCTTTTACTAATACAAGAGGAAGACGGGCTTCCTCCTGAATTTTGTCAGCAGCACCTGGGGGGAGGGAGGCCTGCGGACCTCCCCCCCATCCCCCGAGAAGGGTCACCTTTCAGACGTCCGCCTGTGGCTGCCATCGGCTCCCGGGTCCCGCCGCCAGCGCGATCGGCGCGGGACGGCGGAGGTGTGCGAGCGACGTGCCGGGGGAGGACCGGGGAAGGTGGCGTGCCTTGTGCCCCGGGGCGGGGCTGCCGTGCGCCTTGCCCGTGCATTGGGTCTAGATTCATACATAAATATAGCCGGGCTGGGCTCGCCACTGTCCTCTACCCCCCGCCCCCCAGCCCAGGAAGAGAAGGGGGAGAGAAACAAGAAGGGGGGAAAAAATCCCGGTGAGGTCATTCCAATGAGAGCGCAGGAGGCGAGCGGACAAGGTCGACTTTCCCGGCGGAGGCGCAGCCCTTAGGGGCGCGGAGCCGCGCACCCACCGCCGGCCCGGCACCTTGGAGAGCTCCGCCGCGCCGGGGCCGCGCTCGGGGCCGCGCTCGGGGCCGCGCTCGGGGCCGCGCTCGGGGCCGCGCTCGGGGCCGGCGCGGCGCTGCCTGCGCGGGGCCCGGTGGCGCCGGGGCCGCCCCGCCGTCCCTCGGCAGCGCCCGCCGGCCGCGGATGCGCCGCTCCGCCCCGGCTGCCGGCGAAGGAAGAAAAGTTTGGGGGCGACTTAGGGCCGCGGGAGCGCCGGAGGAGGAGGAGGATGCGCGGTTTCCCCGGCTGATCGGGAAGGAAGGATGACCGAGGGAGGATGTGCACCAGCAGCCAGATCATCGGGAGCCTCCTGGTGCTCTCCGTGCTGGAGATAGGGTTAGGGGTGTCCAGCGTGGCCGTGGGGGCGGTCAGTTTCAGCCTGGTCCTCACAGAGCATAAACCTCAGCTGGGAGACTCTTCTCCGGTATGGAGCGGGGTGTGTGTACGTTAGCCATTTCACTCTCTCTTTAACTCTTTATGGTGATGATCAGACCGTGCGAAGGCATCCCCTCTTCCCTTCCCTTCCCTTCCCTTCCCTCCCGCGAGTGCATGTTGCGCCGATGTCGCCGGGTCCATTTCCGATGTGCTTGGGGTACGGTCTGCAGAGTCGTGGGGAGAGGGGGAGGCACGGCGGGGACAGATGTATGTGTGTGTTGGGCGGGGGGAGACCCCTTCTTTCTCGCTCCTTTCCGTTTTTCAGTCTTGCTGTGAACAATTGAACTTTCTCTGAGCCCCTTGTCACACCCGGCAAAGCCCGATGCTTCGCGTGGAACCCGGGCCATAGCTTACAGTCTCTAAATTGACTGTGAGTTTTGCTTTTTAAAAAGAACAACCCTGTCCGTGATGAGGAGACTGTCAAAAGGTGCTTTAAATTAATGTCAGGGGTATACCAGCTGAGTGAGGAAAAATAGAGGCATTGGGAAGGAAAAGGAGAATGGTGTTCTCATGATCTGGGCACCCTGAGCTTCTTGTAAAATGAACAAAAAAATTAAAACCAAATAATGGGTTAATAGAAGTAGCACATTCATATCACAGAGCATTTCTTACTTCTCAAAAATGTTTCTTATTTTTCCAGTTTGAGATATGCATGTTTCTAGGAAGATTTTTCCTCCAAATGGTTGTTTATGTTTATGAAACAAAGAATAGGAAATACAGAGTTTTCAGTCTAAACATGAGTGGGCATTTTTGAAGTCCAAAGCTGGTTTTGGCCAGCTTGTATTACAGCAGTATTTCTAATAGGATTGTTTGCTTTGTTTCAGATAATATGATAAATGCAAAACACTCTTGGTTATTCACCAGCATAACCTCCTCTAATTTATAGATTCATCCAGCCAAAGTGCTTCATGTAATATTCGCACTGTCAATAATTATTAATTATTGACAACAGTGATAAATATTTTTGGCAGTATATAAACACACATATAATTCTGCACTGCAGAATAGGTAGGCAAGAAATGAAAGTGAAGACCAGCTCAGACAGGTAATGATATTACCAGGCCAACAGGTAATGATATTATCAAAATCACTTCAAAAAGGGAGGTTTCTGATCATGGTTGATGAAGAAAAAAATTACTTTAAACCATGTGTCTATCTGAAGATTTAATGGCAAAGGGCAATTTCCTGGGTTTCACTGAAGTCAAAGAGCTTTGATCAGTCAGTGAGATCCGTATTTTATGCAGTGTTTGTATTTTGTGACAATGCTATCACAGCTGATATCATTTCATGACGATGCACATTTCCTGCATAACTGCCTCATTCATTTTTATGCTTTCTGTTACCCCAGAGTTTGTACTAGGCATAGATTAAGATTCTGTTATATTAGATGTTGGCTTCCAAGGACCTTATAATCGTAGTAAGAGACAGATACCGTATAAAAGGGGGTAAGCGAGTATGAAGAAACAACAAACCAAAACTGAGTGGTATAGCAGGTGGTTGCATTAACACACCAGCAGTCTGGCTGCTTTCAAGCTGTTCATAGATAGAGTTTTAGAGAGGAATAAGACAGAGGACAATGAAGGGGTTTTGCAGATGTTTATAGGAAATTATTCTCATATGTGAGTGCAGAGGCATGGAAGGTAACCCAAAGGGACTTGTTTGCAAATGTAAAAAGTGGGCAAAGGATGCCCACAACCAGAGTCAGCAGAGGCTGGCATCAAGTGCTGGGAACTGAGCAAAAAACTGCAAGTTGAATAGGCAGAGAGAGGCCTCAAAGAAAATGCAAAGTGGAAGCAAGAAGCTTATGCTTCATGTAGCAGAGGAAATGAGAAGTCAAAGTGACGTGCAGAGTGGGGTGACACGTTTCTAAAGGCTGACTTACTTTTCCTTGGACTGAAGATATGTTGTCTAAATTGTCACCATTATACCACTCTCTTTGTACTACTCCAGCAGGTAAAACTGCTAGGTTGCATTCTTCTGACTAAGGGACCAGCAGGTGAGGCAGGCCAAGAAAGAAGCCAGAGATTTACTGTTCTCCAGGGATGCTTAGGGCCATGGGTAACTAGTTTCAAATTTAAACACCTGGACAAAGGTTTATTTGGACAATCCTAAGGACTGTCCTGCTTCAGAAGTGGCATAAGCCGTCTTTCTGCTCACTGAATCTTACACTGAGCTCGTGTTGCCTCTATTAAAGGATATGTCTTGCATAAAATATGTTATTTTTTTCCAATTCACACTCTTGAGTCAGGGTTTTCCTTTGAGAAGTGAACACTAAGGAAAAGAAGGGGACATTAAAGGAAAAACTAATTCTTTGACATGTTAAGATACAAAACACTTAAGTTGAACAGCACCAGTCCTCCTGTTGCAATTTACTTGGAAATACACAGAAAACCTTTGACCCTGTTCTATCCTTTTATGTGGGTGGAACTCAGCAGAGACCGAAGTTCATAAGGAAGTAGATGAAGATAGCATCACCATGGAAACCTTAACCTGAATTCCTAAAATTTGGGCATCTTAAAAATCCTGCACATTCTATCTTCTATGCTTGCCTCCCTATGATGCTTTGCATTTGACAAACATTAGCTTTTCTATTAAAAGAGGTTTTCTTATTGTTCACTGCCTCCATTCAGACAGATGATTTACTAACGTACCTAGTTTTAACCATGTGGATTCCATCCACAGGGTTATGGACACAAGTGAAGTTAAGCATGGGCTGAAGTACCCTGATCATTGCATGCCATGCATTATGTATAAGCAAGCCAGGGAAAGTAGAGTGCACCAGAATGAAGAAATTGAAAGCCTAGGCAATGTCTGTATCAAAAAATGCATAAAAATGGGGAAAAAAAGTTTCAAATCTGTTGTTCTCATTGGAGTTGAATTGGATTAAGGTAGTACAAATTGTTTAAAAAGTAGCCAAAAGAAAACAACTGAAGGTGTAACCGTCTTCTCAAATTATCTGGAGCATGTGGAGACAACTAACCAGTTTACATCATCACCAATCTGTTCTTTTTAAAATAGGCCATGGCTGTTAAATTGCAAAAAAATCCCAAAACCAAAACCAAAGCCACAATAAAAACAGTCCCAAATACTCTAAAGTGCACACGTTGTTGATTTCTGAATTTTCTTTCTGTTTGTTACGTTTGTTTTGGGATAAACTATTCTACAGGCTATAATCAGTGTCTCCCATATTTCCTTGTTTCCCAGAACAGAGAGATATTTCTGAAATCCACCATTCCAGTTCAGTTATATGACATACTATAGAAATAATTCAACCAATGAGAATGCTGAACCACTAACAATAACATAGTAAGAATGACAGCATCCATAGCAGAGGCTTTTGCACAAACAAAAAAAAAATCAGTTGGTAGTCAACCAAAAAGTATTCACAGATATTTTTTTTAATGGTCACATACTTCCCCATCTATATTTAGAGCATAGTGGTTTCATCACCATCACTATGGGTAGTGAATAGCTGTTCACACACACACATACATGTGTATGGGTCTAATCCTCATTTATTTTGCAGTGGTGAATAAATCCTTGTTGTAAATGAGTCTCCCTCACAGAGAGAGAGAATGAGAGACAAAACCCACATCTTTAGACAAATATGTCATCTATCTTCATATGCAGGAGAGATACCTGATGATTCATTTATGGCTATACCCCTCAAGAGTAATCATTTTCTCCCTTATAAAGGCAAATATCTGAATTTACTTGAGAGATATGCACTTTCTGTATGGTGGTCTGTTTGCTTGTCTGTAGATAGAGGCAGAATTATTGTTTCCATGATTTGGGATTTTATCACAGTGGAAGTCTGCTTGCTCATTAAAAATCTGCATTTGGCTACAGAAATTTGTTCCTAGTTGGCACTTGAAATATTTGATTTAAATTACTTTAATTTTTTATCCAAAATTTGAAGGAAAAGAACAAGTGTCAGTCTGTATGGACTTTCTCAGAGCAAGAAAACCTTTTTATACTGTTAAATCAATGTTGGTGGCCTGAAATTTTAAACCACTAAATTTTGCATCTAGATTTTACTGTTGCCAAGTTTCCTTTGGAAAGAACAGTCAAACTATTTTTTTTTTTTCAAAACAGCACTAAAAAAATCACATTATTGTTTAGCATGCAGACAAAATGCAGATGTGATCCTACTTTATTTTAACATATGCATTGCATTTTCATCAAACTGACCGTATTTCTGTCTGGCTCTCACTCGTGATGAAATTAATCACAGGACTTTCAGTGAGCTCAGTGGAAGCTGGAAAGAGTTCTGTACCTATAGATGGGGAAGGACATGCCAAGGGTGGAAGCTCCTTGCCTTGCATGGAGCCAGGACAATTCACTGAATTGAGCTAAAGTCTTTCAGTAGGTTTTCTTTGTCATTCAGAGACTCCAGAGGCACAAACCAACCTGGAAGATGGTCCATCTAGTTCCTGGGTTGTATTTAGAGGTTCTGTTGAATAGAGACTGACTTAAGCATATGCTTAAATGTTTTACTACGATAAGACTTTAGTTCACCTGCAGGGAATAATCTTTCATTTATTACTTTTTTGAGATGTAACCAGTCACACTCGAAACCAAATACTTGGTAGAAAACAAACAGAAAGCACTATTCTTATTTGTTATTCTGATAGTCTCTAAACAAACAAAAAGTAAATATTATTATTTTGTGCTGAGAATTTAAGTGTTTTTAGAGATGGGTGGAGGTTTTTCGAATCATGGACATTAGGTAAACTTTCAGATTCAGATTCAGAAACACACTTCTAAATTTCCTTGATTGTTTCTAAAAACCAATTCCCATTTTTAAAGCGTCTCTGCAGGTCTGTAACAAGACGAGTGGAAACACTAATCACAGGGACTGGGATGGAGTTTTAACTGCTGGCATATGGCTTGAATCAGTGGGAAGTGTAGCAGCACCTGATCTGATAAGACCCAATAGCACACTGCCAGACAAGGTATTGGCTCAGATTAGACATGCTTTAACACCATGCCTCAGTTATAACAGAGCCTCCCCTCTCAGCATGACAGATTTGGTGGAACACAAGGTTGGGTTGTAGAAATGCTGTTGCTTCTTGTTCTGTGTCTGGATGACTTTCTGCCAGCTAGACATTCCTGTCCCCACAACCACTTGCATGGGACGTCATTAGAAGTTTCCATCCCCCTTTTGCAAAGATTATTGTGTTTCTCTGTGGAGGTAATGGGCAAACCTAGTACCTAAGCTTGATTTTCTGGCCTGTTGTAATTTTTATTTAGTTTGATGTCTTTGTTTTCATGAGTAGATTCTGTGCCCTTTATGCCTGCGCTAAGAAAATTTAGTCCTTGTTCTGAAATACTGCTTAGGAGAAGGATTACAATTAGAGATATCTCTTCTGCTTAGTTCATCCATTAGGGATTTCAGCTTTTTTCTCATTTGGATGGAGTTGAAACAACATTATTAAATAGAATCTTTCTTTCTTTACATCATTAAATTCAAATTCCTGATTTTTCTCCTGGAAGTCACATGGTTATGCAGCTTTAGTGTAAAACACAGATTTTTCTAGTTTACTACCTGACAAGGGTAGATAAAAGGGAACCTGTTAATTCTGTCTTGATGGTTTAGTCTTCCAAGTAGAGTGTCATTTGAATAGGTATGATACATTGAATAGATATGATGCATTTTCACTGTGTTATATTCCATTTTGGAATACCTTCCCTTCCTCTGTTTCATGAGATACATATGGATGACCCGGAATGGTGGAGGACTTTCCATAGAGTGTATACAGTTTAGCTGTCTTTTTTGTCATGAACAATGACTAGGGATCAAGGTGTCCTTATATTCAACAGGTTTTCTCTACTATTTTGTTCACCCTGTGTCCAGGAAATTTTTCTATGTGCCATTTTCATTTTTTCAAGGGAATTACACTCACCATTGCTTTTGCCTTTTCAAAACATAAGACAGAAAGGTTTCTTAGCTTCAAGATATAAAATAAAAATAGCTCCTTTTCTTCTGCATGGTGGAAAGAAACAAATCTTTGGCTTCCTGCAGATTAACTAAAACTGAATCTTTTTTTCAGACTACCAGGGAGAAAGTACCCATTTTCCAGAAGAAAGTGAAAGAAGCCAAGTCTTTTGTTACAGAAAATATGAAATAGGGATGGATCCAAACCACAGAACTTGAATATAAATTGAGATTTTGGCCTTCGTACCAAAATTTATGGGGTTTTTGATCTGAGGTTTTGTTTCAAGGCAATATTCAATATAAAGTAAATTAAAGCAGTCTCAAAATAAACGTTCCACTTTTCTGGGAGGTCTTTGGGGTTTTTGTTCAAAGTTCAACAGACAAAAGGAGAGGTTTTCCAATATGCATATAGAACATTAGCAGGTACCGCTGCAGTGTGAATGGCAAAACCTCCACAGACAAACAGACACTACTACCTGACCTTGCAATCACAC
This sequence comes from Corvus hawaiiensis, assembly GCF_020740725.1. Lineage (NCBI taxonomy): Eukaryota > Metazoa > Chordata > Aves > Passeriformes > Corvidae > Corvus > Corvus hawaiiensis. Next base: position 49,315,071 of record NC_063213.1, read on the forward strand.
TGGTGCTGTCAGAGCGACTCTGACTTTGGTGGGTCCATGGTGAATCATTGCTGAAAGTGGGATTGAGGCACTTGGTTTCTAAGTAGCTTTTGTGCTTTTGTAGTATCTTTCTTTGGATTTTTTACCATTCACCCAAGAGGGGTTATGCCCCTGTCTATTACTTGATGATACAGTCTCATAAACTCATAGAATCACAGAATCATACAGTAAGGGTTGGAAGGGACTTTAAAGATCATCTAGTTTCAACTGTTTCTGCCATAGGCAGGGACACCTCCTACTAGACCTGGTTGCTTAAGGCTTGGAAGGGACCTTAAAGATCATCTAGTCCCAGCTGTCCCTGCTATAGGCAGGGATCCCTCCTACTACTAGACCTGGTTGCTTAAGGCCTTGTATAACCTGGCCTTGAACATTGCGATGGTTGGGTCATCCAAAGCCTCTCTGGGCAACCTGTTCCAGTGCCTCATCACCCTCGCAGTAATGAATCTCTTCCTAACATCTAGTCTAAATTTCCCCTCTTCCAGTTACCTCATTACTCCTTGTCCTATAACTACAGTTCCTGATGAAGTCTCCCAGATACTGCAAGGTTGCTATGAGGTCTCCATGCAAACCCAATGATCCTTGTGGGTCCCTTCCAACTCAGAATATTCTGTCAATCTGTGAATCTCTGAACCTTCTCTTCTTCAGGCAGAACAGCCCAAACTTGCTCTGCCTGCCTTCTTAGGGGAGGTGCTCCTGCCCTCTTAACAACTTTTTGGCCCTGCTCTGGACTTGTGCCAACAGTTTCAATACATGACTTCTCTGCTAGTCTTGACACAAAGCATCATGTATGTATAGGAGGTGTGAATAAGTCTGCAACCAAAAGTAACCCTATAATCAATAGGGACTGAGTGTAATTGTTGATCTTGTAGGTTTTTAAGTGAGTCTTTGGGTCTTTTAGCATTTTATTATTTTTTTTTTTTTATGAATCATAATTAAAATGGAAGCCCAACTATGAGACATCTGTTTAAAAAAGTTCCAGCTGAAATTCCCTCTCTGGCTTCCAGGGCATTTTGTAGGGCTTATTAGCTTAGCTTATCCTTACTGAAATGTTTTAGCCTTATTCTCTGCATGAGCTGTGAACACTTCAACAACTGACCATTCTTTACAAGGAGCTTATCTTCAGTAATATATTCCTTTTCCACTCCTGATTTACTGTATTCTCAGTAGAAGTCTCTTTGTCTAACCTACCTCAAGACTGACATGGTTAGAAAATATAACTGTATTTAAAGAGTCCATGAGATTGGTTAGAAAAAATTGGTAAGGATAATCAATGATCAAGTAGAAAGGAGCAAGTCCTCACCATGACAGTATTAGTTAGTCAAGGGTAAACTGTAGTCCAGAGTAGCTCAACATTTACAAACCAAGTTTTACTGTTCTGACATATTGACATGAAGTCTTTCAGGATAGCCAAGAACAGAGAGAGTGTCAAGACAACAGAACCTCTGATGGCTGTATTCCAGTTGGCAGTACTATAAAATAGAAGATTCTAAGTTAAAGACACTTTCAATCTCATTTTTACTGCATCCTTTTTCTGGTACAAAGAGCTAGTGTAGCTTTTCCCATCCAGTTTTCACTACTGCTGATCACAACACTGAGACATCAAAAATTCTACAGGAAATTCCTATAGCACCACCAAAAAAAGAAAAAAATCGTCTCTATGCTATCAAAAAGCAGAGAACAGAGTTAACCACATAATGTCCTACTGAAATCTAGAAGTCTCCACATTGAGAAGCTTAGCTAAAGAAACTACATGAGCAGTGTTCCTGAGCCACAAGTATTACTAATACTCGCTTCATACAGCAGGTTTCCACTGTTTCCAGTGAATCAGCCTTAGAAGAAAGTGGTAAACTTGGTTCATAATATTCAAAGCTTTGCATGAGGTATAATTGCCTGACCCTGTGGCTCAAAGTCATCCATTGGTTTTAATTGCAAAATGCCTGCTGACATAAATAAATAACTATACTGGGTTTTGGGCAAGCCTTTTCTCTATTAATGCAATGCATTGTCATATTAAAAAACCCTCAACCTATGTAACATTAATCCTTTGCTACTGCCCGAATGCTTTTCTTCCAAGGTTTTTAACATATTCAGGCACTTGAGTGCATTCGGTTTCACAACTTGTTTATCTCATAGCCATACAGATTATAAAACTTCAGCATGACCTCAAGATTAAACAGAAGAATGTGGAGGAAGCATGAATATCCAATTCCTCTGAGTCAGAATACAAAGAACTCTTTTAGTTCTTTAACTATGGAATATGTTATTCCTTGCCTATATGTATAAATACTGTAGATGTGAAGACAGACAATACATACAGAGTATACATGTCACAATACAATATTATCATAAAATCATAGAATTTTTCAAGTTGGAAGGGACGCATAAAGATTGCCAAGTCCAACTCCATGCTCCTTGCAGGACTACCTAACACTAAACCTTACGACTAAGAGCAGCATCCACGAGTGCTCCTTGACCTCTGACAGACTTGGTGCCATGATCCCTTTCCTGGGGAGCCCATTCCAGTGACTGACCACCCTCTCAGCAAAGAACCTCTTTCTGATGAAACTTCACTCCATTTCCTTGTGCCCTATCATTGATCATCAAAGAGAGGAGATCAGCACCTCTCCCTCCACTGCCTCCCTTGAGGACTGTAGACTGTGTGGAGGTCACCCCTCAGCCTTCTCTTCTTCAAGCAGAACAAACCAAGTGACCTCAGCTGCTCCTTGTAAGTCTTGCCCTTGAGGCCTTTCACCATCTTGGTCATCCTCCTCTGGACAAATTCCAATAGTTTCATGCTTTTCTTATACTGAGGCCTCCAACCCAGCACACAGCACTCATCATGGGGCTGCACCAGAGCAGAATAGAGCAGGACAATCACTTCCCTCGACCAGCTGGTGATGCTGTTCTTGATGTACCCCACGACATGGCTGGCCTTTTTTGCTGCTAGGGTACTGTTGATTCACATTCAGCTTAGCATCAAGCCAGACCCCAGATCGCTTTCCATATGGCTGCTTTCCAATGTCTTGATCCCCAATACTTATGTATAACCAGGATTATGCTGTCCTAGGTGCAGAATACGGCACTTGCTCTTGTTAAATTTCATGTGGTTGGTGATTGCCCAGCTCTCAGGTCTATTCACATCTCTCTGTAAGGCCTCTCTACGCTTAACAGAGCCCACGATATCTCCTAGTATAGTATATCCTAATGGATATCATTAGCAAACTTAATGTGCATTTAACTACTGCATCCAGATCTTTACTCCAGGTAATCAGATACTTTAAATGGAATAGTCACCCCTTGTTTTGAGAAGGTGGTACCTTAGGGCTCATAGATTAGCTTCATTGACTCAAACTGGAGCAGAATTAAAGCATTCCTGAAAAAATGGGTGACCTCTTTCATACTCTTTCAGCTTTGAAGGTAAATTATCAAACCCACAGTTTTTTAAACTAGTTAACAAGTTAAAACTATCTATGATGGTATCTTCCAACACTAATTAATTTTTCTATATACAAAAATTTCCTTTCAATCCTATTCAATCACTACAGAGAGAAAATATATTATTAATCCAGTTTATCAAGTCTGACTGAATAGAACTTAATTACAAAGATGTCTTCAACAAATTTCATTTGCGGTTTCTGCATTTTGAGGAATACAAAACCCTACATGTGAAAATCTGAAGCATGCCTTCAGTTGAAGGCAATCTGCAATGGCAGGACTGGGAGTGAAACCCCAAAACTTCACAGAAAGTCTGAGTGAACACTTATAAAGCAGAGGTGATGAGCTGAAATCTTCTCTGTGTGTGGGAAAGGTGCAGAGGGAGCATTGCCCCTGGTGATTTGTTTTGTTTTATCGTTATTTCAGTCAGTGGGTTCTAGTAGCAATTACCAGTTGTGTGTTCTGGTGTGTCCTGAGCCATTCAGCACCATGGTCTACATGACCCAGCCCTCTCCATAATCAGAGTAGTATTAAATTCACATCCCATGCTTAGTGTGAAGGTAAATAATATACAAAATTTATCCACATTCATTATGGGGAACTGATTTCATGGGTCTAACTCAGAGTAGAAGGATACCTCAAGGTTTATATTTATACACATGAACTGCTTTAGTTAGAGGGAGATAAACTATGAGTTAAAGCAACTCCTCAACTGAAATAGTGAAGTTCCAAAATTTTAGAGTGTGAATAACAAGTACCTGCAATATATTACACAGACCCTGAATGCTGTATAGAAACTCTCAGTTTTTTCATTTGTTTGGGTTTTTTTAATTTCTTCTGTAACAGCCAGGTCTGGTTTGTGATTTAATTCCAAATCAGGGTCAAGCAGAGCCTTTTGCTAGAAATACCATCTCAAAGGAAAAAGGATATGGAAAAATCCAGTTTTAAAACTATAAAATTACTTCCCAATAGGGATGTAGGGTTTGTTTTATTGAAATAAATAGCACAGATTTCTTAACAAAGGAGTTTATGAGGTATCAAGGAAATCTTTTGACAGTATTGCTAACACCTGGAGAAGGACTTATTGCTTTCATACAACTACTGTAGTTCCTACCATGACTGCTTCCTTGGGGACTATTCATTGTTTTCCTCGTTAAACTTTTCTGTAGGAGGAAAAAGACATCAGAGGACATCACTGGTCTTTGACAGAGGTCACTATTAAGCATTACCATCTATTTTTATCAGCTGGTAGGCGTTTTTGTCCGGTTTTGTTAATTAATTTTTGCCTGATGCTTGATGCTGCAATTGGCAGATCAGTTCGTGTGATGGAATGACTTTAAAAAAAGTATAGATACCTTCACGCTATCTCTTGCAAATTCATCTATCAAGAGTTTGAAACAGATCTTTCTGCATGCCCAGAGTAGGCACACCAACAGATGTACTCATATTTACACCTGCACCCACAGACATGACTGAATTACATTCTTGCCCAGAGTTCCACTGTCCTGAAGAAAAAGATCCATATGTAATTCTTCAGTGGCTCAGATGGTAGGATCAGGGCATTAAGTCCCTATGCTATGCTTAGAAGTAGATGATTTGGATCACTGACTAGTACCTTGCTAAACTTTTCTGAGAGAAAAACAGTAAAAAGGCATTTTTATCCTTGCAACATGGGGGATTTTTTTCCACCTTGTTTACCTAAGCAGCTTAAAATTCAGATTTTCTTTCTTTTCTCATGAGTTATCATGGTCACTCTGACTTCTCATTCCAGTTTCTTATCAGATAAGAGTGTTTATGGTTGAGTTATAACCTCCTGAAACATAAGGTTTGTGGCAAAAATGCTGACAAATGTAACCATTGCCTAAACTGTGGTCACCACCACGGCAACACAGTGGGATTTGAACTTCATACCTTAAATGATGAAGTAATTGTTTGTTTTTTTTGTTTTTTGCAGTTCTTGCTTTGTGGCATATGTGGAATATTGTGCGCCAAAAAAAAATCTGGACTTGTTGTAAGTTTTTCCACTGCATCTATAACATAAAGTATTTGAAAGGCTTATTTATCTAATTTGAACTCTTTACTGGGGGCTTTCTGTATCAAGTGTTTTTGATAAACAGTTAGAAAAATTGCGAGTCAGCAATCCAGAAAAAGAAATCAGCACTTTGGAATAATCATAAAAACAAGGCAGTTCTGAAATGGCCCAAGAAGGTCATGCTATTTAAGCCATACATCCCTATTTATCCGTGTCTGGATAAACTTTGATGGGAAACCACTTCACATAGATTTATGCCAAGTCAATAAATGCTTCTCAGTAATGTCACTGGAATGTATCTTCTCTCCTTCAAAAACACAACACTGGGCTGCCATCTCAATAAGGCTGCTGACCAAGTTTGTTTCTAGATATCATAGCTGTTAAGGGTTTTAATAAGTTTGTTTAGCAATCTGAAACACGTGTAAGTAAGTTTTAAAATGATGGAAGATGTCTCTTTGGATACAGTCATTTTCTGACTGTAGAAAAATGGTGTTATTACTCAACAAGTCACAGCAGAACTTTGCGTTAAAGACATGATCCTATTGTAAGTGATAATGCTAGTCCTAATTTGCCGTCAGCTTGATTATTCTGCCACATACAGATGGAAGTCACATAAAACCAGTATAAGTGTGATGGGAACCAAGAGTTCTCTCTGATTACTTTTTAATATCAATGAGTTTTCCTAAACTCTGTTAAAATGACAGTTCCATTTCTTACAATGTGTACCATAACCAGTTTCTAAAAGCCATCTGTTCCGGAGGTCTCATGGAATAGTCACTTGCCAGTGGACTGCAATATACATCCTCAGTGCAACATTCCTGATGAAATTCTCATCCCAGTTGTGTACAGAAGTAGTCTGTAAGACTCTATAAGTTTTTGCCACCAGAGTAGATAAGTACATATACAAGGCTGTATCGAGAAACATCAAAAGCCCATCTAGATCATCATCTGACAGGGCAGCAGTATCAAGGGAAGTGAATAAGACAATCATTTAGCACTGTCCCCATAATAAGGTCTTTTGCTTCTGAGTCATTTGTGATTAAAGCACATCCTGAACCAGCATAACATCTTTGCAGTTAAAAGCAATAGGAGGTCCTTAAATATTTCTCATTGATTTCAGCCTGTTTCACAGCCTTCTAAAATTCCCAGGAACATTTTAGTCAAGTTAAAATCAAGCAAACCAACCAACCATATAGTCACCGAACTGACCTTCTGTAAAGCAGCATCACAGATTTCTTTGTTGTTTCTTTTGCTTCTTTGACCAGCACATTCACCTTGAACACTTTCAAAAACCCCGCAAAAGCTGCAGAAAACCTCCAATCTGCTGTCTGACTGAATAAATTATAATTGAGCAGGAGGCAGAGTCAGATGGCACACAAAGCAAGAGAGATTCGCTACAAATACATGAGGCATTCACTCCTGAGGCAGGAGTGATAAACTGCACAATAGAAAATTACGACACATTCTGTCATGTTACTGTTCTGCATGAACAGCTGGAAATCACATTTGTGTCCTAGCAGTCCTTCCATTGAATAGGTTTTAGTTTTACCTACTCATTTTACCCAACTTGTCCTTACATGCAACATCAATCTTAACTCTAGTATACCAGAAGGTAATGTATTCCCTGGGAGCAATGTGGGAGATAAGAGAGTTAAATAAGTGTCTGTGCAGTGTTTTGCAGTCAATGATGCTATCAAAGAATTGAACAATGGTTAGTCTCATATTTTATAAGCATGAATCCATCTCTGAAAAATATCACTGTGACATAACCTCTCTTGTCTCTCCTGACAGATGATACTTTTTTCTGCCTGTTGCATCTGTGGACTAATAGGAGGAATCCTAAATTTTCAATTTCTTCGTGCTCTGACAAAGAAGTCATCTGCTCTCTATTCTTTGCATCTTGCCTCCATGTCTCTTGCATGCATTGGAATTGGTGGTTGCACCCTTTCTTCATGGCTCACTTGTCGGCTAGCCAGCTATGAACAAAGGCGAATGTTCTCAGAAAGGGAACATTCATTGCATCACTCCCATGAAATGGCAGAAAAAGTGAGTTGTGTGTCCTCCCTTATTTGTTCTGCTTCTCCTGAAATGTTACTGTATGTGTTAACGTTTACAATTGGCAAGAGATGTGTTCAGTTTTCAGTTTTATATGAGAAAGAGCTTCTGGAAAATGAAATGCTGCCATTCTGTGTAAGCTTTATTATGTTGCATTATATGGAGCTATTTTTAGGTACTGTATATTTGCAGTACATCCATTTCAATGAAGTACATCCATTTTCAACATAATTCCATTGTATAGCTATTCAGGGGCTTAGCTGCTAAATATAGCACCTCATAAATAATTGGAAGCCTTATTAATATGGATTATCATGTATTTTACTGTGAAAAAAAGCACAGAAAGCTTTCTGTAACCACATCATTGCATGCTTCCAGGATTTAATCAATTTCTTCCTCTCCCAAGTACTCAGCATATAAATTTGGTTATTTAAACAGAAAAGCCACAGTTCACAAACCTAGATGATTTAACCTAAGCATCTAAGGGCATATTTAGACACCTAAATGAAACTGGTCTCATTTGCAGCAGCACTGAGCATTTACTTCCGTTCTGTATTAACAGGAAGCCTACCAAGGTGTGTAGGAACATATTTAGGTGCTTGAAACTGAAGCTCCAAAAACTGAGCACATAGGATCAAAACAATTGATTGAATGGAATTCTTGAGATCACTTCCTTGACTTAACCATCTGAATAATATTTGAGGAGTTAAGTGTTCGCTGTAACCCTGTGCTTTGCATTTGGACTCAGTATCTATCCAATGCCTTTCATTTGAGAAATGAGCAGAAAAAAGAACAGAAGTCAAGTGGACTGTCCACCTAAACCTTCACATGCAAGTTTTCATGACTGTTAAGTTCAAGAGTCTGTTGTCTACTGAAACCTCTGAGGAGCAGAGCAACGATTAATTTGCTCAGACTGTAGAATTGTTTTCAGATTCCATGACAAAATATGATATAGCAGTTAAAATGACTCATCACTATTCTTTGGTTTCTTAACTGAGATGAGACTCCAAGTAGAAAAATACACTGAATTAATCTTAGATGTTTGAAACATGTTTTAAAAAGAGGATGTTTGAAACATTTTAAAAAGATGATGATTTAAACATGTTTTAAAAAGTTCAATAGTAGAGGTTACAACAGCAACATAAAGCAGGGTGATAAAATCAACAGAAGAGATACATTTCTCCATCTCATTTTAAAATGAAGAAGAATTCTGATGAGCTATTAGGCAAGTATGATGGTCTTGCTGATGGAAGGCTAGATCTTGGCTTTCAGAGAGATTCTTGCCTCAACAAGGACAAAGATGGGAGAAAAGAAGAGAGGGAAAGGAAGAAGAAATGGCTTGGAAAGAAAAACCTTTCAAAATAAAAAAAAACCTGCCAACCCAATCAGTTTGGGGTGAAGATGACCATGTGTAGCAGTAGTTCATTGCCTACCTTCCTGGCCTGTTGACCTACTGAGCTTTTTGACACTGAGCAGCAAGGACTGCCAGGTGTCCACGTATCTTGGGCTATGATGCATGTGCAGAGCTACCCTATTGCACACGCTCAGTGGATGTGGGATGTGCCCCATCGATGGCAGACTTCCCACGTGTCTGCTGTAGGGTCAAGTATCCACGTACACTTGGCCTCACTCGGGACTTCTTAGACCCATAGAGTGCCTGCTGATGGCAGGGCTGAGTACACTAGCTCACAGCATGCCCCTAAAAATAATGAAGTCTACTTAAAACTTACATTAAATTAGACCCTAATTTAGAAAATAGCTTGAAAGTGTTTTATATATAAGACTATATTGTATATTTATACTGATATACAGTAATATAGACATGTACTGCATGTGCATTTGTTTGTGCTATATTTATTGTATAATTGTTATATTTATATTAGAGATTGAGGGGTATTGAAATAACCGACCTGCCCAGCTGTCCGGTGATTCCCCCGACACCAGAGTTACCTCCAAGGTACGCTGAACACTAGGGAGCTACCATGTTGTTATGTCACTTCAGGAAGGGCCACCTCTACGAGGAAGTCATAGTTTCAGCTAATCAAAGTTGGCTGATGCTGTGATGTCACTCTGAGGCAGGAATGGTGCTTCCAGGTAGTGACATAACTCTACGTGGTGAATGCTGCAATCTGGAAGTAAGTTGAGTATTTAAAATAATCACCCTAGTTATAGGCATCCAAATACTCTTATTTGGATGTAGCCACCATTGATTCACTCTGCTTCTAATCTCTGTGCTCCTTCATTCCCTGAATTCAGCAACTTTTTTTTTTAATTATTTTTTTTAAATAGAAATATTGGGGAAAATAAATGGGTTTTGATATATTTCTGAAATTATGATGATATTTTAATAGCTGATGTCTGCGGATGATTCAAGTGATGAAGCTGACAAAAGGAAACTCATGAGTAGCCTTCTGACAGATCATTACTATCAAAATATGGTTGACTGATAGCTGCTATTAAATGGCTTTGGTATTCTTGGTCCCTTTCCCAGCTGACATGTATCTTCAGTGTAGATCCAAAAAAGGCTTTAGGCACCCACAAATAAGGATATTACAGTGCCTTGTTTCAGAACAGACAACCCCAAACTGGGATCCGTAGTCCAGTGTTAGGCATGCATGTTCCTCTTCAATCTGTAAGAAGAATAAGGTATAATACCAAAACATCCAACACCATCATCTGCAAATGGAGACCTGGGTGGTAGAAAATACTCAAAATTAGTTTCACGCCTGATTTTCTCTGAAGCTTATGCTTGATTCAGGAGTATTAATTGGCAAGGCTACTTGGTTTGATGACCCTAAGCTTACACTGTAGAGAAGAATATAACGTCCCTTCTTTCAAAAACTGTGGAGGGAATGATTAAGTCCTGTGATTTACTTTAGAATGTAGCTAGGAACACCTGAGAAAGGAGGCATCAGTGCTTTTTAACTTTATGTTACTCTGAGTTCTGGTCTCTGCTTGCCAAATATTGTGGATTAAAATAAGAGAGAGACAGAGTAAGACTAGTAATAAAGACCAGGTTGTATAATTTTCTTCTCTTTACCATGAATCTCAGCTACTATGCTATGGAGTCGGGCTCTTTCTTTCTGTCTTTTTCTCTCTCTCTCTGTCTAGCCCAATGAATCTTGCTTCACTTTTTTTACAGAAGCTTCTGCAGGAAGGGAGACAAACAAATCCCTTTTATTCCACATTTTCTCCAAGTGTACCTAGGAGGAAGAAGAGATGAATTTAATCTTTCCATGCAGAGAAGAGCCTCTGGTCATCATGCAACTATTTTAGAACTAGTCCAACACTGGCACCTCCACCTCATCTACCAGAATTTTAGAAATACCCCAAGCTGCATTTTTACCTGTACCCATTCCTCTTGCCATAGCTGAATGTTCTCTTGTCATTGGACATAAGCAGCAGATCACTTATTTCTGCATCCAGATTCAATTAGGTATGACACAGGCCTGGGACTGCTCAGAATAAGTTAGTTCTGACCATAAACTCAGTGTGGCTTTGCAGCCTTGAAGATCAGGGAACTGTTTAATTAATGTAGCCATGTCTATGCTTAGACAGCTGCTAAGGGGGTATTGTTTGGATTTCAATTTGAGAATTAGAAAATCTATCTCCGAATAAATCTTGGTTTAGGTGCTTTATGATTCTGACTCATGAGCCGGTCAGCTTACTCTGGGATGACTCACCTGCCACTGGAGAAGCAATCCCCAAACTGCTAAAAAGTGTCGACTGGCATATTAAGGGAAAACTAAAATCAGTCCCATCCCAAGGGAAAACAAACAGTTAAAAACCTTAGATCCTGTTTGGATGTAGATCTACTTCCCAAATGTCTATTTCAGCAAGCATTGAATGGCATCTGTTTGTAGCATGTCAGCACAGATAGAGGTTTGAATGGCAACAGAGACTTCACCATTTCGTTCTTTTGTAGATCAGCACACAAGCTTGAGTTGATGCGATTCAAAGGACAACATCACAAACTTGTACAGATGCCATCAATGCTGTATGTGTGGTCTGAGTGTAATGTCCAACTCAATCACTATCAATGAGTCTATCAGCTTTCAAATGTACTTAATTTATGTAGGAAGAAATCTAATTTTTTTTTATCATGAGATTTATTAAGCTAAATAAAAATGTAAAGTGTTTCTGAATGTTTGAAATTCAGAGTTTGTTCAAATTTCATCACAACCTTAGATAACTGAATTTTGAACACCTTACAGTAATTTTAATTTTAATTAATGTTTTCTATTCTTGTTCTAGGAAATGACAGACAACCTAAGCAATGGTGGCCCACATCTGATTTATAATGGAGGTGTATATTAAGAAATTTTTAAAAGTTCCATGGAAGGAAGTGGTTTTAGAATTTTCTTCAGGAAAAAAATAGACTCCAAGAAATTAAAAAATGAAACTATCTTAGCTTTTATGGCTCAAATGTCACAACTGCAGACCAGCACAGTTGCAATTCCCTTTTAGAACCATGTTCAAAATTTGTCTCCTAAACATTTTGCGGATATACAATATTTATTCACTTCCCGGCTACTCTCAGTTTCTTGTCTGAATAATCTTTCTGAATTGTGATAGTATTTGAAATAGACTTCTCAAGACTCTTATTCTCATGAAGACTCGAAAATCAGAAAAAAATTAAACTGAACTGCGTTTAGCCCACTCAAAGGAGAAGGCAGAGGAAGAATGGCTCAGGGGAATCTTTTTCTCCTCTTCACTTAGCAGCATCTGGTGTAATACAATGGCTTCAGATCATGGCATGGTACAGCAACACATCTGCACAGTCCCTCTCCTCACATTTTGAATGCATCCTGCCTCAGTTTTCTCAGTAGATCATATCAAAAGAGAGTGCAAACTCCTCTTCCAAAAAGCTCCTATTTCACATCCAGAGTGTAAATGAACAGTGTGCTGAAAACAACACCAATGTCTTTGTTTTGAAAGACAGAATGCTCTAAGAATGCCATAAATCAAAACCTCAATAATGCCTTGTTGTAAAGAAATTGTAAATATTTCCAATTTGTGAATGAAGTATATTTCGTAATTTGTTCATAAAAGATGACAAATAAAATGAAATCTAAACCAGAGATTTAAGAGAGATTTTTGGGTTTTTTTGTTGTTAGAAAGATCTCGCAAAGCTGAACTGTCATGCTTGCAGTTTAGCACAATATATTGAAAAGTTTCCAAAACAGTGAATCAAGCTCAGAAAGGAGAAAAATGAAGGCTGAACAGAATCATGGTCAAGGTCAGAAGTTACTGGCAATTCTCCACACCCACAATAAAGTTTGCAGGTATGTTAAGGTAGCAGCTTTAACTGACCCCAAACTTTATTGTAGAACCTAGTGGTTTGTATAGCCGTGAAAAATGGAAGGTATGATCTGTAAAAGAACAATTACAGCATAATATTAATATAAAATATTCGTATAAAATCACTCATATGTTACATAGTGAGTCTATGACTTTGCAGTATTGCCCAGCACAGCAACATAAGTTTCAGATGTGAGCATCAATGATGACTGGCAGCATTTGGTAATTCATACCCATATTCCCAGACAGGAATGAATAGAACCTTACTACTGTTCAAACCACGCCCTAAAAACCGCTATAAATTACATTAAATTGTTTTGTGAATCTATATGGTACAAAATAATCTTTAAATCACCTGTCTTAGAATTCCTGAATTCCATAAGGGAGTTTCCTATCTAATTACAACATGGAGAATATCTTCTCTGCAATTTAAGTCTCTCACTTAAACTCCATGCTAATTAGTTGGATGGCTAAGCTTATGAGTCAAAAAACGGTCCACCTTATAAGGCTTCTCTTCACTTACTTACTGTCCCAAAGAGTTTTTGAATTTCCTCAAAGGCCCTGATATACTAGTATTTATTACATACCTTAGAAATTGCTAATGACACTGTTCAGGTTCATAAAGAATACAGATACTGTCATAGCAAAACAGCTAGATGTTAAGGTATCTCTGCTCAAGGAGGTGCTCCCCTTCCCAGGCACTGCCAGTCTTTAACCTGTCTCCTTCACTACATTACAGATTGTTTGTGCTCTTTACAGGTGGCATTGTCCCTTCAGTTTGATACCCCTCTTCCTTTGCAGCAGGAAGCATGAGATATATCTGTCCCCAGTACATGCCCCTTATGGGAGCATTTTTGCTGCAGCTCTGGACACAACCTGCCAAGGCAGGACCACGGTATAAATGGGTGCATAGATTCACATATGTTGAAAAATGCACATTGAACATACAGCCTGAGGAGGTGGTTCTGTAACATTCCTTTCCTCACTGTCTCAGCAAAAAACATGTAAAAGGGCCTTATCAAATAAAATCAAGAGTAAATTAAAAAATTACTCAGAAATCCACCTTGGAACTACCTGGCTGAGGTTTATCACTACCTCCATAGCACAACTATAGTATCACAGTTCACCAGAGTCTCTTGTGACACCTCAGGACTGGGAATGGTAGCTTCAGATCCTGGAGCAGTTTGGAGTTGCAGTTCAGAATCTGCTCAGGAATGACATGAAAGTACTGACCATAACACCACCCAGTTATTTATCACAAACACTTTCCTGGCATGTTAGTGAGAGTATAGAATAGTGCAGGGAAATATGTGGATCTTCTGCATCCAACACAGTAGTGCAGTACAACAGCCACTTTGGACAGGAAAGGAGGATCCATTCTCTAATCTCCTAATGTTTGATGCCCTGCTGTAAATTATGAAATGGCACCACACCATTTCTGCTGCATTCACAGATGTGCTGGAAGGAGAGAAAAGAGATCTGGGCCCCAAATTCAATTGGTCGGGTTCTTTTCCCTTCTTTTGGGGCCAAGCCTTTAGAATGTAGAAAAACTGGCTGGTCCCTACATTAATAAAAGCCTTGAAAATGCAAATCTGGAAATTAAAAGACTTGGGAACAAATGTGACAAAGAGCACTGCTACTTGAGACATAAAAAGAGGATCAGAATTCTTAAATTCAAAGTAAATTACCACAATATGTGTGTGGTAGGGGAATTCTGGGAAAAGTTTCACTTTGTTTAATGGCTTTGTTCCATAATTGCATACAGAATTCAACTGTAATGGAAGCATTCTCTGTATGTTTTCATTACTGGTACAGATGAAAGGACATTCATTCCACTTATCCAACTGCATGAAAAACAAAACTTTCACTTTTCAAAATGTGACCAGTCAGTGTATCTACACCAATAGCTTGAAGGCTGGGCACCAAAGTCCTTTTCAATCTAAATAGGATGAAACATGTATTGCCGTTGACACAGTTGTCGGATTCATGCTACTGTAAAATCAGATGCTGGCTCAGATTCTCTCTGAGATATTCAGCTGTTATTTACTAGGTCAAGCAACACTCTTCCTGAAGGAACTTACTTATTGAACTTTGTGCAGAAGACTTAGCTGGTAAGTCCTTGATATGTGCTATACCTTAGGCTATATTTTATCCTATAGTTTGCATTTCATTGAACCTCAGCTGATGAGAAACACACACGTTTTGAATTTACAACAATCAACAGTGCTTATTGCAAACTGTGCAGAAAAGTGCATATAATATGTTTGAAATCTCTTTCTTGCACAATCTTCAGTATATATTTGTTGTATTAGGACATCCAAATTTCCCTTCAGATCGTCTGGAGAGGCGTGAAGAACAGTGGAGCAGGCCACATTCAATAGGAAATTGCTATACATTAAGCTGTAATCACAAATAATCATGCTTATATCTAAATTTTCCCTGACAGTGTGATTTTAAAGATACAGTGAAAAGAGAGTCTAGTGGTTTAAGCCGTTTTTAATCCTTTCAGATCCCAGTCCCAGGCAGGTTAAGGAGTTAAAAGAAGACTTTTATAATTAAATGCTTAGAAACAGCTAAATGCAGACTGGTATTAGGCTACCATATCACTGTAGATGTTACTGCATAATCTTCCTGCCTAAAATGATTCTGCCTAGCTTTCCTTTTCTGTATCAAAGTGACATCTTTAGCTCCACCATAAACCTCCAACATAAACAACCAAAGCTGCTGTACATGCATCTGGAGACAGATTTTGAGGAATATTTTTAGAACTTGTCCAAAGGCTAACCAGACAGACTCAGAGCTGCCAAGGGGGTAGAAAAAAAATAATAAGAAGAAAATGGCAGAATATTTTTGGTAAAACATAATTTGATTGAAGACGCTAAACCCATCCTAGTTTAATATCACCAACCTGAGGAGCTCTAAATGACCTTGGGAAGCTTGCTTGGAAAGGCCTTTTTACTTCTAATTATAAAATTATGAGAATGCAATTTGGTATTCTGAAGGAAAAAAAAGGAACTGGATAAGATTAATCAGTAGCTGGAATTTCAGCAGAAGGTGTGTGCCTGGAGAGACTTGCTTGGCTATGAAAGTGGTGTTCTGCTACAGAAAGAAGCAGCTTTGACTTGGAGCAGAAAGTCCAGAGAGCTGCACCAGGGTCTCTCCTGCCACTTTTCATCAAAGCAAAGAAACACTGAAGACACAGCACAGACACACCTAGCTCTGCCAGAGAACCAACAATAAGCTGTGCAGAGCAACCTCACAGTTGCTCTATGGTTCCTTCAAATGAGTTCCGAGCATATACAGAAGCGGCAGGTTTTTTGTTTTTTCCCCTTACATTTGATTTGCTGTAAGGTACTTTTTATGTCCTTTAACCACCAGTCATAGCAGGCTGCTTTAGTGACTTCCATATCAGTGCAATTTTGCTTCATAACCAGTGGAAGGTTTGGGTTTTTTTTTTTTCCCAGAGATCACTGACATTAATTTAAAATCCTGCCATAAACTGCAAAATGTGTCTTTCCAAAAATACATGCAGTTATCGCATCTTGAACAGGTTGACCAGGTACATTAATTAAAAATTACTTCATCTGCATATTGAAAATAGCTGTTTAAATGAGCTGGCATAATGTGCAATGGGAACATGGTAGGAAGGCAGGGACAAAGAGGCACCATAAGCACAACTGAAAAGCTGTATATGATTCTGCTGATATAAACCAGGCACAGGAGTCAACAAAACTTCCTTCTGCATCCTTAAGAAATCATACATACATTAAAAGAGATCTAAGAACCATTAGGATTTCTTACCCTCTTTCCTGCATCCCATGGCTAGTAGCCAGTGTGAGACAAATCAAATTATGTTACCAGGACCACAAACTTGTTCAGCTGCTCTCCCACATCATTCGGTGAACCCTTTTTTCTCTCCCTCCCACTTCATGCTGGTTCAAGTTAGGAGATCATGTCTTCTCTTCTGTTAAAATGCAGCTGTATCCTTTAAAGTGTTTAGCATCGAATCAATTCTTACCTTTCTTGCCCAGAGAAAGGAAATACTGATCACTGCCTTCATTTTACAGTGAGATTGCAAACAAGGCAAATCTAAATCTAAACCATGAAGTCCAAACATGCAGACTGACAGTATTAAATGCCTGTGGTTTGCTACATTACTGATATCATTGCTCTCTTCCCCCCTTAACCCAGGAATAAACTCCAGGAATGCTGACAGCTAATATTTTTCTGAGGACTATTCATTGTAGCACTGTGTAGCACCCTGGAAAAGTATGTGTCAGAGCTCCTTTTTTAACTATTACACATGAAGAACAGTAGGTTAATATTTATACCCACACTATGGTGGCAGCAGCAGAGATCTCAAAACGGTCCAAGAGTTCTGGACCTAAAAGGAACAGGATTCTGTATGATTCTATTTATGCAATGGATTGTTTTGTTTCTATTTTACACTTGCTAAAAATAATGTATAAAACTATGAAGAAAACTGTTGAGTTTGTAAATTAAAATATTCAAACATGAAGAAATACCTGAATGGATTTTATGATTAACTTTTCCTTCTGTATAGCACAAGACAGGACACTTATCTGATAATCCTTTTATCAATCACAAAACATCTTTGGAAGCAATATATATTTTTCCCTCAGAAGATGTAATCTATCACCTCCCTTATTCCAATGAGCACAAACTTACCCACTTTAAAGTGATTTGTTTCTATGCAGATTTCCCAGGCACTGGCTCTCACTATGCTATTGTCTGCTAAATTAAGGAGCCTGGGACAAACTGGGATCAAGTAATTTCTTAACCTTCTCTTGGGTTAGCTTCTTAAATTCCCTCACCCTGGGGCAGATTTCCAGAATATATATATACACACACATAACTTCTTTCCTGAATCCTTTAAAATCTTCCCATGTAAACTTATTCTTTCTGTCCTGTGCATAGGAATTATGTCAGTATCTTTACTTTGCCTTACCAAACTTACATTGGACCAACAGCTAGTAGGCTAAGAGTTCTCATCTCATCTCATCTCATCTCATCTCTCCTTGATTGCTTTGAACTAATCTTTATCCTACAAGGATATTAAAATTGAATAAAATTTCATACTGTCTAACTCTGCCCAGTTTCTTGCCAGATAAACAGCTTGCTTTACCCATAGGAGTAATGAGGAAAATAAGGAATTATTTTATATTTTAGAATCTGTCTCCTTCCCTGATTTCCATCAATGGATAGACAGATCTCTTGTGTGAATTTGTCGCAGGCTGGCAAGTTTAATAGTGATGCCTATATATCTAGGATTTTAAAACATTTACACTGTGCCAAAAGGAATTCTGCAGAACACAGATACAGAGTGAGTCATGGTAAAGTTAATACCAAATACCCACCCGCCTTTCGGGAAATTTAAAAATATCCATGTATCAGTGGATACCTTTTCAGGTGCAGTCGTTGCTTCAGTACACACAGGTGAGACAGCCAGTCATGCCTATCAGCATGTTTTGCAAGCATTTGCTTCGTTAGGCACCCCTGAGCTGAGCTTCTGGGGCATGCTGGGAGGTGGGGCTGACACCAGAACACAGAGCCCACGCGCGCGGACGCACTGCTCCTGCACGCTGCAGGTCACGTACAGGATGCACTGTGCAGCACAGGCACGCCTACACTGCTTCAAACCCAGCTGTCAAACAAAGCTGGAAGACTATGCAGGGATTACATTCCCATCTGTCAAAAGAGAGATGTTTCCCTTATGTTAAATGGTTTGCTCAAGAGGGAATGACCTTTCTTCCCCCTCTTAGGATACACGTTAGCTTTTTCAGAGTCTACGCTATGTACTTGAGTCACAACAGTCTCTTGGCAAGTGATGGAGCCAGAATGAGCATCCAACAAAACAGCTTCAAGGATATATAAATATTAATTTGTTGCAATTGGTCTTTCAAGAAAATGTTGCAACAGTCTTAACTCTGTGGTTATTCTATGGCTGCAGTGATGAGATTGTGTAGGCACAAAGGAGCCAGTTGCAGATCTGTTGCAAGACTGGAAAATTTGGAAAAAAAACCTCTGAGAAGAAGGGCTTAAGAGTTTAGTGATGTATTGGCACATCATACCTTTAATGGCTGACAAAAAAAAAAAAACCAAAAAACAAAACCAACACCCAAAAGAAATAACAAAACAAATCCAAATCCAAAAGCAAAACCAAAACAAAAAAATCCCACTAATATAGGTCTATTCAATATATCTTTAAGTTCTTCACTTTCATTGTAACAATTTTTTTGTGTATTCAGTTTAATCTTTTATGTTATGCTTGTGACTCCCCAATGCTCTATAGTACTATATTCAATATTTGGTTTGAAAAATCCCACAAACAGAAAAAAATATTGAAAAATATTTGAAAGTAATTGTTCATGCTTTATGAACAAAAGGTAGTATGTTCATGTACCTTGGGGTTCAGCTTCTCAAATGCTAAGTTAATGTCTCTTTTGAGGTCTGTATTTAAAGATATGCTTAAGAAGCTGCTTCCACTGAGAGTAACTGGACTAAGATTTATGTTTAAAGTTAAACCTGGACAACTGTCTCAAACAAGGATTCCTTTTTAATGGCAGCCTAACAAGTCCAATGATTAGTAACTATTTTTGTAGTGGTGTTAGTGTGAGAATCAGGGCCTTAATCTGCATTGCCCTGAACACTGCAAAAAATAGTAAGTGGATGTGCAGACACAGAACTGATCAATCAGAATAAATGAATTTTATAAGTACAGATTTACTGAAGGATAAAAAAAGGAAAGGGATAAACAAAGGGATTTTTTCTGCTTTCTCCCCACCTTTCCATTAGCACCCAATAGTGAAAAATGCCCATTTCCATCAGTCAGTGCAATCACAGCTGCCTTGCCTGCACACTCCTACGAGATAGACTGCACCATCCTTCACCCCTCACGACACCTACATTTACAGTCTGCAATACCTGCAAGCCTTTAAGATGACTCCTTTTAATGGTTTCCTCAAATACACTGCTCTTAACCCCCAAAAAAGGTTCATGCTTGAACACTGCAGGTTTGTTTGGAAGAATTTACTTTTGATTTCAAGTAAAAGTACATTCTGGGGACTTCCAGGATATATACTGCTTCTATCAAGGAATGGAAACATTACAGATGCCCCCCAGCTTACTGGCAAAGACAGGACGTTCTGTCAAAACAGCACATTTTTTTGGGAACTAAGAATTTAATTTAAAATCTCCTTCTTTGATGGCACTCATTCTTTGGCATTTACATTTCCAATGTTTATACTGATGTCTTAAGAACACTTAAGTAGAATATTTATTTGCAAATAAAGTTTCATAACTTGGCAGACTCAGGTTGTCTTTATAAATATAAGAACTATAAATCCTTTTTCATATAAACATATGTATTATTTCTTACCAAAAGTGTGTGACAGCCATGAAGTTTAATTATTCTCAATCTATAAACCTGCATGAGAGAGCTCATCCAACATAATGAGTTTGCACAGGCATAATTAAAAATATACATCTCCAGTAAAGGTAAATAATTAAATAAAAAGTATGAAAAAGCAGTGACTTTCCAGGAAAATTATAATTGTACTGTATGTTAGAATAACCCATAGGTTCAGTTGAATGCAGTTGTGGCGGAAAATTACAGGAAACGTTTTTCATCATTTTCTGCTGAGCTGAAAACTTGCAAAAAGTGAAGAAGACGAAGACACCCCAAGTTGTCCTTTTTGCTGGGATGCACACAGCTGAGCAGTGAGGAGGCTGCCAGGGAGATCTGTTCAGTTCCTCCTGTCTGCAAGTATCTGTAGAGATGGTCCAAAGATTTGCAACACTAATATGGGCGTCTTGCCTTCTGCTCTGAGACACAGAATGAAACCAGAATAAAAATGAAAACAAAATTTAAAAAAAACAGTGTATTTTTCCAAATGACAACCGCATATGCCACATCAACTGCCCCACTGACGGCAGTGGGGATCACTGCAGAAGCGACACTACTTACCGAGAAAGAGCTCAGTACTGGTTTAGCCAGATGACTTAACTTTTTGGATAGCTCATCAGCACAAGATTAAGAACAGGCCTAAGCATGGGTTTAAGTGTGCTGAAGCCCATGGCCTGCACAGTCTGTAGCCCCCTCCAGCTGGCCAGCCTGGCTGCCACCACCGTACAGCCTCGGAGCTGCTGGCCCTGGGCTCCTGCGAGCGAGCCCGGCCGCACAACACCTGGCTCATCCAGCCATGGACAACCTGGGAGCACTCCAAGGCATGGGATGTCCTCACACCACTTCTCTGGAGTTCAGCTTGAGCCTGGCTGTGCTAGTGAACTCCAGTTTGACAACAGGTCTGCATTTTCTTAGAGACCCTCCAATGGAGATAGTGAACATGGTCTCAAACTGAGAGTAAGCACAGTTTAGGACCATGTCATGTTAAATCCCACTGATGAGTCCAGCATTAAAAAGCATTAGATTCTGATAAATGCTTTGAGGAGCTTCAAACAAGGTCTTGCAAGCCTGATATCTTATGTCCCTTGCTCTCAGAGTGGAATGTCTAAAGTTTATTTAGATATTTGGCTAGTTGTGGAGAAAGGGGTGAGCTTTGGCTCTCCAGAGGAAGATTTCTCCTAATTTCTCCTAATCCAGAGCTCATAAATTTTACCATAAATCAGTAACCTGTTAAAAAACTGGGCACTTAAAAACTCAGGCTGCCTCAAGAGGACTTCAGGGTCCTACCTCCTGAACCACACCTTGACAGCAAGAGCCTATTTTGCTCAGTCTGAAAGCATCCAAGCTCCCATTCCGATTTCTCAGCAGCATCCACTGTCTCGCTAAAGGTTACACTGGGAGGCCCTCTTCTGTCGGAATGAAGTAAGAATGATTTACTGCACAGAGGAGCACGAACAGAAGCACTGCTCAGGAAACTACTGACTAGGACAGTCAGCTGCAGGCCTTGAATTTGCTGTCAGCTTGTTGCAGTTTCTCTCAGGTTTGGGTGTTGGAGTTTCCTTCCTCCATCACCGCCTAAGCAGAAAAATGCTCATAAGTGATTTGGGTAAGTGAGAAGATAATCTGATATGAGAGCAGGATTTTGTCCACACCTCATTTATTTTTTCCTACTTTCACCAGTGTAGGGAACATTAAAATTGTTTCTCACAGAAGAGTCCCTGACACTCGTGTTTTGTTTTGCCTTGGTTGTTGGGGGATTGGTTGCTTTGGGGTTTTGTTTTATTGGTTGGTTTTGGTTTGGGGGTTGGGGGTTTTTTTGGGGGAGGGTGTTGGGTGTTTTTTTTTTTGTTGGTTGGTTGGTTTCAGTTTTTTTACTATTACCATGACTTCTGAAATCTTGGGAGTTTTACATGTAGGAGGGTGGATGTAATAGTAAGCACTTGAACCAGGTCACTGAGAATGTGACGTACCAAACTAAACCATGAACTCAGCAGGAAGTCAAATGAGAACGGAAAATTTTCTCTTTAAATAAGAACAACTTGGCAATTGCCTAAAAATTATCCTACCTTGTCTTCAACCTTGACATTCAGTTATCATACAGGCATCAAGTGATACCTAGCACTGATTCATTCAGAGGTGACTAATGCTCTAACAGTTTTCAAGATAAGGCACAGCACATTGGAGATTACCTAATCTGTTGAAGGTACATTTGCTTCAGCACCTCCAGCTTCTGTACTCAAATGAAAATAGTGACCTCAAGCTCTTCAGCATTCACTCAAAATAATGACTACTACCCTTTATTTTCCTGAAGATAATGCTGCTATTGATAGTCAGAGGCTCAGCTCCTCTAAGAAAATCAATTATATTACAGACTTTCTGAAGTAGTACACACTACCTGAGAAGGACAGCAAAAAAATAATAAATCTAGAATTGTTTTACACTGATGTCATTTCTTTTATGCTCATCTTCAAGCAGAGATTTAGATCATTTAGGCATATTTTCATATACAAAATACTGATTATAATAATTAAAAGCTTATCTTTGAGTTATCAAAAAGTATTCCTGAAAAATGAATCTCAGTGGCTCCTGGAAATAAACGGGATAAACAGGAAAATGCTATAATGATTACTCAGCCTCTTTGGCTTGCAATATGAAAACAGAATCCCCATTAGATTTGAGATTTTATTTTTCATTCTTGTAGGATGGAAATACAACAAGAACAATTGTTTTGATATTATCCAAGCAAGTCCATATTTGATCCAAAACAAAACCATACATTTAGGAGACTAAAACTAATCACATTTTTTAACTTCAAAAAGATTTGTCTCTCATCTCCATTACATTTGGGGCAAAGGCTTCCAGTCTATCAATGCAAAAGTACATTTAACTGCAGAAGAAAATACAGACAAAAACCCCCAGATTAATTTGCTACCCTAAACACAGCTGATAACAGAGCTACCTGCTAAAGTCTGTAGATAAAATGAAAAAAAAAAAATCCACATAACTGAATTCTTCACCCTTGTTTTTAATATTTCTCAAGTGTCAACCCTCCCGAAACTCACTTGTAAAAATGAGATTGCAGTACAGGGGCTTGAAAGTAGCCTAGGAGATATAATCAGCTATCTTTCTATCAAATGGATGGTTACTTTGGACCTCTCTTGAATGGCAAACTCCTCAGATCTGGGACCTGTTTTCCAGGCCAGAAGGATTAACAGGTTTCTATTAAAAAAAAAAAAAAAAAAATTAAAAAAAATTAGGAATAGCACCATGCAAGAAAGGATTAAGGTATAAATGCCTCAATGTTCTTCCTTACATTTACAAATGTCTTCACAATTCCATTTTCAATAGTGCTCAGGATATGAGGAGCACTGAAAAGACAGAGTAGGCTACTACTAGTAGAACCAGAAGATTATTTTGTCTTTTGCAGTATCTGGAAGAAATATAGGAGTCATTAAACAGGATGACAAAAAGACATTTTCTACTCTTAAAATGAATAGCAGCTGACTTTTCTGGAGGCAATCCCCAGTGGATCCTTAATTCCCATCTTTCCTGACAATTTTAAAAACACAGGAGTAAAGGGTTGCTAGAAGTTTCTCAGAGTATAAACTGCAAAATAGCACAGACAGACTGTCAAGGGACACCTCATTTACCCCATTTACAACCTGTGCATCCATCTCATTTGTTAGCATCATTCATCAGAAGCATTCACAGTGCTGTAGAAAAGCCTTACTGTTCCTACAGTGGCACAAGCTGCTTTCCTCCCTTGTTTCTGTGGCAACTTCACTTGTTGTATATATGAGAAAAGTCACGTTATCACATTATTTAATCCACTATCTGAACACACTTCACTCACTGGTTGGAAACACACAGGAGAGTCTCAGCATTAGACCAAGAGCCAGATCTCCACAGGCCATGATTTCTCTGCTACTGCAACTATGCCTTCAAGCACCAGTAGAGCTGGTCAGGGGCACCACAGTCAGCACCAGGCATCTTACATCAGGTTCCTTCATTTCTACAGATATAAGGCCAGGGAGCTACTTGAACACAGGTCTTTCAGGAGTATACCTATAAACAAGATATTTTATCTCCACAAGAGTGATCGCCAGCCATATCAGCCATTTCCCAGCAGGCAATAACCTACTCAAGAGAATCAAGGGCCAAAGGCAAATCTAGTCAGTCCCCAAATGCTCAAAGATGTCCATCCCAAGCACAGAATCATGGAATTGTTTGGATGGAAGAGACCTGAAATGTTGTCTAGGTCCAACTCCTCCTGCTGTGGGGAGGGATTCCTTCCATTGGCTCAAAGTCCCATCCAATCTGGCCTTGAACACTTCCAGGGAAGGGACATTCACAACTTTTCTGGGCACAATGTTTCAGTGCCACATCACCCTAACAAGAAAGAACTTCTTCTTCATATCTAATCTAAGATCACTCCTTTTTAGTTTGAAGTCACTCTCCCTTTGCCCCATCACTCCATGCCCTCATAAAAAGTCTCTCTTCAGCTCTCTTGTAGGTAATGGAAGGTGCTGTAAGGTCTCCCTGGAGCCAGGCTGGAGCCTCTCTTCTCCAGCCTGCACAACCCCAGCTCTCTCAATCTGTCTTCACAGAGAGGTGCTCCAGCCCTCTGATCATCTTTGTGACGCTCCTCTGGACTCACTCCAACTGCTCCCTGTCCTTACATCATGAATGTCACTACAAATCAAGATAAATTATTAGCTGACAGAAATTAACATAATTGCTGTCTTATCGCATTCTTTCCCTGAATGTTTTTCTAAGTCATTTCCTAGCTATTAGAGACTGACCTACTAATTGCTGACAAAACAGGGTCTGCATAGTGTAACACAGATTAAATTTTCAGCCAGGCATGCAGTTCCCCTCGTTCTCCTGGATGACGGCACTTTTCTGTATCAAGGCTTTCGTGTGCCATCTGGTGGACTTTCAGTATTTGGTGCATTTTGTTTAAGTACAAATAAAGAGAGTCCTGCTACACTGTCAGGAGTATCTACCTTCTTTGGCCACTGACAGTATTCATCTTATCATCCTGTATTTGCTCAAATTAATGTTTGCCTTACAGTAATAACTTAATTCCTCTCACATTCGCAGTCAAAAGAGCCTTTACTATGGTAACTGTTGTTAACTTCAGCTAACCCTTTGCACTGATGCATTTTTTCTAAATATAATATAATTCACCATAATTGAATGGTGGCCCTCTCAAAAATAACTTCCACAAAACCAGCGTAATAGAATTCCGTATTTAGGACCACAAGTTGACATCCACAATGGCATTTAGATGCTTAGTTCTCAATGACCAAACATGTTATTAGTCTCTATTTGAGATGAGCGTCAAAGACTGAAGCAAACATATTACCACACAACTTTGAAAACAAAACTGAGTGTTTGAGTACTGATTCTTCCTTCTGAGTATGACAGCAACAACTGTCAACAGAAGTACTGTAGGGTTAAAAATGAAAAATGAGAAGCCAGCTGAAATATTTAAAAAAAAAGTTCAGAGCACAAGTTTTGTATCGTATCCACCCTTCCTATGCAACTGAGGCATTTCTTCATTTATCTTTTTTATAGAGTGCAAGCTGTGGTATAAGGAACCCGCAATGGGATAAATTTCAAAATGCACTGAGTCCTTTGAGTTCACAGTCCTAAGGGGGAGGGTATTTCCTACTGCAGCACACTGCCACAGGCATTCTTCCACTCTGCATAAGATGCACTGTATTCTGTCACAGCTATGACTTCCAGGATTTTAAGGCAGGATGAGGGCTGCCCTCTGAATGAATGCACCTGCCACAACAGAGCATCAATAATGAGCTTTCTACCCAACATATATGGTCAATTCAGACACCTGGATACAAGATGGCAATAACAGCATGGGTAGAAAAGACCAGCTGAGAAGTGCTGAATTTGAGGTTGTCAAGGAATCTCCTTTTTGTAATCTGGCCTTTGCTTCACAGAGAAAATAAGACAAACCCAGATAAAATAGGAAGGAAAAGAACAGCAGTGATTGCAAATGCAGCTTTTGGGTTTGGTCCCCATTGTTACTGGCAACCTGACCTCTAGAGAAAAACAGGCTCAGAACAGTCTTATCAGCCACTGTGGGACTTGGCAAACATACCAACAGCTGTGCTGTTTTAGACATTGGTTTCAGCTGCCTTTTTGGACATAGGCTCACTGCAGCGCTGCTGAAAGGTCAGCTCAGACAGGCTCTTTAAGCTGGAAGCCAACATCAAGAAGTGAAAAGGGAAGAAAAATTCAAGAAATGAATGTGGGGATATCAGGATTTAAGTCTTATAGTCCAGATGGTTTTAAGAACTGATCTGTGGCTGGGGGAGGTGGCAGTCAGATTGAGATTCCATCTTTTATCAGAGTATCTTTTACAGAGAGGTAGTGAAAGTCCAAGTCACACCATGGGTCTGAAGTCTCTACAAGACTGCAAGACAACACTGCTTTTGGTACAGATAGTCTATGGTGCATCAGCAAGCAGTGTGACCTGACAGGTGTGGACTTGCAGAGAAAACAGCTGGTGCTGAGGCCAGGTATCCACAGTTAGAGGATTTCAAATAGGCTACTTTTAATTATCTCTGGCCTGCCACACAGCCTTAATGACCACTAGGATTTAAAGTTCATTCTTCTGATTACTTTAGCCTGAAAGGAAATCTGGAAGTCTCAAGAGCACTGTGCAATGAAAACCAGGCACAGTAGCAGGGATAAATGGAGGTTCAATTAGAAAGCACAGACTTGATCTCTGTAGGGATTTTTCTGGTGACAGAAGTCCATGGGGATAACCTCGGATAGCTGCAGGCCCTGAGAGACAGAGCCTTTCTGACACCATCTTGTCCAACCTGACTACAGGGTGAAAGACAAAGGTTCACATTTTTGTTCATGTTGCCTTTCCATCTTATTCTTAGTTTTTATTTTAAGAGAAGAGGTAGGTTTTTATTGTCCTCGATAAAATTGAACAGAGCCCTTAGTGTATTATATGTTCTCCCTGCAAACTAAATCCACTCATAAATAAGAGTTATAAAACATATATTTCTTTTAGGAATAGGAGTGCATGCAGTTATTGTTTAAGGTCTTTAACCAAGATTGAAAGCACATTGCAAGGTTTAAATATGATCCAAATAGATGAAATAAAAAATACGATATTTTTTCCAGAAAGCTGAGACCACATAACATAAAATTAATTTCAACAGACATTAAATACCTTGGAGGACTAAAGCCACATAGGA
Organism: Corvus hawaiiensis; assembly: GCF_020740725.1. NCBI lineage: Eukaryota > Metazoa > Chordata > Aves > Passeriformes > Corvidae > Corvus > Corvus hawaiiensis. Next base: position 49,342,597 of record NC_063213.1, read on the forward strand.
ATACAGATTACAGTAGTTCAAGACATTTTCTCTTTCAAATTTGGAGTTTAGTATGACATCTGAAAGCCATTTTTATGTCAGTTGTTTCACACTAATGCAACTTTACTTGCAGTAAAGTACTGCAAATTATACCACTTGTTTTACTTGTGAAAGCTAACAATATCCTGTCTTCACAGTAAGTTCAGTCAAAGAAAACTTTCTGGTGATGTAGTATTTGAGTAGTTTCAAAGGCTTTTGCATCACTTAACGTTTTATCGGGAATTCAAGGATTTCTGGTATCTGACGTAAGGCTTGTTTTCACAAAACAAGTGTTTCTGAGCCCTCCACAGCATAAAAGGAGTTTTAACACCTTTAATGAAACTGATACATCAATTCCTATTTTTTTTGTAACTCCCCATGTGGATTCAATCAGTTCGAAAGTGTACATTTACTATAACAAGTTAAATTGATATAAATTAGATTTAAATCAATGGGAGAACACCTTTTCAACGTTTTGCATGAGTTCAGTTCAGTCAGTTTAAAGTAAAATCATAAGGCAATACTGTGCCATTTAGAGAGGATATTAAGTCTAAATGACTTTTCTGGACAAAGTCTTCACTAACCAGCCACAAATTCCATCATTTACAGCAGGACAAGGTTTCTATTTGTAGTACTGCAGCTCATTTTGTAAGTCACTGCAGTGCACAGCGCACCAGCAACGCTTTTGGGGACTTTTTTCTTTTCTCCTCGGTCTGTGGTTATTAAATGCATTTCAACATTTCTCACCATATGCACGAACGGGATCTGGGGTCTAGCAACAGGAAACAAATCCTGTATTCTCAAAATTGCTGCATATGAAGAGTGCTACTAAGATAATTTGTCATTGCGTCTTTTGTCCAAATCACCAAATGTTCAACTTAAATTTACAAGGCCACCGTAACACATCTCCTGTCCCAAGGACCGCGCGTTTGGTTTCGGTTCCCGGGGCGGACGGGTGCGCGACGGGGCTCCCGCCAGGCTGGTCCGAGCGCGCCGCTCACAGCAAGCTGCGGGTTCGAGCCCCCTGTGGGCCATTCACGTCAGAGCTGGGCTCGATGATCCTTCCGGGTCCCTTCCAACTCAGAACATTCCCTGATTCCGAGATGTAAAATCGGCTGGAAAGAGGAAATAAATCACGCCGTCCTCGGCGGCACCATCGCAGCGCGCACGAAACGGCGCGCCGCACTGCGAACACATCCTCGCCCTACCCCCACGGAAGTCCGTCACTGCCGCGGCCGGGCCCGCCCCGCGGAGGGCAGGCGGCTGACGCCATCGCGCGGCGCCGGCGGAACGCCGGGACATGGCCGTGCCGCGGGAGCCGCCGCCCGCCCCGGTGCTGCCGCCCGCCCCCGCCCCCGCCCCTGCCGCCGCCGCCGCCGCCGCCGCCGCCGCCGCCCCGTCGTTCGCCGCGGCCCGCGCGCTCGTGGCGCGCCGCTACTCGTGCCTGGTGGCGGCGCCGCACCGGCGGCACGTGGCGCTGCCGCCGCGCTTCCTGGGCCGCAAGCGCTCCGGCATCCGCGCGCAGCTGGACGCCGAGCTCCTGCGCTACTCGGAGAGGTGCGGCCGCGGGGTCCGGCGGGGGGGCTGGCGCGGCCTAGCAGCTAACGCTGCCTCCCTCCTCCTTGTCCTTCCAGCCTGCAGGGTGTGCCGGTGGCTTACGACAACATCAAAGTGGTGGGGGAGCTCGGCGACATCTACGACGACCAAGGATTCATCCACCTGAACATCGAGGCGGACTTCATCATCTTCAGCCCCAAGAAGGGGAAGAAGCTGGTGGTATGTGAACGCCTTGGCGCCTCATGGGACGGGCTTTTTTGCTAAGTGGTCAAAGCTTGATTTATCTCCAGCATGAGGTGGTCTGGAGCTTAGGTGGAGACATATTTTAGTTTATGTTAGCTTATTCATTTATGAGTAGTTCATAGCAATTTATTAGCAGTTTGGACTAGTACTTTTTGCTCTAATTTGTCTGTTTTGTCCATCCCTAGGTTTATTGAGTTTATGTATAACTAAAGCATTGTATCATAAGGATTACGTATTAAATAGTGTATCATGACTGCATACATCGTACCGGTGCTTCTTTCTGAAGAGTTGGTAGTTCTCAAACAGGTGCATTTGTTATAGTGACAGGAGTGTTTAAGATGCTCTCGTCAGTTCGGTTCCTTCAAGCACAGGAGCAGTACATCGAGTTGGAGCCTGCTGTTCAGTAAAGGAAGCGTATGGCTCACGGAACAGCTTTAAGCTTGTCAGTGCCCTTGCTCAGCACTTGTGGGTAAAGTATGTTGAGAGCTGGCTTACATTCATTGTTGTGCCACACCTTTTGCAGCATAGATGGTGTCTTTGTAATTGTGTTTAAGGATGAATGTGCCATCTTCCTAGGAAGAGAATAAAAAAATTTTCAATGTCTGTCCTTCATTCTGTGATTAAAACAAAGGTGGATATGGTTTCACATGCAGATGTGTCAGAAACCCTCTGAATGGAGTATTTAAAGGCTTTTTATGTGTCTTACCTATCTTCAGCTGCTAAGTAGTGCTGTGCCAGCTCGAAGGCCATTTTTAGGCAAGTAAATCAGACTTAAAATGGCTTCAAAGCAAAGTTGATCACTGTAGTGTAAGGAAAGAGTTACCTCCTCTGTTCAGGTATTCACTGTAGTTAAATCCCATGTTTTGACTTCTTCTCTTGCAGTTCAGTTCTATTTTCAGAGGAATTGTATGAAGAATTTACAAGAATAGCTTTGATTTTAGTGAAGGAGAATTAACTTATTGCTAGATAAACTGATATCATACCTTGTACATAAACTCTTACTGAAAACTTTCCATATAGGAAACTAAATATTTAAAGGGTGTGCATTGAAAGGGCTGATTTTTGCTACAGACTTGCATGACATTCTTTTTCTTTTTTAGGGTGTAATTAATAAAGTGGCCCCTAGTCATATTGGCTGCCTGATACATGGATGCTTCAATGCATCTATCCCTAAGCCTGAACAAATGTCCATTGTACAGTGGCAAGAGCTGGGGTTAAAAATAGGGGATGAACTGAAATTTCAAGTGTTGCACTTGGATTCTGATGCAGCTGGAGTGTTCTTCATTCGAGGAGGACTCACTAAAAGCAGGTATGGTGCCCTAACGGAGAATATTTTTAATGGGTTAATAGGTTTTTTACAAGCTAAGTGATTTTTAATTACATCTTAATCTTTAAGCTTTCTTATTTTCACACAGATCCCTATATATGTAATTATATATATATATGTTGTCTTAAACTAAACTTTCCACTGTTAAAGACTCCCATGAAAGTTTTCTCTGGAAAAAGTAAAACTAGGTATTTCTTGATCTTTAAAAATCTGAGTTTGCTGACCTATGAATTATTGATTGCATATGTAATACATGCTCAAAACAATACATGCAGGTGTCTAAGAGTAGCTTTGTGCATTGGCTTTTCAAGTGCAAGCAGCCCCGGGGTCCTGAACACAGTGGTTACATTGACATTTACACACAAACAAGTGCATATGTGTTGTATAATGACAAATAGATGTGGATGACTTAAATACTTGCTTAAACATAGAATTTCAGAGATGAGCAAATGTGTCAACTTCCTCCTTAGGCCTTTGTAAATTTATAGGGCACCTTGCAAGAAATCTTATCTTCAGAAGAGTTCATTTACTTTTTTTTAAAAAACAGTCATTTACTGAGCAATATTTTTCTTCCAACATGGTTTTGGTTTTAATTAAATGTATGCTATGACTCCTACTGGCAAATTCATAGCATTTTTTGTTTGTTTTTCCTTTTTTTAATCTGGAAGGATTCTCTGAATCGTTTCAGTGAATTCACAATGAAAGTTAGCAATTTTATCTTCAATGCCTCTGGGGACATAAAAACCTCCATGGTTTTTAACTGCATTCTTTCCATATTTGTCTTCCTAGATATTTTCTCCGGTGCTCTTGGTTGCAAGGTATCTGCTGGGGGTTTTTTTTTTGGTGTTTTTTGTGAAGGTTTTTTTCTTCTTTTTTTTTTTTAACTTTTCTGGCATCGCCTTTGTTTTAATTAGAGTAGGGTAATTGCTTGGTAAAATCAGCTCTGTGCCTCATGTATGACTGAATAGGCCACTAGCTGTGTGTGTTTGTGAATGACTTAAAAAAAAAAACTTCACTACACAATGTGTAGTAATGAATTAGGGGATAAAGGAGCACAAGAAAAGAGGAAATACCAAATGGTCTGTATGGCACTTTAGAGAATAAATTTAGGCTAAGATTTGACAGAGAATATTTTTATGTTGTAAGAAGGAAGCCAGTAAGGTAATAAAAATTACCCTGAGAGTATTAAATTTTATGATTCTCTATAACACAGAGTATCGTGTTATCCATTTGTTGTTGTTTTTAGCAAATATTTATCTTTTACCTACTTGGTGTAAATGCTGTGTCTCTAATTCAGTTTATTTTGTATATTTCTTCACAGCATGCGACCCAAAAAATCTGACACAGTCACTGAAAGTACAAATGGGGACAAAATTCAAAAGCTTGGCCACCAGGAAAACAGCTTGAATAACTGTGGGGAAGATACTGTCACAGAAGAGCCTTTAAATGAGACAGATAACCTTGGGAGGGAAAATGAAGAAGAGCAAAGTGTTGATGCTGTGAATGGATTATGTGATGATAAAAACAAGAAGAAAAAGAAAAAGAAAAAGGACAAGCAAGAAGAACAGGAACTCGTATTGCCTGCCAGTGACTCCAGTGGTTACCAAAGTGACCATAAAAAGTCAAAGAAAAAGAAAAGAAAGCACTGTGATGAAGTTGAAGAAAATGAGTTGTCTCAGACGTCAGAAAAACCCAAAGCAAAAAAGAAAAGGGACTAAAGTTTGAAGTGCCTTTCCTGAATTAGATTTCAGATGTTTTTGATAAGTTTCAATAAAACCCTGTTTTCAAAATGCCTATGTTCTTTACTACACAGTCTGCTCTGCTAGGTCAGATGGTGTTTGTGTGCATATGTGCACCAGCAGCTTGAAAGGCAGGATCTTTTAAAGCAGTAGTAGAAGAAATGGGATAGAAGCAATATCTGCCTGGTTTTTTTTACTGGAGAACAAGGCACAAAAGAACCGTGGAATGTAATCACAGGAACACATGCATCACCTCTGTGTCTGCTTTCCAGCTCCACGCATTAGCCAGTCGGTAGTTAGGATGTTTGCTGCTCTAACTCCATCTTTGCCAATCTTGATTTTACAAGAGTAGACTAGGATTACCTTTTGGCTTCTTGGAGATTCATGTGAATTCCCAGGGGGCTGAAAAGAGATACTCAAAAAAATGTGTCAGTGCTTTTGGTTGCTGCTCTTTTCTACTGTGAGGAGCTCTGGGGAGAGCTGTAGTGTGACATGGTCTAGTCTTTCACCTAGGTAGGAGGCCATGATTGCTTTGGTATTGATTTACCTGTTACAAGAAGAACATAACCAGTTCTTTGAAAACCCTGTGAGTAAACAGCATGAATGTGGAAACTTGCTGTTTATCTTTGTTCCTAGGTGACAAAACATTTTGCTCTAGTGATTAATGCTGATGCTATTAGTTCACTTTAACAGATGTGTTTACCATTTCTAATAAGACATCCATTCACATCGAACGTGTTTGAATTTCAGGTGTGACAATGCTTGTTTTAGGGCTCACTTTGTGCTATATTAATGTCTTTTATGCATCTTTAAAGCTCCAAATTTACCAAGACAGTTACCAGCTTAGAGGCTCGATGGCATGGCAGTACATAGTAGGCGTTTTAAAGTTATGATACCATAAGGAACCAAGTTAAGACTTTTTGAAGATGTACAAGAAAATGAGCTTAAATAGTTAGTGGCAGCAGAAGCAGCAGAAACTGCAGTATATCGTCTTGTGTTTGCTCTTCAGTGTACTTCATCCTGAAGCCAGTTTCTGAACAGTCCTGAGATGAACATGAATTGTCCCTGTTGTCTTTCTACATGGGATGATGCTGACGCTTGATCTACATGCAATTTCATAGGTGCTGGCTCATCTATCCATTCTTCCTGTACTGTGACAAAACCTGAGAAGTCAGATGATGTTTGTAATGTATTACACCATGCTGCAAGGTCAGCTGAGGGCAGTATTCTGGTGTGTTCATGGTTGCAGAGAATGGCACAGAAGTCCCACCCTGCTGTATTTAAAGTACACAGGCAGCCTGAAGGCTGGGACATAATTTACAGTCAGAAATTATGTGCTATTTTCCCCTTTAGATATGTATATATATATAAATATCTGTATATTTATGTAGTGACTTGAGAAACAAGTTGGATGGGTGGGTAAGGACATATCAGAGAGGAGGATGGCAAGCAAAGATATTTTTTGATGATGCCAACATGAAGAGAATGATGGAGGCAGTTACTATTGCAGGTGAACCAAAGACTGGGTCACATGGCTTCATCTCTCACTCCTTAATACTCACTGTACCTCACTCGCCCTTTTAGGGAAGGGAAACACATCTCCAGAGTCAAGCCTCACCAGCTGATAGAGCCATTTTGTAGCACCAAAAATTTGTCTTGTTCTGTTCTGCCTTTTCATCTGCATGCAAGGAAAGAAAGATGACATTCAGGGGGAATACTGAAGTTGCAACTAAGGAATCAAGTAACAGGCAGTGGAAATGCTTTTAGCACTTTGAATGCTCTATTTCCACTTCTGCTGCTTTACCATTCTCTTACTGGGAATTGCTTACTGTAGTTTAGCAAACTGTTTTGTTGATGATTAGTCCTTCCTGAAAGCATTCAGTAATCTCAGTTTTGGGCCTTACTTAGAGGCAGGTTGTTTATTTTTGGCACACAAGTTTGGCTGGCACCCACTTGTATAATTTTATGGTTTCTTTCTTGGGTTACAACAAAAGAGAGCAATTAAAAATAAATGCAGGAACTGGCAATTAATGATTGCTGAACAAGTTGTTGCTCCAATAATATAGATACCGTAACATGTTAAATTCTTGCTAGGTTGTGTGTCTTTGGAAGGGGAAAAGTGAAGAAAGGACTTCAAAAAAGAAGGAAGAAAAATGTGTTTTACGCAATTGGAGGCAATATTGGCAGCCTCACAGCAGCACTGTTGATATTGCTGTAAATACTATTTTGACATTTGCTAAATTCGGCAAGAAAACTTGGATTTTCAAAAGTGAATTTTCTATCTGATCATGATTTAAATCACTCGTCTTTGTTTTTTCCCCATAAAAAGGCAAGATTTTCTGATGCTTGAAATTAACAAAGAAGCTGAACTTGACACTTTCCAATAAAGTTTCTCTGAAGTTTGATCTCTAAATCTGTAACTTTCTGTGTACCCCTGGACTACAAATGAGTTGTATTAAATTTTGAGTTGAGACAAGATTTTTGACTATACAGAACAATCATTTATAAAGCTTCTTGTGAGGCCAGGTGACTTCATTTTTTTGTTTGTACAGCCGTTCTGTCATTTTTTTCCGGGTACATTCTACTACAACTCATGTCACATAGCAAAGAGAAGGTTAGAAAGTAAAATTGTATTTTATATTATAGCTGTATTGATAGTTACACCAAGGTAACTGTGATCTAGAGAAAAAAAACTGCTGAGTTTTTTTTTCTTTTTTCTGTTTTAACATTAAGCTTGCAACAAACCAATATTTACTTATGGCTGTGGTTGATAATCTTTTGTCTGTATTATGAAAAATGTAGTTCCGACTTAATCAGCTATAAGTTTCTAAAGTAGGAACTGCTACTTTGCAGTACAAATATTTTGATTCTGCAAATGTTTCTCAGTGTATTACATGCCTTTGGCAAAAGAGTGAGCAGTCTTACAAGAAGGTATTTTTAGCTGTCTCTAGAACAATTGTCTTGTATTCTCTGAAGCTTGCAATAATCTGCGGCATTGACTTTTGCTCTTTGTCTTTTCCCTGCTTCTCTTAGAAACAAATTCTTTGCTTTTGACTTGGCACTTTGCTGCTCCTTGAAATACTCAGCCCAAACAGCCCAGTGGATGAGCTCTAGGGAAAGGATTTCTTTTAGAGAGCTTAAGCAAACTAGCTGCCTTTTGGAAAAAACATGACCCTTGATCAAATCTGCCTCTGAGTAAACAGTTTTCCTTTGGAAGTATCCCAATCTTTGATAGCCCTCAGACAGTACAGACCTTTGCTGTGAAGAGGTTGTGTGATCTGATGCTCTAAGGATTATAACTGTTGGCTATGGAAGGACTGAAATAGTTTAATTCTAATAAGGCATGTATTTTTCTTACCAAAATGTTGATTCTATTCTGCTATTTAGCTTTTAGAAATTCTGTATATTCAATAAAGAGTGAGAGACTTCAGTATCCGGTAGGCTTTGTTTGTAAGGAGAAGGTATCTTCTGGATTCATGTGAACAAAAATAAGATTCTGAAAATCAAGCTCTGAGCTTCTCCAAAACTGTCAGTAAATAAGTTTTTTACAGACACAGCTCAAGATTTTTTTGCTATTCATGACTTTACACATAACTAAGTTAAAGCTGGGTTAAATTCAGCTCTAAATATTGTCCCAAGCCACTCAACTGACCTGATGTTAAGCATGTAAAAGGAATTGCAGGCTGGCCATGACTTCAAGTTCCCCTGAAGCCAACTGTCTTAGGCAAAGAAGGAATAAGCTTTAATTTTCCTATTTTAAGGACCTCTGCTCCATAACACTGAATACAACATGATCTCCTCCTATTTCCCAAACAGGTATGTATATAGAGTATCGTTGCTGCTAGAATGTTTCTGTTACAACCAGAGACGGTTGAACTTGGAAAAGAACTTATTTGAGAAATCTATCTATAAAAACAGCTGAAATGAACTTTTTGTACAGAAGGTGAGTGAAACTGCAGCACTTTTTAGTACATAGCAAAGAAACCTTACGAACGGAGGAAAAAACTTTGATAGAAGATTCACTATTAATACCTTCCTCTTTTATGGATTATTTTAGGGTATTTCATAGGATTAGAAGGTTAAGATGTGACCTTTGGTCTCTGAATCTGTATTATATTTAGTGAGAATACATTTAAAAAGGTAGGATTAACTATGGCACTTCAAAGCTCTCTTGCTCATTATTACCCATGTTCATCTTTCCTTTATATTTTCTTTCAGGTGCCTTTGGGGTATGGAAACATCTCTAAGAATATTCTTAATAGGCTGGAAATATGATGTCCACTTCAAGAGCAGGATTTCATTGTGCTGCACAAATTGAGTGAGGAGAAATATGTGTTTAAGAGGCTCTGGTAAGAGCCAGTCTGTCAGTACTGTGCTGCTCAGAATCTCAAATTAGGTGTGTAAGCTTCTAAGCAGTGCTGAAGTTTGGACACTGAAGAAGCAGATTTATCAAATGCTTTGACTTGAGTTGCAGTTAAGGTCACATTCAGAAATCGTATTTCAGTTCTACCTGCAAAGCCATGATCAGTGGGCGTGACCTCATTGTGATACCCCCATGCCCAGCACACACAGCTTCTGATGGAGACTTGGAGTGCAGCAGTCAGTGGAATGCAGGCTGTGCAAGTGTAGTCCCAGATTTCATTGGAAGCATTTTGTCAAAACTAGTATGAAGTAACTCCCACTCATTCAGGGAGCTGGCTGAAGTCAGAGTCATCTTGTTTTCAATGAGTAGGCTACATACTGTTCCCAGTGATAAGTCACAGCCTGTGCTTTTATTTCCTTAGAATAAACGTGTCAGCACATGGATAAATTAAAAATTCTGTATGATCGGTCAAATCAATATATAAAAGCTGGACTAAAAGAGAAGGCAAATTTATCCTGCGTCAGTAAACATGAACATCAATATCAGAAAAAATGAGACTGTTTTGGAGCATTATAAAATTTTTGCATCAGCTCCTTTTTTGTTATAGGTAACGAACCAGTGACATCTGTCCCTCTTTCAGGATAATGCCATTTTATTACATATATGTTCAAGATTCATTTTTTCTCCAGAGATTTGGTCATCTCCACATGGACTCAAGGATGACCAGTTTTTATGAAGCACTTTCCTAGAGGGACAGCTGTTTGTCTCATTCATGAAAAAAAGCCACAGACCCAAAAAACCAACAACAAAACAAAAAGTGCACAGATGGTGTAGGTATTCGTAGTTTCTTCATTCTGCCTAGAGAAGCAGTGCAGGACCTCTGCCTTTCAAAGAAATTCCATATATTGCTACTACAAATAAGTCTGCACTGATGATGTATGGGATGTGCTGATAAGTACTTTTGATACGATCTTCTTGACATTAAAGTGAATTTAGCTGAATAAGTGACCTGCTTTATGTGTAAATTAGTTATTACTAAATCCCATATTTTTCTAGTTTTCTTCTGTTTCATAGATATAATTTGAAAATTCATCTTTTCATTATGACTAGGCATTAGTTAAAATTGAACTCTTCATTTTCTTGGGCCAAAGGAATGATACTATGGACAGTTGTAAGGTTTCTGAGGTAGAGAAAAATGTGCATGTGTTACAGATTTAAGTGCATTTGCACATCCATTTTTCTACCCATGTAGTATTTCTGAAGTACTTACCAAAATATGCAGATGCTCACAGATTAGTTTTGGAGTCATCTGTATTGCGGTTATTTCTATCTCACTTCAAAGTCTGGTTTGCAAAACCATTGTCATAAATGATCCCAAAATAGAGCCCAGCATCATCACATTCATTCCTGTTTTATATTTATCCTGTAAATCTGTGGTTGTGCCATATTTTGACGAGGAACGTGAGGACAAGCTGTTGCAAATAACTTTATATCTTCCTATTAATTGAGTATAGAAAATGTCTTTTCTCAGGCAAAAAATATTACTGCAATTACTTATGGTTAGACTTGTTTCTTCACTGGAGCACACTTTGAAAAATGGTCTAAAAAAATTCAATTAATATATGGAAAATTGACTAGGAGAGAAGGATTAAAAAAAAAAAAAAGAGAGAAAAAGCTGGGGATTTTTTCATAAAGAGTGCAAAGGGAAAAATTTCAGTTTAAGGAGGTTTTTGAAGTCCCAAAATTTTTCCTGAGAATGAAAGGAAATTTGAAGTTTTTTCTTTAAATGCCTTTCTCATCTCTACACTAAGTATTTTCAGTCCATTAAAAATGCTTCCTAATTTTTTGGAGTATGACATAAAATATTTTAAATGTGCAAGTAGTCATTTCAAATAGAGGACTATTTCATTCCAGGTATCTGAATTGCATTGTTAGGGAGTGAACCAAAAGGGTTTTTTCCTCCCAAATTCGTATTCTGGGGAAATTGACTGAATGTCAAATGTGTCAGAAATCAATGTAGGACTTGGAAAAATCTGACTTGAGGAAGGGTTCTGCCTGTTCTCATGCAATGCCACATGGTGGAGTATTGCTTTTTCTTTTGGGCTTTTTCTCCACATCTGTCATCTAAAGAACTCAAAACTTCTGGGAACTGGTATTTGATGAGAAGAAGTATTTCAGCTAACTGAAATAAGACTAGAAGAGAAATAGAATTTGTACGTGCTTTGTATGTCAGCATCAAAATCTTGGTATCTACCCTCACTGCTGTGACCATGTTGCTTTAGTTTATATTCTAATTTTTATATATTTCAAAGCGCCATTAATACTGATATTCATCCAGTTTTTCACTCTTCATATTTCATATCCTTTCTGTAGTTTGTTTGTATAGGAAAAGACACTTAGGTGGCCATGCTGCGAATAAAAGCTCATGCAAATGCTGTGATGTGTAGGTGCATTTGTTTGTTCTTATTTAGTAAATTTGTAGTTAGTGGCCAGTTTGCAGATTCCTGTTTACTTAAATACTGAATTCCTATAACTTTCATGGATACTAGTTGTTGGGCAGAGGAGAGAAATTATATTATTTCACCTGTTTGAAGAAAAGTGACCCAAGTTCAGCTGTGGTGAACACAAACCACTCTGTGGACTCCATGGCAGTGGGAAAAGCTCCAGGCAGAACTTTGCACCTTATTATACATGAGGGAAAGGGAAGGGGGGCATCCTGAGCTCTGGTGCTGAGGAAACAACTTGGTTTTGTCTTTACTGCACTTGGGGGTTTTGTTTTGTTTTTTTTTTTATAACACAGAGTTATTTAGTGTTTATTCACATGCCTGGTTTTTTTCTGGGTTTGCTGTAGCCTAGTTTCTTCTCCTTGGGAACAACGGAAAAAGAGGCTGAAAAGTCCATGTTAGTGTTGAGTTCATCAAAGCATTTTAGTTTTCACATAAACTCACTGTTAACTATCAAAACCTCAGTATCAGTCATGTTAAATATCAATGGCTGATATAAGACCTGGAATTAAGATTTTTAAAGAGCAAATTGGAGGTGGGGGAATTTCTCTGCATACCACCAACCTGAGTAGGCTTCTGTGCTGTGACAATACCACTAGTAGACACATATGAAATATATTAATGTAAAAAGGGTGACATCAGATTACACTTTTACCCCTCTGCACTATATCAGTCACAAAGTTAAAATACAGAAACTGTCTTGGTGGCTGACACCATAACCCACTTGACTGCACTGAAATACAGTAATGTGCTCAATTACACTTAGCCTTATTCTTAATAAGGTACTCTTAAGTGCTTGTCTGTAGAGCTTCACTAGGAAGGTTAAAAGGTGTCTTAATCCTCCTTAATGTGGTGAGTGATGTTCCCACCCGAACATAAATCCATATGTTTTACATGTAAGTAATGTAACCATTAGAATCTTGCAGAAAAAGTGGATAACAAATTCTTTACCCCTATGAATTACATTTTTAAAGAAAACTGAGCCCTGCTAATGAAATGGTTGTGGGGATTTGTCTTTGAGTGGGGTGTCAGGCTTGTGTGCGTGAGGACTCAAAAGCATCAGTAAGACTTTGCCATGTGTGTGTGAATATTGGTGATGGAATATGATAGAATATGTGACTGTGTTTGCATTATATCTGAGCTCTGGAATGGATGTGGGTGTTGCTCAGGTTGCTTCAGACTTAGTCATGAAAGTATCCACTGACTTATTTTAGGAATTGCATGATTTTTTTTAAATTTAACTAGAGAATAGAATTAAGGAGATTCTCTGAAAAAGAAAAATACTAATTCATAACTTTCGTGGCAACACTGAATAAATTCACTATGAATTTAGCTAATGGGATATAATAGAAACGTGCCCTAAACTGTGGAAGATGTTCGTTCACACTGCTTCCTAAAGGGATCTGATACAAAAATTAATGTAGGTGTCTATCAAGAAAAACAGCCTGCATGGGATGAGTATTAACTCTTTAATAAGCTTTGCTTATTAAAGCTCTAGAAAACAGAAGCTTTACTTCAGTAGATGCCACCCATGGTTAAAGACTTCCACTCTATTAGTTTAACTAAGAAGGGCCTTTCACCACTGAGCTATTTCATTTACTCTTAGTCTCGAAACATCAACAATATATTTTGAAAAAAATGTTTTCAAAATGTCTTCTCATAAAAAGTCCTAGTGCTGATAAATTGGCAGTGTTTCTGTTTTCAGGTACCAAATTTAATCTAAGCCACTTTTTTCCCCTTGAGTTGGCAGATTTTCTAATTAGAAAAATTTGTCACACAAATTATGAGAGTAGTATTCTCACTAGTTCAATATAAAATTAACAGACTGCTTGTGAGATCAGTACTAAAATATTATGTAAGTGACAAATCAAGTAAATTCTTAGCTTTGTGTGTCTGTGCAGTTTATGTAGTATGATTCACAGCCCTGTGCAGCAAAGCCAAGATGGGGAACAGCAGGACTTCTGCTGAAGGCCTGAGGCTAAGGCAGTTAGGAGGGTATGGTTAGGGGGTTACAGGAGAGTAAAACTATGATCTCTGTCTGCTCTTCGTAACATAATGTATCAATATGAGCAGTATCAGAGGAAAAAGAAATGGTGTTACCTTAGTATTTTATGCTAGTTTAGGCTGAATGTGCTGCAGTATTATTTTGGCACTGTGCTAGTGGTGTGTCTGCTGCTCTCCAGGGGCCCTCGTCAAAAGCAGAGGAAAGTCTCCTGCTGTGCCAATACTGTAAAATAAATAACATTCTCAGAAGATTAATACAGAGCTGGAGCATAGAGTGTTATTAGTGTCATAAAACAGACAGTAAAAGGGTTGCATTCTAAAAGGCAAGACTAAGGAAATGACTGATCCCGGGGAAGGATAAGTTTGTTGATCTGGAAACATCATTTGAGAAAGAAATGATGAGCAAGTGTCCAAAAGTTGGGAAGTTACGAAGGGACATGTGTCCAAAACGCAGATCTGTAGCTGAACTTCTTCCAAGTACATTTAACCTTGTTTGGTCTGGAAATCTCATGAATCTGGACTGTGTTTTGAATTTACACTTATCAGTATTGGTGTTGCTTAGTGATGCACATTAGTGATGATCTTAGTTGGATGTGATATTGTATAAATGCTATCTGCAGAGGTTTTTTTCCCTATATTGATACTCTAATTTTTTGCCGAAACTTGTAAGATAGTAGTGCATTAATTACTTAAGGGGAAAAAAAAAGTAAAAGGCAACCCCCAAAGGAGTGAAAAGTGTGTACTGTGGGGTGACAAGTAAATTTCTAGTTTCCTTGTCAGTTTTGCTTCCGATTTCCAAACTGCAGTGAAACAAGACTTATGTCTCTCTTCATCCTTCTCCACCACCCCTCGTAAATCAGAGAGCAATCAGCAGTTCCAAACTGCTTACTGTGTGCCTACAGATATTGTAAGTGTTGCTTAACAAGAAGTCAAACAGCTCATCATAATCATACACACTGGAAGTAATTTATGGCTGTGCCAGGGGCTCTGCCACATGCTCCACCAGCTGGATCCTGCTGTGGAGGATCAGGGGACTGTCAGGGTGACCTGCTGCCCCCACCCAGCCTGAGCCCCCAGCTTTCCTCTGCAAGGGCTGGAGGTGCACACATGTGCACCATCTCAATTCAAATTATGATTTGAACCATAGGAAGCTGCTACCCAGCAACTGAGTATATTCCTGCTTAATTAAAATTCTGGAATAATTTTAAAGATGAGAAACAACTGTCACAAACAGAGAGAAGAACTGGCTCTTTGATGTCCTTCTTCATATCAGCCAAAACATGTAACATAAATGAAATTTCGTCATCTTCCAATCATTAGTAGGTACTCCTGAGACAGGAATGGACTGTTGCTTAAGGCAAAAGTGATTGTTTAGAATTTTGAGAATTTTAAGGACAATTCTTACCTAGACCAAGCCAAAGGCAGGTTTTCAGGGCAAGTTGGAGGGAGGCATATGCACAAGTATCCTGGGAGCAAGGAGACAACACCTTGGCCCCTGCACCACCTTTGTGAGTTTCATGCAGGTTTGGGTCAGCCAGTGACTTTCCTTAAGAAGGATTTGACAATGGTTTATTTTTTTTTCCATTAATCAGTTTTAAATTTGCTGCTTAGAGCACAGTATATTTTAATTCATCATTGTATTGTTATAGTGGCCTTCTCCTAGAACTGTTTCTCAGCTTTCTGCTTATTGGTGTGTCTGTGCTTCAGGAATTAGCAGCATCCCCAAATCTCATTTTGGGTCTCATTCACTATGTGCTCTGTCACTGTTTTTCTGCATGTGACCCCAACAAATAAATCCTATTCCTTCCAATCTGCAACGAATGACAAATTTCCTTTACTTTTTGAATCATAAATGCCTGGTTTCTGCAGCTGAAGCAGAAGTTAAATGGGAATCCCCATCTGTATTTAATGTGCACTTGGCACAATGCCTACGTTATTTTTTTTAATAATTTCTCCCTTTTAAAAGCCAAGGTTGAAAGTCTAGCCTTGATCAAGACAATAGGATTTTTGCCACAGAGTAGTAGGGCTACTGAAATCAACCCCAGGATCCCAGAAGGTACATTTTTATTATTTATCTATGAGCATAAGAGTGCCTCTTGTCTTTGATTTCTTCATTACTGTCTCCTTAACAGTCCTTTTAATCACAGAAAATAGGCATAAGGTGTTAAGTCATAAGTTACCAGAGGTGGAAATAAAGCTCATGGAATCCATCTTCTTTGAATTTCTTCTTTTTAGGCTTAAAGGCTTTTTTATCAGTGTGCATAACTGAGAAAAGATCTCTTTAATATTCCAATTTTTTTCCCTAGTTCTTAGTACCAACTTTTTCATAAGAGAAGCCATTTCAATTTTCTCTATTTATAGCTTAAATCTACCAATCTCTTGCTTTTCCTGTTTCTTTTCATAACTAATAGCAGTTTTTACATTAAAAAACCTTTTTTTAAAATTCTCTAATCCATTTAACTGGTCATGTATCAATAACAGTGGTGCTGTCTAAAATCACAAGAACATAAATAGCAAGTACTGAGATCAAAACCAAGATTTCATACCTGAGGATCCAGCAAATAGGGGGAAATGGCCATGATCTTCATTACAAAATACCAGCAAAGTCAACTGCTCTGTTACAGAGAAGTTATGTTTTATTGTGGGCAGATGGAGACATTAGACGGTCACTCTGTTATGGTTTTCTATTTGGATGGGTAGCAGAATGAATTCAAGTCTTCTTTTTCCTGAGTACTAGATAATATCTCTATTCCCCTTTATTAATTTTTAATCAGAAGTATCAAGCTGTTAATAAGCTCAGCACAAAAATCTCTGCCATGGCTATTCTGGTGTAACATGACATCCTTTATTCCTACATAGTAACAGAGAGCATATTACTTTTCTTTTGCTGAAGTGCTTAATCTTGAAGCAAGATGGACTTTGCAAAGAGGACTTTCTGCCCACAAAACCATGTACACTTCAGGTACACATTAGAAAAAAGATGCAAATTTTTTCTACCTGTGCCACCAAGTGCTACTCTTAGACAGATATTTGTGATGCTCAGCTTTCTCTCTGAATAACTTTCTAAATATATGCATGTACTGAGTGCACTGGAAGCTATGTTTTGATTTTTCTCTGACTTCTCAACATCATGTCTCATACAGCTTTCCCACTCCCAGGCATCTGTACTGAACCAGAGCATCATTCCTCCTTCCCCTGCCCTGCTGCATTCTGGTCTTAGTTTTTCATTCATATTTCATACCCTCCAGGATCAAGCCAGTTATTTGTGCTTCATGCAATAAAAGCCACTGAGCACTGCATCTTTGTTTAACACTGGCTGCTATGAAGAAAGGATTAAACAATGGAAATAATCCATATTTGATGTCAGCACAGTTCAAACAGAGTGGGTGTCAGTGATGGTGACTGAACCTAGAGCCCATGGCAGGCTCCTGTGCAGCTCGTGTCCTGTCTCTAAGGCAGCCTGAGGAGCAGGGCAAGCTTACTGGGGTGCCTGCCAGTCCTGCAGTGAGGATAGCCAGCACATCAAAGTGAAGGCATCGATTCTGCCTTTTTTTAAAAAGTGAGGCAAACACTCAAGAGCTCAATTTCTTTCACCTTTAGTATTTTTGGCTTACAACTCAGTTACATCTTTCTTGTATCAGCTTTCTCTTTTAATTGCACTTCCCTCTAAATATCTTGAGGTTTGTTCCTCAATTTCTATCACATTTTTCTTTTTTTTCTTTTTTAGTTCTCATTTTCTGTCTTTCTTCAGGTCTAAAAAAATGTAAGTTATGATTACCTACATAGCTGCTAGGTGTGATAGGTACTTAAATTAGTAATGAGTTAATAGAGAAAGCTTAACTGCACTTGTGGGATGCAAACTGTTGTAGCAAAGAGGGCATCATATGTGGTCTCTCTGTTACATCAGCCTCTGTTTTGCCCATGCATATCCTTTAGGAAACCACTACAATATCAGAAGTTCTATTTAATGTGATATTTTTTGTCTCCTTCAAACAAAAGGTCTTCTGGAAGCAAAATATAGGAGAGGAAGAAGTAGGAGAAAAAGGATTTCATGGCAGACATCCTCACATGTAATGTTTCCATTCCACATTCCCAAAGAACATATAAATAACAATATCTGCAAGGTTTCTTTATGAGAAAAATCATCCTAAACTTAATGTAGCAACATTGGGATCTTTGATCAGCTCTTGAATTTACTCCACAGCAGATATTTGGTACTCACATGCTGGTAAAATGATAGTGTATAACTGTTCTCCAGGCTGCCTCTCATCCCTGCACAGCCTTTGTAATTGAATTTGACTCAGAAAACCAGCATTGTCCTGTTACCTAGTTCTCCAAAATGTAAAGCAAACAGAGGAACTCTCAAATGATTATAACTGAAATATTTTTAGCTAAATGTCAGCATGGTCTCACATAAACCCAACAGTCTGATGTGGTTTTCCATACTTGCAAGCCTCAGCCATTTGGTGTGGTAATAAACATCCCCAAATCTTATGTCACTGATTGTTTGGCTTCAGCAATAATGAAACGTGGAAAACAAAATAAAGGAACATAAACCTTGTCTGAAATTTATTTGGAGTCCAGGTGTGAAGCATACCTGGCTTTTCATATTCATCGTAGCACCTGACAGAAGTGACACATTCGGCCTTAGCCATGTCTAGTTTATCTTGTCAGTGTCTGAAAAAGACAGGGGAAGCCTTTCAATATTGTACTTCATAAAATTGCAACCAGACTGATAAATCTGTTTATTTTCCTTTAAATGTGCCCTGGTTTTCATAACAGAGACAGCTTGCATGGATGCTGATGAATGGTTAGTCTCCCACCACAGACCTTTACGGACACTTTGCCAAGAAACTTGTTTTGTGAATTCCTCGGCTTCTTCTTTTATTTTTTTCCCAGCACCTTGCAGAAAACTTGCAACTGGCCTGGCTTGAAAGCTGTCTTGGAAATTTCACTAAGGCTCTTACTTTGGTAGCTAAAAATGACCTTGAAAATGATTAACACTGTGTAGGGGTTGATGACATAAATTTGTTAAAATGTGCCTGATGCACAGTTTCACATGCAAGAATGTTATAGCCATATTCCTGTACTAACACAGTGACATTGAACAGAGTGTAGCAGATATCAAATCTAAAAAAAATAAAAAGGAAAAAAAAGAACCCCCAAAAGGATTTGAATTATTTTTACCAGGAAAATGCTTCTGGCAAGAGAATATAAATTTAATGAAAAATAAAAACAGTGATCTTAAGGTGTACTGGCACGTATTTTCTAACTCACATAATTCTAGTGGTTGTTACTGAGAATGTAGGTACTTGCCCCAGGAATGAAACAGTTCACTCTTTCTGTACTGTGCTGTTTATAATGGAAAACAATAGCAAGCTGCAGTTAAAATTAATAAAAGCCGAATTGAAGAATTAAGTCCATCTTTTGTCTTAAATGTATCTGTGGAAATCTGTCCATTGCTAATAATTTTGAACATAGATATTTAGAACACATAGATTAATGCCTTCCTAAGGTAAAGAAGAAAAAATAAATCATAGGAGATAGGTGAAGTAAGGTTTATATACTTTACTGGACTGGTAAGAAATGAACAAAAGTTGCTATCCTTAACCAGAGAAAATTCATATCCTGCTATTTTGCCTTTGTGAAAATAACTGAATAATTAGATTTGCATAGGAGCATCTGGGGAAAGTTTCTATCTAAGAGGTCTCAAGAGTAGCTCACCCTGTGTTTAATCATGGGCAATTAAGTTGATGATCTTTTTGCTGTATGTCGGCAATGAGTCTCTATCAAAGATTCTTTTATCCCAGTGTGTTTTCCTTTGCCTTCAGCAGAATTTTGGATTGTCTGATGAGCGGTAGAGGAGTATCCTAGATGTACTTCAAATACAGTGCTGTGTGCCAGGTCATCTTTTATGTTGCACAGATGAGCCAGCATGCTTCCATTAGCAGCCTCATCCCTGTCACCAGCTCCCATGTCCGCCAAAGTTACAGGCCTTTGTGGTGCACAACGCTGGAGAAGCCTCCAGCTGCAGTTTTAACAATAAAATAAAATAAAATAAAATAAAATAAAATAAAATAAAATAAAATAAACATTCTCAGAACAAACACACTGTTTTAGTATCTACATCTGACAGTTTGGCACCTTTCACATCACTAAATTAGTTTAAAACATTCATCACTACAAATGCTCTGAGAGAAGCAAAGCAAGTACTAAGTAGGATTTGTGACTTGGTAAACTTTCTATTTAAGGTGAAATGATTTAAACCGGCAGGAAAAGGCTGTGAAAACAACTCAGAAAAATAACTTATTTCTATTTAAGTCTTGGCAAATATTAAGAGAACAAGAAATGGTACTAAAACGGGTGTCGTGCTCTTCTGTAAAAATAATTTAAAAATGACAAGACTGATTCATGTGAAACTTTGTAAAACCATTCTTCATCCCAGCCTTTCCCCAATTAGAACTGTGTATGCCAAGTTTCAGCTTGAACAATTTTAAAGGAAATAGTTCCTAAGGTATGAGAATTGTATAATGAAGTACTCATATCTTAATCCTAAGTACAGTTTCATATGTGTCATTTCTTAACAGAACAAAGTATAATACAAAAAAGCATTTGAGTGCAGAAATAATGTACACATTCTATTAAAATTGTATCGTGTGCAGAAACTTAAAGACCCTTACTATGCTGAAGCTTTAAATCGTGCTACTGTATCTATATCCCAGGAGATAGATTCCTACAATACAAAACTAACATTAACATTTTTGCTAATGGTTACTAGCCTGGCAAAAAGCTTTGTATGGTTTCATGGGAGGAGAAAGTAAAAAGCCATTTGTCGTATGGTTTTGTGAGAAGTAATAGTTCGTAAATTAGAAGGAAACTTAGCAATACCTCTTAAAAGTTCTATTTGCATGGCTCATGACAATTCACACACATTTTGGCCCTGCTTAAGATTTTCCAAGTGATTCAGTCTAGGTGGAGATGCTCCAGTAATTTTGGGTTTAGTTCCATTTTTGAGAGCTTGTTGGCTTTCCAAGATCTGAATGTCTCCTCTCACTTATACCTTGCTGAAACTTCATGTTTTTCCTCTGCAGGACAGATAAATAACATGACTTGTCTGACTATAAAAAAAGAAAAAAAAATTTAAAAGAAAATAAATTCCCCAAAACAAAGCCACAATATATTTGGATGCTAACACAGTGGGGTTTCCAAAGTGGAAACCCTTAATGAGCCCATGTATTTATCACAGAAGTTAATGTTACTGAAGTTTGAAAACAATTTGTCCTGTTCATGTTAACACAGAGATCTGTTCCTAGTATTTTTTACTTTTTGCTATCTATTTGATCTCTGTGCTTATATTAGAAAATAACATGAATATGACTAGCAATACTTTTATTTAGCCTAGAATTCTTAAGGGGTTTGTTACAAGGTGCAGTGGATTTATCTTTTTCTAAACTCTGGAACATTACAAACACACTTGGAGCAAAGAGCTAAAAGTCTGCTGTAAAAATGTCTGGTTTGATTTTCAAAGTTGAAATATGAAAAAAGCAGGCAAACAAGATGAACAGTGGAAAAAGTAGCTGACTAAATTATTTCTTTGGTATTAGTATTAAAGAGTTAAGACAAAGAGTTCAGACAAACTAACCTCCTCTTCAACAGTATAAATGTCTTTTATACTGTCAGTTACACAGTATGTGGAATAGCCCTGGGTTTTTTGACATGACCTCTGCTTTTGACATCTCTGAATCCTTACTTGCCTCTCCTATTACTCATATTTTAACCAACATAGAATAGGCAATTATGTAATGATACAGTTCATTCATACCAGCATTCAAAGACCAGATAGAAAACTCTCTTTATTTTTTCCTGAAATGTGTCTGAAGACTGTTCTGATATCTTCACTCATTTAAAGTACCAGATTGATTACACAGAAGCTTTAATTCCGTCTTGGAGTAATGTTGAATAGAGTATTTAAGTGGGGTTATATTCAGTTTTATCTGATGCTTCTGTCTAACCTTAGTGTAATCCCCTTCTTCCCTAATCATTGAAAAAAGAGAAAATTTATTGTAATCATAGGGAGGGGGAGAGAGAAATAAAAATAAACAGCAACATCTGTTCCTAACTTCATTGTCTCAAAACGTCTTTATTACGCCACTTCTCTATGTGTTTCTCTTTCATCCTAAAAGAAATACAAGAGCTCTATTCACCTCTTTCTATATAATCTTATACTTTTGGAACCAAGAAAGAGAAATATATGTTGGCACAGTTTTTTCAAGGGAAACAAAATGCAGTAAGACTGTGGTATGCTATGTAACAGAGAGTTAAATACCACTTGTCATTTTTTGACTACATCTCTGCAACCATCACAAGGGTAATACTGCTACTGCTCGTGTTTATCTAACATTTACCTAGAACACTGTAAAATCTCAATTTTGTGTCACTTCTTTCAGTATCATGTCTCTTTAATCTCCCTGGGAAATAAATATCCAATTTATCTTGCCAAATTCTGTGCTCTCAGATACTTTGTGAGGTCATTAGGGTTATTCAGATCCAAATAGGGTACTTGAGTCAAAAAAGTAATATAGTGTATATTTAAAGGCAACACTTACCTCATCACTTAGTGATGCAATCTACAAACTGAATATCCTCTGTCTCCATGTTCTTTGGCATTAGTTTTTGGGAGAACTTGTTTGTGTGCAAAACCTGTACTTTGTGGATATATTGGGTCTCCCACCTGTCAGTACACTATGTCATACACTTGATCTAGACTGTGACCCCATCAAGAAATAGATCAGTAAGGGAAAATATAGATCACTATAGATCAGTAAGGGAAAATAATAGTAGTGGAACTCAGACAAACCGCATCCTTTCCAGTGGTCCCTGCCCTCAGTAGAGAGCAGCACCAGCACCGGTATAATAGAGATTGACCATAAAGGACTTCTCTATAGGTCTGCCAAATGTCCCAACCAGCCCTTGAGAAATCAGACACAATGCCCAGTCCTGCCTAGATAAGGAATTCTGAAGGCATTCACACAGGGCACACCTTATCGCAGCGACAGAATAAGATCAAAGGCTCCACCTGAGAGCTACTTTGAAGTGCTGGGCTTGTAGGCACCCAGAGTGTTGGAGTTAGTAAAATATGGTACCAAGATTTTTAAATTATATTTGTGTTAAATAATGTCCTAGTCAGAATGTTTGTAGTGCTGTGGTTGAACAGTACTGCAAGATATCCAGTCAGCATTATCACACTGGGACGTTCATTTCTACCAACACTCTCAGGAACAGTGGGAGTCTTTCAGTATTGTCCTTCTTATGGTTTAACATTCCTGTAAATTTCTTGTCAAAGTTCGGTTTGCTTCAGAGTTTCTATCTTTTTTCTTTTTTTATTACTGATTAAACTCCACTGCAACCCCCTAAGTGTTTCAACACCACACAGCCATGAAATTAGAGAAGGATTTCCAGATGCAGGTTTAAATGGCTAGGAAACAAAAATGGCCTAAGTAAATTATACTTTCCCATCAGGGCATCTTGGAGGCCTGCTACTGCTATCCACACCAGTAACATTCAGCAAACTACCCACTTAACTGGCTATAATTTTAAAATCTCCTTCCCTGTGAGACTAGCTGTAAAAGTCAACATGTGCCAAAGCACCGGGATTGAGTTCCAAAAGTAAATGAGAACTTCAGTGGAAATACTACCTCTATGCTTTATTTTGAATATGAAGATCAAATATCTCTGCTCCATCATTATCACAATGCCTTGGTAGCAATTAATTTTGCAGTGCATGCACAGTCTGGAAGCATGGCCTCTCCCAGTTCCACAGCCAAGCAACTGGAGACTGGGACTCCACAGCTTGTACTTGGGGAGCTCTGGGCGTCCCCCCATGCCAGGCACTTGTAGCTATTGGAAATAGCCTTCTCATTGCTCTCCTTTTTCCCTTCATATTTTTTAAAGAACAAACACTGCCTTAAGAAAGCAGTTGCCATTTTTTTCTGGACAGTACTGGGCTCCTGATTGTTTAAACACATGCAGTCCTGCAGGTCTATGACCAGTATAACTGACGGGCAAACTGACACACATATATAACAAACTCACCAGGTTTTAAGTTAAAGTGAAGTGAGAAAAACTAATTGGCTGAAGGGTAAGCATAATAAATTCTGAGGAAAAAGTGTAGCTGATCCCATCATAAAACAAGCAGAATGAGAATGTACTACATAATAAACTAAGTGTTACTGTTTTCTACAATCACCCAGGCCCTGCATTTTGATTGATTGCAGAT
The DNA here is from genome assembly GCF_020740725.1 of Corvus hawaiiensis. Classification (NCBI taxonomy): domain Eukaryota; kingdom Metazoa; phylum Chordata; class Aves; order Passeriformes; family Corvidae; genus Corvus; species Corvus hawaiiensis. The sequence goes on from NC_063213.1 coordinate 49,366,628, forward strand.
TCTGAATTACTGAGAAAATGGCAGTTAATTACCCCTAACACCTTTGCAGGTACAGCTTGGAGGGGACTATGAAATTAGCACTCTGAAGTCTGAGTTAAATATATAATTTTAGCTTAATGGAATTTAATAATATTGTAATTCAGATGTATGTTGCACAAAATTAATAGCTTTTAATACTGAAATACCTTTATTTGATCTGCCCCATATTTTATGCACACTGACATTTATTGATTTCTTCTGAAATAACTATCACTTCCAGAAACTGGAGGAGAAACTTGGGAGTGTGTAGTTCAGGTGAGGTGTTATTCCAGAACCAGCAGTCAGGACAGAGGTTTGATGTGCTTATCCTGATAGTCTGGCTGCCTTTTTCCACTCTGTCTTTAACTCTCTCAAATTGGTTGTATCCAGTTATGAGCCCAAAGGACTGAGCTGTGGTTTTCCATCAGAGCCCTTGGAGGAGGGCAGGTGGTGGAGTCCAGCAGGAACCTCAAGCCTCAAGTCACTCGTCCAGAGCTCTGCCGCAGCCCCTCCACCTCCCAGAGGCTTTACTGGAAGAGCAGCCAGTGCAACCCTGTCATCTCATGGTTCTGCCAGCAGCTGAGAGCTGCTTTATAATGCAGCATGGTGAGCTAGTTAGACTGTGAGTAGAAATCCTCTGGAGATTAAGAGAAAGAGGCAGTGGTGAATCCCACTCATTCCACAGCTGTATCTGTGATGGTCTTGCAGTTACAGCTGGCCATAGAAAGTTTTATGGAGATTTTTGGAAATGGAGGATACGCTGAAATGTCATCTTTTTGACAATGCCCCTGGGTGGCACTGGGCCATGCTCACTGCAGCTGTAACACCCCATTCTTAGTTCTTCTTAGTCCAATTAAAACCTGCACATTAGCCATTAAATTATAATTTGTTTGGACACAGAGGATTAAAAAAATACATCTAATGTCTATTTACAATTTGATAGACTCTGTGAAAATGATAAATTAATAACTAGACTAATAGAAAAAATATGCCCAAGAATTATCAATATGTACATTTAAATAACAAAAAACCTCAAGGCAGTCAAGTTGAACTTGACTAGTTCAATCATTGAACTAGATGACAAGGGCAAAAAACAAAAAATGTTTTACAATACATCATCCAATCCAAATCAGAATCACACTCACATGGTGCCAGATGCTTTTCAAATTCAGACTATAATGCTTGGACTTGAAAATCTTTGAGGCTTTTTCAGCCTTCACGATTCTATGATTCTATGACTCCTGCTTATATTATGGCAGAAGAAGTTTTTCAGAGTCATCTCAAACCCAGATTTTATTTATGAGTCCTATATTGTCCTTAGAGTTCTAAATTCAAGAATAATTTTTGAATCTTTGAAGTAAAATCTATTCCATGTCTGAAATATCTGACCATGTAAAATATTGGATGCAGCCTCGATTTAGGCCACAAATAGTATCTGTAGTATGTGATCCATTCAAGGAAAAGAATATTAATTAATACAGAAATAAATAAAGTAATGTATTCACCCTGCAAAATTTATATACAACTCCCAGTAGAGAGGATGGAACAGTATGTGCGAGCATGCAAACACAAATATAGTGGTTTTTCCCAGATATATACCATAAAACCAGTAGTAAAAAAATCACTGAGGATGATAGGAGAATTTAGGGAAATTTTATAAATGCAAACAAGCACACAGAAAAGTGACAAAATTTAAGATTACTTGCCTGAAGTGAAAAGTGTCCCAGAAAAGTATTTTAAAAGGTATTTATGCACAAAAGATATCAGATACAGAGGCTTTATTTTATAGATGTTGACATTTGCAAAATATTGTGAAAAAAACCATGGAGATGACCAAGTATTGAATATAAATATATTCAATTTCATTGCCAGACTTCTTCTTATGCAGCATTTTGTTAGTGGAAGAAAATTTAGCATCTGTGAGTCTGAACTCCCAGGATCACATCAAATCCCTTGATTTCATAATCTCCTTAGGTTTTTTCAGCTCTAACAGTCTTGTCTATAAATAAGTGAAAACTATCCAAGAAAAAAACACTCCTTGAATAGGAGACTTGAGTAAATCTTATCAACACCTTCACCTTCCATTGACCCCTAATTATACTATTGGTTTTTCTTCATATTTAGCAGAATTGTATACACAGTGTTATATGAAGCACAGAACTTATGTTAGACAGGTAAAAAATATTGAAATAGTGGCATAAAATATTAAGGGTCTGCTAGCTGGGAAATTGAAATATCTACTGTGGATGACAATCGTCTGTCACCAGCACTTTTAATATTGGCTTAGAAATTGCATTGTGACAAAATTTGCCTGGCTGGGAGCTGGTGCTTCCCAGACCCTTACTCAGCACAACAAAAAGTATTGTTTTGAATACAGTCTGCATCACTACCCAGACCTGTCTGAAACTCCCTGTTAGAGATTCACATGCTGCTCTGTCTCTGATTCCCTGAGGGAACCGCCCCAGTCCAGAGCAGAGGAACTGTCCCAGCTGGGGCAGTGATGGACGTCTGTCCTGAGGACTGATCCTGCCCTGGGCCTGTCTGCTCTCTCTTCTCCTGCTTTTCCATTACCATCTACCAGTTCAAGCCAATAACATTTTGTTCCACTATTTATCCATCGCTTTGTTTTGCTGGGCCGCTCTCTCCACAGAAACTGTTCTTGAAGATTTTGTCCAAGTTTTTACTTTGCTCTCAAACAATATGTCTATACTTCTCCCTGTAAGAATGGGAATTGTGCCCAGATGGAATGGAAAACTTAAAAGCAAAACATCAAAGAAGTACATGATTTTCTACTACTTCTGTTAAATTTTTGCTGTACGCTTTGTCCTTTGCAAGTACTTGTCCTGAGTTGTTTTTTTGTTTTTTAAATTTAAGCATATTATATTCAAGATAAAGGGTACCTTGCATGTCAGGTGAGGATACAAATTAAAGTCTTGAAGCAAGAAATGAAGTATTCCTTAGCAAGTTATGAAAACAACATCAATGAGCAGTTGGTAAAGCAATCAGGGTCCCAAACTGAAACATACAGCAAACGCAGTGACCTTAGCCTTTCTCTTTTGATTTACAACAGTGTTGGAAAGTAACTTAGAGAGGTGTCATGGGGCTCCAAAAACAGTTGAGTAAATGTATTATTTAAATTGTCATGGATGTTAATTACATTAGCAAAATGATGTTGAGATCTGCAGAGAGAAGTGGGTGTGCTCTTTGAAACTCATTCCTCTGGCCTGAAAATTCAATAGAGATTAAATCCTATGCTGAAGAAATTGGGGAGGTCCTCCTTAGTCCCAGAATCCTCATCAGAACAGCTTATGAAATAGCATAGCAGTTATCTTATCTGGCTTTGGAGGTAACAGGCACCTGCATTCATGGACAGCTCACTCCATGAACAGCCACGACAAGCAGGGAGTGAATGTCATTCATACTGGAATATTACAATATCAGGTCTCTTATCAAGTGCTAAAAATTTTAGTTGAAGGAGTAGTGCCGAATCAGAAGTGTTCATTAGAAAAATGAAGTTGCTATTACACTTTTAACCTACATACTGTTCATTACCAAAGTATCTGAGCATCTTTCATGTAAGTTATGATAATTAGTAACATCTGTAGGCAAGGAGTCCTTGTCATTCTGCCATAGTCTAGGATGAAAAGCAAGGAAATAAGCACAAAAATTCCTGTTAGAAGCTGGGGTTTTATAATCCTGTGGAACTCCAACTCTCTTGTACTTTTGGAAAATACTGCAACTGTCTGCTTTAATAATATAATAGCAAGGTATTGGGCTTTTTCCTCGAAATCACTTATACTTTTTTTCTCAAATTCATGGCAATTATGCTCCTCAACTCTCAAATAAATCTATAATCTTTGTCATTCAGTATCCACAATTAGTTTGAAGTGCTCATATATATATTTATTTTGCAGAACTAGGGCTACAGAATGGCCAGAGGTTTGCTGAATCTGCACTTCTTATTGCCACATGGGTTTTTCTAGAGGCCTGGCAGCCTGATCGTGTTTAATCTTTCAGAGGCCAAAATAAATCTCCTACATGTCACTACTGCAATTACAAAGCAGGCTGTCAAATAAAGTCAAATCTTTCAACCAATCCAGCAGCTGGAACTTCAAACTTGTTAATTTTTTGTGGATAAAAAGTACACGAAATTCTAAATTCCAAAGGACCTTACTGAAACCTCCCAACAAGTGCTGAGTTCACAGCAGACACAAGCAATGCAAATACCCTGATGTCAGTGCACCAGTGTCTTTTTACTCCAGCCAAGCACTGGTAGAAAATTCACTGATAGTAAAACACCCAAAATTTGCAGAAAGGGCGATGATACGGTAAATTGCCCCGGCTCCTGGAGAGAGACTCCGGTTCCAGAAAATCGTCTATTGCTTGTCAAAGCAAGAGCCTTGATAATAAGCTATTCTGGCTCTGACATTTCTTACTTACAGGTGAGTTCTCTGACTCTCAGACTCATGGCTATTTTGGAGGGAAAAGGTGTTTTGCATTGGTTTTTTAGCTGGGGTGGGAACCAAAAAATCCCCACAACTGTTAACAACTTCTGTTCTTCAAATACAATAGGACAAGAAAGATTCTCGCTGCATTTTTGTGTTTCCATGCGCTCACAATGCACTATGGAGCCCCTGTGTTCTCATGGGCATTACAAAAGTTTGTAATTTTATCCCTGTGACTTCCACCAAACAGTTGAAAATGATACAGTACATCTCATTCCCACTTCTCATCCACAGCCTCTTTCATGCTCATCTCTGACTCTCATTAATATCCTGAATGTCCTACGACATCTATATCCGTTGAAAGCTCATTGATAATTTTTAACATGGGTCTGGTTCAAGAAACTGCTGAAAAAAAGTCAATGCCCCTAGGCTGTCTTCTGAGAAAACTAACAAGTACAAAATACTGAAATGAGAAACAGTCACATCAATACCATCAGGATTAGTCCCAACAGCAAGAAAATAATGTTACTGCACCTGTGCCAGGTTTAATTGCTATGGAGACTGGGGATGTTTAGCTTTGGCATTTTCTTGTCAAACCAGAATAGAGCATGCTATATCCATGCTGTCTCAGTCTGCTTCTATATCAGTGGAAAAATATCACTGCAATGAAAAATGAGCACATTTCAGGGAACTCATTTCAATGCACTGAAAACACAGAGGTCATTTACAGTTAGTGCTGCCAAAAGGTGTGGAGGCCTATTATAATTAAACTACTATTTCTGCACAGCCTTCAGTGCGGTGGACATTATGCCAAGCTTTCGGACAAATTCTGCACTTCCTGCAGCAAAAGTTCTTGCAGTTTTGGGCTATATCGAAGACAAAGATTTGTAGAGATTATTCAGACAAAATTTAAAATTTTGAAGATGCTCCATTTCAGAATATAACCCAGAACATGAAGAATCAATAGGCAGCCGACCACAAACTGAGGAACTGCAAATGCCACAGCGACTCTTCCAGAGAAGACCAGCAAGGCTGGTGAAGGGTCTGGAGCACAAATCCTGTGAGGAGCAGCTGAGGAAGCTGGGGTTGTTCAGCCTGGAAAAGAGGAGGCTCAGGGGAGACCTTTTCATTCTCTACAACCACCTGACAGGAGGCTGTAGCCAGGTGGGGATTGGCCCGTTTTCCCAGGCAACCGGTGACAGGAGGAGCGGACACAGTCTTAAGCTGCACCAGAGGAGGGTTTGGTTGGACAATAGGAAGAATTTCTTCACAGAAAGAGTGACTGGGCACTGGAATGGGCTACCCAGGGAGGTGGTGGAGTCACCATCCCTGGAGGTGTTTAAGCAAAGACTGGATGTGGCACTCAGTGCTATAGTCTAGTTGACAAGGAGCTATTAGGTCATAGCTTGGACTTGATGACCTCAGAGGTCTTTTCCAACCTTGCTAATTCTGTGATTCTGTGACTTACATATGTTTTAATATTACCTCCTTTAAACCAATTGGTGGCTTCTTCCCCTCCTTCCCAACAGGCATGTTTACATACCAAAATAACTGCCTCACACACTTGCAGATGTATATCATCATCAATCTCTGTACAAGCTGCTACACTGGTACAGTTAGGAAATGCTACAGTTTTTTACTGTTGCCATCTTTAAGGTAATTTAAAACCAGTTCTCTGCTTGAACTATTAATAAAGTTTGAAAAAACCTTATATCATATTGTACCATTACAGACATCTGAAGAAAAATCATGGTTTACAAATGACCTAAGGCATATCTAGGACCTAGCAGGTCCTTAATGTGGAGAGAAGTTACCTCCTGAGGTCTGTGGAGCACGATCCAAGCAGGAAGCCGAGGGCTGACAACCTGCTGCTTGCAGATGAAGCAGAAGTGGATTGAGAGTGTGGTGGATGCTTCCTGCCCCAGGGCTTCAGCTGAGGGAGATTGGGCGGGTGCAATGGCACTGGTCAGCTGAGGACTTTTCCTTTTGTTTGCCTGGGTTCAGATTTTTAAACAACCCACGGTTAGGATTTTCTCCTCACTTTCTGTGACCGCCCAGTGGAAGTAAAAGTGATTTAGTGAAAAGGAAAAAGCACTCATTTCCTACCTCAGGACTTAAACCTCCTGCACATTATGCTGTGCACACAGGACAGGCACAAGACCCTAATCCTGAAAGAGTGCCAAATGTTAGGCATGTGGAAGACTGCTTGCCACAAAGAAAGCTGAAGCCTTAGCCAAGCGGGCAAAGAAGGTAAGAAGGGTGGGTAGGGAGTTAAACCTCTTTCACAGAGTTGTTTAACATTTCAGAATACACTACTGGATTTGCAATCAGTTTGGCAGTGGAGTCTTGTAACCAAACAGACATCTCTTTTAAGAAACCTTTTTATGTCTGAACAGAAAGAGGTTTGTCCTCAAGCAGGAAGCCTAATGCAGAGCTTACACAGCAATATATTTTCAGTCATGTGGCCAAGACAATAAACATGCATCTTTTGATCTGCATGGCAACAGTGCACGAGTTGTAGCTTATGCCGGGATAGAATGAGATGCAAATCTGCCAGCAGTGAGTCAGTACTCTGGGGTGTTTCTGCACATCCTAAATTTCACCAGTCTGAGACTAGGGGACCTGAAGTAAATGTCTGAAGAACCCATAAAACTATTCAAGCAAGCATGATGGTTTAAGCCCTTATGTCAAAACACAGGAACAAGCAGTCTATTTTGTATAAAATATTTTTTGGTCTTCCAACAATAAATTAAAATTCTTTAAAATGTGTACTTCTGTAGGCATAAGTTTAACAGCAGCCCTTTCCTTTCTATATGATTCAAAGAGGGGCAGTAATACCTCTCCTGGGACTACAGAAAGCACGGGTAGAATTTTAAAATGCCATTAAAAATTATCTCTTATTAATCGCTGTCACATTCAAATTTGAGCAATATCCTCTGGCCATTTAATACCGGTGCTGCCATTACACCTTGTTGTCTTACGACATTATCCAGCTAACCACACTGGTACATTATTTCCTAGACCGCCTCTGTTTACAAATCAAAGTGCCTCGCTTAAGCTCAGCCTGCTGAAATGCTGTGCTGTTATTAGGAAATGTGAGTGGGATGAAGTGGGGATCCCTGTAGAGTTAACTTGGCAGCCTTCAAGATCCTGGCTCAACCTGATATTAAAAGTGAGTCATCAGTTTACCCACACAGCAGGCCCTCACTTTGTACTTTTCACTGTGAGGAGCTCAGCAGAGGGCCAGGAGATTCAGCGTTTGCTTCTCTAATTAATATCCAGCTGAAAGGAGCTCCTTGTTCAGGAAGACTTGGTGGGGTTTTTGTTGCTATTTGGTTAGTTTAGGGTTTGGTTGGTTTTTTCTTTTACTTTGGTTTTCCTTTTTTGTTCTTCAGTTTTAAAAGGTGATAAAGAACAAAAGCACAAGCCAGGCCTTACCACCTGGAAGGGTAGTGTGCAGTATGTGTTAGGTGCCCAATACAGGCTGCTTCACTTCCACTCTGCAACTGCCTCAGCCCCCTCAAGGGTATTTTTGTATCTGCTTGCAGCTCGGATCTTTAAATCGTGTTAATTTGTGACTAGGCATTTTTCTCAAGAAGACCCATAAACAGCCCCTGAGGGCCTCTGGCAGAAGATGTTGCCAGTGCTTGCACCTCTTTGAGGAGCTGAGGAACCACAATACAACAAATGCTGCAGGGTAGACACGCCTTCCAGGTTAATCAATCAAGGCCAGGTTTTTCTTCTGGCATACATGTTAAATATCTAACTAATTGGTCTTTCATGGAGCATTTTCTTGTTCTAGCAGCTTTGCAGCAGCACAGAGGGTGCCATGTAAACATAATGTCTGATGGACAGACTGTTTCCTGTACTCTGAAGCTGTCTCGATTCTGCTTTTCTCTTGCTTTTATCCCAGCCCATCAATCACATTTATATGTCCCTCTGTAACTGAGATAACTTTTCTGTCCCTTTTACAGCCTAAAAAAATTTCATTTAGTATATGCCTACTTCCTTGATTTAGAGGTACATTTTGTTGAAAAGTATCTCCTCCACATTGAACTTTTTGTTCTTTTTTCCCCCCAACATGAGGTAGCAGCTATATGAGCTAAAGTTAAAGCAAGTGGATTTCAGTGGAACTTGGGCACTGAGGTACAGATGCTTTCCTGAAGCAGAGCCTGCTTTTTTGTCAATATGTTCTGGATCTGAAGGGGTCTGAAGTCAGAATGATATTTCACTAGTTGCGTAGCCAGGTTGGTAAAAAAAGGATTCTGCGAGTGCAAAAAAAGTCAATATCACAGTTATTTTGACTGCAGAATTTGCATTTTAAAAATTCTATATTCCCCCAATACACCTTTTCTCAAGTGCCTCTTTATTTTCTATTGATTTATTTCAAGATATGCTAGTTTTATGTACCTTTCTCAGTATGTTCTCTTTCTATTTATGGCTTTAACGGGCAGAATCATTGCTATTCATTTCATTATATGAATTTCATGACAATGCTACAGTTTGTTTCATACAGCTGCAGAACCACTAAATGCAAAAGCATGCTTTAATTTTGCTGCTATTCAGTTTTGCTGGCACTCAGTTCACAACGGTTTGGGGAGGTTTTTTTGTTTGTTTTGATCCTCTCAAAGGCAAGGAACTGGAATAGGAGAAAAATAAAATTTACGTTACACATGAAACTAGTAGAAAAAGGGAGGGAAAGAGGCTGAAGAAAATATAAATCTTCTTAAACAACCAAATGATTTGAATTATGTAAACGAGAGTGTTTTATGTCAAGTGCCTCTTCACCCTCTAAGTGTGCTATGAAATATGATCACTTGTCTTGAATACACTCCGTCCTAACAGCAACATTCTTGAACTTATAAACACTATTAATTGTGTCAAACATGGAATCTGAATCCTGCAAACCCTTCCTATGTTAAACTGAATGGGTCTCATTCATAGCTGGGCTAGGTTTGAATGAGATCAGCATGGTTATGTTAGGCAGGAAAAATTTTCATTAATAATTCTGCATTCTTCTATCAAAAAATCTTTGAGTAACCTATTTTGAAGTAGTTTGTATGGCAACAGGACCCCTTTTCTATATGTCACAATTAGGCTGAGAAAGTCATGTATCACAGACCACTGATGAAACTAGATTTTCTGAAAGGAAGAGCAACAGCCATGTGAAGTTAAAATCCTTTTCAGGCACCATTCTCCATTTTTTCTACAGGTAGAGCCTCTGTTGGTAGGTGGAATACAGCTTTTACTCCTGCCAATGAGATTGCTATCTCTTTTACCCCTTGACTTAAGTGTATTTAAAATACTGTTGTTTTACATGAAATTATAATTATAGGAACGGAAAGGAATATAATTAAAATGGCCTTCCTCTAAATTTGGTTTCGATGAACAAGCTAACCTACAAACAGCAGACAAACCAGAGCAACAGGTCTGTTCCATGGTAGTATTGCTTCTCAAACTTGTCCCTCAGCTTTGCTGGCTCAGATGTTCTACATGGTAGCCCTCCACAGCAGCACACTGACAGTGTGAGCTTGGTTTCTGCCTGAGATAGAGAGGGACATGCTGGGGAAAGATCACTGTGAGCAGCTAGGAATGAAACTAAAATTTTGGACAAAGTTTGATGTTCCATTTTATGCTTCTATTTTTGTTTCTGGGGTTGCAATAGATTACTTAACCATTCGATGTCAGTCTAAGCTTTGTCTGGTTCTAGTAGCCTGGTTTTAAGGTGTATTGCTAAATTATGGATAGGCTGTTCCAACAGGCAGAAAGGTGCTCCATACAGTCACAAACTGGCATCCCTCAGAGATGGCACCATTCAAGATCTCCGTTGGGGTTTATCTGGGTAACTCAATGGCCTTGTAAAACCTCATGCTATAAAAGAAAAAGGCATTTCCTTTATCTGGTGAACTCAGTTCTGTTTGAAAATATACTTGGATTTTTGTCTTTCCTTTAAAGATGCAAACGGACCTTGACCACCCAGCCTGAGTCATGCAGTATGTGATGCCAAGAAATCCTACTTAAGTTGTGATCTGAGCCTCTGTGTGATGTATGTGTGAGAGCAGTGAGGCTTGTAAGGAGGAGATGCCAAACCTGCTTTGCTGTTGCCCTCAGGAGGACAGAAAACGTGATGGCAAAGCATTTGCTGAGATCCTGGATTGCAAAGTACAGTCAGGGTGAGCTGGAGGTGTGTACCGGTGTCTCCCTAAGGAGAGCGGGAGGAGGGAAAGGCTGTCCTCTGCAGTAACGCACTGCTTTCTTCATCTTTTGGTCCTCTGAGTGACAAGGGCCACAGAGATTGCTGAGATCTCTGTCCAAGCAGCAACATGTTTGTGCCATCATTACTCAGCTCTCTTCTGTTTCCTTTGGGCTATGAAGTCCCAGCCCATGGATTCATCAAGAATGCAGTACAGTCAGTACAATCTCCAGAAAGTTCTGCAACAAACCCAAACAGGATGATCAATAACAGCACATTTCAGAAAAACAATAAATCAGCATTTATGTACTGCTTAACAATTGTAAAGCATTTCTCAAGCATGAATTAATGAATACATGATAAATGTTCTATTAGAGTAGACGGTTCACAGGCTGTAATGATGATGAACAGGCACCTTTAATCCAAACCACAGTCAGCACTAAATCAGCACTTGGTGCAAGATTACTTCTAAAACTCAAAGGTAAATCAGTGATCAGCCAAAAGCAGATAGATAATGCTAAGTGGTGAGTTAATGTGAATTTCCAAGACTTTGTCTGGGTGGCAAACAGAAGGCTGCCACTGTTACAAAACACACAGGTGAAGTCTGGCTCCCCAGTCACTTTTAACAGTAACTTTATCTAGACATCTTACACAAAGCAGCATCACAGACATAGCAAGGTGTTATCAAATGTAGCACAATTTCCTCCTTTTGGTCTTAGTACATGGTATATAAGGTCTCATATATATAAGATAACAAGAGCAAAAAGTTCTCACAGAAAGCAAGATGGAGAAAAACTCTTAAAAAATAGAGAGAATGGGAACATGTGTGACTAAACAAGAAAAGGAACACTTCAGGAAACTGTCTAGCACAAAAATGAGAAGAGGAAGAGATGAAATTGTCAATGAAGTTGGGCCACAACCACAGACCAGTCAGAGGAAAAATGATCCCTGGATCCATGGACTGGAGAGGCTTTGGCCAATTTTGATCCTGACTATTTCCAAATTCAGTAAGTGCACTTTCTGCAGGGCAAGACCATTAAAGCTTATTCCTAAAGTTTAACATTTAATGCTAAGTGGATTGTTGAGCTACAGACATCTGAGGGAATGGCAAGGAGCGTGAGTCAGGACTGCTGTATTCAAAGTCTGGCTAAAGAATAGCAGATTTGGAGTGGATGAAATAAAGTGCTGAAGTAGTTTAATAGACTAACCTGAACACCAGGCTGTGACAGAACAAAAACCAGATCACTCTGATATTTCTGAATTAGCAATTCTGTTTCACATAAGAAGGAATATTCAATCATAATTTTTCTTGAAAAGTATAACCAGATGGGCAGCCACCATAACAGCCAAGAAACATGTCTTTTGAGAGTCATTCTGGGGCATTTCATAGAATAAAACACCCTTTTCTCTTTTTTTTTTTAGCAGCTCTAGTTTCAGGTTCTGACAAAGGCAGACAGGACTGTTACACATGGAAAATGGTGCAATGGGAACACTATCATAGTGAACCAGCTCCTGTAAGCAGCTGAGTTACTCCATTCTTACTCAGGTGCAGATTCTGTTAACAAGGTCTTGACCCAAGCAAGAATTTTAGAAACAGGGAATTAATGTCATTAGGGGGAATTGAAAAAATAGTATTTTCTGTACTATTTTCTCTACTCTTTTCCTCATGGCGTAGTTTGGGCAAGGAACGATTATCCTTCAGCTGCAAAGTGAACATAACCAGAACAAAACAGAATCTCATTCTTCCTCTCTTCACTTGCCCTTCCCCTCAGGCTAACCTGTACCTGTTTTTGAGGTGATAATGCTGTTTAAATGTACAAGGTCTGCTTTAGTTTCTCTCCGTGTCCTCAGTCTTTGAGTTCTGTTCTGTTCACTGCCACTGCATCTCCCATGTTTCAAGTTCTGCAGGATTAGGGGACTGGCATGCAAATGTGGTTTGATATTATGAAGAAACAAAGTGCTAATCTCTCATAATGCACAATATTATCAAGGCAGGTCCAATCCTGAAGTACCAAGTCATTATTCCAGACATACATACAGCTACTGGAGAGGTAAATCACTTCTAGAGAGACAATTTCAAGGTTGTTATAGAACAATGAAAAAACAAAACAACAGAAAGGTTAGAAATATATAAATAAAAATAAAAGTAAATTCTCACATAAACCTGCAAAAGGGCAAGATTTAGGGTGGCAGAAGTGTCTTTAAGAACTTTGGAAGTCTCTGTACAGCTCAAGAAACAGTAAAACTACCTCTGTCTTCTGTCCTTTATTCCTGTAGCATAATAGTGAAAAGAACCTTAAGATTTATTCCAGTGACTGAAGCAATCGTGATCGGGAAGCCAGTGACAAACGGAACTAATCAATAGTTGAAATATTTGCTAGTAAACTGTACATTGAATAAACTGTTCTAATCATAGTGAAATCTGGGAGATCTGCAACTATAAATGTTGTGCTAAAACTAACAACAGGATATTCACCAACAGAGAATCATATGTTTTGTGTTTCTAATATATGTTTATTCACACACAGTCATAAATATATGTTGCACACCAAGTACTGCCTGCATATAAGTGTGTGACGGTTAATGAGAAATATTGTGCTGGCACAGTGCTTGCACCTTATTTCGGGTTGGATTTGATCAAGAAAATGATTGAAGGAACACCAATATCCTGCAGAGATCTCATCTGGAGATTCTCCTGCTGCATTTTAAGAGGATAGGCTTGCCTAGGACAACATTTATTTCAGACACAATGTTTTATATAGTTTAACTCTCCATTCACTCTGGAAGAGCACCACTAACTCTAGATAGCAGATGCAAGTCCACAGGCTAAAAAACAGGGATTTGCTTCTAAATAGTCTGAAAGACATAAAAGAAAAATATCTCAGGAGTATGTGTGTGTTCACACTCCTGTGTGTGTTTGGGGAGATAGACAGCTGTATATAATAAGCAAATAACCTATAGAATATAGGTCTCTACAAGCCACTCCATGATGGATAAGCCACCGTCTATCCCTGCTTAAGTGGGAATATGTACAACATGAACACATTTCCTACACTGTTGGAGGGTTTCTACCTGAAATTCTGCATGTAGGGGACAATGCTACATTATTTTCCTTCCACTTTCCAGGCTCAGCACATAGTAAAATCCTTGTCTGCAGATTTCAGGTTTCCTTTTGCGTGGTGAAGTTATCAGCTTTCTGTCAGGATTGCATTATGTTTTTTGAAGGAGGTGGAAGAGGTGAGGGAGAAGGTTTATTTTACAAGCTGACAGTTAAGGCATGCTCTAATGAATAGAATCTGGCCAACTCTCCATCCTCTATCGAGCTTTCCAGACTTGCAAAGCTTTGAACCTTGCACATGAAAGGGGGAAGTATTTTTTGGAGTCTGCTATGACTGAAACTTTGCTCCTCATCTGAAGGTATCGTTTGTATTTCACTTCATAAAATAATGAACACTGGAGCTGTCTCTTGTGAACTAGTCCAGCAGTCTTGTCCAATTTTGGTAGTAAAGGTCATAAAAGTTAGGTGTTCCTGCAGTGAGACCAACTCAATGGCAGTCTTCAAAGGACATGTTTCTGTCCTGGCCAGAACCTAGCATATAAGAATATCAAAGAACTAATATCTAAGATTTTTCTGTTACAGATATCAACTGAACCTTTATCCAGCATTTATGAGGCTTGTGTAAGATTATTGTGCTAGGAATAGCAGGAATGAAAATAGTTTCCCAAACAGGTTTAGAGTTTTGTTTATATTTTAACAATTTAACATCCTGCATTATTGGTTTTTGCAGTTTTCCCTTTCTTGTAATGAAACATTAATCTGACTTCATTTGCAACCTATACAATCTGTTTAAAATGCATTTTATGAAAATATTTAAAATAAATTTAAAAGAAATGGTCTATACGCAAATCAAATAGGATTTTTAGATCGATTGTTGGTTCAAACACAAGCCAGGTATTTTTTCCCATGAACTACTTTCTTCTCATTTATTTTTGCTGTCAGTCTTTCAGACTTCTGCCTTGATCTTGCCAAGTCTCACAAAATGAATTATCTGCTATGTATTTCAAAGAAGGAAAGTCCTCCAAAATGAAATCCACATCCATGGAGGAAGCGGAATTGGTCTTTCATTTATAGCAAGCCTATGTCACAAGAAGATTTAGTGAATATTAGTTTACATCTACCAAATAGGTTTTTTGAGAAGACAATAGTATTAACTCCACTGCCTGATACACATTTTAGTAACAATCCATGATACATAAATAGTTTGCATTGAAATTTCCATTAAATTAATGACTTATTTTCTTGAGCATTTTTTCTTCCTCATAATATGCAAATATTTATCAGCTTTTTAAAATCTCGTTTTTATAAATAGCTTAACATTTATCACCTGGTGATAGGCCATAGGAAACATATATTCAAATGAAACCAGTCACCAGTGAATTGTTGTCTGGTTGTTTCTGAAGAACATGCGTGACTGAGGCATAAAAATCCATTTTAAAGCAAGTTGTTTAATACCCAATGGAAAATATTTTTGCCAGTTGAGCAAATATCGTCAGAAAGCTTAAGAGTAAAAAAATAGTGTTATTAGGTTAGACTGAAGAGTGAGATAGGCCCATAGGTAGAAAGAAATCAAGTACAACATGGAGTGGATGTATCATCCTAGCACCCAGCATCCACCAATTTAGAGTTTTCTTCAGCAAGGTTTTGTGAGCACTGACAAAGGGAATTTTAAAGAGAATTCAAGCCGTAGTTGCTGCACTTATTGTCTTTGGTCTCCTTGCCAGTAGACACAGTAATGCATGGTGGCTGTGAGGACCTGTTGTGCACTGTTTAACACCCACGGTTGTGTTACACTCCAGAGTTGAAAATTGGCTGCATCTCACCATCAGGAAAAGAGATTTCTGCCCTAATTTCCCTAAGGCACCTGGCAGTGGAGTAACCAGTGGGGACGGTGTGCTCAGCACTGATGGTGTCAGCTCCCCCTCTGACTAACAAAATCACTGTTACATATAATCCAAATGTCTAAAAAAAATTAAGCTAATGAAAAAACATTAACTCTATGTTCTCTATCAGAGTTGCCAGGGCCTCGTAAGCTGGGCATCAAAGCCTGGGGAGAGCCCTGGACTCCAACAGGGCATCTGATAGAGAGCTTTGATGCATCTTTGTGCAGCTTAAGGTTTCTAGCAGAGGTTAAAATCTCATGTGGAATTTTTGTTATTCTTTAATGACAATCTAGTTACTATGGAAAATGAGTATTAGACCAATATGATGACAAATACTGCTCCACATTTTCCACTGTCCTGAGAGCTAATTCTCCTTTCTCACAGTCTCTTCTTTGGTTTATTCATATGATATAATAAAAGAGTAGTTAACTTTCAAAAACCTCACGTAAATATTGAAAGCAGAATGCAACCCACAGCACAGTATATCTTTCCATAGTTACAATAAGTCCTACGCAATCCTACAATTAATGTCAGATTTGATTTCTCTTGTGCTTTTCTGTCCTTATTATAGCAATCATTTCTGTTTTTCCTCTCTCTAGTCTTTTCTCAGGCTCTCAAAGTGATAGTTTTTGTGATCACTTACTTGGTATATTATTTGAGTTTTCACTTTACTTTGAAATCATTGTTTCAATATTATATGAAATTGATTTTTCTTCTCTGTTCTACCTCCCACACTCCCATATTGATATCACTTCTTCCACCCTCATTTCCTCAGTATTCTTGGATAGATTACGGATAGAGTCTTCAACTGAGTAGTGTTTGAACATGGTCACTGGTTTGTTTGTGAGGTGTCTACACCATGTCTGCTTCAACCACTTGATAGAGATTTTTTATAGCCATATTGGCTTGGCAGAACCTCTACATATTTCAGCATCATTTTTTACATGAAATGTTGATCTCTTCTTTCTGGCTTGTTCCTAACACTCAAAGTGGACTAAAGAGTGCATTGATCACCAAATAAGTCTGAAAAGGTTGATTTTAAGCAAGATTTAATACCAGAAGTTAGTACATTGGGATTCATATAAAATAAATAGAAATGAAATAAAAATATTTTCGGTTCCTGAGTCTGTTTGAAGAACTAAAATGAGGATTCTTTGAATTCTATTACAAGCTAATTATTTCTTGTTCTAATATCAGGATATTTTTTTCCCAGACCTATTTGACTATACTGGCTTTTCTCCAAAAACTGGAAAACATTTTTGAATGAGCACTTTATTCAAAATTATTCCAAACATTTTCAGTTTATTATTATGGCCAATATTTTTTTGTCTCAGTTTGGCATTCTGTCTGCCCCTGGATAAATTTGTTTTTCCTTCCCTCTGAAAAACCAGTATAATAATTTAGGATCTAAATAACTTTTCAGTAGACTTGTCAATGATGTTCAGATTACAGTTTTACTGCTAGGAAAACAGAAATCCACATTTGAAGTGCGGATGGAGGCAGCTGGATGTTATTACAAAAGCTGGTGGCTAGAGGGAACTCTTTTTCCTTGTTGGAGATGGTGGATTTAACAGTAAAGGAACTTCTACTGCAGCAAAGCAGTCCATTAAAGAAAAAGAAGAAGGGAAAAATCCTTGTAACAAAAACATTAGCTTGAATTCTGAAGTGCTCCCAGTTGGGCATAGGAATGAGGAGAAGTGTCAATGAAATTTATCATTTCTCCAGCTAAGAAAAGGAGAGCCTTTCAATGTCCAGGGACAGTTGTAAGGTCACGCATGGCTAAATGCACTCCCAGCAGCCAGCTCCTTGGAAGCTGTTAGAAGAGTTATGGCAGTCTGGGTTGCCCTGGCTGCAGGGGTAGGTGTTTTGGTTTTGCGCATGTGGAAGAGAAGATCCAGACCACAAAAAAGAGCAGGGAGTTCACAGAGCAGCAGTAGGCAAGGCATTTAGGTAACAGCTACCAAACTTTTAGTCCCCAAGCCAGCAAATTAATTAAACAAGTGCTTAAGTTTAAGCATTGAGTAACTCATAGCTTTAGGTGAGCTATTCAAATGTTAAAAGTTTAACAGCTTTAAACCCTACAGGCATCAGGTTGCTTAAGCTTTGGGGTTTTGGCTCCATCTACACCCCTGGGTACCACCCGGGTGGTGGGCACAGGGTGGGTGGGGAGAGCTTTCGTTTGGAGAATGTGTTGGGGTGGTACTTGGCAAAAGCTGAGGTGTATGGAAGCCTGACATGTGCACAGTCTCACTCTCATATGAAATTGGGCTGTGGCCAGCTTGTGTACCTTGCACAAGAATTTGGAAGCACTCCTGGTACTACAGTGTAGAGTACCTAGAGACCTATTTTTCTCTTGCCCATTATTCTTGTTGGATAATGCCCCGAAAGATAATGTAGTAGTGCAAATCAGGTGAGGGGGAGCAAACAAGGATGAAAGATTTCGAGAGGAGATTACAATGCTGACAATTAGCATAACCTTAATGTCTGGTTTAATGCTACCTTACTCAAGTACTGCTTAACTCCACTGAGAATGGCAAGAAAATAATATGAATCTTACCATACTGCTCCCTGTTAACTGAGTAACTCTGAAGCTGTGAATACCTGACAAGCCTCAACTGTCCTTACGTGGACTAGCTACTAGAAGCTAAGGCCCACAGCCTTTTTATGGGGTCACCATTACAAACACAGTAGGACCCAGGTGTGTTTCAGCAAATGTTCTTGCAGATGTGCTCCAAATGTTCTCAGCTGTGCTCCAACAGCACAATTTGCCAAGAGCTGTTGAACGTGTCTTGCATTCACCAGCTGTGGCTATATTGCTAAAAAGCAATGAGTTTGACAGCTCCTGCCTGCCCTCTGTCTACATTGCCAGTTGGCCTGGGCAAGCTTGGCCTTGAGACAGTGGAGTGTAGTCAGGCAGGTGTGGCCCAAGATGTCTGTCCTGTGTGACCATGCCAGGACTGTGTTTGCTCACTGCACAGCACACAGGGCTGATCCCAAATGTGATCTCTGTTCTGCCCATGGTGTGCTATTTAAGTACTGAGCAGTTCTGAACTGTTCAGTTGTGTCAAATCAGGCCAAAACTCTGTCTAACCCTGGCATCTTGCTGCTGGCAGAGGGAAATAAAAGTTGGTAGTGGAGAGTATAATACTTCTACCCAGAAATTTTCACATCCTGCAGCATTTCATGCTTCAGCAACTTAGCCAGCTGTGATACCTTTTCATTGAAAGGATTTATCCTGTCATATCCACATCACCCTGCAGGAGGGAGCTCCACCACACCAGCCTCCTGCTTTTCAAAACTGCCACTGGATGCTTCCTTTTGATGTCCTCCAGTTCCACTCACAGAGACCACACATTGCCTGTGCAATGACCCTGCCCTGTACCTGATTTTGTAGATCTCTGTAAAGTGTCTGTCCTCAGAGAAGTCTCTGGAGGCTAAAGAGTCATGGTGCAGTTACTTATTCTTCACCTGGAAGCTGTTCCATACCTTTGATCAGTTCTGTCACTCCCCTCTCTACTTTTTTTCAGTTCTACTATGTCTTTTTTAAGATGTGTGTGCAGGGGGAGGGAACCATAACTGCTGAACTAGGTCACATAAAATCTTGGACAAATTCCTGGGTTTCTATTTTAATGTCTCCAAAGCCTTGGCAAAGGTTCAGAACAGTTCAGTTTTCTTCCTCTCTCTCCCTTCAGTAGAGTTACTTCTATGATTAAGGCAAACCTCCCAACCTCCCAGCTCGCCAATGTGAAGCTGGAACAGAGAAGTGCAGCTAGAAACACGCTGATGGAAGGATCACTACGTTTGGTCCTCTTCAAACTCAGGCATTCTTACCATATAATCTCATTCAAAAACTGATCAAGTCCCATTTGAAAATAAACAAGTGGTTTTTCCCCCTCTACTCCTACCAAAAGGCTGTTACAGGATCTCACAGCCATAAGAAAACTCCTTTCCACTCTACCTGTCTTCATGGCTGCTTTATAAAAGTTTATTTTAATTCCTCTTCTTTTTCTCATTAATATTTATTTTCCTCATAGATTTATGGGCCACAAACATGCTCAGGATAATCATGTGAGGTGATCCAGGCTATGTTCCTCCAGTCTCTTGCTTGACAGAAATTCTACTTCTTTCTTCTAACTTTCACATACATCTGCCCTAGTTGGACATCAGCTTTTCTGAATACTCATGGCCAAAGCTGTAGACAGTCTTCTGGATGAGGACTCATCAGTGCCTTGGCA
Source organism: Corvus hawaiiensis (assembly GCF_020740725.1). Classification (NCBI taxonomy): domain Eukaryota; kingdom Metazoa; phylum Chordata; class Aves; order Passeriformes; family Corvidae; genus Corvus; species Corvus hawaiiensis. The sequence continues at coordinate 49,386,460 of NC_063213.1, forward strand.
ACTGCACACTTCTGGAAAAACTGCACTTGGTTAATCCTAACACAACATCTGCCTTTCTCATTGGTAGTTGCCATGGTCCTGATGCAATCAGTTAATTTATCCAAATACATTGCCTTGTGTTTAATTATTTTGTCCCTTAAACTTTGTTCTACAGTTCTCTAATCCTCTTGAGCTCCAGCTGATAGTGCTAGCCAGATTTTTCTGTTTCTTCTGTCCTGGTCAAAGAAGAGAATGCAAGAACCTAACTGCCACTGCCAAATGTCCTATTACTTGTTGACTTCACCTGGCTGTCATCATTTCTGTTTATATCCCCACAATTCCCTTCAGTTCTTCTGCCTTCCATTCTCAATGACAAATAATTAATTGAATTTGAGCGCATCTCTAGAATATTTTTAATATTCTGCTTTCTTGACTGCATCCCTGTGTCTTTCTTATTATAGCTGAGATAGTGTTTATTGTGTAAATTCTTTTGCAAGACCTAGTTGAAGTTGTCTTTCACCAAAGTGTAATTCAAATACTGGAAATGTTAAACTTAAGTATTTTGTGGGAGTTCTTGCCACAATGGACATATTACTTAGACTTTTTGATTACAAAACATATTTTAAGGACCTTACCACTCAGTTAAGCATGCTAACTTTTTGCTCTGGTTTTATTTTCTCTTCTGATCTGAACTTGTTGCTGAGTGAAAGGAAAACTCAGTGTTTCTTGTAGTGTTATATAGTGCCACAGCTGTAAGACAGAGAAAAGTGACACATCTATTTCCATTGATGTGTTAAGCACATCTCAGAGCAGGGAAACACAGGGTGGTGGCAATACTTTTGCCTTCTGCAAACTAGAAAGATGGGTAGAGTAGCACTGGAGTGGCCCTTGCAGCTAAGGAAGGATTGGCACAAATGATCTGAGTAGCAAGGCATCTTGCTTCTGTCCTAGTAACAACCTTACCTTTATCACTGGGCTTGCAGAATCTCTTCACTAAGATGTTTTTAAACTGTGGGTATGCAGCAGTGCCTCCCGGCCTCAGCAAAGGGGCTGGTTTTGCTGAGGGCTTTGAAGCTCCCAGATTTATAAACAGAAGAGTTGAAGACAGATTTAATAATAATCTGAATCCTACCCTAGAGCACACAGACAGGAGTCTCTGTTTAGTTCATAAGTAGAGCAACAGTAATTTGGAGCATTCAGTGGAACAGAACTGGTCATCACAAAGCAGAGGCCAAGGCTGTAAAATCTGACACACTCGAGACCTCTGGCTTACAAGTCTTTAGGTTAAGCACATGTGTCACTATTTGCATGCTCTGCACCTAAATCCCATAGCTGCTGTTAGAGCTCATGGATTACAAAAGCTGGCTTACCAAAGTGCCAGGTTGCTGGGACAAGTTCTACCACCAGCTTTTAACAGCCTTTAGCTCCATTACCAGTGTTTATTTCCATGTTTATTGGTATAACACAACCCTTCTTGAGATAAATAGCAAGACAGATCTTTCCTTCTTAATGCTAAATATTCCATTTCCATTCACTATGCACCATTCTTTTATTGCACAGTGCAGCTACCTAAAGACATTTGCTTAAAATATGCTCTCATACAATAAGAAAGCAATCAAGTGTAGCTGTGTGCATGGAGCAGTGCCTATCTCCAGGAACCAAGTGACATTTACAACTTCTTGCACTCCAAAGAGTGATTTTTGGGCATTTTCATACTCCAGAAGCTTCTCTTAAATATTTTTAGTCTCAGGATTTTGGGAGGGGATTGAAATATTTCATGCCAAGTTTTTCAGAAGGTGTATTGCCAAAAATGTCTGTACAAAGAGGAGAAACTACTTAAAAATAAAGATATTCACTTCTTTGAACCTAAATTTCAACTGCTACACTCATGCTCTACTTCATTCGCAGAACGAAATGCCATGCACAAACACACACACCACTTTGTAATTCTCCTGATCCAGATGCTTTTGCAAACATATGGCTGCTGACAGTAAAAATTTAGAAAGAACTCTTACTGAATCTGCTTTTTCTCTGCTTGCTTTTCCTTTATACTCACTTTTTTCCTGTTCCAAACTATGACGGGCATTTAGTGTATCTCAGAAAACAAGAATTTCCCAATCTTTCTCACCTCTTAGTGTTCTCATCACCTGCAATTATTCAAAACAATAATACCCTGGCATTTTTTTTCTCAGGAAGAAAAATCTACATTAAGTAAAAGATTTGTGGCTGTGATTGATTACAGACTACAGAAGAACAAGATTATTCTGAAGAAAAAGTCTTACAGATAAACGGATTATAGTTACTTACACTTGCTGACATGGGATTGAAATATTCCATTTCTGCTTTTGTGACCACTGGACTCACTTGTGAAAGCTGGGTGAAACTGGGTTGAAACAGATTAGAAACACAAATCAAGTCCATTTGCCACAGTCCAGAGAGCACAAGAACAATGCTAAAGGAAAAATTAAATGAGATATTAAAATATCTTTTTGTTTTTGAGCTTGACCCTTCATTCCCTTATCCCATTACACTGGAGTTAATGTGCCTGCTCTACTCCCACAAGGAAAATTTAAGCTATTATTAGCAAGAAAGAGCTCTCTTCCTTACATGCTCTTCATCTGAGGAGTGCAGAGGAAAACAAGCGGAGGAAAACTCCTGCAGACCATGTGGCATGGCTTGGTGTAGCTGCAGCCCCGGGCCAATTCCAGAGCCCCTTGCCATGTCCCAGGCAGAACACAGTGGGTCTCTGCCACCCCAGACACCTCTCCCCAGGGCAGGGGCAGCCAGAGCCACACACCAGCTCTGTGGGAAGGAGGATATGAGACTTCTGTTCCCAGCAGAATTGTGCCTTGAGTTCACGGAAGGCACCCAGGGAAGGGTTCAGAGCTGACCCAAATCTCTCTCCTGAAGGATAGCTGCTCTTCACTTTCCAGAGTGGGAGTGACATTTCTTTGCTAGAAATCAGCAGCTGTAGTGTGGTTTTTCTAGTTTCAGAGCTTTTCTTATTTTTCCAAGCCTTTCCCCTTTCCCTCTGTAATAAAGTGGTCATTGTATTTACTCATGCTGTGCTGGAATGTTTTTTTATTTACAATGAAGTAGAAATGATGCCAAACCTTTCAATGTTTGTTTAGTACCATTTTTCCCACCACTTTTTGTTTGTTTGCTTTAATGCACCTAATTTTTGTTTTCATTCTGTTCTAATTTGTTTGCAGTCATTTTGCAGAAAAACATCTGATGTAGTTTGGACCAGAAGTGGCTCACAGATCACAGTCTGAGTAACAAAAATTTATTGATGTCCATACCCTTTTGGTAGACTTTTACTTCCTTTGAATTTCTCTTAAGAGTTACGCTGGACATCTGCATGTCTTGAAGAAAAATCAAAGAGCCTCTATTTTGATTTATGTTAGCATTTTCTCTCACACATGAGAAAAGGAAAAATAAAATCAAAAAGAGAAAAATCCTACTTTTTTAATATGGGGCGGGGGGGGGTTAAATTTTACCACTTAATTAAAGATGTTAAAAATTAAATATTGGGAAACCTCTTTATATTCATGTAGGTGGACAGTCTGTATGCTGTTAACATAGTGTGTGTCAGCTGATACATGTGTGAACTGATCTTAAGTATGACCAAACAGCTAAAACCCACAGATTCCAAAATCTAAAGAGATTAGGACTCAACTCACAAACATACATTCCTAATGACCAGGGTTGAACAAAAAGAATTATTTAGAAAATAAACCTCATTGCAGAAAGATTTATATTGCATAAGCGACGTCTTTTTAAATTAAATGGCAGGCATCCTTAAACTGTAATTTACTGGCACAGCTGAGTTCCCCAAGGTAACAAAACAAACTCCAGGGATTCATCAAGGAACGCTCACGAACTGGCCACCACCACACAGCAACAAGCCTACAGTGTCTGGGACATGGGCAAATAGTGGAACACAGACCTGAGGCAAAATTCTCACCAGAGCTGCTGATGGAGAGAAAAGGAAACTCCCTTTTCTTCTCAGGGTACTGAAGGTTTCTTCTAATATATACTCGGTTTACATGATATTTTTTGTCCCCATGATGTTGATAGAGTGAAAAAATAACACCATAATTTTCAGTCCGGGAAGATTTGGGCAGGGGAGACCATGAACTCCTTGGCCTTTGATTGGCCCCTGCAATAAATTTTATTGCACTGAAGGGCAGGTGCTTCCATGGCTTTTCCTTCCATTTCTGATGCAGGAACTTTTACTTTTCTGCAGAAATGTTTGCTTTTATTAACACTCTGGTTTTGTGAGGTACTTAGGAACCCTTCCATTTTTAAAAGTATGAATCTCTTATATGCTTTACATGTTATAAATGTCCCTTTCAATAGACCTAAAATGTTCCTACCATATTTGTTGAAACTCGGCTCTTTGTATAATTCCACTTTCTATCTAAGCCTCATTAACAGTTTCCTTCTTGTTCTTATCTCGAGTTTAAACCTTGCTTGTCTTCAGGGCTCTCTAGTGCTCCTGATAGCACCTTGCTCTCAGTTCTTCGTTGTTACTGCTAATGATTTGTGGGCAAAACCACCAGGGTTTTGCAGCAGACTCACATACTGGGGTGCAGATACCCAATTTGGAAGCTTTTAGACATATGAGGTTTGGTGAGGAGAATTCCCACCCTTCTTGTCCTTCCATCACTGATTACTGTTATTACCTCCCTAGGAATTTCATTAATCTAATTTGATAAGACTGCCTCCTAAACCATGTACTGGCTTTGCTTCTCCTTTGGCTGACCTGGGGTTTTTGTGTGCTGTGAAGTAATTTATGTAATTATAAACTGCATTTCTTTCAGCACTTAAATTACTCTCCTCTCCAAGATCCAGTGTTTGCTATTGCATGTACTTAGGAGAAAACTGAATGAAACTGGAACATATGCACAAATTAAGTTTAGAAGTCACAAAAATTGTTTATTCTCACTATTCATTCTATACTAAAAAAAGTGAGATTACCCAAGGATGATGATAAAGTCTGAGAGCTACTGAAAGGAGATAAAAAATAAAGGGTTATTTTTCACACGGGCAAGATGTGCTTATTTTCATTCTTAGAAAGCTCATTATACCCACTCAAAGTATGTTTGCACTGTCAAATGTTTATTAAGAGTCAGAAGTGCAGATGAGAAGTGGTCCCAATTTAAGTCAAGACCTGCAAGGACTTCTGCAGCTTTGTGCTCTACTTTATTTCAAGCATCTCCAGCTAAAACGTTCAGGAAGAGGAGGCTGGCATAAAGCATGGGCTAACATATTCACAATGCAAACCTCAGAACCACAAATAACTTATTATTTAATAATTGGATTTCTTTGAGTGCTGTTAGCCCCAAAAGGCCAGCTCTTAACTGCTCAACTTTCTCCATTGACTCTAATTAAGGTTTTGCTTGGCTCATGATTGTGGTGAACTTGGAGAACTTTAAAGCTTGGGGTTTTTTTAAATCTGCTTTTCTCACCAGGTGGAATGTTCCTGAAAACCCTGAAACTTATGAACTTTCCAGTACATTTTACAAGATACTTCTGTCTACACATTTGACTGAAGATGGAGGCATTCCACAAATCCCCAAGTAGAAATCATTTTATTAGCCAGTTTGTGCACTGTATACAGGAGAATATGGGATTATTTGTTAAGAAATTTACTGCCAAAAAATTTATGGCAGCAATATAAACTCACAAGTGTCCCTTTCTGCAGAGGGGGAGTTGACTTCAGTAGCTGTATGACTGATGACGTGACAAAGTGTGATAGGGAATGCAGCTGCTGGAGCAGAAATAAAGAGGTCCCAAAAACCAGAGATAGAACAGAGAAATGTATTTAAAATGAAACAATTCTTTTATTATTGTAATTATTATTATTGTGCTAATTAAAAATCCCTTAAAAAAGCCTGAAGATGACTTTTTTCTTGTGTATATTACTTTAGAACAAATAAAAATATGAAAGTGTTCTTAACTATTGTATTAATTATGTCTACCTCTTTGAAACATATTTTTTCCCAAACTTATTTTATGCTGCAGCTATACTGAACTCATTTGTTTTATCTTTAATTAAAAATCATTCCCTCCTATGCAATTTTTAAGGGACTGCGTGATGCTTTTGTGTTTGACATTTGATGTTTGACAATGTAAGATTTATCAGTGATTTCTACTATAAACGTAAGTTAATGCTAAGGAAATTCTGTGCTGACATGTTTCTCCTTTAAATCAGACTGGTTATTTTTGGCTTTTACTTTTTGTCATTTTTAGCATTTTTTTTTTCCAACACCCTCTCTCTCCTTTGCTTCATCCTGTTTTCTCTCCTCCTACTCCCCAAAGCATGGCGAATTTCCAGTTTGGATTTGAACTTGGTAGCTGACTACTCTCTCAAGAACCAGCTGAACCAAAACTCCAGACAAAGGCTGAGTGAATAGTTAATGGGTATTTCTTTTCTTTTTAATCTGAAAAACCAAACCCCTCTCTCAGAACTTTATCTGAAGTCAAATGAACCTTTCCATTCAGTCTCAAAAAATGCTTCAGTTTAGAGTCTGTTAATTTAATTTTGTTTTCATTGTATTTTTGTATTCAATTTAAGCAACTTTGATCTCAAATCACTGTTTTGAACCAAAACATTCTTTTTTGAAATAAACTGAGATGAAGCATTTTAACATAAAAAGCGAAAGCCTTCACTTCTTTGGCCAAAGATATTCACAACACTTGACAAAAAAATGTGAATTGTTTTGATCAACCTAGAATGAATTTTCTTTGCCTAATAAATAGTTTTCTTGCAAAAAAAAAAAAAATCCATAAAGACTTCTCACATATGATGCAAATATTAAGTACCTGTTTTATCTGTAAGTCTTCCTCAGTGTAATTCCCTTTGAATTCAGTTATCCCAGTCCAACTACAATGTGTAAGATACAAATGCTCGTTTCCCTTTCTACAAAGACAAAACTCGAGGGTAAGAGTTTGGTAAGAACAGTGGAGCATGAGGGAAGGCCACTCCCCCTCCCGTCTGCAGAGGACAGGACACACAGGGTCCCTGTGAATGATGGCTCAGGTTTCTCCTTCCTCAGTACCTTTCCTGACAGCAAAAGTCAACCTGGCTTTCACAAAGTTGGCAGCTGGGGCATTTTTGCTGCCCCAGCATCTCGCAGAGCTGAGGCAGCTGCCTGCATTGGTGCAGAGGGGAGCAGCCCCGAGCACAGCGAGGGGTGTGTACCCAGGGGATGCAGCTGGGTGAGGGGCCACAGCTCATCTGTGTGTGGCAGCCTGGTGTTGGCACCCAGCCCTGCCAGCCCAGCCTGTCCTCAAGGCTGCTGAGGGGAAACAGGCCCCACTACGGAGTCAGCTGTGGGAACAATTTCAAAAGATTTTTGGAGGAGATGACCTCCTCCCTCCCCTGACTATAAAGGAGTGAACTAGGCTTTGAGTGGTATAAAACGACCTACTCCTAAAAGTAAAAAGTAAAAAGAGGAGCCAAAAAACTATCATTCACCTTTTCTCTGTTAATAGCTGTGCTAAAATAAACTCTCCCGAGTTATGGCTGATAGCATGGAAACCCTTCATTTTAAACTGGTCAGTGCTGGGAGGAGTCAGGGCCATGGTTGGATTTGGGATACAGCAACAGCCCCTTCATCATCCAGCACACTCTAAAGCAGCCCTGCTAATATTTTTACAAAGAAAAATATCCCTTATCGTATCTTGCAGCATTTATATTTCTTCTCAAAGGTAAATTAAGATGTTGCTTTTAGAGCTAGTTCTGTTTAATGTTATTCAGATTTCAGTTCCAGCTATTTCACACCTTTCAAATTAATAAACACGCGGACGTTTGGAAGGATGTTGTTTGGATTCCTTTTGGCTTTGTGGTCTCTGGCTCTGTTTTTGTTTATGCCTTGGTTTCTATGTTTTTGACTTTGACTTCTGATTTCTTTTATAGTGTTTGCCTTTTTTTTTTACTCTCCATATTCTCTGGCTGAAAACCTGGTGCATTAGAAACCCTTTGAAACGGATACATGCCATTCTGTACCTGTGGTTGGGAGTTATGCCAGCTTGAAGCTAAAAAAATAAAACACAGAGTATGTGAAAAAAGCATGCATATATAAAAAAATCAGAAATGTCTTTTGATTTCATTTTATATTGCAGAGAACAAAAAGATTTTCTGCAAACTTCAGTGGACAAAAATACCCCATACTAACAATGATTTGCAATACCAGTCACTGAAGTTTGAATCAAATAAATCAGGTACTCGGACTTTGTGCCTCCAAGTGATCTTCTCACAGGACACTGGCAGGAGAGAAACCACATTACCTTTTTGTGGGAAATTTCATCTTTGACCTTAAATATTTTTGGGAATATGAGGATCTCATCCAAGCTGTTGCTATTGCTGTTACTATCCTTGCTGCTGTGGTTCCATTATGATTATTTTCAATGCCAGTCTTTTTTTTTTGACAAGAGGAAGTTTAGACCACAATCTTTGGGCCAGTTTTGCTTGTGACTCACCAAAAAAATACCATAAATAGTTAATATTTTGAATTCACAGATGGAGAAGATGAAAGTACAGAAAAATTAAATGGCTTGCTAAAAGGCAAAGATTGAGTCAATGGCAGAGCCAAGAAAGGCACCTTAGACCCTTGTTTTAGCATATAACTCTGGCCAAGACAATTCAGCCTTCAAAGGGGAAAACTGTATTTTGTAAAACTGATTATTATTTTGAATATTGTGGCTAAAGTATGTCTCTGTCAAATTTTGGAATAGCCTGTGGTTCCTTACCAAGAGAGCCCTGGTTTGAATCACCTCTAGGGACTGATACATTTCAATCCCAGGGATAAAAACGTTACAGACTTTGAAAGTACATGCCAGACATAAGATCACAAAAATGTGAAAGCTGGGTCCTGTTTCTAGTCAGAAAGGCTAGATATGGGAAGTCTTTGCTTGTCTGCTCTTGAAAAAGAGAAGTATGTTTTTATTGGAATCCAGTGGCCCCTTTACATTTGGTTTAAACTCTTGCCACTATCTACATGTCAAATGTAAAATATAGTACTTAGATTTCAAGGATTCAGTACTCATGAAAGTAGAAAGACAGAGGGCTGTGGCTCCCAACCTTTCTTGATACATGCCTCTACTCAGCAATATTCCAGTAGAGGCGCAGATACCAGCATAGAGACGTCAAGATTACTGACAAAAGTCTTTTCACCGTTATTTCTCTTCACCTCCTCAGATGTAGCTCTCTGACCACTGGTTGCCTGAAAACAGCAGGCACAGGGCACAGGGCACAAGTAGGTAATGTTTACAGCCTGGTAGAAATGTAATTTCCAGGACAAGATTGCTTTCCTTACCACAGGAAGAGCTAGGTCCAAAAGAAGGTGGTGGACTGAGATGCAGATTTTTTTTTAGTGAGACTATAGCTAACTAACCATTGCCTAAGTTAATCCATTACTATTTGGCAGCTTTAAATCACACAGGGGTGTCTCATCCTGAAACAACCTTTAGAAATTTTACATTAAAAAATGCCAGACATTTAGTTAAAAGCTTCATTCTGCATGCAATGGGCTCAAAGAACACTTCTGACCTGCAGCAGATCCATGGCTTAAACTAAGATGGCGTCTCTCAGTTCCCACTTTAGTTTCCTTAGATGCCCCTGGGAGAATTCTTTCAGGTTTGCATGTCTACCAAGCACAAAAAAAAAAAATTGTCCACGGCATTTTTTTTTTTTTTAAGTGAAGTACTTTATCAAGTGCTTGCTGATAAGAAGCTACAGCTGTCCCACAAACAGTGCTGTCTCAGGGGTTCTGTGTGACTTCACTGTCAGCACAAATGGACACTCACAGCAACCTCTACACATGCCACAGGAGCAACCCTAGACTGGGATGGCTGCCAAAAAAGGAGAGAACAAGGGTGTAAAGAGAAATTTAATGTAATGCTACAGCAGAAATAGGCACAAGACTCAGAAAATAGAACAGAAAGCAAAAAATAGCTGATGAGTTGCTTTTGTTTTTTTTAAGAAAATGTTTCTGTGTTGAAGTCCTTAAACAATTTTTCTCCAATTGAGTGTAATTTTTCTTGAGTGTAATATTTTCTTACAAAAATATTTACAAAAATAAATAAAATTGTCCAAGTTATCATAGATTCACATGCCTTGGTAGTTCTTGAGAATATTGTGGTAGTCAGTGAGGAAGAGGGGCTCGTCCAGGAAGAGATTGAGGTCACCTAGATTCACCTCTCTGGGACTTTGCAAGAACATCTTTTTCTCTATAGGACACTCTAAACATGTGGTGCTCTTTTTTTCTGTGGCACTACTCTTCATTCTTGCATGGATAATTATGGCCAGGCATGTCAACATTTCTGTGCTCTTGGCATTGAATATATTTACTGTATATTGCTCTGTCTTTTTTAGGAACACTCCTTCCTAAAGCACCAGTAACATGGCAGGCTGAGCTGTATACTCTGTGGTTGTACTGAAGACGTGAGATGATTGATTTGCTACTGGTCTGAGTAGTACTGCCTTGTAGGTGTGCATCATCTGATTTTGGCATCGTGAAGATGTTCCTGCAGGTGTTTAGCTGCTACACTGCAGCCTACTGCTCCTCACCTTTAAACTCAGAAAGTGTCAGTAGAATGCCCACACTGCCAGCATGTCCCAGACAAAGCAATCTGTCCTCATTGTTTGAGGCCCTGGAAAATCTCTGATTTCTTCACCATCCAGGTACTTTTGCTCTGTGACCTCCTAATTAACTGTCACTTTCTGGAAGATTGTTTGATTCATTAGGTGTGAATGAAAAGAAGCAAAAACGATTGTGAGCTTGTTAGGCAGAAAGTGGATTTGGTGTTGGCAAATCTGAATTTTGTTTATTTTTTCTTGGCTTGTGATGTGTCTGATGTGCTGTTCTGAGACCAACCCTGCTACAGGCACTCAGCTTTTTGACACTGAGCAAGAGGAAGCATAGCTTTGGGGATGATTTCTGTACATGACAGAAAGGGAATGTGTTTCTGTAGCCACAAAATAATCTCTAGTCTGTACTACAGCTTTGCTGTGCCTTGACTGTGTTCCTCTACTGCACACAAGTTATCATTCCCTGTGCCATGCACTAACACAGGTGCTACTCATTCGCATTTCTAGTTCCTTCCATCTCTAAGCAGTATCCTCCCTACAGCAGACATAAGAGACAACCATGCTATTAGGGCAGCAAGTGCACTTGGAAATTAGTTGTGAACTTGGTGGGCTTTCTACTTTTAGGATTATTTTACATATAAAACTATTGTCAGTATTTCCTATAATCATCACAAAAGTATTTTCCACATGACCAGAACTGAAGCCATTTTTTTTAAGAACTAAAGAGTCATTAGAGTGAAATTTAACAACATTATCAGTGACTTGGAATATTATTAAAAAATCAGTTTTCAAGGCAGAATTGAAAAGAAATCTCTTGGATATATTCATATTTTCATTAAGTGTGCTCCCTTGCTACACTGCTGCTTAACAGTTATTACACTGTCAAGTTATTTTAAGAACCCTTTCAGGGATCTGGAGCTCCAGTACAAAACCATGTGGTCTATTGACACATGCCTTTACAAACTTCACAAACTGCACCTTACCTCAAAATCTAATAACTATATGTAGGTGCAATCTATACCAGCAGTCCTTAAGTATTACTGAATGTTGGTAGTGGTGTAGGAAGGCATTTGGGTGCCAGGGACGAACAGTTGATTTATATAAATTATGGTGGCTTGATTGTTATTTGGTTTGGTTTGGTTTGGTTTGGTTTTGTCTTATCACTGAGGTAGAAAGATCTTCTGAACTTTTTTACAAAAACAAATTTGTGTATTCTTATGCTGTAGCTGAGGGTGTAAGTGTCCAGCTTAAGTGGGGCACAGAAATTCAAGTGTTTGCCCTACCCCATTGAAGATATAGCTTTTTTGCTTCCATCCTCTTCATTCAGGAAATTGAAGGTGCTCTTTTTACTCTTTTTTTTTTTTGTTTCTGAGTACACTGTATAGAGCAACACTGCATAGCTCTTGAGCAATTCAGGGGGTGTGTGTGTGGCAGGTATGTGTGCTCCTCTACCTGCTGCCTGACAACCAGCCATCACTTCAGACACAGGCTCTCTTTGAGCACAAAAAATTTTTGCAAAAAACAAGTTGATTGCTATTAAACATATTTTACCAAAGCTAGATTTCATCAAATCTAGCCTGATTGATCTTACTTAGCATTCTAAAGAGGTGATGACCATCTGACAGGGTCTGCTCCAGGCTTTCTTGGATTAGACAGTATACAGGGGGTCCTCATAAGGACTGGGAAGATCTTTCTATGGAATCTCTGATTTCAAATACAAGAATTCCATAAAGTGAATGAGTCCAAATTTTGCTAATATGGTGTCTGAAAAGTATGGTTCAATATTTTACTGCACAACACTTTCACATCAGCTTGGTTTTGAGCAGAATAATTAACAGAAAGGGTTTTTATGAGTGAATACTGATGTTTAATTCTGTGTCTAGAGGATAAAACTACAGTAATATCTATTTCCTGGTATGAGTAGGAAAACTTGATCCATATTTTTTCTCAAAATTGATGGGTAACCTATAATTGATTTTGTTCCATGCCCAGAGTCAGCCAACTATTAAGATTTTTAATACGAGTTGAATTTTACAGTCATTCATGTGGCACCATGTCTCTTCATCTGTCTTGAACTAAACACTTCAAAACCTAATTCTTCAAAGGTTTATGTGTGTGAATAATCCCACTGAGATTAACAGGAGTTGATTTAGATGAAGACAGTAGAGTACAGAATTCTTTGCAGACTCATTGCTTTAGTTTGTGGTGCAAGGGGAATGTAATTCCTAAGTAGCTGGGGTTCAAAGCAAAGATAAATGCAACCTAGACATTTACATTAAAATACTTCTAGGGCCTTTGAATGAAGGAGCACTCTTCCTGTCTGTATTTCCATGATCTTTTCATAACAGAGCCTTGCACGGCCAGCCCAACTGGGAACATCTGTGTGTTGTAACTGGCCATCTTGGCTGCATCTTGAAGAAAAGGAGAAATGGGAAAATTGATCAGCCCTGCAGTGCAAGGACAGGCAGAGGGGTGGAGTAGTAGTTAAAGAAGCAGTAGAAGTGAAAAAAAAGAGAAAATAAAAATGTCTAGAAATACTGGGAATGGTTTGAACTCTTTTCCTGGACATGTCTGAGCATAATATTACAGCACATTTCACAGCCAGCCAGTGAATGCTTGCACAAGTTGTAGTCTTTAGGCAGGGATTACTCATTTCATACATCATTTAGAACTAATTGCAGTGATTCTGCAAAGTCAGTACATACCCTGGATGCAAGATTAGGAGAAACTGGTTTTGTTTCAAAGTCTTTTGATGTTTCTGTTTTGAAGTATTTCATTTTTTCTTAGACAGCACCCAGAGCAGCTGATGGTATCCAATACACTCCCTTCTCTTTTGGAAATAAAACATAGTCAAATAAAATTAAATCTTTGACAGTCTCATGACAATACACGCACATGCCTACCCACTTCATACTGGAAGGCTAAAGAAGTTCAAGGTTTGTTTGCTTCATTAAATCAGACCTATAGTGGAAGGCAAGCATATACATTTGAAGCATGAATATTCAGAATTCTTAGGAATGCAACAGCCATTTATATTTGGTGAAGGTTTTATGTATATGCATGTATCCTCAAAGACAAGTTCTCCCTATCTCCTAGATTATGGGACATACTGTATGCTCCCTCAGCAGACAGTAGTAACTAGAAGACTCTGCCACGTGTCCTTCTCAGGTGGGTATCCCACATGCCACATAAGGCACTAGCAGAACTGTAAGGTCTGGTCACCTGGGCGCTCTGAATGAAACCAAATATTGTAGTTTGAAGAACATTTACAAAATTTTGGGTGAGGCTAAGACAGGCTTGCAGCACGAGTTTGGCAACTGTAGAGAAATCATATTGGACAAAGGTCAAGTTTTACTAACTGCTTATGATTTTTCAAAATATGAGCAATCAAATGCTATTTTCAATAAAAACATCAGTATTATGACTCAGAATAATTGTTTAAGATTTCATAATTACGTGTTCATAGTCATGGTATTTCAGTTAAGAGGAGAAGTCTTTAAAATGTCTCATCAGTGTTTAATTGAGCTAAAATAATTCTGTGCTTTCCATTTGCCTCTCAACACTTTTCAGACTTTAGGTAATTTCATATCACATTAAACTATTAATTAAAAAGTCTAACATAATTTTGAAGGATATGATTACAATAATTTTCCAATTGTTTCTGGCATGCTCTGGTATCATAATTAGAAATGTTAACATATGGATTGTCCCCAAAATAAAGTTCCTGCTTCATAGTTCATAATTTATTAAGTGTACAGTATATTTGAGTAACATTCATTATGTCAATGTTGATGGAACACAGCAGTAGAAAACTTTAAAGTATAGAGAAATTATTGTTTAAATTTCACAGTTTTCTGTTTCAGTGTAGAGTTCGCTTGCATCTTTGTTATGCATTTAAGCAGTCCATTAATTAATCCTATTGTTACTTAACACACATAATTCCATCCTTTCTTGCAATATTTATTCATTTAAAACAAAATATGAGTATGTGGCTTTCAGGGCATCTTCTTCTCTTATGGCTGTGTATAAGGAACTTTTGAACTGACATATTCCTCATGTTAGGAGAGAAAAAACTGAGTCAATGAGAAATGAAATTACTTTTTTAGATACCAGTAAGGCTGTGGGCAGAACTAGGACTGGACATAAGGCATCCTTCATTTCATCGCATCAGTGTCATAGCGCCAGAAAGCTCTGTCCTTCCATAAACATTCCTGTGCAGCCCATGGCTAAAGGGAGACCCAGACACAAGTAGGATTTTGTTAACAAATCCTCCCTCCCATTTGTCAGATAAAGCATAGCTCCTTGTTTTGCCCTGGGCTGTGAGGAGTCAGGCCATACGTGCCCAAAGACAGGGTATATACTCTGTCCTGTGCCAGTTAAGGGAGTCAGTGCGCCTACATATTCCTCTGGTTACATCGAGAGATATTCTATGTTGATCGATACAGGTATCAGTGAGGTTGGCACATGGAAAGAGAGGAATGTCAGTACCTTAATTCTTTACCCTTTGGTCTCTCCTTCTCTCTGCCTTTAGATATGTGACAGGAAATTATCTCCTAAGGCAAAATCATTCCCTTTTTTTCGCCGTCGTGGTTTCTGAGCTTCAGAAGATGAACGACATTCAGGAAACACGCCCTGGGTTTAAGATTCATACAGATATTTGCAAGAACTTCCTTTCATAGGCTTAAAGTGGGAAGTGAAGAAGCAGATTGAAGGTAAGTGCAGAACTACAGCAGTTCAATGTGTCTTTCAGAAGCTGTAAGGGTATTCTGGAGGGAAGGAAGGATCCTTTTTTCCTGCATCTGAAGTGAGGGGAAGATATGTGTGGGTTGTCAATAGAAGATTTTGAGAAGACTGCTTGGCATGCAGGTAATGTTGAGCTGTTTGAGTATAGCACAAAGACACTGGAGCTTTCCAGTGCTCACAGCTCAGCTCAGCCCAGCACCTTGAGGCAATTTGAGCACTAGCAAAAGGCAAGCCCCACCCCCAGGCTCAGCTACCAAGTTTCAAAGACCAGTTGTAAGTTACTGAAACATGGCAATACTTAAAAAAAAATGGCCATATCCTTCCATGTCCATTTACTGCTGATCCAGCTATGACTTTCCTGCTTTTAAAGCAATCTCAGTGTGTAGTCTGAGGTACTGACTTATAAACAGTAGGTAGTTCATGTGTTTCCACTACCCCTGCCTATGCTACAGAAGATGCAGAACTACTTTCTTTGGTGTGGATAGCATATTTCTGTAGGGTTGCGCTATGTAGGGTTTACTTCTCTTAGGCTTTCAGACTTCAACACCTTTTCTGCTAATATTAAGGAGAGGGAGATCTGAAAGGTTGCTATTTGTGTGTGCGTGAGAGAGCATATTTGGGCAGGGAGGATGAGTTAAAGTTTGCAGTTAGTTAACAAGGAAAAGGGTTAATGTAACAATTTGTACTAAGTTGTGGCTAGGCACTGCACTTATGGCTTAACACTGCGTGTACCCTCGTCATGCTCTACCCTTCTATATGTGAGAACTGCTGGATGGTCTGGACAAAAGTGCTAAGTATGTTTTTAATAATTCCTAAAGTAGCTGTTATGCATAAAGATATATACCTGAGCCCCAACCTGTTAGAAACTGTAAGTAGATCCTGGTGCATGCGTTCTCTCTCCTCTTACATGCTTTACTAATTACATGTGGCTGCAATTAAACAAAACAAAACAAAACTAAACTAAACTAAACTAAACTAAGTGAACCTGCAGCCTGATCAAATATGGTTGGTCTTATATTTACATATTAAAAGAGCTTGAAGTTTCTGTTTAAAGGGTTTGAAAAAGTTCAAGAATTTCGTAAATTTCTCAACAAAAAGCTCTCAACAGCCCCATTAGGATATCTGTGATCTGCTCACACAGAAAAATTGTGGAAATGAAAATAAAATGTTATTCAATGTAGAAGTGATTCATTATAAATTATGCTAAATGTACATTTTCTACCTTGAGAAGCAATGCAAATTGCTGAGCTCCTTCAAAACAAAGGATACACTAAAGAGCAAAGTTGTTTCTTGTTTGTTGTGGTATGTTTACTGGAGGCTGTGAAATCCATCTTACTTTTTAATAATTCTAATAATTGTACTATAAATAGCAAAAATAAGGAAAGTAGAAAAAATATTAGTTATAATCCACTTAATTGCATATTTATCTAATAGAAGGTCACCAGAATACTGAAGAGTAGAGAGATAATATTGACTTCATTTTATCAAAGCAAAACCCTCTTCCGAGACCACACAACAAGTTAATGGCAGATCTGAAACAGAATCTGTGATTGTTGGCTCCTAGCTGTATTGGGACTAAGGTGTGTGACTTTCCTTTACCCTAACAGTGGCAGGACATCACTGTCCTAGCCACAAAGAGCTATTGCATCTTCTCTACAGGATTCCAGAATATTTTTCTCACCTTTGGCACTACAGTAACAAACAGATTTGTTAAACTGAACGCAGCAAAGTTCAAGAGTGACCAGAGTTACTGGCAGGAGATCATAATGTAAGCATCTGATTTATAAATAGCTGAGAAAGTTTATCTCTTTGGATTTACAAAAACATGCTGTCATGAAAACAGATTGCTGCTATTGTAAATACCATGGAGCACAACATACGTGAAAAAAAAGGCTGAATTTGTCTTGTGATTATCTATCTGCTTGCAGTCTCCCTTCTCCAAATCCTCTGCATCTGAACAGCACCCAGGGTTTATAAAACCAAAGAGCTAAAGGTCCTGAGAACAATTGTGCAGTGATATACTGTAGGCTTTCACTAGACCCAGTGGAGTAACAAATGTCTCTATAGCATGCTTTATTGGCATGAATCCTTTGGTATCTATTTTCCTTCTCTTCTGGTTGTTGGGTGCAATTAGTTCATCCAAAATGACATGCCAAAAGACCCTGTTTAATAGCTTGCCATATATAATCTTATATTGTTCTGGCTTTGAAATTTCTCCTTCGCACATGGCACGTAGAGTAATGGAGATCATATTATTCTTTGTCATCTGATAAGCCTCAGAATCTGTATATGAGGATTTTTAAGTCATAAACATAATTCTATCTAGAGAAATGCAACCTCAAAGCTGTCTTTTATTTTTCATCTGCACAATAGGTACATTTTGGTTTAGGAGTTATTTGCTACAACATACCAGAGAGGTTGTTCTCCCGATATCCAGCCCTTCACCTTTATCTAACAGGACAAATAGGACTTAGAATTTTAACTTCCAGTAACCTTTCAATTTCTGTAATGATGGGGCCAGGATTCACCAAATAAAACCTAGAAACAAAAATATTATTAGATTTAGCATTTTGAATGTTTTTTCACTCCAGACACAAAACACTGCAGACAAAATTAGGATGTGAAAAAATTCAAAACATTAAATGGCACAGGAGAAGAGAACAGTGTTCCTTTACCATGCTCTCGTTGTTCTGCTTCATGCCATTTCCTTTCCTGAAAATTTGCAGTCCTAAATTGTGATCTACTCTGGCTGATAGGTAAGAACCTCATGCCATATTTTGAAAACCAGACTTCTTTATTCTTACAGAAGGACTTTCGGAAAACTGACTAATATCTTCTTTCTTTGATCACAGCCATGCCCAGGAAAAAAGAAAAGACCAGAAGGTTTGTTCTTCCTCTTGAGCCCAAGGCAAGAGTAAATATTTCTGTTCTGCTAGTAACAGATAGTCTGATTGGAGAGTGATTTCAGGACTTCATGTCTTTTTTGCTAGTTTATCTGCTGATTAAAGAGTTTTTGAATGTGGTTTTAGTCTCTTTTGTTATCTAACAGGTGCTGGCTAGGTTTCAATTTTAAAAAAAAGGAAAAAATTACTGAAAGCCTTTGGCCAAAATCAGAGCTTAATCAGAACCAGAATTCCTTCTGAGTCCTCCACTGTTGATTCATACAGTAGTAAAGGATACTGCCTTCAATTAACTGCAATCATCATTTATATCATGCAATTTACAATTGACTTAACTCACTAAAAGTAATGAATTACAGCATGAGCTTCACAACAGGAGAAATAACTCATGTTAAAACACAGAGGTGAAGTCAAAGCCGATGATGCTGATGCCAAAGAGCCAACTGTGTGTGGAGAGACGTGCACGGCACAGACCCGTTCATGGTCTCTGTGAAATACCTTTCTCTAGGAGCAGAGCATGGCGATATCGTAGGGGATCGTTTTTCACAACCACAGCACCTTGTGTGGTTCTGCTTGACATTGCCCAACATCATCTTAGGAAAGGAAATTGCCTGAACTTTTTTGAGTCTGTTGATTGAGCTGTTTATTTCCTAAATATTATCAGATTTTGAAAGATTTGTTTTGGCAAATAATGACTTTTCCTGTTTTCCTGCTGAGTAAAGTTACACTGGCTCAAATTACTTGTCAAAGATTTATTTTTCTGTGGATATTAACTATCAATTCCTTTTTTCTTTTTCCTTTCACTGTGCATTCAACAAAATCAGCTGACACTGGAATTTTACACCAGTTCTGGGTACTGCAGTATCATGTTTCTAATTTATTTTCAAAACTCCTTTGAGTAGGTCTTTTTGAAGAATAGAGGCAGTCTTCTTTGGAATCAGTTCCCTGTTACAAGCATCCTGGCACACAGCACTAAATCCCCTTTCCTGGAGTAAGCCCACCCAAAATCTTGATTCAGCCTTCATCTGCTCTGTTGTCTGCCTCTTTCCATCCTTTTCATACAGCATATACCTTCTGGGAACAAGGCCTGCAAAATCGTGTCTCATATGGGTTAGATAGAATGCAATACCACCAGCTTCAATTTTGTTCATTTTAGATGCTCGGTTGAATTTAGATGAACATAGAGAACAGCAGATTTTCAGGACACATACAAAACTAAGTGGTTTCTCATAAATTTGAGCTGTGGCCCCTTTACACTGCCTGGTAGAATGCAAAGAGTCTCAGAACTGGTGTAAAGACAGTGCCAGTTCTTGGAGGCTGCCCCATCCTGGCAATGTTATTGTGAAGAAACCTTGATGGAGAAAGCTACACCTCCCTTGTACCAGACAGTGCTTGCCATAAAGCTCTGGCTTTCCACTGGGGCAGAGACACATAGCTAGCAAGCAGCCTCTGCTCTGTGTGTGGAGAGAGAAACCACAGACTGAAGTCCGGAGAAAATCTGGGCAGAAGGAAGCCTGAAGTTGTACTTGTCCCAGTATTGGCACCTCAGGAGTAGCTGAGATGGATGGAGACTTGAAGCTTTCCACTCTGCAGGTGAGCATGGTCTATAGAGCTGCTTTAAGGGTATTTCAGTTTAGTCCTCCTTGCCAAACAACCCTGATGCACATCATTTACTAGATGGGTATAGATGAGCTTGGTGGTCACACTTCAGAAATCCCTCCTAAACCTAGCCCTTCAAAAGCAAAATGTTTTGTTTAACAGTGAATGTGTTTCCTCTTACAGCTTATAGTCCTTACTCTGTCTCACTAGAAAATTATTCCCATCTCAGCATCTATTAGTTTGGCATTTGTATTTCAGGGAATATTAACAGTAAGAAAGAAAATCTGGTCACAGGATTTCAGAAGTTCAAAACACAAGTGTTTTGACAGGGTAAATGGCAGTGTTTATCAGCCCTAGACAGGGCTAGAACCCCTGAAGAGACTTGCAAGATTAACACACGCTTTGTTTCCAACATAATTATTAAGTTTAGTAAGTGAGTTACAGCTAGGTTGTACATAACTGCAATTGCATGAACTCTGTCACACAGCCTTAAACTGTGCTGGTGGTGATAACTGAGTGAACAAATTGCAAGGGTAGGTGCCGGGATGCCTCCCCATATGTTAGTACCTACAGGAGGCACCTTGGAACATCACTGTAGATGATGGGCAAGCACAGGTTGTGTCGGAACTACTGGTCATGCAATGATAGACTAAACTGAGGAGGCCAACAGGACACAGCCAGCAGCTTGTTTAACTGAGTCACCTCAGCAGCTAAAAGATAATCATAGAAATAACTCTGCCATCCCCAGCACCTCTTTATCATGGCCAGATGGAGATGCAGTTGAGAGGGTGACAATCATAATGACCATTGTAATAACTCAAATATGTTTTACCTCAGTGAGACCTAACATAAGGATGAGGAAAAAATTGGTTTGTCTTTATCTTTGCTTGTTTTCATCACGTAATATCATCTTGTTTGAACTGCACATTTTCTTCAAGGGAAACCTTGCATCAATCTTCATTATCCTGGTGTGTAGCTTCTTAGAAGTTTTTTTCACACCTTTTTCATGCTAAGAACTATTGAGTTTGATATCCTTTCCATGAAGTACTGGGAGTACATACTCATTCTGCCTAAGACTGTGGGACAACAGGAACTCAGGAGCAAACTTCTCAACAGCTATAAGCTGATATAAGTCACCAAGAAATCCTTTGCCTTTGATCCTAATTTTCTACCTCCAGTTTTTAATTAAATTATCAAAATCTTCATCCTCATTGGTTCCTAAACCATTAGTACTTGATAAGAGGACATGAAAACTTGAGATTTATCTCATAATTATTAGCCATTTCATTTTAATTTGTGTAACTGTATAAATATCCAGATGATGGATTCTATAATTGCATCTTCTGTCCTGTGATGAGAGTAAAGAAAGAACCACTCTTCCAAAGTCCAGGCAGTTGTATTCAAAAAACCAGACCAGATGGGAAATTAAAAACAGAATAACAGACATTTTTTTCCCAGGAGAATGAAGCTAAATTTCTTCAGTTGTAGGAAAAGAAACAACAGGCAGTGTATTTACATGAAGAGATAACAAAAAAATTGTGATTAACATTTGTTTCTGTGTGTGCATTTGACTAAAGTATGAACATGTCTGTGACTGCACACCACCACAAATTACACACCAACTCTTCATTTTGTTGGGTTTGATAGACTGTGTTCTCTATGTCCACTGCTATTGTACAATCTTACCTGGATGACACATTGAGTGTTCTACAGTTCATTGATCTGACGATATTAGTCAGCACGTTCCATGGACATTGTGTATGGTTAGCATGACACTCATCTCTCTCCAGTTCAGCCTACCTTTCTGGAAAGGTATTTCTTAATCCCCAAGATATGATCTCATTAGCACTGCACAATTCTAACCAAATAAATAGAAGTAAAGACTGATTGCCTGGTCAAAGCACTGTACCTTAACTCATGAGCTAAGAGTTTCAATTATTAATTTATCTTAGTGGAACTGTATTGATATACATCAGCTAGAAGCAAGTCATGGAAGCTCTTGTAACTTAAGGTCTGTATTCCATTACACCAGAGCTGGCTCAAGTACTATCAGTAGTGAAACATCGCATGGGCTAATTTTTTGCAGGAAAAGCCAGTTCTGATAACAAAGGGACAAGAGGTTCTGTTTCTGTACTCTAGCAAGGCCATTAAAATTGAGCTTCTGTGTTTTGGTACAACAGTGCAGTGAAGTATTCAGTTCAGTTTTTCTTTGGTAAATGAGAATATAGGGCTCCTGAAGTCATGAAGTTAATCTCACTGGCAGGAGAACCATGCAATACCCAACCTCTCTACTCCTCCAGTCTGAACCTCAAGTACACTGAGGTACCTTTGTGCTTCTCCATCCTTGCAGGCCTACGTTAATTTCTGCTTGGCCAGTCACTAGAGAAGCAGGTAGAGGAATTCTTACTTTTTTAAATACAGAAGTTATTCCAAATGCTACAGTGCTACTGTTTTCATGATGTAATGGAGTGGGTTTAAAGCTGTCTCTTTAATCTGAAGGAGAGAGTGTGTCTTGGATTTTCTCATGCACAACTTATCATAGGGCTCTGGCTTGTCTTCCTAGAACTGTCAGTCTCACAGTGTATGCCCAGAGGGAAATTTGGGGGGTGGTCTCCTTAACTGTAGTGAAGGGAGAGTGAAAACAGCTTAAAGCTGTCCTTGTGCCCTGCAGCTGCAATGGCACTGAGCTATACAATGATCTGGCCCTCAAATCAGTACTGATATGTAATATGCCTAATAGTATCAAAACAGACCCGAACATTGTTCTTCAGCTGTATATTGGCTTTGTGGTGAATCACCCTTTTTTTCACCTTTGCAGGATTGTGATGGAGCCACAAAACTCATTTATATTTGTAGTTTGTTCAGGATTGGGTTTTGTGTCATTGAAGTCAAATGGCTTTTACATATACTTGCTGCATGATTAAATTGTGGGCAAATAGCCAAAGAAAATAGGTGAAGATCAGAAAAATGAGTTAATTTCTTTTGTAAAGAATACATATTGCAGTATATCTTGGACTGGACCCTCATGCATGGCTCATCCTTTTACACCAGTCTAGCAAGATAAAAAAATCCTTATCCAGTTTAAATGCCAGTACAGTTGTATTTGCCTTCAGCAAGGGCCTCTGTTACAATATTTTCAACTGAGCTGAAAAACTGAACCAAAATTTTTGCTGCATCACATCTTTATTTGACCCATGTTCTTCCAAATTTGTGTTACCAGTTCTGGTACAGTATCCCATTGTAAAAAGAGGGAATATTTGCACAAACCAAATCTTTCTATTAATAAGAAGTTAAAAACTGAAAATTGTTTCCTTATATTTGCTTTTGATGGGCATTCCGACCAGCATACAATGTTTTTGCAATAATTACTTAAAATAGGAAGCAGTTAAATGAATGTAATCCACCTCTTCCAGTTAATATTACACCATTTCATTTATTAAATAGACCTAGTTTGCTATGTTTATTCACCATTACTATATGGAAGTTGTGGTTTTAATATTTACACATTTCAGAATATTACTTTTTAATGTTTAAATTTGTCAAGTGATTTTGACCAGACCAAAATACCGAATCGTGTAACAGGTACAGATTTGCATTTTCTGGATGTTGAATAAAAAGTTTTGAAAAGAGCAACTACTCAATGGTACAGAGTACTGATGTTATATTCTAATTTTTTATTAGAATTATGTAATAAATCTCACCAAAAAGTAATTTCCATTACTTAAATCTAACCTGAGGCAAACCATGGCCTGCATTTAACAGGACAATGGTCTCTGAAGGAATGGTAAGAAATACCTATTAGTCACCAGTGCATTCTGCATCTGACACTGCATTTCTTCTAGGAGAACCTGTGTGTCCTCCATTACTTCCTCTAGTCCTGCTTCTAAGCAAAAATGATGGGATTTCTGAAAAAGTTTCCTAGTAAGAGCTCAACACAGTAGAAATTAATTGCCATACAAAGGCACTGTACTGCCTTTCTTGCAGGTATAGCTGAAAAAAGCTGCACTGCAGCTTGCAGATGGCAAAGGCAATCAGAGACTTATCATATCCTCAAGGTGCACCCTTGGTCCCAAAGAAGTGAAGATCTGAACATGAAAGTACAGATTGTTTCACTACACCAAGGATGTTCCACAGATTTCTTTCTTTTCCTTCCTTCCTTCCTTCCTTCCTTTTCAGTGGCCTCTAATTGCCTATTTTTAAAGTGCAATAATTTCTATATAGAAATGTTGACTCCCCTTGCATTCCTTTTTTTATTCTTTTTTAAACTTAGGAACCATTTGATCTATCAATTAATAAGTCTTTAACCAAACATGGTAAAAAAAAGGAAACAACTGGACAAGGCTTTGCATTTGGCAGGACTCTTTAAGACTCACTTTGAACAGCTGGACTCTTTACAGTCCTTGTGATGCAGATTAAATTAAAATAATACACGGCAGAAAATGGCTAAATCATTTGAACTTCGCAAGTTATTGCCTAGAGCCATTTCACTACAGCTCATTAGGGAGTTTATGTTTATAATGTAATGCCTTTAAATAGATTTGATTTTTCTAAACAGAGTTTTGTAAATTAGAACTTTCCCAGGGGGCTAACCCAGCGCGAGCTGTTCCAGTTGTGGAACATACTCTGACTAAGAGGCAGGACTACAGAAGAACAAGTTTGCTTAAAAATGCAGAGTCCTATGTAATGTAATTACTTAAAGGTTTAGGAGTATCACAATCATCTAATGTACAAATAAAAATTAGTCCTCCTGGGATGCATTCGTAGGGTTGCCTACCTCTCACATTTGGAAACAAGCATCATCCTCTCCCTGTTGCCCAGTATTCCTATAGCTTTACAAACCATGAGATACTACAAATAAAAGTGGGTTTAAGTCGCTTTTCAGCTATTCATTCTCTAGTAACGTTTTTCAGTCTTCCAATTTTATTTCTGTAATAGGGAAAGTTTGTCATTCTTTTCTTCATAAAAGCCAATTATTTTCTTGTATCCTCTTGATTCTAATTAGCAGGGCCCAAAGGAACTCAATGCTCATTTTAATGCAAAGATTTCACAGTGCTAATTTTCAGAATTCCTTCCTTCCTTCCTTCCTTCCTTCCTTCCTTCCTTCCTTCCTTCCTTCCTTTTCGCAGTACTTGAAGAAATTGCAGCATTTGCATTGGTTTTATGGTTTTATGGATACTTGGTCTCCTGGAATGCTTTCTATTTCTGTTATATCAGTTGGACGCAGGTAAGTCTGTATTTTTCACTGTTGATAATTTCACATTATTTTAAATTTTGGCAAATACATTATACCACCAAAACCTAACTAGAAATTATGCAAATAAAAAGACCACCACTATGAAAGTATTGTACAGAAGATCCATGTCTAAGTTCCTGCTCCTTGCTCCTTTTTTATAGTTAAATATGGCCCTGGTGAGTACCTCCTGCCAATATTTTAAAAGAGGAACCCTTGTAATCACAGTCAAGGAGGCTAATTCACTCTGAAAGGAGATGGATAGTGACCCACAGAGCAGCAACTCTTCTATCTCATGGTCAGAAGGGATTTTATCTTTCCAGAGCCCTTTTCCAGGAAAGTCTTGCAACAGCTGCAAGAGCTGCAAGAGCCGAGTACAGAGCAAGATACTAATTCAGATTTCCCTGTGCAAGGGAACTTAGTCTGCTCTATCAATCTGAAGGTTTAGAAAGGACAAATCTTGACCTCATGTTGCATGTGGTTTGTGAAAATCTCCCAAACTGTGCCTCTTTTCTGAGACTCGTTCCACTTTAGATGAGACTTGCAACATCCACATTCTGCAGAAAAGAGATGGGTTCTACCTGAAGGCCTTGAAAAATGTACCATATTTAGAGTTTCAATGAAAAGGATGTACTCAGTTGTGAAAATCTCCACATAAGGCAAATTGCTAAGCTGAAAACTTTAAAAATGCATTTATTGGAGAAGTGTATGTCATTTCCTTTTCTTTTTCTTTCTTTCTTTCTTTCTTTTTCTTTCTTTCTTTCTTTCTTTTTCTTTCTTTCTTTCTTTCTTTTTCTTTCTTTCTTTTTTCTTTCTTTCTTTCTTTCTTTCTTTCTTTCTTTCTTTCTTTCTTTCTTTTTCTTTCTTTCTTTCTTTCTTTTTCTTTCTTTCTTTCTTTTCTTTCTTTCTTTCTTTCTTTTTCTTTCTTTCTTTCTTTTCTTTCTTTCTTTTTCTTTTCTTTCTTTTCTTTCTTTCTCTTTTCTTTCTTTCTTTTCTTCCTCTCCTCTCCTCTCCTCTCCTCTCCTCTCCTCTCCTCTCCTCTCCTCTCCTCTCCTCTCCTCTCCTCTCCTCTCCTCTCCTCTCCTCTCCTCTCCTCTCCTCTCCTCTCCTCTCCTCTCCTCTCCTCTCCTCTCCTCTCCTCTCCTCTCCTCTCCTCTCCTCTCCTCTTCCTTGTCTTTCTTTCCCCTTTACATCTTCTGGTCCTCTTAGGAGATAAGTCAGTGGAGAGTCTGACAAAGCACAGAATATCAAATACGTGGCAACTTGCTCCACATATCTCACCACTGCCCGAGATGCTGCTGACAAGCGCTTGCACCAAGTTAAAGTTAGAAGTATTATACACTATCATTCAAATTGTTTAGACTTTTTCTTTTGATTCATGCCGTTGCTGTATTTTGTACATCCTCCTGACCACTCTTAGCAGCTGTAACAACACTTGTGGTATTACCAGTAATTTGCAACTTATCAAACATGATTGAACCTTGTTCTTTTGTGTAAACGAAACAGAACTCTCTGGTTAGCTTTCTTTATACTTTGGAAATAGTGCAAAGGAAACCAAGTCTATATTTGCATGCCAGACAATGAAACATAACACACAGTGTATACATGCCTTTGACACTGTAATTACTAGCTGTTGTTTAGATTCCATGTATGGTCACTGGCTTTGGCTGTGTCGGAATCAGCTGTATCAACATTTAATCAAAGTCTTATAGATTTTGGTTGTATATTTTTCTAATGTCAAAATGGAAGTGCTGAGACTAAAAAATAAGTTCTTTGGCAATAGAATGCATGCCCACTGCACTGCAAAAATAATGAACCTTTGTGGCATAATGAACAAAGCCATTGGTGATTTTGTAAGTAACAAAGCACAACAGGACAGGCAATTTTAAATTAGGTTTACTTTTTTCAGGATTTCAGCAACTTTTGATGAACGTTTCTGGAATTTGAACTTGAAACTGTGTTAATGTTTTCTTGTTTATCAGACAGTTAGGCTTAACTTGCCTAAATCTTTTTAGAAATGAATCCTGCTAGAGACTATTGAGCATCTCCTATACACTGGTCTGAACCATCCCTGGTCTCTGAAAAAATGTGCTGGTAAAGCAAACTCAGTGGTCCACTACCTCAGATCACCTTACAGTCTCAATAAATGGCACAGATAATGAATGTAAGCTCAAAAAACTATTGTCTGTGCTGCAGAGTACCATGGACAACATAGCTGAGATCTGGGAGCCCAGCACAGAAATGAAGCCCCTGCATGGAAAAGAGGATTTCCTGCATGGTTCATGAAGCTTTGTACCTTGCTCAGTAAGGTGGAAGAACATGCTATGAACTTAGGAAGAATAGTTAGAGTGAAAATCATAAAAGACAGTCTGCATTTTGATGGCCTTATGGTTCAACTCATGTTGGAAAAATTTGAATGAAAGAAAGAAGTCAATGTTTTGCCCAACACCATCCAATTAAATTCACTGTTCCACTGAAATACTCCTCCTGTTGTAAGCTGATAGCTGTGTTCCAGGTATCAGCATCCTCTCTGTTTTTTGTATAAAACCACTGTTTTTGAAGTGCCTTTTTTTAATGTTGGTTATATCTGTAAGGCTAGGGAGCCAGTGAGATTAGTGCATCTCAAGAACATGATGGGAACAAGGATTTCTTTATTAAAAAAATTCTTACTTAATTTAAATAAAAATGAACAGAGATAATATC
The DNA here is from genome assembly GCF_020740725.1 of Corvus hawaiiensis. Lineage (NCBI taxonomy): Eukaryota > Metazoa > Chordata > Aves > Passeriformes > Corvidae > Corvus > Corvus hawaiiensis. The sequence goes on from NC_063213.1 coordinate 49,414,214, forward strand.
TTTCTGAATGTTTCAATACATCCCAGCCCACTGTAGAAAAACCAGGAAATCTTGCAGTTCTTAGACATTACACAAGTCCTTTAGTATTCCCAAGGAAAAGAGAGCACAAGAGTAGTGAGGCAGCCTAGATGAAAAAGTAAGCTGAAAATATTTAATGAAAATAAGGCTGATGGTAGAAATGAAATAATGAGTAAACACAAATTATTCCAGACCTTCAGGCCATATATATGAGTAAATTTTTATTGTTCACAGGAAAAGGGGTTAAATCTTAAACTGCCTTTCCCCTTGAATATATAACTAGAAAAAAATCTTGGTCATTCCCCTTTAGATGGGGAAGGAAGGAAGGAAGGAAGGAAGGAAGGAAGGAAGGAAGGAAGGAAGGAAGGAAGGAAGGAAGGAAGGAAGGAAGGAAGGAAGGAAGGAAGGAAGAAAGGAAGGAAGGAAGGAAAAGAGAATGAAGAAGGCAGGAAGGCAGGAAGGAAACTAATTACCTGTATTTCTTCTGTTAGCCCTATGTTAATCAAGAGTCTTTCTACATTATAACAAACTACAAGTGAAAGTTGGATGCATGCTTTTACTTCTGGGAAGTCTGATGAGTGACAGATTACCTTTTCTTTTTCATGTATTGTATTCACTTAGATCATAAAAAAAAAGGTAAATCTTAATAATTTCATTCATATGATAAAGAGTGAATTTTCCAGAGTGGTCGATAATATTGCTGTTAAAAATATTAATATTCATGGTTACAGCATTATGATAGTAGCTGGCCAGAGAAGCTGACAATGCAGGAGCATTAGAAAGTTTCTGAACAACATAGAAATTGATTAAATGTTGACAGTCTGGTAGCAGTTACAAAGTTCTTCTAACTGCATTTAGGAAAATTTATTTAGTTAGTTAACTTTCTGGTTTTCTTCTGAACGTTGTTTGTCTCAAGAATCATATCAAAATCCTTGGAGAACTTAAATTCACTTTCTTTCTGTGTGGAGTTTTTAGGTCTCTTCAGATGAACATACAGGTAGGGCTGGGGCTTTTGTTGGATGAGATGAATTTCTGTGACAAAATAGGATATGAAAGTTGTCTGCCACAAGAACTTAAAAGGTCTTCAGGTAGCAAGCAGTTAACCAACATGAAAACACTGCATTGTGGTTAAAGGAACAGACTACTGTCAATGTAATAACGGTAGCAAACCTGTTCATAAATGACTAAGCAATAACAAGAAAGCCAACTCTTCTTGAAGAATGGTGTTAAATTCCAAGACAGTGTTCACCTAGTACTCTTGGAGACATATGTCTAGCCTCTGGAGCTGACTTTAATGCAGCTGATATTAGCACAATAGTTCTGGATTCAAACCTTCGTGACTGAAAGCAGCACTTGGCCTGATAGCATGTGTAGGGAACACATGAAAATTAGAAGTTTAAATAAACAGCCAAAAACAATTCTAAGACATTTCCTTATGGATAGATTTAATTATACAAAACCAGCTGGGGGTAAAAGGAATGTCAGTAAAACAAGACATTTTTTCTTGGCTGAAACATTTTCATGTTTGAACATGGTCAACTACTCCTACAGGATTTTATTATTAAGGGGAGCAACATAAGTAACAGCTGCTGCTATTGTTACTTAAAAAATAGTTTCCATTACAAAGCCCAATTTTCCCATGAAAATTTGCTATAAATTCTTTTTTTTGACTGTAGTGTTCAACTCTGGTTTTCTGAAAGTCTGGATGGAAATTATTTGGACATTTCCGTAAATAAGAAAGCTGTACTAGAAGAGCACTTGTGCAGCATTTTCTGCCTCCAGACTGACCAGCCACTGAATGTCTGTATTCAGTTTTGAATTGGAATTACTTCTCACTGATTGTCACCGTACAGCTTTGTTCCAGACAAAGAGGATTCTGGGTTGAGCAAGTTTTAAGTAGTCAAATATCTAAAATTTGAATAGATGGTATGAAAGAAAAGATGCTTCCCCCTGACCATTAAGTGGAAAGTCAAAAACCAATTAGAGAAAATGCAAAGGCTTTAGCTGGTTTTGGTGGACACTGACTTGAGGCTTAAATGTTCCACTCAGAAGTAAGCAATCTGTGAGTCTCGCAAAGACCAAGGTAACCCTTACAAAAACTCCAAATTTTTATACGCCACTGAGAAAAGTGCTGTTGAGAAAAGACAATCATTTCCTGGCTCCAATATTTCTCTCTCCAAAGCAAGGAATTCCTGAGTTGAAAACATAAAGCAAGAAATCCTTAGGTCCTCATTTTCCTATCTATTCTTTCTTCTGATTGTTCTTAGCTACTTTCTCATCATAGCTCTTAAGCAGCTGAAATGGTTGAAGTTGGAAAATTCTAATATAAGGTATTTGTTATTGGCCAAACCCATTCCCAAAAAGGGGGTCCTTGCAGAAAAATTAACGGCCTCTTGAATGAAAAGGAAGTTCAGGATTAAGAGAGAAGCACAGTTTTGGGGAGTTCCTCACATACTGAAAGGCAGGAAATAATTAGGGCAGCACTCTTGCAGGAGGATCAGCCACCTGCAGAACCCCCACATTTTGCCTGAGAAAAAGATGTGCTAAAAATGGGTTGAAAGAAGCAACTGCCTGGAACAACTGTGCACCCAGACTCAGGATATTTCACCTACACTGCTCCCATCTCAGTATGTCTGCCCAATGCCCCGCCCAGCTTCTCATTTTGGGCAGTACTTACCTGAAATAGACTGTATTGCATGTGGGCATGCAAGCATTTATGGGCATGGCAGCCTTCCCAGTGTCCCCAGTTGGCAGATGTATTTGGAAATATTTTGAAACATTTTTGAAATATTTTGAGATCTTGAGGATACTGTAAAATGCTACTTCTGCTGTGAAAGCCTCAGGATTACAGCAGCCTGTACCAAGGAACAGGACCTCCAGATGGTGTCTGGGCAATTAGTTCCAGATTGCGGGGCTTGCACATTTGTATCTGGAAGACGGTTAGTGGGGTGTTTCAGCCCAAAAGAGCTTCAAAGACTGAGCTTCAAAATGAAATAAGACAATTACATGCAAAAATGTTCTCTAATGCACTCAAGCCCTCAAAAGTGAGGGAATAACCTGATTACAGTTAACATAATTTAATAGTCATATACCTATTTTGAGCTAAATTGCAAAGAGTAACTTGTAGCTAGAAATTATACCCAGTCTTTTAGACACATGTATCATATTTAGGGCCAAAAGAGACAGATTCCATAAGTGTCATTGATATGAGTAAAGGCAACAATCCCTCTGCTTGGGCAGCATGCTCTAGCTCAGACAGAGGAAGGAGAAATAGTAAAAATGCGTTGGTTTAGAAAAGAATTTAAACAGGTTTTATCCAGTAATTTTTAATGCACCATTTAAGCTTTATTTGAAGGTTTATTTAAGCTTCAATTTTTTGCTAAGAATATACTTTACTAATTAATATAGTTGAAATTCTCACTTGCACATGTACAGGACCTTGTATCAGCATATGGCAAGTTCCACTTTTCAATGAGTTCCTGTTGTGAAAAATTAGGAGTATAGACCTTTAATGAAACAGAGAAAACAAAATGTATCTATCATTATCTAACCACCTCCAAAGTATAATAGTAATGAAAAATAAAAGACATAAAGTAAATCTTTTGTCCTCCCCAAAAGGCTTGACTGTTCTGTGTTTTACATGTTTGGCAACTGTGTATTTAGGTACATAAAAAAAGAATATAAAGCTTGATTATTCAAGATGCTGGCAAAAAAAAGATTCTGGAAAAAGTAATTAAGCACATACTTGAGTGACATGTTTGAAGTAAACTTGGAGACTTACTTTTAAACAGTTTTGGCTACATTTTTCAATAGTTCAAGCCAAATTATTCAACACTTCGTTCGATCCAGGTTTTACTGAGCAAAACTACATCTCACAGTTGTTTTTTGGATTTTATTCTGAATCGTTGCTTTTTTCCCCCTAGCATTTGCATTCAAACACCTCTCTGGAATGTGCACAATTTAATTGTCCCAGAAAAAACTTAGCTGTTGGTGGGAAGCCCTGTTCTCAAAGGAACTGTTTAGTCGTCATCTAGCTGTAGCCAAATTCATACTGGGCTCTGAGTATCAGAATAGTAACATTCATCTGGACATTGCATTCCACAGGGAAACAAGTGAATAGAGCACGGGGATAAGCCCCCCATGTTACTAAGCTCTTGGCATACTGAATTTTGAAATGTCTGAAGCTTTTTCAGTGTGACTGAATTTCTCAAAATATTGAGCAGCTGTAGCAAAAAAAAAAGTACTGAAGAGTGTATGAAGGTGCTCAGATCAGACGCATGTTCATTAAAAAGGGACATTCTGATTCATCATTGAAAGAGATGAAGGTTTTTATCCCAAGTATTGCTTAGACCGAAGAGACACCAGAGTTACAGTTCCAATTAAAATGTCCCCCACAGCAGAAATATGTTGGGTGCTGAAGATCACACCACAAAGTATTTCAGTCTTTCTGCTGTCCACATTCATCTTTGCTCATTCATGCTTCTTCTAAGTGATGAGTTGATGATTCAGACAGAACACAAAGCAAGTCTAGACTACGGTATGTGAACACTACTGTCTCTTCAGCTTATGCATGTTTAACAGTTTGCCCTAAATAGGTATAGCCTAAAAGCTGTGCACAAATATCTACTGCAGATTTTGTTTTTTTAAGCTCTTCAATATTTTTTTTTACTCTACATGGATGCTTAAAATCTAGGAGTGCAAGATATATGTCCTGGTTGCCAGCACACTCAGCTGAATATCTACAGCATTTGTTAATAAAGAATTTAGGAAGTAGCTTCTGTAAAACTAAAGAGAAGAGGGTGCAGCATGTGTTTATTTTGCAGGCTTTCCATCTCTGCCTGTTAGTCCAGTGTGTTAAGAGGTGAAGGCCAAAGGTTCCTAGAATATTAAATGTTAAATTTGTACATAATGATGGTTTTGGTTAGAACTGGAACTGGCTGAAATCTGGACAAAAATACATTACATTTATCAATACTGAAAGGAAATGGTTAAAAGGCTTTATTTCTTCCCCTCAATTAAATCAAGAGTTGCTCAAGTAAAACTTTCGAGCTGCAGTATAAATATGCTAGTATAAATATGAGAAGAACCAGTTCCTCAGAATGAAAAAGGAAAGTGAATGTAGTGCATCTGGATTAATCATTTAGTCTGGTATGGAAAATGATACTATCAGTGCCAAGGATCATAGAAAAGTGTGTTTCTCTGAAAGATTTGTGAATGATCCATTGAAAAATCTGGCTCTGTAAGGATAGTAAAATACCTGTATATCAGATATTCATAGCTCTGTATGAAGCATATTTTGGACTTACATCTGTCTGAATGATAGCATAACTTATCGGTGTGAATGCAATCAGCAAAACAATAAACCGTTTTTTCTCTGTTTTGTCTGGTTTTATTTCTTTTTTTTCTTTTCTTTTTCTCTCTGCCCCCTTTTTCTATTGAATTCAGCTAAGATTCAGAAGCATGCCAAACTTGGATAGGTTTTTTTGTTTTAATAAACAATTTTGCTAGTCTGGCAGCACTTCCCAGTCTTTCCCCTTTCCACTGTTTTTGGTTCTGTCTTTCAGCAAATCAAACAGTTGACATGAAAGGCCATCAATCACAGCTATTCCTTGAGATGTGTAAAATATGTACATTCCAAGCCTCTTGAACAGCTAAGCAGCTGTGGTTAACATTCAAACTACAAATATGTTAAATATATTTTGAATTTTGCAACATTTGCCATTCCAGTTGTTAAATGAACTTTGCAGGTGTTCAAATACACTGCTAATCCTGGGGTTTTTACTACGACTGTTAGCAATATTAAACTGAAACTCTGAAACCAAGGCACACTAAATAAGCTAAAAAAAAAGTGTCGATAAGTGAGTTGAGTTATGTTACAACTGGAATATTTACAGAAGAGGAAAAAATAAAATTGCTTTTAAAAATCTCAGCAGCATAATTTTAAGTGTAGTACCAGATTCAACCACTTTATGGATTTTCCTGTTTCCCTTTCATGGAAACACGTTTCCTAAAGAAACATAAATCCCTAAGCATTTTTCTCATCACTATGTAATTTTTATTAAAGCTCTTTTTGTTAATGATTATATCTAATATTTTCATTGTCACAAGCCGTATACAATGCTTGTATAGAGCATATAGGTAAAAGTAAGAGGGAAATATGCTGATTCCTGGAAGAAAAATGCCAAGGTTTTATTCAGTTTACAATTATGCCATAGAGTTATTCTGAAAGTCAAAACCACTGCACTTACATAGCCTTTTCCCTTATAATTTACCTTGGTAGATACTCATCCTAAAAAAGGGTCCATAAACAGTGACAAAGAATCCCTAAACTGAATCATGCACTTATTTGAATGGGGATAATTAATTTTGTAAACTGGGGCTCCTAAACACCCTGTAAACTCTAAGGGGATAGTATAGTAACTTTGAAATGTAACCATTTCTGGTAGAAAGCTTACAGGACCAGCATCTTAATGAATACAGAAAAAAAATCCACCATGGTAGACATGGTTTTATGGTAGAGGAGATAAAGAGTGAAAGGGGCCTGATGTTATTCCCCTGAGGTGCAGCAAACTCTGCAGTGCAAGGTCAGGGAGCAGAAGTCTTAAGTATAATTTTTCTTCTCCCGTGGAATTGCCTTGTCTCTGCTGTGTTTGCTCTGGCTTGTGCTGCAGGCTCTGCCTGTGCAGTTGGAGGAGAAGCAGTGGAAGGCCAGGAGGGTTGCACCGGGCTGCACGAGGGGCAGCAGCAGCAGGCCGAGAGCATTAGCAGGCAGAGATGGGAAATCCTGCTTCCAATTCTGCACCAGTCCAGCCCTGCCAAGCAACCACTGCCACCCACACCAGCCAGACTCCCACCTCCTTGTCCAGTTACCCCCACCAGTAACCCCTTCCTGGGGATATTTGTTTATATTACATGATTTGCAGAGTCTTTGCTTGAGCTGTTGTGCTGCTGTTGTGCTGAACTGCAGCACAACTTGGCACTAGACCACAAGTGAGAGTGAAGGTTTTATGAAGAACCATGCTTAGGGTCTTTTTAGGCACAAATTTACTCCTGAAAGAGAAGGCAGAGTGTTGCTCAAGGAACACTCCTTACCATAGCATTTTGCTCCTTCCTTACTCTGTTTGACATTGCTTAGGCTGTGTATACATGTAACTTTGTTAAGTCGTTTGAAGACAATGTTAGAGGACTGCTAAAGCACATGGAAGTATATATTTTTAAACCAATTGATCACTAAGGGCGTAATTTCATGTTCAGAATGGCCTTCCTAGCTTTTTGTCTTTTTTAGCACAAATAACAGACAATACTACAATAAATCTAGGATTTATAGCTGCTGCTTTAAAGCCAGCCTTTAAGTACCATTTTGTTTATGGTTTTAATAAGGTCATTTAGTTGAAAAAGGAGTTCAAACTTGCATTCAGTAGTCATGTGACTTGTTTAGTCAATCACAGCATAGGATATTTTAAACCCATTTTACAATGGTGTATAAAAGCTTGTCTCAATAACCATCTGGAGAATATTGAGTTTCATAACTGGTAGGAATTATTCAATATCCTCCTCCCCACAGGAATAAGAATTTCAAGATCTTCAAAGACTGATATCTAACTGGAGAAAAGGTATTTAATGTTGTTAAAACTGGAAATTGTGTAGAGCTAAACAACTCTTTTTGATCTACCTGAAAAACTACTTTGTAGGCCAGGGAAATAGTTTCCCCAACTGTCAAGTTTTGTATAACCCACATTTCTTTCTCTTTTCATCATTGAATTGCTTATTCCCTAGCAGCCTAAAAATTTCTGACTGGGGCTTAGAATACCAAGTTGATTAAATTAATAAGAAAGCTCTTGTTTTTCTTTTCAAAACTCATAAAAAGAGCTTGACTTTTTATTCTCTCATTTGGGACTAGCTTCCTGGCAGTCCTATGCATGTTCACAGGATCATGATGCTGAAAAAGAAGCTTTCTTCCTAATGCTGTGGACCACTTCTGAGTAAGGAGGCAGAATTTGTGCTTTTGAAGGTATGAGTGCAGCTGAGGTCAGCAGAGATGCTGGATCCCACAAAAGAACACCACAGGCAGCTGGAAGCTGGAGTAGTAGTCACTGACACCCTGGTGATGGTGGTGTCTCATCTGTCAGCATGGGGGACAGCTATAAATTTCAGACTACTGAATCCCACACTGTTCTTCAAGGACTGCTGAAATCACTATATCTATATGTGGAAGATGCCTTTTCTAGCTACCAGTGCATACCTGTACATGCCACATGCAAACCTGCCTTTACTCTACTCCTTTGCCAACTTACTTAGAGTTTAACTACAAAGCTACAAAGTCCTGTCCTGCTGAACTCAACCAGCAAAGCATCAATTAGCAATTTCTATTTCTGAAGCAAAAAACCCCTCACAATAGACATTGTCTTAGAAAGGCAAACTGCATTCTCCCCATCTACGGAGGTGGCTGGGGAGGGGGGAAGAATACAACACAAAAATTTTGGAAAGAACAACCTGAAGCATGATATCATACAAAGGTTACACTTGGGGAGGGGTTGACAAATCAAATGATGTGTTAATAACCAGGCCACACACAAAAAGTGCTTAAGATTTACACATCTCAGTGCAATCTCTTCTCTTTCCCAAACCAATCACCAGTGGTCTCTTGGAGTCTAGAGCAAACACCATCTCAATGAAAACACGCTAGTGCATGAACTTTTTTCTTTTTTAATTTGAGCGAAGACTTTTTATCAATATAAAAGGATGGTAACCCCCAGAGTAAACACTTATCTGTAAAATAGAGATTATGTGCTTAATAACATTTAATATTTTGGCATCTCAAACCTCCTGTGTAGATCAGTCTGGAAGAGTGGTGTTTATTTTCTTGCTACATGTGAAAGTTCATTCTCAGTATCAAGTTTGTTTGGTCCACTAACTTTGTTAACCTTTGCATTTACTTCTGTATTTGATGGCCTTTCATGAGCAGCCACTTTAGTAGCCAGGACAGAAACAGTTACATCAGGGTTAGAGGTCATAGCCATTATGGGATTTCAACTTAAAACAGTCACTGCTTTAGGGGGATCACAGTATGTTTATGATTAATTATTTTCTTTGTGAGAGTTTCTATGAACAAGATTATTATAGTAATATATAAACCATCTGGGTAACCTTTAATATCTACCTACTTTCTTGATGAAATAATACTGAAGACTTTGTGAAAAATCACTCCCTACCTAACAGGACGCTACCAGAGCAACAGTGCTTTCGTTTGTCTCTTCCAAGGAATTCCAAGGAAGAAAAAGTGGCTAAAAATCTACACCAAGTGAAAGTACATTTTTAACAGGACACAGTTTGATGCAAATTAAAGAGCCGCATAATTTTTTAATTACATACTTCCAGGTTTTTTACATTTTTTAAAAACACACATCCAAATGAAATTCTCTGCATACATTGATTTTTATGCACTACTCCAGAATGCATTTTATTGAAGTCAAAAGACCAAATAACATTTTAAAAAACTAATAAGATTATATTTGCATCTTTAAGAAATACATTCCAATTGCACGGTTCAGATTCACAGCGCTCAAGAGACACTGAAATCATTGCTTAGAAACAGTATTTGCTGACTTCACCAGGGTAACAGTTTAATCCTTAAAGTAATCAACTTTCACCCTCTTCTTGGGTCTTTTGACTTTTAAGTTCTCACTAGTCTTTTTGAGAAAAACAGCCCTAGGAGACAGCTATTATTCTCCTCCATGGGATAGTCCACTTCATTCAGACAAGTAATATCATCTTCTGTTTACACTCATCTGAAACAAGTGCACAGGGTCACCCTCTACACTCTGATGTTTTACCAAAGCAAAAGGAAAGACTCTGCAGCAGGACACAACAGAGCTCCGAAACCCGAATAACCTGGGAAGCAGACTTTGCATGCCTATTTATTTCTTGCATTTGATCCTCTTGAAAAAAAAATCCCAATATCATGTGCTCAAAGCATTTCATTTAGGCTGAAACACTGTAATAGAGAAGTCAGCTTTGGACGGTATTTCCTTTTGTCTGTTTTTAAGTCATGGGCCAGATCCTCATTTGGTGCAACCTCCACTGATCTCAGCTTGTCCTTTGACTTGAGGATCTGAGTATCATATTTAGTAAGTACGTATTAATGTTTTCGGGAGAAAAAATTATTGAAGCTGTTTAGAAGAAAAAAGAAAAAAACCCCAAAAAACAGCAAAACAAAACAGCAACAACAACAACAACAAAAGAACAACCCACAATGGTTTTCTTAGCATAGTCAAAGCAGGATGACAACCAAATTATATGAATAAACCACAATATGGATGCAGAACAAAAGTTCTCCACAATTAAATCCTAGACCTAAAATTTACTGGCTAAACAGTAAGGAAGCCAAGAGAGCTAAACAAATTACCCTGACCAAGAATCTGAAGCAGAGACTCTTCCTGAAGCCTGCATCTCAGAAAAACTTACAAAAATTCTACATAATGCCCTGCTGCCTTCAAAAGCCTGGCTTTGGCTGCTATATGCATGTATGCAAAGAATTGCTTGAGCTCAAATAGCTCTCTGGGATCAGAACAACCACCATTTTGTAACAAATAAAACCCTCTGCCTTCCCAGAAGAAAAACACATTTTATTTCCTTGTGACCCACTCACTGATGGACTTGTCTGCTCTGTTCAACCTCTCCTGAGTGCTGTGGTCATCTGAAATAAGCAGGAAGCAGGCTGTGGGTGCCAGCAGCCTGTAATGAGACCTCTGAAAGCATGAAAGAGAATCACAGCTTGGTTACAAACCCCTTGGCACATGGCTAGTCCTGAAAGATATATTGAGGAGAACATACTTAAAAAACAAAAGCCTCAGTAACTTAATCACTGGCCCTAAATCTGCTGGCTGCATGGCAGTTGACCAAAAAGTTTCCAAAATATGTGTCCAGAGGATCATCTTACAACTCACTCACCCCAGCAACATACAATGAGGCTGTTAAAAGAAAACATTTTAGCTGTGCACTATCACATCATCTGACACCTTCTCTTTTACTGATCCAGTAGAGAAAGCCTTGAAAATACATGTAAAGAGAGTTTATTTTTGATAACTCTAAATGCCCATTGGACACCAATATAGCATTTTTGGGGAATATTTCCACCAGACCACATATTCAGGTACTTTGCTCTGCTGAAGAGAGAGAACATAACTTTTTCACCCAGCAAGGCAGGTGCTCTTTGCTACCTGAATGAAATATCTGCTGTCCTTGACTGAAGAGCACAGAGAGCAGAGCCACTTGTATAACTGCTTCTTGACTCATGCCTGGGGTATGTCTGACAGCTCTAGGGATCGTTTCTAGGACCACACCCAGAGGGAAAACCTTTTTGTTTTGCTAGAGCCATGCTTGAATTAGGATTGCTGTTTAGCACTGCTCCTCTTAATTGGTATTAGACATTTGAATTCATTCAAATGTTGGCATCAGGTCCCCAAGAGCCTGTTTCCTTTATGAGATTTGACAGTATTTTCCTAAATCCCTTTGATATTGCAGCCATAGGAAGTCTCTGCCTATTGATTTTGGTGCTATTGGTAACACACTGAAGTCCAGCCACTCAGTCAAAACTGTGCAGTCATTTGGTAGTTCTGATTTTACTGAAAACACTTGGTAAGGGTATATACTACATCACTGATTAAGCATTCTGGATCAGTCTTTTTCCTCTGAGTTTGTCCTTAACACATTTATGGCCAATAAATTCCCAGGCAGGGCTGCAGTGTTAGCAACAAGCTATCCACCCTGGGCTTGCTCTTCCCGGTCTCAATCCAAACACTGACACAGTGCTGCTCATACAGCAAATGCACGCTTCACTTTTTTGCTTCTCTTTAAGCCTGCTCTGGGGTGACCAGCATCACCTCTGACATCACTCCTGGTTCCTCCATGCCAAACCTGAGGGCAGAGGAGTTTTCCTGTACAATAAGTTCTGCCAAAAAATGGTGTCTTTGATGTATAGATGTGTAAAATAAGAGTGAGATTCTTCTCTTGGAGACCTGTGTTATGACTATTTTTACCATTGCTGGCTAAGTTACTATTGCCTATCTGGAATCAGTGAGAGTTTGACTACTTGCACCAGCTGAGGATCTGATCTTGTCTGTGAGGCTGCTCCAGCCCCTTTCCCTAACTGTTTCTATACTAATGGATTAACCCAGAAAACATTTTCCCGTCAATAAAAAAGACTTGCTAGGGACAGGAGACAGAGTGTTTCTCCTCCCTGGGAGACATACTCCCTCTTGTAGAAAGCCCTGGGACACAGAGCTGCATGCAGGACTCGTGTCCAGCACAATGTGTGGTCAGGAGTGGTCACAACCTTCTGAGCATGTCTTAAATCTGCAACACAACTTGCTGTTTGGCACAGAAGCCAGATTTGCTTCTTTGCATTACTCGGGATTGGGCACGTTACAGGGAATTAAAACATAATCCATTACTGTGATAATACATTAATACACATCCAGCAGCTGCCTCAGCATACCTCATAAACCACAAACGTCCCATGAAATGGTACTGTAAACGCTTTACTACGTACCAAGCACTCATGGTTTCTCTCTTCCCACTCCTCCTCAGGGCTTTCCATCACGCAGTCGTGCCCCTCAGATCATATCCACCCTCTTGCTCATATCCTGGTTGTGTTGTCTACCTTCTGCAAAGCTTATTTTAGAAATCCTGTCACATCCTGCCCACTCTATTTTTTATCCAGCAGAGGAAGACTTGACACTCCAGTTTCTAGTAAAGCAGCGGGGGAGACCATTTGTTTCTTACCACTATATTTATTATGTTCAGTCTGCTGAGGGAGGTAGGAGGAGTGAGCAAGAGCAACGCAAGCAATGTCAACTGCTTCTACTTGGCAGCTGCTAAGCCATCCTCTCTGCTGAATATTAAAAGATCCTGCCGCTTTTCTGCTGTCTTAGGAACCCTGAAAAGGACTTAAAAGGTGAACATGTGTTCCTACCCTGAAGTCAGACAAAGTTTCTTCTGGTTGTAGCATTAAAATGAACCTCAAAAAAACTTTCCCAAAACTAAAGAGGGCTGTGCTCAGAGGTCTCTCTGGGGCTGAGCCAATCACCTCCTTACACAAAGCAGGCCCAGCCATGCAGGGCTGTCACTGGAGAAACAGCTTCTCAGGCAGTGCAAATCTGACAGCTCTCTGCTAACTGGTGCAGCAAGGCTGACAATGCACACCAGATGAGCACTGCCCTGCAGCCTCCAAAGGCACAGCCCAAGAACACACCCTGGAAAACCTCCACTGCTGTGAGAGCTCTCCCCTTGCTGGCTGACAGTGAGGTAACTGCCTTCCTATGCTACCGACTGAAAGCAGATAAGCAAATCTGTGAGCCCCACAGCAGCAAAGCCCCATGAGCACACAGGGAGGGCTGGGGGAAGCAGACCCCTGTGCCCAGGAAGGTAGGAAGGAAGCAGGGGATCTGTGCTTCCAAGAGATGAGGGACACCCTCCAGCTGCCAACACAGCATTCTGGCTCACACCGGGTGCAGGATGTTCTGCAAAGTGGAGTACAAGGTTCAGTGTCATCTCTCCAGTTTTTCAGTCCTCCTGTGACTCAGGGAGGAGCTGCTGACTTTTTGGCTCAGGTGACTACAGACCATTCAAGGTCTTTCTGTTCTTGTTTACAGAACAAACCTTTGAGGTGAGCCACATATTTATTTGACGCCTCTCTTTTCTGCCATGGAAAATGGGCAATTCTTTACTTATTTGCGCTCCACAGAAACTAATAGGAGCAACCAACTATGTCAGACAGAAATCTACCTCTGACTTGACAACAAACGCAGTGCCCAAAAGGAGTTATTTCTTTTGACTTTTTTCCAATGAAATGCTCACTCACACTTCCCTTGCTGGTGTCTTCCTCTCTGCACCTTGTAGCCATGCACGTATCAGGTGCAGTTTACAGCCAGGCACAGGGCTGGGGAGTGCCCTGTGCTTTGGGTAGCAATTTCTTACTGCTTTTGGCTAAAACTGGAGTAAATAGGAGAGACTGCTTCTGCTTCTTACTCTTCACAGGAGCTTAGTGCAAATTAAACCATCAAGAAAGAAAAAGAATAATTGAGGAGAAGGAAATCTCCCAGATCTTCAGTGACCATGGAGGGGAGATTATTTTGAATGTTGAAGCTGATGTGACAACATTTTCACAACAGAAATACAATATATGCATTTTTGACTTTTAATCAATAAATTTCCTATGTACTGAAAGATGCCTATTTTAATTTTGTAATCCATCGTTCATTGTTCAATAACATCTGTTATAAAAGAGAGGATTGTTTCATATTTTCAAAGGGACATATCTGGCTTGCAGTAGTAATATTATGCTGATTTTATTATGAACGTGAACATCCTGAATTTTCTTCTGTTATGAATTCTTGCACTACAGATTTTTCCATCATAGTAAGAGTGATCAAAGTGATTCCATGGCAGCTTGTCTGATCATTTTAATTCTCTGTTTTCTTTTTAACTTCTATATTTAAGTAATAATTAACATAGAGCCTAGGAAGACATTGGATTCAAGTTCAGCAAAAGCATTTTGATTAGTCATTATGGGGTCAGACAGTCTTACTGTTGATAATCTGAATTGTTTAAGGGCACTCCATGGCCTGAGATGGTGCAGTAACAGTCTCGTGACAGATAAGATATTTGTATCGTAACAAGTTCCTGACAGGAAATCCCAGAGAACACCATGGATTAAATAATAAAATTAATTATCTAATAGCAAAACATCAATTAATTTTAAAACTGAACTTAATTTTTCCAAAATAAAAGTTTTAAAAATTATAAATGCACATTTTTCTATGAAAAACGCAAATAGAAAAGTAGATTTGGTTCTTCTAGGGCTGTGGGTTAAGACATTTTCAAGATCTATTAGTTAGCATTACATCTAGCTGCCTGATAACTTCACTCTACTTAGGCTTCTAACCACAGTAGCAACCAGCAGGGAATGGCAGTTCTCCAAGCCCTGACTAGAGGCAGCTTAAGTACACAGAAGCAAGGCTGTATTTATTTGCTCAAAAACTAGAAAACTTCATAAAGGATGCATTCATTCTACTAAACCAGGGTTTACAGTCATTTAGCTGTCAAAACCTGTTGCATCTTCCACTTGAATAAATAAAAAAAATAAAATACGAGCAAAAATCAGAGAAAGGAATGGTGAGCAGCACCTGTTCGAAGGATTACTAAGGTTATTCCTTCAGTTTAGCCTTGTACTATGCTAATAAATAAACATTTAAAAAAAAAAGTCAAAATAAATTCAGATCTAAAACCAGGAAAGCATGGGAAGGACAACAAGGCCTGTCTACTCAGCCAATATTGGATGTTCACAGTAACAAAACACACTACTTGATGATTTTCTTGTATTCCTCTGGGCTTAAGGTCCCGTTTGGAAGGCCACCTAAGGTTTCTCTCAGATGCTACTTAAAACAGTGCATTAGGCTTAAATTCTCTTTGCCAGGATTCTTCCTCAGGTTGATGTTATTTTGAAAGTTTCAGGCAAAATGGGTTGGTGGTTTGTTTGAACAAATTTATTGAAAATATAACTTAGTCAGGAGGCAGAGTAACAATCCAGCTCCTTCCTATCCCTGCTCTCAGAGGCTGATGAATGGGGAGCAGGAGCTGGTGGAAGGGCTTTGGCCACAGCTCAAGACTGTTGCAACTTCCCCAGGATGCTGCAGTGCTTCACTGGTCCTCTCAACAGGGGAAAAACAAAATTACCATCATGATAATACATCATAAAGTAAACAATTATGCATCCATATATTAATTTATAACAAAGTACACTTGGAAAGCAAGTCAACAGCTATGGCCATTTTAGAATAAGGTCTGTTCATGGGTTTTTTGAAAAGCATAATGTATCTCAGGTTTCTGCATTATGGAAGCAGTACCTCGTGAAAAGTGTGTAGATATGGGAACTGTGGAGGCAGCAGGGTTAGACCAAGAGAACAAAGTCTGTTATCTGCAACTTTTGACAGATGAAGGATTGAACAAAATCTAAAAAGATAACAAAAATTGTGTAGATAGTAACATAAATTTCTAACTTTTTATATTATCTTGTTTGCGTTCTGGTTTTATGCTTTTGCTGTGTTTGCTATGTAAGCACCAAGTATTTCTAATTTGATGTTTACAAGACGCAAAATCTAAAATGTAAAAAATGTGAAAGACACTAAAAGATTACATTAAACTGATTCAAGATATAGCTTTTTTGATCATTCATATTAGTAAACCAGTAAAAGTTGTGTTTGTTCAATGTAAAAGTAGGAAATGCATAATGCAGTTGATACCAGACCATGCTATAGAATGTCAAATGAAAACTTGCAGGGAAATAAACCTGCCAAATCCTTGGTGGACACACACACCAAAAAATCTTTGCTGTAGCAGATATGCCTAAAAGAAAACTGTCTCTTATTATTTAATTTTTTTAATGTAATTACAAGTTATTTTTAGGCAGATCAATTAAAATCACTGTTTTCTTGTTACAAGCCACAATCACTTTCTTAATGAATTTTCTCTATGACTAGCTATACTAGTAAAACATGACAGTATAAACAATGAGTGGAAATGAATGGTCACCATTTATCAAACTGTAGTTGTTGTAGTACAGTAATTTTTCTTTCTTACTCAGAAGGAGCTGACATTTAACGGAGAAGTATTAACTAAAAGACTTTTTTGTTTTGAAATTTCAAAGTAAGTAAGCAGTATCACTCTAGTTAGGGCCTTTTTAAAGCAAAACAACAATGTGATTGTTGTGGTATGACCCAAATTTACAAAGTGAAATCATGACATTTCTCCAGACTTCCCTGTGAATCAATTTGGGATCTTGTATTTACCCAGTATAACTTTTCAGCCCATTAGTTCAGCTGCAAAATCACATGAGAACTAATTGAATTCCAGCACAGCCTCTAACAGGTGCATTTTATAACATGTCAGATCCCACAGTTAGATGATTAAAGGACAACTCTCTACTGGGTTCCCAAGTAATAAACACCTATTTTCTATACAAAAAGCATAGAGAGGCTCTACCAGCTGAAATAACCTATGAACCAGTTCTCCTTTGTGCTTATATATCCCAGTGGGAAGTACACAAACCAACCTGTTCATCTCTTCCCACTGGTAGAATTCAGTGAAAAAAAAGACCAAATGCCTCATTTCTAAGATGTTACATCCAAAACATGAAAGAATTGTCTGTTAATCAGATTAGTTTCTTGGCAAGACAAAAGCAGTTTTTGCACAGTCTTACTCACCTTTGAAACATTATCTCTCACCGCCTTATGGCTAAACCACTGTGATCTGTTGCAGGCAAAGCTCTGATCAAGATTTATTTGACCCTCTTATTTCCACGTCTGTTGAGTGCACTGTCTTGAAAGTAAAACAGGTGTAAGTACAAGCTCTTTCACAATGACCTCATCAGGTCTCACAATCACAGAACACTTGTTCAACACAAAGTAGAAAAATTAAACCATCAAAACCGATTAATAGTGTGACATTATGATGATTTTTCATGGATTAAGAAAACTTTGTGGAAAAAAAGAATCACTATTGAAAAATGTAAACAACCATATTTTTACCTGTTTTCGCATTTGTCTGTTTCCCTGAAACCTTGTTCATTTTATGATGCCCATTTTTGATCTGGTCTTCCTTCAGTAGCACTGCTGGTTCAGCATCCTCATTACATGCTCAGGTCAGGAAGAGAGCTGTAATTTTCCTCACAAACACATTTTAGTTACCTGAATTTATCATTATTTACTCTTACTATCTCGTTGTCATGCTGAGAGGGAATAATATGATGGTAACCCTCCTTGTTCCATTTTTTCCATTGTCTCATCAGCTGACAAAAAGCAACTTTAGAAAAAGGTAAATTACATTAGGGGTTTTTCTGGTTTATGGCTCTGGTTTAATTATACCAGTTTAAGATGCCACTTTTTTTCCCACTGTCCAACACAGCAGCAATCAACACCTCTAAAGGACACACATATAACTGTGTCTCAGCTGCTCTTAGCTCCTTAAATGCCAGTGAAGGTTCAGTTGCTCTGAAGCTGCACCAAACTGGAACAACAGAAATCTATCTATGTCCACCCAGCAGACGTCCTGTACTACCACAAGGTACATGGATGAGAGAAGAAATATCTTGAGCAGAATAGTAACACGCATCAGACAGAGATGGCAAATTTTGTGAAGCTGGGAGAAGTGATTGTTCTCTCTTGGGTTCAGTATCACCTGAAAAAATTCTATGCAATGATAAACAAGAAGTACTGAAGGAGAAGGTCTCTTAAAGAAAAGCACCTCTGCAAGTATACAGAGGTGAAATAAAGTTAATAAACAGATAATTACAAAGCACACGGGGATGATCTGACTGTTTTCAGGACACTCTGAGCACCCAGGTTTAACTGTGATCTCACATTCTTGCTGATAAGACCAGGTATTTTCTTCTAATGCATTTGCTGATTATATTCTGGCTGTCTTCAGATCCACAATATGAACAGTACAGCCACAGTCAATTCACAGTTGTATTTTCAGTTTCACATTTCTAACTAGGTCTGTGCATTTATATGGGTTTTACCTATGTTTCTTTGAATTCAGTAGGTACTGCCTGTAGTCTTTATTAAAACACCTACAGCTTGAAAGAAAGAGTAAAAAATTTCCTCTGTGTGAAGCATTATGCCCCAGACTCTGCTACATCAATGCCGTGGATAGATGGTAGATTGTTTCAAAATATTCAACAACTCATATGGCTGTACTTACCCACAAGTGGAACTCACTAGCTGTGCTAGGGGGGTTCTGGTGGGAGGATTTTCCTGTGTCCCTTGCAGAACAGCAATTCGGCATTCATGTCCTGCAACATTCAGGACAGGCATTTCAATTGGAGAAACGAAGGTAAGATCTAATTTCATTTCAGAGTAAAAACGGTTTCTACTAAGATGCATTGGTGTATAAAGCTATTTCAAAATCCTATTTGTCCTTCAGTGAGAACAATCTTTCTTCACCCTTCATCCTGCTCTGTATGGATGGTTCCTATCCATGTTTCTTTCATACACCTACCTTTGTATTTCATCTCAAGTCTGAAAAATGAATATGTATGCAACCAAGCCACTATTCCCAAGGAGTTACAAACCAGAAACAAATACTATATTAAGAAAAAAGTATATTCCAGTCATTCCTGGGCTGATCAGATTCTGTAAAACTATTTATTAACTGGGGTATGCTCTCTGCATTAATTTTTACAGCTCCTGACCTTGCAATATGTCATGAAGGCTCCTTGTGTGCTAGTATTTTGGTGTAAAACATAGTCTGGACCTCCACAGTCTTTTTGATTTGCTATAAAAATCACACCTTTTAGAGGAAAGAAAATCGCTCCTGTCTGTATTCATGGTGAAATATACGATGAGATCCTTTGAAGAAAAAAAAAGCAATTTTTCCTCATTGAATTTTTAAGGCTTTGATGATGTGGTTAGGACAGCAAGTAATGAAGGTTATGTTAGGTGCTGCCAGAAATTTAAGAACACCCTTTTTTTCCCTATACTGGAAAAATCAGCTTTTTGCATGAGAGAATGGTAAAGCATATTTTTATTCATCAAGGAAGGCAGCCTTGTTTTTTCCCTGTCCCCCACCCCTTTGAGGTTCTTCCAGACCATTTGCTGTTATCCTTCACACAAAACAGCATCAAAAGTCACATTCAAAGAAAGGAAGCAGCAAAAGATAAATTGCTGAAAATAAAGCCTGCTACTGGAAAATGTGCTTTCAAAGTTTCTGCAAGACTTTGAAGTTTATTTCTCCAGTGATGCAAGCTAGTGAGAAAAACTGCATGGACAAACCTGTCTAGAGATTAATCTTTTTCAAAGCTATTGCGTACAAACATATTTTTACATAAATGTCATTCATGCTTAAAAAAGTAATCCTTTTAGAATCGCTGTGTATCTCAGAGTGGTGTTTTTTTCAATGAAGATTTAATTTCAACTTATCTTTATGCATATATACACACAAGTATTGTTTCAAATAACTTTCTCATTAACAAATATTTTTTTTTTTATTTTCCTAAAAACAAACCCTAAATTTTTTTCACAAGATTGTCAATATTCCATTCACTTCTTTGCTTTTGATCTTCCGTATAGTCCTTGAATTCCATTCTGATGTTGATTTATTTCTTCATGAATACTGAAATGACACTGCCATCCTAGCACTGTTTGTATACACCCTGTCACTACTAATAAGGTACATCTATGAGTACTGTTGTATTCTAGCAGAACTACACTGTCATTTAAGGTGGATGGCAGAACAATTTGTGTCACAAGTACAGTCTGTGGATATAGAAGAACACTAATCTCAGCCTGGCATTTTCAGAAGAAGAAATGGAATTTATAAAAGACTTTAAAAACAGCCGTCGTTCATATTTTCTCTCAGAGTGGGAATGTGGGGGGTTTAAAAAAAAAAAAAAGGTTGAAAAGGCTGAAAATAAACTTCCTTCTTATGTCAGTTAACATGTCTGTATTTTTTACTTTATGTTATATGGTTGAATTGAAGCAAAACCAACTGCTCCTCTCGGAGGTTTTGTGCCGTCGCTTTGTCTCGCGCAGCGCTGATTGTGCTGTTGGGGCCTGCGTTTGCAGGGCTGGGCTCGCTAAATGCATCTGTGTTTACATCTCTCCTGTGACCCGCCTGAGCTGCAGCCTTGCAGCCCCTTTCAAAACCGCCCGAGTGGAGTTTAAGGAAACCCTGTGTCACTGAGATCAGTTACTCCCAGGAGTTGATCCTGCTCAATTTCTACCTTCCACTGACATTTTGACATAAATAGGCAGGCAGTCCTTCTGGTCTGGAGATAGGAGGGGTGAAAAAAGTGTGAATTCAAACAGCTGTTGATAAATTGCTCTACAAGGCCTTCACTACTAATTTCTGTCAGTAGACAGTAAAATGGCAATGGCTGCTCAAACTGTTCCAAAAACAACACTTCCTGTGACAGGACAGACCACACTACACTGACAGATCGGAATCGGTCTTGTGCAATTGGCTATTGAGTGTTATCTAAGATCATACATCTGGTGTTGAACAGCGGTATTGTTCTCACTCCACATTACAAATATAAACTCCACATAAATAACCAAGAGGGGATCATGCCCACATATCTTCTCACTAGAACTTATGGGCTTTTGTAAACTACCTCTGGCAATATTTGTCTTTTGAGAAAGAATTTCCATACATTTCCTTCTCTGACCCTCCCACTGGTTTCATCTCTCCAAGAAGGTGACACAACCTGTAGGTTGGATTTTGTACTTGAGATTGACTTGGAAGCTGTCAAAGACAGGCAGCTGGAAGTGCTGTTAGGATGCAAGTGCCAATTTTTGTTTATCATTTACTGAGGCCTTTGGATTGCCAAAAAGAAGATATAGAGAGGTAGAGTCCTAGAACAGAAAATAGTTTTGTTTGGAAAGAAATGGACGAAGAGGACTGTTCGCATAGCCAGTGGATGCAGACAAAGTTGTCATACTTCCCATCACGGACTTTAAACAAAAAACAGGATAGCAGATAGGATTGTTCTGTCTTCCTGGCCAGGTTTTATTTAGAGAGAAGAACCACCTTGCAAGCTAACAAGTGGGCATGACTGGCAGTAGTTTTAGCACACCTATTGAAATGTGTGAGATTAATGCTGCACAGTCACAGGAAGAACCAATTCATTAAACTATTGAAGTAGTGTTTATGACCTGAGTGCTTATTAAAGAGAGAGGATTACAGACGTTAAGGATAGAAGTAAAAGTGATAAATAGCTCACTTGATAAGTTCAAGGAAGGTTATTAGTGCTGCACTCTGACTGGGGAAATCCACCCTGATGAGGAGTTGCATGTCAGAAAAGCATCTCCTAAGGATTAATCCCTCGACTAGCTTTGGAGCAGCAGTGCTGTGTTACTTGTTTGGGTCTATACCTCAGTGTGTCTATAGGTTAACTCATTTTTGTGGCCCTGCCCTGGGAAGCTCTCCCTCAGGCTGCACCAGATGGTATAGACATGCTCTTAATGCTCTTCTTCTAAGGCTAGGTTAACATCATGCATCACTTTCAAGCAAAAGGTTATAAATTATATCATAATTTTGGATATGTGCCTATACAGACCATGAAACAGTGTTTTATGGAGGTTTTGTTCTCTCTAAAATTCCAGCAGTCAGTAGTAGATTGCTAATTTAAGGAAACAAGTGACCTTCCCCCATAGCATAAAAGTTTAATATTGCTTTGTGGGAGAGTAAGAGGAAAAAGGAACTTGTGCCAGAGATTGTGATAGCACAGTCAGCTAAACAGGCCCATTCTCAAATCTTTCTGTGGAGCAGTTTGGCTTACCCTTGAAGAAGGCCAGGCGATGCAAGCAAAGAAATATAATGGCTGGAAATACTTGTTAGACTGAAGCATTAGATTATAGCTGCAAAATGGAACTGACATTTGCATGACTACTCTTTTATTTCCATGCTATTCTAACACACTTTCCTGCGAGGGCTCTTTCATCCCGATTCCTGCAGCACTGTCATTTGGCAATTGCTGTTTCAAAATGTTGTGATACCATGTGAAAATCTTCCAGTGACATTCTTAGGAGACATAATTTTGTTTCGTTTCCATGTACATCTCCCAACTTGTTCAGGGTTAGGAATGTTTTTATGGAAGTGAGACTTAATCTGTAGGGCTCTATTTTGTTAAACGTTTTGCCCCACAGTAAATTCCCTAATTTGAAAATGCAGATGCCACTGTCACACATGCAAATAAGGTGACTTCACAGGCAAAGAGTTATGGCAATTACCAGCATGTACAATTACATAATTTGCACCTACAATCATAGTGATTATGCAGTTTAGCTGGGCATGTAAGTGTTCACATATAGTGAATATGCAACAGCATATTTGAGTGATATAGAATTCTCCCTTTGGAATTAACCTTTTCCTGTTGCATATTGTGCATATAAATTAATACATGTATATGCCTGGTGAGAAAAAATGTGGTGACTGCTATATCCTAACAGTTATTTCCTACAAAAATTATGAAGTGGTTGAAAATCACATAATATGGGCCAGCATTATGATATCCTGAATGAATTAAGTTCTGTGATTTCAGGTGAAAACCAATTAATGGTAATTTAGCAACTCAAACAACAATAATTGCCTCAACTTCATATGTGCATTTCTAAAATAAATTTTTTTAAAAATTATGAAGATGCAGAAAATATACCAATGTGTTTCTTATGTTTTAAATCATCCACTATAACAAGCTAAAACTTTGGGAGCCTTAGTTAGAAATGGTAATTTATATGAAATAAAAGTGTCTATTGCAGTGGCAGTTATTTAAAAAAAAATTAAGTAACAACACTAAATTGTGTGAGAGTTCCCAGGAAATTTCCAGTGCCCAAAAGATCAGCCCTGAATACTTCATCATTGCAAAAGTTTTGCTGGGATGATGAGAAAGAATTTTACGTCCATAAGGCATAGCAAGGATCATGAAATGTCCCTTTTTCTCCTGGAAAACAGGAAATGTGGAGCAGTCTCTCACTGCTAAGCTACTGTTCCCTACTGCATTACTTAAATGTACTAACAAGTGAGGATAATAAAGACACTTTTGTCACAAATTGACCAGAGAGAACAGGATATGAATTAGATACAAGAAAAAGAAAGGAACTTAGTTTGAAGCCAAAAAGAGATTCAGTCTTTCTGTTTATTTCTGCTTTTGAAAGATAAAGGAGACAGATAGCATTGCATTTCTCATGCTGTCTTATAGATAAAAGTATGATCCTACATTGGGATCTAAGAATTAGAGAGTTGATATGCTTGCAGGTCTTTAAAATTCCAGTTGAATTTATAACTCTGTTGCGCATAAATACATCCGGGTAAGCAGCTGTAATTTGCTAAAAGAAAATGAAATTTAAAATGTTCATTGTGTCCATGATTGTGACAAGCTTATTTCCTTAGTATGAAAATGTCAAAAGAAGAAACTAGAGTTAAGACCACTTGAATAGCCAGTTTAAAGGTGCTCCCTGGTATTGAGCAACAGATATGCACACTGGCTGAGCAGATGCTTCTTCCTAGCTTGAAAATTCTTGTTTAACTGACTTTCAGGAAGACAGCTATCTTGCTGGACCTAGAAAATGACATCATATGCTGCTTATCGTGCACGATATCTCATTGCTGCAGGATACTCAGCCCTTTTGGAGGATGTAACACCACTCCTCAGTTTTGGTGAGCCCTGTTCTTTGTTGAGCAGTAGTATGAATGAAATGCAATCAGACAGTTACTACCCTAAAAAGCAGTCATGTAGGAAAAGGAAAGAATCTTTGTGTGGAGAGCCAACAAGATCATGAGTTATCAGTTCAAGTCTTTCATTGATGGGCTCCTCCTAGTTCCTTCTGGTAAGCAAGACTTCATCACTTTTCCCCTTCAGTGCACCCTTATTCATTGTGAAATTTGCCTGAGAATACCGTGAGTCCACTCTCACTTTTGATGCAACTCAGAACAAAGACAATTGTTACAGTACCTGAACAGGTTTTTTTTAACAACTAGTTTTTAGAACTATTTCAAGATTTAACCTCTCCATATAGTAAATGTAGCAAAGGGTCAGGTGAGAAGAAGTTCATTGCATTGTAAAATTCGTAACTGTTAAGGCTCTTCTCCACCCCAAAATAAAAACAATGCAGGCATAATTTCTATCTTTAGAACCAGTCTGAACTAGACTCAAATAAATAAACAGAGACTTTGGATAGTATATGCCATAAGAAAAGTCATCAAGTTTGCCACCATTAATTAGAGCTGAAAGTTCTCTTTCTCCAATGAGATGTTGCAATGAGTAAGAAAACTGTAATGGACATACTGGCACATCTCTGCTGCTGCTATAATTAGGCCAATCACAATAAATGCTTGCTAAGTATTTCTCTGTTTAAAAAAAAA
Organism: Corvus hawaiiensis; assembly: GCF_020740725.1. Classification (NCBI taxonomy): domain Eukaryota; kingdom Metazoa; phylum Chordata; class Aves; order Passeriformes; family Corvidae; genus Corvus; species Corvus hawaiiensis. The sequence continues at coordinate 49,439,150 of NC_063213.1, forward strand.
TATCATTACACTGGATCTTCTTCTGAATTTTAGGCTTTTCATCTTGATTAAAGAAGGCTAGACCGGAAACAGACTACTTAGGATAACAGCATGCTGCTTTCAAGGATGAGGAGGATGGGGAGGAAGGGAGCCAACTGTGCACATACAAAATGAGCTGAATGACAAATGCTTCTTGAACCTTTCCATAAATTGCAATTCAGATGAAACTTCTGCTTTTAAAGTCTATTTTATTGTAGCATTCTGCCTTACCTTATATAAAAACATATATATGTAGTATATAAATATATACAACTGAAAATGTTCAATTGCAATTTAGTGTCTTGTATTCTGTTTCATGTTCACAAGTGAAAGTAACTCAGATAAACCTTCATAGAAAAAAGCTGTGCTTTACCAGTTCAATTCTATAGAACTTTCTCATTGCTTCATGTCATTGTTCATTGTATACTTGCAAAACTTAACTTTGTGGTTTTTTAAAATGAAAGCTGAGGATAAAATCCAAACCTGATTGAAGTTTACAGGAGTCTGGTGCAAACATTGCCTCTTTGACTAATTCTTCAGTAGTAGAAATTAAAGTTACTGCATGACATTGCCCAGTGTGAGATGCAGTTTTCTGTGCTAAAGAAAGTAGCAAAAAACTCCAAAAACCTATCTTGTTTCAAGCAATTTAGAACATTGCATTGTTGTGCAAAAGCATCTAAGCCTTAATTTCAACATTTTTTTAAATTATTGTACCCAAACTGACACTCACTTTTGCTATTTTTCTGTTTGTAGGGTTTTACAAGAATGTTCACAGGCACAGAGCAGACATGAAAAACTGTCGCTCAGAAGACCCAAACGTGGGAACAATATTCAGTTCAACTCTCACATACAGTAGACAAATTTGCTCTTAAAAAAAACCTCCTTGCAGGGAGCTATGGAGTTGCCCAATCCAACAGTGGCAGCTCTGCAGAGCCAAGTAAAATTTGGTGAGCCCTTGAGCCACTAAAACCACAACTGGAACTCCTTGTGGTGCATTTAATGTCTTTCCTGTCCTTTACCTCTCTCCAGTTTTCTATTGAATTCTTACCCTCTTCTCCTCCTCTCTTTTTGTCACCTGTTCATCTGAACACCAATAGGGGTTTCTGGAAAATGTGTTTCCTGGAACTATAGGGAGAAATCTCTTGTCTCCCAGAGAGAAACATTCTATAACATTCCACAGTCTCCTGTAAGAATTTGTCCCAGAGTTTTTCAATTCTGGCTTCTTCTTTCTCCGTTTCTCTTGCTTCTCTTTGATTAGCTTTTCCAGTATTCCTAAATCCTTCCTGCCAATCACTCAGTCATACTCCCCAGTATGCTATCTGTTCTGCAGCATTTCCAGGTCAAGGTTTGAAAGGCAACGAATTAGCAGGAAGAGGCTTAAATGGCACAATGTCAGTGAGAATCACAGAAGGATACAGGAGAAATGAGCCCTCAGTGAAGCAGTGCCCTTCTTGAAAAGAACAAAGAAAGATTAAGCACAGTCTTAATCTAAATGATACCAGCATGAGAATGGTATCACTTGCTAATTATAAAAGTCTTCCAGAGTGTTCCACAAATCTCAAGACCTCACAAATTCCAAGTATAATCCTGAAAATTGTTGGTCCTTGGTTTCTCTGTGAGGATTGATAACAATAGCAATGTGTTCTCCTCAATGTTCCCCTTTTCTTACAGAAATGGTGGCTGATACTGCCTGGCACTGTACGGTTCTACCAGCTGATAAATTCCTCTGCTTGGATCACCTAAAAGCAAAATCTACTGTTCAGAAGTTTTATCCCCGGGACAGCACGACTAAAGGATTGTCATTCAGTCACATCAGATTTTCACTTTGGAAATTTTATATCTCTAATCATACTAGAGGCTTATAAATGCAGATGAGCTATGCTGCCAGGATTACATATGTAGCACCTTAGAAATGTGAGGAAAATATGCAGATTGTAATTAAGATTTTCCATTGTGGTCTGAAAGCTATTAACAGCTTGTGTGTAGCTGTATTTATTGTGTGTTGTCAGGACTTGCTTCTTGACACCATGTGGTCCCTATCAGTATAAAAAAATGTTTGGCACAAGGTGGTGAAAAAATATTGCATATTTGTATTTTCCTCTAATTTTAGTCTCATTGATGACAAAAGACATAAGGAATTGTCAGGCTGCATATTTATTTTTTTCTAATTCCTTTTTTTAGTGTGGTTTTATTTTTTTTTATTTGGGTAAGTGAGGCAGGTCTAAAATTCATTGGTAATTTGAAAAATATAAAAAGCAAAAGAAAGTCTCCTGGCCTAAGTACTGGACTAAACTCCTAGAGTTCTTCAGAAATAAGTGTAGATTTTGGGCTACTAGCCTTGAGGAGGCCTTGTCTCACTTGGATGCAAAACACATTATGAATTTTTCATGCATGCCAAAAGGGGGTTTCAAACACGTTCATTTACTTCCAGATAAGTTTGTGTTTTATTCCTGTTCACTGAGATGTTCCATTCCAGATTTTTGCAATAATCTCTCCTTCTTGCCATGCTGTACAAATTCCTTCAGTTAAATGTCTATCTTTGCATGTTTTGATTAATATGGGAGGTGGATCTTCTGTAACACTGAAGAGATTTGTATTATATCCACACTCTTTTTTTGCTTTGGAGTATAACAAACCAAACAAACGGAAAGTCAAACAAAAACTCCTTCAGCTCTCCCACAGATTTTTTCCAAATGTATCTCAAGGGAAGGGCTTGAGTTTTCCAGTCCTTCACCCCCTTCCTGTACAGTCTGCTTATAATCTAACTTTCTTCATAAACTGGAAAAGAAGATTAGCTGCTTCTTCAGCTAGTCATACTTTCAGCAGTGAATAATATTTCTTACTTCCTTAATGAAAATGTACAGAATTGGACAATATGCACTGGTATTTGAACACTATTCTCCTCCTCACTTTATCTTGAGCTTTGACTATGGAAGTCCAACTGTCTTATCCCCGCAATGCCTCTGAAATTATTTCCAGGATGCAGAGGAAACTCCCCCGAGTGAAGAGGCAGTACTGTGACAACCAGAGATCTCTTGAAGGTCTCTTGTGCATATGTCCCGTGGAAAGAAATGAAATGTGCAGTCACGTGCTAAGTAGGATCTTTGATTCGGTGTGGCATGAAGCTCTTCTTTCCAGTTCCCCCTTGTCCTAAAGTGAGGACTCTGTGTGATGAGAAAATAATTTCATCTCCTAATTAAAAACAAAATAAAAAATTGAACCATTAAACTTGGACAGAAATCATTAAAATATGAACCTGAAAAGGTGTCAAAAGCCAAAAGGCAATTCCTCTTCTTCCTTCGCTACCCTCCAAAAAAAGTAAATTGCAAGATTTTTGAAAAACTTTGATATAGCAATAGTATGGGTAATTGTACAGAAAAATACTGTTTGGAGATTTCTTACGCTTAATTACATTTTTTCCTTTGGTGTTTCTTTACAATACTTCCCTGGGGCACGTCCTTGAGACTCTCCATGAAAACATTTAACACGGTCATTTGGTAAGTGAATGTTACTTGTGTATCCATACACTTCCTCTTTCTCTTTTTACTTCATTTCAGCTAGCAAGCATCTTACCTGATGTGAGAAGTGGGGTTAATCTGAGAAGAGCAAGGTAAACCAGAACTATTTAGAGCAGCTTGGAAAAATTAAAATAATTGGGAATGTGACAGATGCAATTCTGAGAGCTGCAAGAGAAACTGCAGACTGACTTTTTTTTTTATTTCTAGTCAGAAACTTTACTGTGATTTTTCAAACAGGGATGCAATATTTAATCCCTTTAGAAAGTTTGGCGCACTCGCTTTCATAAATGGATGTCAATGGGGACAACATCTGAGGTTTTCATTTTTCCTTTTTATGTCTACATGATTGTAAAATGAAAAAAAGGACAGGTCAGAAGAATAAGGAATGAGAATGTCTTTTTGCCCCTGCAAGCTCTGTGTTGGAACCTCTCTTCCTGCTCTCACTCCCTCTGAATTTCTACCCTCAGAGTTAGGCTGGATGCGGACATGAGTCTTCGCTTAGCTCATTGCAGAACAGAGGCCCAAATGACTGAAAGAGAAGGCAGAAATCTTGGCAGATTGCTAACATATCAAGTGTTAATGAATACAGTTCTCTAATTAGAAATGTCTGCAAGAACTGAGTAATAGGATCCTTTCAAAATGTGACAGTTTTTAATTTCTTTTGTTAGTAGAGTTTATCCTTTTCTGAATTAGAGCTTTTATCAAACTGCCATCAGACTTTAGGAATGACAATAATACTTGAAATACAAATAGAGTTTCTTTTGAAATCGCTAGCTAAGCTAATGTTTTATTGATATTCTTAGTTTCTAGACTTTATTAGGTTAATAGATATAATTTAAAAACCTTTTTTTTTGTCTTGTTTTCTTTTGCTGTTCAAAAAAAGTCCTAATGAATGTGAGGCTGGCTGGAATTTGCTAGCTAATTTTCAGAAACATCTTGATTTTTTTTTTATTTAATTTCAAATGTAATACCTCCCCAGATGGCAGACTTTGTAATTTGTGGCACCAGTTCAAAAAGGTATATTAACTGCCTCTAAACTGCTCAGCATCAAGCACTTACTGGGTTTAATCGTGAATTGGCTTACTATTAATTAAAATACATCCCTTCCTTAGCATGAAGTTTCAAGGGATGCAGGTGGGTTTACTTCTGTGTGACTTTATATCCCATTTTATACCAACACCCCTGCTGAAACAGAACAAAACACTGAAGACCCAGAGCAGCACATAAACATTCTGTGTCCCTTGAAGTCATCTAAAGGAGCCTGAAAGGGATGGTTTCTTTCATTCTTGGCCAAACAGTGATAGACAAACAGGTAAAAAGGCAAGGAGAAAAATACCATTTACTCAGTGTAGCAGCAGGAAATCAAGCAAAGAAAATAAACAGGGTTTGAATCCTGGGCCTTTAACCTGCTAGTCAGACAGATTTCTACAGTTTCATTCTGTGCACATTTGTGTGCTGGTAAATGATGAAGGGGAGGTAGAGGAACTGAAGGCTTGTGGGATCCCTGGGACTCCCACAGCTATGAGCACAGCTGTACAAACACACGCAAGCTTTGTTAAGGTAGGGTGGGCAATTGGCTGAAACTGCTGAGCCAATCTGACCTATAAATCCCTTGCAAAAGCTCTGCCTGAGAGAAAGCCAGAAGTTATGTGTAAACGTTTTACCCAGCCAATTGTTTATGGTCCTCCTCTGTATATACATAAAACCTCTAACATCCTCCTGGATAGATAATTTTGTAAGTAGGTGCTTTGAGTGTCCTGCTGAATTGCTGATTACCTGGAGCAGAGCAGGGAAGGGAGAGATCGGTGGGTGGATGGAGGAACTAATAACTCAAGAACTCATTCAAATGAATGTAGAATTTTAAAGGATACGTGATATATCACATAAGCTGACGTAGGGCTAATGGCTACAGGAAGTCTATAAAAAAGAGAACGCGACATCCCAGCAGTTTGTTTTGAGCAGAAGGATGATATGAATTGGTCAGACCAGTTACAGAAAGATTAGATTAATTATTTCAAATTGGACTGCAGTCTGTCTCTTCCCTTCCTCCCCCCAGCCTCCCCCAGCAGAACTCCCACTGCTCATTTGCAGATATGATCTCATGTGAGGAAGCAGCATCGCAACCCTGCACTGTCCTGAGTGCACGTGGACAAGCTGTACCAGAGCTAGTCCCCAATAACCCTCACCATGCAAATCACAAAGCCATCAGCACCCTCCATCAACAAAAGAAAAATAGGGATCTTTCTCAGTTTTTTTTTCCTTTCCAAACATTTCTGAACTCTGTCTGACCTTCTTTACGACTGAATCTAAGCACCTCTAAATACGTAGCAAATTTAGACAGTAGAAAGCAGAGTAACACTTTGTAAACCAAAGGAAGATGAAGGAAGCAAGGAGAATTGAAACAAAGAGAGCTAAAGATGAAAATAAGGCAGCCTAAACCAGAGAATGTTGAAATAAAACATATGGATTAGAGTATTAAACGTAGCATGAACTGTGCCACTTGCCCCCATTTTCTTCCCCTTCTCCATCCTTCCCACCACCTAAAAAGCAGTTAAACTACAGAGGGATAATACCACACTTGGGATTTATGAAACAAAATCAATGAGAGCAGTGGGAGTAACGTCACTTCTGTAAATGATCAAAATCCACCAATTACAGGGAGGTGTTAATCCTCATCAGACCCGTTTGCTGCTGTGGCAGCATTTGAAGTAAAGCTGCTCTGGAAGTGTTACAGGGCCAGCTATTCTCACAGCATTTGGAAAAATAAAAGTATTTCCACCCAGGCTTTTTAAAAGAAGTTTGAAGCATAGGAGAGGAAGAAAAGGTTAGGAGTAAGGAGGAGGTCAAGCATCATATTTTTGTTCATTTATTGGGTAGGAATAAAAAAAATCCAGGAAATGTTGGGGGATGGGCCCAAAATTCCGTGCATGAGTTGTCCTGCTAGGGCTTTTCTCCACCGTCTTTCAAAATCTCTGGACCTCCTCAGTGCTGTGATAACTCAATAATTGGAATTGGCTGCCATTTATGCTGTATATATTTATGCTGTATATCAGAGGAAATCAGAGTTGAAATATTGTTGTATCTGTACTTACTTTAGCTTGCAACTGAATTGCATTGCTAGATGAGCAGAGATTCACATCCTCTAAACTCACATTACCAGGAAGGATCATAATTGTGGGAAGCTTGTGGTATCAAGTCCTAGAAGAAAAAATCAGTAGCAAGGCAACTGGGCTGGTGTTTGTGGGTTGTTTTATTCCACCTTCTTTTTATTCTGTCTTGAGAAATATAATTTGTGTTGTTAAATGTTGACAGTATGACTGGGCTTAATATGATATGTCTCTTTAAGATGAAACTAGTTAGATTAATTGTGCAGTAATTCATAAATACAGATTATGCATTGAATTGGCATTTCGGTCATGCAGAGATTGTTTTTCTTTCTCTGGGTTTTAAAGCAATAGACCCAAAGCCCAAAGCTTCTCAAAAGATAGATTTTCTTCCCTTAAGGTGGACCATTTTCTGCTGTGGCACTGAGTAAAGACAGACAAGAGATGGGAAATGAGGAGATCTGACCTTGCCAAGGCTTCCAGCAGGACTTGGAAAAACTGCCTGAACTGTGGCTTACATAAAGAAGGTGGTGGGACTGTGGTCGCCTTGCCACTGCACCCTGCCTCTGGCTAAAGGCTAGAGCCTGTTCCCTGGATTAGTCCTGCAGGGATTGGTGTCCTCTGGAAGCATCTACAGTTACACAGGAGCTGAAAGGCAGCATTGTCTGCAGAAGCCACTGAAAGGTGCCTTTCAGTGTTTCTGCAAAGCAAAGTGACTCAGTAGGTAAAACTTACAACTTAATAACAGGCCGCTCAGAGAGGCTCTGAGCTTGGGAAGATTCAAAACACAACTGGACACAGCCCCATGCAAGCTGCTGAGGCTGACCTTGCTTTGTGCAGGGGGCTGGACGAGGCCATCTCTGGAGGTGCCAGCCAGCCCCAGCCCTGCTGTGAGCCTGTCACTGTGGACAGCAAACTGTGTTTGCTTGGGCTTGACGTGCTGCAGCGTGAGTGACAGCTTCCGCAGAAAAGTGGAACAAAAATAGGGCCACTCCTTCTCCCTACAATGGCAGGGTTTCTTTGCTGCACTACTTTTCTTCCCCATCAGTCAGCTGCCTGCCCTGCAGGCAGCCCTGCCTAGCATTGCTGCTTGCCTGGGCCAGCAGGAGCCCCCCAACCCAGTGGCCATGAGCCGCAGGGTCAGTCCAGACAGGCAGGACTAAGGAAGCCTGAGACATCACTAGCTATGGCATGGCCTTTTTATTGTCTGTTTGCTTTCCTGTAGATCACTTTATGATCACATCAGGTCATGGTGTGATCATAAAGTATAACAATATGTATTGATAGCAATACTGAAATATTTATAAGAGTTTTTTTCACAATTTTTCTTTTTGGTCACCGGAAAGGGAGTGTCCTTTCCAGGAGAACAAACAATGGAAATTTTTGTAGCATGGTGAGAAATCACGAGGTGCCAAATGCCCTCAGACCCTGATTGTACAAGGAATTTTGCTTTACTGAAATACTGTCCTGACTCTGGACTTCAGCAGATGGCATTTGGGTAATCACAGCTGAAACTCTCCAATAAAACTAGTAAATATTGTACTGCTAATTCCTTTAGAAGTGTGCCAGGGCACACAAGGCAAGAAATTAATGACATATTGCAAATTTCCAATTTAGTCTTTTATGCTATGTGTAATGTTTTACTGAAGTCTTAACTTCCTGCTGTACTAACAAAACGAAAACACCTGAGGAAGTGCAACTTCATGATAGCATTAGAATATAGGGCCAGTATAAAATTGTTAGCTGAAATTTCAGTTTTAGGTCTATAATGGTGCTTATACTACTGTGACTTTCATTCATCTCTGAAAGGCATTAGCAAATGCTGCCTGACAAAGACATGTTACTTACTGATGGAAATCAGTACTTATTGCTAATCTGAAAAAACAAAGGCCAGATGAAAGTGGATTATGTTCTTTCCCCATTTACCTTCATCTATTCCACTAGAGGTTCAAAAAGTCTATTTATAATACAAAATATTTTGCAGCTGGTGGATCAGAACTTGCTCTTCATACCCAGGGCAATGAGATGATAAATATGTTTTCTCTGACAGAGAAAAGGGGTGAAATTTTTGTCCATCAAAAGCTAATGCAAAAAGACACTGGCTTCTCTGAAGTTGGATTTCATACAAAACATAGTTGCAGCTCTGTTTTAAACTACGATCAATAGGGATGTAATAGTCTTACTTGTAATCACTGAATATCCTCACAACATGGGAAATACATAAGTTACATACTTCATAGTCTTGGCCCTAAACACTTAGCTTGCAATTTGCGGTGCACAGTCCATGTATAAGTGGAAACTGCTTTAAACTGGAGAGTCACAGCTTTCCTTGAGAAAAAATACACATTTTGGTTCCAAATATGGACTCTGAGAGCTTAGGTGGAAAGCTTTTCTTTGAAACCATTAGCAATCTTGGGCCTTGTTGAGTTCTCTTTTGAGATCTTCCTTGTGGAGGAAAGAGCACTTGTGAATATTTATGCAAAACCTAACTGAAATTGTAGATAGAGATTGTAGATCCTATCAAAGAAAAGAGTTGTTGTTTTATCTCAAATGAAAATATTAAAATTCAGGGCTTGGCAGTATTTATCCAGTTGTCATGATTGAATTTTTAAAACTTTTTTTCCAGCCTGGAGCAACCTATAGCACTATAAATCCTACTGATAAGGAATTTAAAATAAAGGTTTTTCTTTCTAGATTCTGAGAGTAGTTCTTAAAAATGAAAGACGAAAATTCATCACTGTTTCATAGCATGTCCCTTGGTGGGGATTTTCTCCTATTTCTTAATGTTCTTCCTTTGCTACTCTTCTACACCCATATCTATCAACTGGCATGCTTCGTTCTTCTTAAGCAATTGACTGAAGACAGGAAGTCACTTTGTTTATAGAAATGATGAGTTAGACCTCTGAAACTGCTGTAAAACAACACATAGTTTGGTGATCATGTTAAAAATATTTTAACATTTTTCAAGGGTCAAGTTTCATATAAGAAGTGTTGTTTTGCTTGGGGAACTTCAGCTGAACCAAACCACTCAAACTGTTTGAAGTTCTCTCTGAGATCCATGTGCTTGTCTACACTGTTAATACGCTGTCTACTTTGATGTTTCACCATGACTAAGCATTTTTTTAGATGAGTCTGAATGCTAATAGAAGATGATAATGAAAAATGATGTTTCGGTTGGTAACTTGTTCAGAAAATATGCTGACAGTATGAGTGAACACAATATAGAGTATTAGTATTCCCACAAGTCCTATTTAAGACTGCCTTTTTACAAGTTAGAGGCATTAATAGCCTGTATGACTCTCCTGTATGTCCCTATATTGTGTGTCCATACTATTTTATAACTATTTTTTCAAGATATTAAAAAATAAATTTTAAATTTAAATTGTCAGTTTTAACTGCATAATGCATGTCAAAATGCATGTCGAATTCTCCCTCTGCATAGGATATAAAGGGCAGGGCTATTAGCATGTTTATTTAATGCTTTTGCTCAGAGATTGACCAGAACCCATTTTGGGAGTACCCTGTTAACTACTGAGGTAAAAGACAGAGAAAATTCTATTGCAGATATCTCTTTACCAGTTTATCATATCCATACCTTTAGGGGGAAAAAAGCAGAGAAAAACAGCAGGTGAAATATTCCCCTCCACAGGGGCATGTTAAGTCAAAGGAGCTTCACTGATGAAATACTATGAACAGAGGGAGAGGTGAGATCTTCCAATTTAACATCAAAAGGAGCTGTGACTGTTGGGTCTTCCACAGATCTGACTGGTCAGAAAAATGACATTTGTGCAGGCTTGTCACCAAACCCTGCTACTAGCACTGCTTGATATTTACTGATTTTGCCACCTGCAGCTCTGAAGAGAGCACGTTCAACAGAGTTGATTTTCTGAATCATGAGAAATTATGACAGAGAACAAGGAGACTTCCTTAAGGTATGTCTTCCAGGAAAATGTATTAAAAGATGGTTCATTGAGTTAGCAGACTTTAAAACTAAGGTTATGTCTTGGAATATAACAAATACTTCCCAAAAGACAGCACAGAAGTTGTGAATTATCATGCATAATTCCAGTCATAAGCTGGGATGCCACTGCTTCACACATGTGCACTTAAATGGAAGATCCCCCTGTTCCAGGCTCCAGCTAGCCTGCAATCCATAGTTTAAAAGAGATGTTATGAAGAAAAGGAAATGAATGCATTTATGAAAATGTTACATGATTAATTCCCTCTTTGAGGACTAAAGTTCTGGGCTGACATTCATGTCAAAGGAATGGCTTTGGTTTGAATATCCTTGCTTATGACACTAGCATTAGTCCAAAGTAAAATGAGGATACCTCAGTTAATTGCTGCATTTCGATTGACTATCAATGGTAAAATTAGTAAACTCTGAATTATTTCTGAAAGCAAGTTTTGACCAGCTGGCTCACAGTATTTCCAATTGCAGCTCCAAGGTATTTTTAATTGGCTTTTCCACTGTGTTTCAAAGTGTTAAGCTATCTGTTACAATTTATTGGCAGCTTTTAAAAGTACTCCACGTACATAGGCAAAGCTTACAGCTTGAGTTAGTATTGCTTATGCATTTACTCTGCTGTTTAAATGGTACAATCTTTATGTCAGCCAGACTATTTATGAAGTACTTTGCTCAAAATGGCTTGGGGTTAATAGCTTATATTCCTACGTCATGAGTTAAGGACTTAAAGCTGACTGAAAGTGCAACTAGTCTTTTCAGTTCTTTAGGCTGCAGACACGGTGATCTCATGGACCTCCCCATAAAGCAGAAGGGTTTGAATATCTGGATAAGAGACAAAATATTTGAAAAGTTGAACTATGCATAGGGGAAGAAATCAGGAAGATAATGTACAAACTTAACATCTGGACTCCTCATTTGGAATAATGCTTTCTTGATGCAGCAGTGTATAATCTTTCCTGGAACTGCTGGTAGCGTAAGTGCCAAGAGGCAATTCCTCTGTGTTTAATTTTTAGTACAGCCATTCATTATTAAAAAACACACACTGAAAAATTGCCTAAAATTAAGTGTGAAGATTCAAATCCAGAGCATCTATGCAGGACCCGTTACTTCACATCAAATAGAAGACCAGTGAAATGGTTCTTGGGGTAGTGAGTTCCTCCGGGAGCTCGGCATCCATGCAGTTACATGGTGCAGACCACACCAGCCTGAGTCTGGAGTGCTCTGGGTGGGCCTGTGGTGGCTGGCTCTCGGATCTCTCAGGAGTTCACCTGAGAGCAAGGATGGCTCCAAGCTGCAGATATGAGCTCCTAGATCTAGCATTCCTTTTCCCAAATTCTCAACTAGTTTTGGGGTGGAGGTTGTGATTTTGTTTTGCTTGTTTGTTGCTGGGGTTTTTTGGGGGGGCTAAATGATCTTTCGATGGTTTGAGATGTATTTTAGGACATTTATGCAATACTGTTTCAATATGGTCAAAAATCTGACCAGTCTTGCCAAGCATAGGTATGTCTGAGCCAAAACTCCACTGAGCAGACACAAGGGCAGTGCAAGTCTTTGTTTCCAATCCCCATTCCAGAAAGGATGGGATAATTGTATGTTCTTTCTACACTGCAGCAAGATTTTGTTTTTTCAAACGTGGTATTTTGATTTGTTCTGTAGCATTCAGAATGGTTGTGCTGCATGATTCCTGCCACTGTGCCCAGTTACACTTTCATCATTTGAGACTCAACAATTCGGTTGCATTCATTCATTTTGCACTTGTTCCCTCTGTTGTGGTGCAAGAATGGTGTTCTCCAGTTCTCTCACTAAAACCACAATCCGCTGCCACTCGCCCCTGCTCCAGCTGGAGGCACAAAAGGTCAAGATCATCAGTTGAGATAAGATCAATAAATAGGCTGGAAACAGCAACACGATAAGAAAAGGAACAGTGACAGCAACAATATAAATAACAAAAGGTATAAGAAAAGAAAGCACTCACACAGAAAACACATGACAACAAACAATACCAGGCAACTTCCTCACCACATTTTCTCGACCAGAAGGAATGCCTTCTGCCCAGAAGGGAGTGAGGTGGTGTAGAATAACCTCTGTGTCCTGGCCACACCTTCTCCTGACTACTGCAGAAATTATCTCTGTCCTGACCTGAACCAGGACACCCTCTAACACACCTCTTTAAAAAGTCAGAACTCTACAAATGATCCAAGGATCATAGGAAAAATAAAATATAATTGGAAATTCCATTTGTTGCGATTTATCTATACGACACAGAGATTTTACAAGTGAAAGTGCAAATTTTCATGTGTTTTGCTTCTTTAAAGTACAAGTTCCTTAAAGAGAGTAGAATTGCAATTTCTTTATTTTCAGTAAAACATGTAGAAATGGGCAAAAACATGTAGTCCAGGGCAAATTTTTATTATACTTTTGTTTTTTGTATTTCTGCATCTCTGTCTGCCTAATCCTTCCCTCTCTGCACACACAACCCCCCCGCCGCCTTCTGCATCCCCAACATTCTAAGAAATAGAAGAATTACGTTACAAAAGTCAAAAGATTCAATATCTGCACTGTGCTACAGGACACCGAGAGAAATGTACGTCATCTTCAGTTTGCCAGGCTTGTAAAATAGCAGGGCAAAAGTGCTGAAAGGATGGGTTGAAGTAGCCATGTGCTGTATTAAAGAGGATGAACAAGGCTTTTAACTGCCTGCTTTTCCCTTGGTGGAGTTTGTCATGCCATACACCCACCCACTCCTGGAGATACTCACCCACACTGTGCCTACTTGGTGAGCTCTGCTGCTGCCCTGGACTTCTATTCCATTCACGGGAGTGTGAATTGCAGGATGGGTACCTAAGGTTCTGCTAAGTTAGGAGTGGGTACCACCAGCAACCATACACTGTCAGAGGGAGGAGAAACTCCTCCAGACCACAAGCTGTTTTCAGCCCAGGGGATTTTCTGCAGATGATTCAGTTTGTTGTTTTGCAATTTCCCCACGCATCCAAGTGATCTAAACCTTACAAAGACCTCTGAGCTCTTTGTTGTTTGTGTATATAGTGGTAAAATACACTTTGAATTCCAATGGAAATCTTAAGACAATTTCTCCTTTAGAAATTCTGCTGGGGTAAAATCCAGTGAAGAAAACTGCAGAGAACAGTTTAGAGGTACTTTTGAAGGTCATGTACTCCATTCTCCTATCTTACAACAACTGTCTGGAATTCAGTACTCATCCGGACATCAGTCTATAGCCACAGATCTACTGAAACAGCAGATAAGCTTGGTTTTCTAAATCATATTGGAAAAATAAAAAATCTAAATCTGTACCAAATCTCAGGAATAATTGTGATTGAATAAAAAGAATGTCTGAGACCAGCAACACTAGAACACTACCTAAAATATGACACCTATGGATACTGGTCATTTCTGGGATTCTTGTGAAAGAGTCTGATCCCATAAGACCATAAATAAAAACCAATCATAATGGTGGGACGTCAACAGGGAGTTATTGTGGGAAGAAATAACTAAACTGCCTACTGGCATTCCCCTATGACATCTGGCTTTCTAGACCCAAACTTAAGTAAGCTATGTGGATACTCGTCAACATTTCATGTTTCAAAATTTTTGAATTTCATCTAATTTGTTTTTTTTCATTTTAATCATAGTGGATCAATTTTTTCTCCATAAACTACGTTTGGTTTCTTAATGACAGTGGCTGATCAAACTAAAATTTGGAGTGACACTCTACATTGTTGCTCCAACAGCTGCATTTTGTGTCCTCTTCACTGGGCTGTTTACAATGTTGAAGACTCCAACTTAACCGTGTCCCACCAGCCTATCTCCATTAATGTTTCTGAGGTACTGTGATGATTTGTCTGGCAAGAACATTTCAAGAATAATTGTAGAGTAGACTGCAGCACCAGCTTGGAGAAAATTTCAGTGTGCCTCGCATAGGGGACCATGGCATGAGTGAGCAGTGCTCAGTCACAGAGTCCAGCACTTCCTTAATTCAGTAGGTGCCAAGACTGAAGCTGATCATATTGAAAATACACTTAGTAATCATAGCAATAGTAGTTATTTATTTGTGTTTCTATAGTTAACACAAACATTCTACTTGTTAGAGAAAGAAAGAGCTCAATCATATTATATGACCACATTCATCAGCCTTCCCCCTCCTCTCTCTTTTTTTTTTTTTTTAGATAGATCCTTTCCTTCAGATCTAATTGCCAAAAAAAATCTGTAGGCATACAGCAGAACCACTGCTGGTTTAAATCTCCTGTATTTTTTCAACTGCTAAATGTAAGACTTTATGTTTTAGATTTTCATACAGAAAATATACAAGAGCTTTGTGGAAAATGTGTTGGGCATGCAGTAAAGTACATTGTGCCAAAAGCATGGTATATTTCCTCAGATAGTCTTCCTCAGGGATTTCATTTGAGTTGATCCTGGGGTGTATTAACATTGCTTTGTTAAAATATTTCCTTTTCCACTGTCATTTGACCATTTGTAGAAATACTTCTTATTGGCTAACATCTTTTTTTGTTATCACCTTCACATGAAGGTTGCATTTCAGCTAACATAATAATGGGATATAATGTCAAGAGATCCATAAACCGTAAGACCACTAATTTTAACATATTGTGGACAAGTTATATGTGTGGCAACACAAAACATAGTAACATGTAGTATTGCAAAAGGTGTCATAGAACTGGTGAGTGTGTATATGACACTATTCACTAATTGTCCAGATGTGACAACACCATCCTGGGACATATGTATATATATATATATACATATATATATATATATATATACACACAGTATGAAAAAGCAGCTTAAAGCACCATCAGAAATAAATCCTGGCCTCTGTGCAATTGTTTAATTTAACATTCTGAAGATGTGATATCATTTTTACCTAACTATAAAAGAGTGAGCTTTGAAGTAACACTTCAGAAAATACTGAGTCATTTCCTGATTCGAATATAAATCGACTTCCAAAGTTGTCATTGCTTAACTCAGCTCCGGGTGCCATTAATCTGCAAGAGAAACTCCTTATTTTAATAGATTCACAGTGGAAACAGATACAGCTATCGAGACAAAGTATTTATTTTCCATCAAAATATTTTTCAAGATCTCTACATCAAAGCAAGGAAGTGTTAATGCATCTTTTGTTGAGTTACCTCGGCACAATGAAAATTTCTTTACACCAGCTCAACCTTTTGGAGGCATATGTAGAATTTTTTTGCTTAACAAGAATAAAAATACTTTGCCATTTTGTGGTACCTCTTGCTTAGTGAACACAAGGCGCTTTACACAGACAGTGTATACAAATACAGAATGTCTTATACACATTGAAGGACAGTGATTTCTTTCCTATGTCTTAGGATCTTCTCCATATTAAGGGAGGAAAAGACAAACACACTGGAGCAGCTCTACAACACTATCGCCTCCTGCAACAGTGTGATGTTACCTGCTGAACAGGTATAGAATATCAACAAGAGATGGTGATGAAAACTTTCTTGCACTATGACATTCACGATGCAGTGCAATGCAGCTGTCCTGCACTTACATTCTTCCCAGTGTTTCTGCCCTTGACTGCTGTCAGGAGTGGGGTACCCATTGGGATGGACCTGGTTCTGTCCCCAAACAGCCATTTTTAATAATTGCTCCGCTACTAAGCTGGCAGGCTGCTTAAATTACTGTGCCTATCTCTCTGTTATTTATTATCTGAAAGTAAACACATGTATAATTATTTTCAGGGAAGTGTGGACAACTTCCATGACTTTCTCTTCAGTCTCATAAATTGTGGTGCTTACATTTAGGCCAATATCTTGAGTCAGATTATGTGAGAGCTTTGGCCTGAATTTGAAAGAAGAAAAGAAAATTTCTTGCTCACACGACTATGAAGAAAATTTTGAAAGTAGGAATCCCCAAAAAATTCAAAAAAAGGGAAGTCAAGTCACGAGAGCAACCTGCATTTCTCAGTGTTTTTCAAATTATACTGTTTTTTTAAGCCAGTCTTATGATTCTGGCAGTCTCATTAATTAGACTTATTTTAAATAGAGAAAGAGCAAAACACTACCTGAAGCTCTGGATGGCAGATTTTCATTCATCCAGTTGGTATTTGTTCATTTTGGGTGGACCTCTGGATCAATGTTTCCCATAATGTAGAGGCTTGTGGGACCACAGTAAGTGATTCAGTGTTAACTCTTTGTAACACTTCACGAAGAGTTTTCATTGAAATTCTTGACAGTAGATGTGTTCACTGTGACATGACAAACTGGGTAGTTTGAGAACCACCACTTTAGATATTTAAGGCTGTCTTTATGTTTGCTGTTGACAACAATTGGCAGAAGGATTACAATATTATCCTAAACCAGTGCTACATTCTATGCTACAATCTCTTTTAAGGATTTGCTATAACATCTTTCATCACACAAAAAATCCCTGATTCCTGCTCTTGCAGTTTGTCAGGTTATATATAAATAACATCTTTCTATAGAGATCAAGAACTTACAGTACTGTGCTTTGTCTTATCTCTAAGGGCAGCAAAAAGAAAGAGGGAAAAGACAGGAAATAAAAACCCAATTATATGCTGATTTGCTAATGTTATTTTTCAGATTAAATGCCACTTTCTGTTACAAAAACTGCAGCAGTTGAAGCTGTCAGTTTTGTGAATGCTTCCACATGAAGCCCTGTCATAGCAAACAGAATGCTGGATAGTCAGGCTCCTTAGGGGGCCAGAAAAATTTTGACAGAGGTTTAACAGCCCTTGAAATTGTATCCCCAAACCTTGGAAAGCCTGCCGGTTCAGTGGGAAAAGACATAAGCTGACCAAGTTATAAATAAACTCTTTTATCACAGGCATTGGTGTCTTGGTGACTTCAAAGGCCAAGTAAAAAGACTGATTTCTCTGAAGTCCCATAGACAGTAAGAACTTTATTGTGCTGGACAGGCGAATCCTGGTCCAGAGCTGCAATTCGATAATACTAAATTTCCTTTCTTTATTTCCCCTTTCTTGTCCTGTTTTGATATCACCATCTGAATTTCTGGTAAATTGAGATCAGAAAACTTTGGGTCTACACTTGATGTTAAATTGAGAGGTATGTATTTAACGCTTTGATTTCCTGTGCAAAATTTTTCTAATCTTGGAGCCAACACTATAAACATTTTAAATGTAAGGAAGAACAAGTCTACAATTACATACAGAGCTACCCACTGCCACCACTCCTTCTGCAGGTAAAAACGAAAGTGTGTTCCTGAGTGCACTTTAAACATCTTTTTCCATCTCTTTCAATATAGACCACTGTTACATATTAAAAAAAAAAAAAGGAAATTAAAGGCTGAACTGTATTTTAACATAAGGGTTATTGAAAAAAAAATGAGACCTGCAAAGATGAAAGTATCCTGGACCCCTTATCTTAAATGTTACCTAATATGTGATCCAAGAAGGATGACAACTAGAGTATTGTCACAACTAGTGTCAAAACAACAGAGCACCTAAACCCACATAATTTTTGCAACTCTTAGCTCTGCTAGTAGTACATTTCTCATGACAAAAATGCACCACTGCGGACATTTGCCTATCAAAGGCCTAAAGGTACATTTGTTTTTTCTTTCCAGAGAGATTCTATTACTAGTCACAAGAAACCTGTTCATGAGACTCAACAGTAAGAAGAAAAAAAGTCCATTCAGCTTCAGTTGTTTGTACTTCACCTTGTTTGGGGAGAAACTGATGCTTGGTGAGAAGAGGAGACACAGGCAGATAAAGCAGGACAAACTGGGAAGCATCAGCATTTGAAATTATTTGTATCGTGGTTAATGATGCACATGTAATTTTGACAGAAGGGAGCATCTCAGTCTACTTCCCCCCTTCTTCCCACAGAACAAAAAGTTCCAGCATAAGAAAAGGCCCATATTTTTATCTGCCTACTTCAGAGCAAATTTTATATTTAAGCACATTGTGGACTTCTTTCACTATTACCCATTGCAAAATTTCTTTGTGCAAAGTCTGCAGGCAACTTGTTTTACCTACACTATTCAAACCAATATATTGTATGCTTCTTTCCATATGCAAAGAAAATCATGTCAGACACAGACATGCAAAGGAAACACTGAAGCACAAAATATTGTCATTGGCAAAGCCAAGGAAAGAAATTGACCAGCTGCCAGTATTTGAGGAGATCCAGCGGAAGGGGCATTACTCCAAAGGACACATGCCTTAAACTTCAGAGATGCAGCAATCTTTCATGTTGGACAAAGACAAAGAAGAAATGTTCCACCTGTTTCATGTGACAGAAACTGCCTCAAATTTGTTTTTGTTTTGCATCTTGATGGTAGATAAAATTAGAGGGACTAGACAGTAAGATATTTTCTTTAGGAAACATCCCGAACAACTGAGAAAAAACTCACATGTCTTTCAGCAAAGGTAGCTCAGTGACAGACTTTCACATAATATCTAAAACTGCACAATGTCTTATACACTTCTTATTTAAAAGACATGTTGCTTTTACTGCCTTGCCTCTTCTTTTTGCTCCTGATGCTTGAATTTTCTGCATATGGCACCACAAATTGCAGCAGGGACAGGTTGAACTAAAGTGGGATATCACAGCCCAGCTGTGTCATTAGTACCACAGAACTGTGCAGGAGAATTTGTTTAAAACTAAACCTGCCCAACTTAAAAATCAACCAATGAATTATATCTGGTTTTTATAAGACACATTAGAAACGGATGACTTACTGTAAGTCTGGTCCCTCATATTTGATGCTCAGAGGCACCAGTTACTTCTGACAATCATAATAAAATGGATTAAACTAGGAAAATGGTGTTCACAGAATATCTCACTAATGATAAAATGTATGCTTCAGTTGTGAATTGTATGATGTATCAGTGGCAACTATGTTTACAATAGAAACCATCTGATTGTAAAATTCTGTGTATTAACATTTTCAGAGTAGATTCTGTTTTTAAGTTTTGTGAAGATTTTAGGTGATCAGAAAAGAAATACATCAAGAATTTCTTTGAACACTTTTCTCTTCTTGTCCTTTCTTGTCAAGGATATGCCATGATCATCCTTTTGTAATTCCATCAGTACCCTGACAGTTCCTGAGCTGCAGTGCACATTTGCGCCACCACCCCTCTAACTTTGTGGTTTTCCTCAAGATAGAATGACCTATTTTTCCTCACACCCCCTCAAAGATCACACAAACCAAACACTGCTTGGGATCATTTTATTGCATTTCTCAGCTACTTTGCTGTAGATGAACAAAGCTGATCTGTGTGTGACCATGTTCAGGATACAGACTCTGACCATACATAGTCTGCCATGTATTCCTGCTGTTGACTGTGATATTCCCTGGACAGACCACAGACATTAAATTAGTCAGAGATAGTTCAGGGACAGTCCACAAGAGGTTAATTCATGGAGTCAGTCAACAGATGGTAGCATTCTAAACTTGATCACTAGGAAGTTATAATAAAAATATATTTAGGGGATATTTCAGGAATATTTCTTTTTATTCAAGGATATTGTGCCGAATTGCGATTCCAAATTCTGACCTCTTACCCTCAAGTATACTAAGTTCTTCTCATGCTACCCTAATAAGCTTTGGAGCTTGCTTTGGCCACCATGGCACTTACTATTTTACAATTTTAATATTTTTATAACCTTTAGCCTAGCCCTCTGCAGCAACCCCTCCTTACCTTTCATAGCTGATCTGCCTGATACGCCCATGTATTTATACAAATATGTAAAGCTATTTTATTTTCAATAAATTAATATTTTCTTCTAAAATATACAGCCATGGAAATCACATTTCATTATTCTGTTAGTAATCTTTAATTTTATATGAATTAAATCTCAATATGAGCACAGAATATGCAATAAAATATAAACAAAAATACTATCTTGCCTCTCCCCAAAATGCTCTGAATTACCATGCTAAAGTTTCAAATTCTCTTTCTCACATTATAAATCCTCCTTCAGCACCAAGAAAGCAGCTTGACTATAAAGACATATTTTTGCTGTTTCAAGCCCTTATGCTGAACTCCTGCTGACTACTTTCTGGCCCTGTGTATCCAACGTATATTAAGGTAGACGATTAAAAGAAACAAAGTACCTTTAAAATTCAGAGTCCCAGATTGCTGCTTGTCTCTCAGCAAAAATTTTTCTTCCCATCTAATCTCCTTTCAATCCAATTTTATAGGCTGGCTGACAGTCCCATTACTTTGTATGGTTCTAAGTTTTTCAATGTGTCTGTCTTGAACTTGGAAGATAGCACATAATCTCTTTAATACTATTAATGCCATTAATGTCTTCTCATATTATCCTACAAAGATCTGGAAATGTAATCAAATCTCTGTCATTACTAATTTGGAAAGCCTGTCCTGAAATATCTATGCAAACAGCTATCTGCAAATAAGGAAAGTGCTTTGGTGTGAGATTATCATAGTCTCCTCACCATTCTATGCCAATGACTGGCTTCCATGAGGTTTCACTCTCACCTTTAGTGAAAATATTGCTGTGACCCACAGTCTGAAGCTGTGATTAGATCTAGTTAGATCCTGGTCCACACCTCAGAGGTCGTCATAGACATCTACAGATTCTGAAACAGGTAGTTGATTGCATTAGTATTAAACTGTATTGGAACCAGAATTTTCCTGCTTCAGGTACATTTTACCTGCAGATTTGCCTGGAGGTAGGCTATAGTTACATTATAACAAACCACTTTGAAGCCTAGCAAAGGAATGAGGGGACGCTGAGAAGCACACAGATCTCTGCCAGTAGTGGATTTCCTCCTTCCTCCTTCAACCCTATGTCAGCACTGTAGCTGACAGTTCTTGTCACCAAGATGGTCACAGACGTAAGGATGCTCCCAGACACAGGAAATTCACAACACAAAATAAACTGGAAAGTTCAAAATGCATCAGTTGTCCCTCCATGGTCCTTTGGTTACTACTTTTTTTCAGTACAAAGGGTCTGGAGGTTGTTAACTCTGTGAAATCTATCTGTTGGGAATCTTCCCAACCCCCTATTAAATTCCAGACTGGAGCTCTAGGACATGTTCAAGTTGCATCTCAAGTAACATGAATCTGAGTTGGACTGAAATATGCTAGTTCTGTTTCCTGGCAAATCCTGCAAGTGAAAAGAAGTGTTGATTTGTCCTAAAATAGGAGACTTCAACCTGGCACACAGACATCCCGCTTTATCCTGCTAGTCTGAGCCAAAACGTGTACAGCTTGGCTCTGGTGTAACCTGTTGACAAATCAATAGCATAATTCTTTGGAGGAGGTCTTCTGGCCTTAGGAAGACCTTGGAGAAACACAAAGCAGCCTTGCCTCTGATCTGTTGAGTGACCATGGGCAAGGCACTTTGCTGCTATGTTCATCAGTTTCTTGTCTTTCAGCTAAGTCTTGTAATGATGTCTACAGAACCCTGCCCAGAAAGTGATTTAAGACTTATTTGTAGAAATGCTGCAGAAAAGGAATGTGATATTCATCATTCCTGTTTCATTGTTAAATAAATTAGACCACATTAAATTTATAGTTATTTTATTATGTCCCTAGTGCTGGAGAGGTCTATCCAAGCAGGGAATAAAATACTAATGTATTTTTAATACAACACCTGAACCTTTGGTCAGTGCACAGAAAGAAAGGAGGAAAAGGCAGAAGTTCTAAAACTGAGTTGATGTGGATATACAGCAACATCTGGCTTCATGGGCCATCACCCTGTGTAAAGAGATGTGAAGAGACGAGGGACCAAGCTCAGGGCTTCTGCTGCACAGGTTCCTGTGAGCAGTGGCAGTTCCCAGGCTTTTCTGTCCCATGGGCAACTGGACAGAGGAATGAACGTACTGGAGGAATCATCACATTTCACTCCCTAGAAGCCATACTTAGACTGTGTCTCTCTGCCGTGAGCTGGCAATCGAGAGTCTAGAATGTGGTGTTGACTTTCAAGCCATGTGCTGTCAAAGACACCAGGAGTGTGCTCTTTCACGGCAAGGTTTCTTTCAATCACAAATATCTGCAAGATCTGCACCTTTCACAGTCTTCAGCATTTTTATGCTCACTCTGCAGTAGCTACCACTATCCTTTTACAAAGGGATGGGGGAGAAGAAGGGGGCCTTGGGCCAGAGTGTAAACAGCGTGTCCAGCTCCACAAAGTAGGTGTGGCAGAACAAGATCTGAATGTGAGTCTCCTGAGGGCGAAGCAAGAGCGTTAATCATCGGCTTTCTTAACCTCACCCACCTCCCTTGCTGTTAGTTGCATTATCTTTTTCTTCCTTTCCATTCCTGTTTTCACTTAAGTGTTGAGTCTGCTTGGACCTTGCTCCTTTGTTTCTAGAAAGCTGCTTTATTGTTAGTTAGAGAAGTTCTTAAGAAACTTGACTGCACACTTTCCCGCACCCCTCCCAGATTCCACACGGCCATTGTGTCTCTCAGGTTTTTCAGGAGCGGGGGTGCTCTGGCTGGAAAACGGCTGAGGGTTTAGGTGGGGGCACTCCTGGGCACACGTGCAGCTCTGCTTCAGGGAACACTCTGCTTCTCGGGCAATTCCTTTGATGTTTGACAATATATTTTATTCAGGGAGTCACATTTCACCTCTAATATATTTAAGTTTTGTCTGTGATTCAAGAATCACCATTAGAGTTGTTTCTTTTTCTGCGTTTTGGTCTTGGAGACCTAACAAAGCTGCAGCCAATAAAAACTCTTTTTTTTCTGTTGTATGCCCAAAAAATATCATCATGTAACTAACAAATATCATATTTTGGTTACAATATCAGATGGGCAGAGCTTGTTACCTCCCAGCAGATTAACCTTTGAATCTTTACCGATTCATTAACTGTGCACATCAGTCACCCGATTTCAGTAAAATTTATTGCAATTAAGTATTGCAGTGCTGTGGAGGCTGGATAGGATTCCCCGTTATCAGTACCATTAATGGCTTTCTGAACTGTTGCCAGTTCATTCACCCCACCCAGCTTTCAATAATAAAATAATTTTGACAGAGAGCCCATGTTTCAACATTTTTAATAAAAACAAAATAAAAAAACGATCAGTAACAGAGCAGTAAAGTTTTCCCTCTCTTTCCTCTTTGCCAAAACTAACAGAAAGGAAAATGTCAGTCTGGCTTGGATCCAAAAAAGGAGGAAATTGAATGGTCTTAGTTCTTACTCTTTGACTAGTAGCATTGTGTACATAGAAGACTTGACTCTTGGGCTCATTTTGACGGATCTGAAACACAGATAAGAATGTAGAAGACTAGATTCTGTAATTTATAGCCAATGATTCTGTTTTAGATCTTTCAGTACCACATAACAAATCAATGTGATTTAGAAAATAACATGGTTTCTGCCATTGACATAAGCCATATGTGAACTGCTAAGCTACTATGTAAGCCACAGCTATAAATTTTAGTCAGCAGGAGGAGATTCTTTATGCTGTTCTGCTCGAAGCTATTTAATCCATTATCAACATTTTGAATGAGTCCTTCCTAAATTGCACTCTGGTAATGTGCTGGAATGTCTCTCTTAGGCTAAAGGAAGAGAGAAAAATGTCTTACACACAATTTTATATGTAACTCACTCGAACATTTTGAAACAGGACAAAATTGTATCTCACAATCATGTTAATATGTTGCAATCATGTACTGATAACAGATTAAAACCTCACTGATTATATTGTCTATGATCTGTCCAAATAATAATAATGGTCAGCAATGCAAATCCCAGTGCACAGAAGAGTTAAGTATCTGTTATGAGACTGAAGCAGCAAATGAGTGACCAAAGTCTTCCCTAAAGGGTTTGAGGTTTCAAATTCAGTCTGAAGATCTTTGTGAACTTCACGCTTGCTTAGGCTTCCCTTGCACATCTGAGATTTCTGACAGCTGGATGACACGAAATGAAAGAACAAACATTTATAGGACAAAAGTGTATGCTGCCTACAAAAGTAGGCTTCTTTGGTCCAGAAGAGTTTCAGATGTCTGATTTGTGTGACGTAAAACCTTCAAGTGTGTCATTACCCACCAAGAGGTAAAATCCCGTTTCCACACATACTCTTTTGCTCATGCAGGTTTTCATCTGATGTATGCAAACTAAACAAGCAAGTGAGGTTTTTCTCTCATTGAGACCTTACTGAGCGTATGAGGGAGAAAATGTGGGATGGATGGACTCTTCTGACACAATGTTAGACACCTCTCTGGGTTGCTCTGCTCAGTGTCCACAGCGACTGATGAGAAACAGGTACCCTCAGAAAGTTATTTTGGTCTTAGTTTGCTTGACTACTACCTGGAAGCATGTCTCAGGGCAAGGAATTTCCCTGCTTGAAGCTGCCTCAGGTAACAGTCTTCCATGGGGTGGGATAAATCTGTGCTCACAAATCTCCACATTGTTCCCCTAAATGGCAAACATGTGAAACAGTATAACTAGTCAGGGTGGGAAGGAGAGAATGGAGTCTATCTTTCCTAAGCTGATTTTCAAATACTGCGGCCTGGATGTCTCCTGAGGAACACCCCTTACTCTCTCCCTACTGGCTAGACACCATTGCAAGTCAAAACTACCCAAGGCTTCAGACCGCAATTCTCAGTGGATCCACATCATTAAAGTAGTGCTTGAGTGTGAAATGAGTGGAATAATAAGTTTATTTGTCCCAGAGGCACTGAATTCCTGGAACAGTGATTGCTCTTAACCTCCTTCATCTTGGTGCACCTCCTCACTGCACTGTGTTTTCATGCCAGAGAAAAATGAGGTGCAGGCCATTCCCTTGTCTGTCATGCCCCAGTTTTTAAGGAAAAAAAATTCACACGCATGAGGTGGAGGAAGCCATAACACACTCTGCTCTGGTACCCTATCTGGAGAGCAATCCTTTAATGTTAAATGCAAAGCGGATTGTGTTATCAGGGTCATGTGCTGCTTCTGATGCAAAAAATACTGCTATGAAAACCTGTTATTGCACCCTGTATTTGAAATAGGAGAGCCCAAAGAATTATGGTACAAGCTAAGCCAGGGTTTCTTGACTCCTAGCTCAGCACTTACTCAGCCTGGTTCCTACATCCCTGGTATAGAAATACAGCTGCATGCAGCTTTGAAAAGGTGATCTGCAAATCTCTTTGTGATGTGAATAAATAAATAGCTAGCACAAACTCAGAGTATTTCTGGTGTGTACATTTACTTTGTTTATTAAAAATTTCTGTGCTCTTGTAACAAAGCACAGAGTCTGGAAGCAGATCTGGTGTAACGAAATGAGAACAGATTTCCAAAGGTGAAGGGATGCTAAGAGAGGAACTGTTATAACTCTTCAATAAACAATACCAGGGGTAAAACATTTCCTTCTCATCACTGGTCCCTGAAATAATTTTAGGAAATGTACTGATTGGGAAAGTATTTGGTCTGGCCCTGTAAAAGTGTTACTGACCCTGGCTGTTAGCAGAATACTGGCTCTTACAGTGTGGGTGTCACTTTGGCTATTAAAATGTTGGTATGAGCTATTGAGTGTTAATGCTGTGCAACTTCAATAGCTTGAGAAGATTAAAGGAAAATTATCATTTGTGGCACTTCCATGGATCAGGCTTTCATGAGAAGCCATTCCAGTCATATGACATAATCAGCTCCTGGTTTTGTAAAACCAGAAAAAAAACTGAGGTGAGATATTTCAACAGATTAATTAAGAAAAGAAAACATCACTCTCTCAAAGAAATTAATTTCATAACATCTAATGCCCTGTGAAAATGGCTTACATATTTAGGATAAGATCACAGACACAGAATCATAAAATTGTTTCTGTTGGAAGGGACCTTACAGGTCATCTTGTTCCAACTCTCCTACCATGGGCAGGGACACCTCTCACTAGACCAGATTGCTCAGTCCCATCCAACTTGACCTTGAACACTTTCACTGGTGGGACATCCACAACTTCTCTGGGTAACCTTTTGAAGTGCCTCACTACCCACTGAGTAAAGAATTTCTCTCTAGCATATAATGTACATCTCCCCTCTCTTAGTTTAAAACCATTCCCACGTGTCCTGTCACTACCTGCCCGTGTAAAAGGTCATGCCCTCTCTTCTTATAAGCCCTCTTTATCCCCTGAAAGAGATCAGGAGGCTTAAAATCAAAAAATGGACTGTAGTGAGATTTTTGAAAAAGGACTAACCTGCCTAAGTACTTCTGAAAACTCACCAGGTCCCTGTTTATATAGTTCTAGTTCCCATTAATTTCAGCAGAATTTAGACACTGAATATGTAGAGGTCCAAGCCACAACAGATTATTGGAATTACATCTGGAGGAAGAAGAAGAAGAAAAAGAAAAAGAATCAGTAAATAAATAATTCTGTGCGTTGCAGGACTTTATATATGAACCTTTACAATACAACACAAAGAAAAGGAAAGAACACTTCTGATGCTGTTACTTTGTTTTTCTAGTTTGCCCTGTTTTGTCTTTGCAGCTCCTGCTCAGAATGAACACAGGAACTGCTTATGAAGACAGCAGTACTATAAATAATATCCCAGCCTTGGCTAGCATACAAGGGAACAAAGAAACAGAGTCTTTCTTGTTAAAAATTGTTAAAAATCCCATTTAAATCAGTAGTGGATGTAAGTTTTCTATAATAGTTTAATAGGGTTTTTTAAAATAAAGTTTACTTTGCAGGAGCTTTAGCTGCAAATGCACAACACTTCCTCCTGTAATACTAGCTAAACATTCAAGCACAAATAAGTTCATGTCTCAAAGGTCCAGCTCCTCCAAACTGATGACTCTCTGTCCTGTACATGTATTTACTATGTTTTGGTTCACAGCAAAGCAGATAAATGATTCCTCTTATTGAGTATTCCAC
The DNA here is from genome assembly GCF_020740725.1 of Corvus hawaiiensis. NCBI lineage: Eukaryota > Metazoa > Chordata > Aves > Passeriformes > Corvidae > Corvus > Corvus hawaiiensis. The sequence continues at coordinate 49,466,567 of NC_063213.1, forward strand.
GGTCTTCATGTGATGTAACATCTGTCAGAAAGTTATAGCTTGAAGTTACAGTTTTATTCAGTACTGTGGTCTTTGGCCTCAGAACAAAACTAAAATAAATGTGAGCATTTTGGACCTTTTGCTAAAACTACGCTATGCATTCCTTTAATCTTTCTTTCTAGAGACACTGTACAATAGTTTCCTTGTTTTAGACCTTCAGCATTGTTGACATTAATGCAATTATTTTTGACAAGTTGAAAATCTTCCTGTAATTGAGTTTCTATCTGACTTTAATGTTTGCCCCATTTGGAAGGCCCTGTTAACAGATTTCAAGCTGTGATAATAATATTTCCTTCCTCTATTATCAAACTTTCTAATCTGTTTTCTTTACTGATCACCACTGCTCAAAATGGCCATGAGATATTTTTCAAAAGGTGTAAAAGGTCCTCTTTTCAAAAGCTTAGGGTTTTGGGATTTTTAAATTTTTTTCCCATATATCCGAATGACACAGTTGGTCTCAAAAAAAATAAGTCAGTGAGACTGGAAACACAAAGCCAGAACTTAACACAGCGATGTTTACTTAGCACCTTTCATAAAACAGTACCATTTTTTAAAAGCAGCTTCTACCATTGATGCATCATTTATTAACTGATATATATACAATGAAATATTGTTTTGTTGAAAGCATTTTGTCTCCGCTGTAGGTGCTATAAAAGCCACATAACACTTATATTTGAAATAAATTCTTTCCCCCTCCCCAAGTCGTCTTCCTTGAAATATTTTATTTGTCTGATGTTTCTTATTTCTACACTCAAGGATACATTGAAGAATGCAAAAATTAAAGACTTCAGTTTTACCAGTACAAATTTCCTGAACTGTATCTCACAGAAATTATTGCCACAAACTTTCTCTTTTAAGGCACACTAACAATGAAGTTATCATTTTGGTTTCAACACGATTTTCCTTTTTCCCTGGCAGGGTTGTTTCAAGTAATTTATTCTGAGATATCCATGCCAGAATACAGCCATGTTACTCTAACAAATAGACTGTGGGATCTTTTTGAATAACAGACAGTTGGATTTTAAAAGAAAAATATCAGCCTTCAACTCTGGCTGTAACCCTCTGCTTTTGGAAAGCACATCTAGGGAAAGAGTGTATAGAAGTTGGAGGCAAAATTATTTTTCCCTCTACTCACTATTCCAACTGATATTTAAGGAATAAAAAACAAAGCAAGTTTGGAATAGAAATCCCAGCCAAATCAGCCAAAGGGCAATTTCATAGACAAGAAAGATCATTTTTAAGTACTGCCTACTCCATATGTTCTTGGGTTATATCAACTGGTGGTCACCTTTGGTGAGGATGTATGTCACCCAAGGATGTATATATCACTTGAAGTATCACCCAAGATCTGCAAACCAGCACCCATTTAAAGTATTAGTCAGATTTAGTAGACATTTTTAAGGGTGTATGGAAGTTAGAATCAGATGAGAGGTGGTAAGGTATGATTTGAGTTATTCTTTCACTGATACAATTATTGGCAATTGCTCTGACACACCTTCTTTGCAAAATTCAAAAACAGATCCACTCATCATCAACATAGAAAGCCAGAGACATAACTGCAAGTTTATAACTTTCATGTTCCTACTCTGTGGGAGAACAGCAACACTATGCTTAGCCCCACTACATTTGCTTTGCCTTGTATACAAGGCATTTAATAGGAAGGAGAAAGATCCTCTTGGTAGATGGCTGACCTAGATTTCTGTCATGGATCCATAGGAGTAGTGATGACTAGTATTAAAACTTAAGGCCACAAGAATCATCGGGAACTGCTGTGATGTCCTTTCTGGTAATGGTGCATAGTCACTGCTTTCCCACATCTCTGTGTTTCACTTGGTTCCTCAACACACTGCCCCTGGGCTGAAGCCCTACACCAGAGAGGACATTGTCTTTGCAGGAGCTACAGTCAGTATTACAAAAAACTCATCAACAGTCCCCAGGCTGAACAGAAATGTAGCCATAAGTCTTTTGATGAAAGGTGGAATTATAGCACATTAAAAGTCTCATAGGCAAATGATAAAATAGTAATGCACTGCATTTTGTGCCATCTGGGTTTCATTAATAGATTATGTTATAGAACCTGTTCCATTAGCAAATACATAAATGCTTATTTGCTACATCTTATCAAATAACTTAAAATCAGATTTGGAAATACATGCACAAATAAATGACTCCAATTCAGTTTGATATTATTCATGGATTCATGATCCTTCTTATCACCAGATACTCGATTTCATGCTGGTATTCATGAAGGTGCCCACCAACCACCCCAGATTTCTGAGCGTGTGCCAGAAACGCACTGTTATTCATTGTTTGTTCTTTTTCTCTCATTAAAGGGGGCAATTCTTCAGATGGGGCAGCAGGAAGCATGACCTATTCCATGCTGTGACTGGAGAGCTTGAGACCTTTCAGGTCTGAAACCTGAGCAGAGAAATGAGAAGGTGCAAACCCTCACACAGCAAAATGAACCCTATGTGACACAAGACTGTTGAGTTTTACACAGGGCTGGTGTTGGTATTTCAAAGTTGTGATGAATGTGGGGTGAAAGCCTACATCTTGCAGTGTTGGTGTAAAAGATTTCATAGTTAGTATTTTGCCCTGCAAATCTGCAGTTTCTTCTTCCCTGCAAACCTTTGCTCTAATTGGTGTCTCAGTGTCACACTTACTGCAAAATATTCTTGGACTGAAACTTTCTTTAACCACTGAATCCCAGAAATCTCAATTAATTTTTGAGCAATAAAATATGTTTCTAAATATCTAAATATTCTAAATACTTCCATTGCCAAAAGGTTCTGCCATAAAACCTGAAATGTTAGAAAAAACTGTTCACAGAAAAAAAAAAAACCTGGCAGAACTGATAACTGCTAAGGCCAATATACTACCTGTTGTCTGTCTTTCCTATTAATGGAGTAAAATATTTAATAAAAGGGAATTTATTTTGAGTAAATGAGCACACCCATGAAGAGTCTCTGGGTACCAAGTTTTGTACCTCCCAGCAATTTCCGGGCTGTGTTGTTAATATGTGCAGTAAGATGCCAAAATATTTACTATAGTGCTCTTTGCAGTATGGCGTTATGAAGTAATTAACAGTAGTGAAGTAATTAATTTTTCACATCATTTACTCTTCTTTTTCTGATGGCACTTTTAACAATGACAGTTTCAGTTAATGAACTAGAATGGGTATTCTGTACATGATTTTATTAACCTGCTGTTTTCATATAAATTGCCCCTCAATGTCATTAGCTTCCATTGGCACCTTCTAAAACACCCATATTTGAATTTTTTTGTAATTTAGGATTCCCAGGATATGATTCTGGGGGTGACGAACATCTATTTTAGCATTAGGAAAGATGAACGCTACAGAGTTATTTCAAGGCCTTAGGAATAGGAAAGATAACTTCTTGATTTTCAAAGATATAAAAGAATTCTGAAATACCAGAAGTTGTGCAAATCAAACAAAACTGCACCACTGAGTAAAAAAGAGGGTAACTCTTCAATGAGACTGCAGGTGAACATATTTTACCATCCAAAATGGCATGATATGGAAATGAACTTGCTTGAGCAAATTTATGTACTGTATTCGCTGGATGCAAGAATATACCAAGAATCTAAACAGTGACAGAACTGCAAAATAATGCAGATATTTCTGTACATTCTGCTGCATTACATGTTAGGCAATGCTGCACTGGGTAAAGGTTATAGAGATATTATACAGTTTATCCTTTGTACTGCTCTCCATTCCTTTATTTTCTTGCAAGACCCTGCAGGACAGTCTTGTTTCACAGGGCTTTTTAATTCCACTGTCCCCATATTAGCTAACTGGTTTGTGTTTGAAATTTTGATTGCACACGAGGAAACACCGAATGATCAGTAGGACAACTGATATATCATACACAAAACAAGATAAAAAGTAACATAGAAATCTTCATAAATTGAATTTTTCTTTAGATGACAGTGGTTTGCTATTTTTGTTGGAGTAGCACATTTTATTCTGGATTTTTTTTCTTTCTTTTTATATGACAATACAGGTTCAACACTTGTGGGAGGGGATGAAAGTGTGCCTGTTACTGGGTTTTGCCACAGTATTGTGATTCATACCTGCATGTGCTGCTTTCCCTGTACAAATAGATTTTTCAATCTGTCTTGTGTCTCATCCTCTGTGCACCGAGCTTGCTGAATATGCAGATTGACATACATATTTGAAATAGTTTTAAATAAATTACTGTGTTAACTATGCAAAAGACATACTTTTTTACACAGTTACATGAAAATGCTCCTCAGATTCATATCAAGGACTGGATCTGATTCAAGTTGTTTTGTTCCCCAGCAGTGAGATGTCTTCTGTAAGGTGATTGCCTAGGCTCCATCTACAGCCAAGAGAGAGGGACAGACTCATCTAGGAGGATGTCTTCACATCAAGGAGGGTGTCTGTCTCACACAGATAACTAGGTTTCAGACTTGGCACATTTTGCTATGTCCATAGAAAGTTTTTCAGGGTCTTGTGTCACTATAGAGATTAGAAGTTTGGGAAAACACAAAATCAGCAAAGTCAAGATTTTGCTCTTCCCAAAAGCAACAGGATTACTTAACTAGAATGACAACTTGAGTTTTTCAATATTCTTTATTGTCCTTCTTTGTTTCTATCTGTGTTGTTGTCAGCAGCCTGATTTTCTACTTACCATCTAAGGTAGATGATAAGAACTTATCTCAGAAGAGACAATGCCTCAGAGAAATGACTCTGATTGCTTTGACCATGAAGCTCCCAAATGGCTGCAATGACTGATCGATGAACCTTATTTGTGGACTGGTCCCATCTCTCCTTTTGGCTGGTTTTCCAGTTGCCAGATGTCATGTCTACAAATCCATTGGCAGGATTTTGGGGACATTAGATTAATCTGAACCAGGAACTGACTGCCTAAACCCATATAATTGAAACTCAGCTACTGATTCAGACTTCCTTCTCACCAGTAGTATCCTGCTGCTGGTCTGAGAGTTGGCTAAGGACTTTAAGTCAGGCATTTCATACCTTATGCTGAAGGGTATGAGACTATACCTACATTTACAACACATGTTAGTGGTTAGATTGTTTATCTAGAGTGTCTAAGATCCAGGAGGTAGCTCTCACCTGATTTCACAGACTTGAAAACACTATTTCTGCATCTGGCCAGGATGAAGGAATAGCACTCAATCCCTCCTGTAAAGCTGTGCCCCAGTGCAACAAGGAGTGGGAGAGCCATAAGGCTGGGGGCAGAACATAATAAAAGGAAAATCCCAGTAGCCAGTGAACAGAGGATTAACTGCTCCTGCCTTATTCTCACTGTTTTTTTTGCTTTGCTTTCATCCAAGGATACTCTAATGTAAGATACAGCATTATTTGAAAGACAAGGGCTTATGGACTCCAGACTAGCTTCTCTCTAAAGTACTGTCTTCAATCACATACTGTCACCATGAGGCTCAAGTTGTGTGTTTGGTGTTCCCTAATGCAATTGTAACTAAAGTTTTAACAATAAAGTGAGGAAGGAAGGAAGGAAGGAAGGAAGGAAGGAAGGAAGGAAGGAAGGAAGGAAGGAAGGAAGGAAGGAAGGAAGGCACGAAGGAAGGAAGGAAGGGTAAAATTAATTACAAAGCTTCATATCCTTTTCATATTTAAAAAAGTCTGGTATGCTATGCCTCTAAAGCCTCTGATGTTTGGCATGAAATATTCTGCATTTTGAATTCCTTGTTAAGTAGCAAGGTCTTGAGATCTGAGATTGATAGTCAAGTGCAGCCAGTGAAATGGGTATATTTCCTGTAGTTCTGGTGTCCACTTCAGAATTCTTTCCCCTAGTTTTAATATGTCAAAACAGCCATATACGGTTGCTGGATGGCAAAAATCAAGCAAAGTTGAAATAACACTGGTGAAATAAGGCCCATTAATCTGAAACAGGGATTTTGGTTTACGGCTTTGAGGTGAGTCTGTGTCTGAAGCATCTTTGGGAGTTTCCAAGAAATGCCTTCTCCTGTTAGATGTTAAATGTATATGTGTTAAATTTGGCTCCGTTGCTTGTCTCTGGTGTGAGACGTTTCATAATAGCACAGTTCATTGCAAGACAACCACTTTTAACAACCTGGATGTGCCCAATTCCAAGATCGAGTTTCTCAAGGTATTAATCATAACAGCACTACAATAAATGTCTTTACTCTGAAAGTAGGTAAAGGCAATACTCTGAAGAGCTTCCTGCCTCTCTACCTTGTCCCAGTGCCCAGAAAATCAATGCAGCTATTAGGATTTATATGCAGTCTCTGAAGTAAGATATTGTAAGTGTGGATGGGAATGACCTTGATCCTTGCAATTTATTATGTACAGGTTTATTAGACAGAAAAGAAAATAGGATTTCATGTGTTCATTTTTATGAATATACCTTTTAACTTCAAAAAGGAAAAAGGGAGGGAAGCTTTCAGTGTCAAGATTCCCTCTTTGTTTGAAAGACCAAACATGACTCAGGGGTCTTGGGGGTTTTTTGCATTGTGTGTATGGGGAGACCAAGAACACAACTCATTTGAGGTGGTGACAAGGATGCCTCATGTTAGACGTGAAATGTCATACACACGCATACACTTTCAAATTTTAAATTAAAGATTAACTGACATGAAATGCATTTTAAATATGCAGTGTTTATGCTGTCCCTAGTAATCTCAACACATCACCCTAATGACTACAAGTCCAAGCAGTACTAAAGAGCTATTTTTAGCAAACAGCTGACAGTGACTCACAAACTCGAAGGGAATTCTAGCAGTGGAGCACAAAGGAGGACATTGCTAATATTCGTGTTTTCCCACAGATAAACTGAACATCTTGCACAGTGATAGACTGCACATAAGGATGTCTCATACCCTGCTGCTGAGGTGGTTTTCCTGCAAAACAAAGACTGTCTAAAACACTATGCAGATCCTTAAAAATCAAAGGCCTCTGGCTTTACAAGTCCAATTTACAGCCTGATTTTAAGTTCTCATTTTCAATGCCAGACAGGTTCAAAAAGAATGTCTGTTTTCATTTCAGCTGTGCTAATCCATACAAAACATCCTTTCCCACTATTTACTAGACTGCAGCTATCAAATGAAGATATGATGTCTGTGTTTGGGTTAGCTGGTTTAAATTCTAATGACCATGATGTAATCACTATAATCAAGCAGAGCTTGTCTGTCTTTGGGTTTGGGTCTCTTTGCCATAGGCCCAGTGTTTCTAGCTGTGTCATTTAAACTAACCATAACACTGCCTAATTTTCAATTAGCAGTGAGATTGCTATACAAAGTTGTGTGGCCTTACTTTAAAGGCTGCTTTCCAAGGCTCTTTGTTCTTTTTTAACAGTTTACTAATATTTAGATAAGCAACCTCAATTTGCAGTTAAACTTTGCAGTTAATGCTTTGTTAAACTGAACTTTCCCTGGAGTTTTTTCAGTAGTTGTCATGAGTGGTTTTTTTCCATATGTGCTCATTAGCTCTCTTCACATCCAGTATAGATAGGACTTTTGGGCAGGGTTACTCAGGAAGAGCTTTATTTAAATCAGTTCTGAAAATTTGTAAGAAGAAACAAATTAAATAATGTTCCTTTAATGCCCTAGTTCCTCTGTGTATTTACCTTTGTTTAGGGAAAATTTAAGGTTGTATATGCCTTGCTTTTTTCAGAAGAAAAGGTGGAAACTCTGGATAAATTGCAGTGCTGAAGCAATGAAGGGAAGAGAAAGAAACAGGATTCAGACTGTTGCTTTGTTTAGATTAATTTGCCTTCATCTCCTCTGTCTGAAAGTTTGGTTCCTTGCCTTTGAAAGTAAAATATCTGCATTTTTTACTTCATTTATCCATAGTGAAAACTTAATCTAAGAAAATATTAAGCACTAAATGCATTGAGTTTGACAGAACTACACTCACAAGAAGATCTTAAAAATTACTGAAGATTAAAAGAATGAGTGAGGAAACACACACACACAATAAGCAGTAATTAGTTAGGACTAAAATATGAATTTATGCTAAGTATCAGGAGCAAATTCCAGCCAATCAAATGTTTTCAAGGAATCATCAGCTCAAGGGAACATATATTTGGGATTTTAAAACTTCATAGCAAGCAAATGCCACAGAACAATTCTTCACTGGCATAAGATTGACCGATGCTCTATGTCATCCTGCTTGAAAACCTCAGATGTGTTTTGTTGTCTTATATTAGGGCATAGGATTCATGTGTTAGTTTATCCTCAAGGTATGTCTGGTCCAGTACCCTGCTTCTGACAGGAACTCATCGCAGATGTTTAAGGGTGTATGCAAAAGAAGGTATATTTAAATAATTTGGTTAAGGCTTCATAAAATTAGATAAATATAAATAATGTGGAAGGTAGATGTGATTTCTTTTTATTGCGACTTGTTTGGGAAATCCTGGCTGATGTGTACATGCAATCATTAAACATTCTTTATTTCAACTTCATGCAGCACGGATTCCTTTTCAGGAGAGAGGAAATTTTTTGGACATAAATCAGCCAAGCTGTGTAGGGTTAGCTGCTTATGACCAACCCCAATAAAGGGCTTACTGTGGGTTTGACTGGGTGTCATGTTGTCTGGGTGTCCTACAACAGCTCACATGCAAGTGAAGGTCTTTCCTGGTAACAGAAGATTGCTCAGCCTCTGATATTCACTTGGTATTTACAGTTCTAGTAAAGTCTATCTAATTTTTAACTACAAAATTTCCTCTAAGAATTGAAGACCTTTGCATGTTAAAATAAAGCCATCTGTGACCATATAAAAAAAAGAATTTTTTTTTTTTTTATGTAATCTTCATAGAAACATAGAATCACCAAGGTTGGAAGAGATCTTTAAGATTTTCAAGTCCAGCTGTCAACCCAGCACTACCACTGTAACTCCTAAACCACTAAACTATATCACACAGAAATCTTGAGACTGATTTTTAGCATAGCAAATCATAACCAAAATTAAATTTCTGAACAGCAACACTGAAATTTTGATGCCATGCAAGTATATGCAGACAAAGTAGTATCACTTATGTCAGCAATTGCTTATTTCTGATTCCATTACTTTGTGGACCACTCTTCAAAAAAGGATCATTGTTAGTGTGAGGTTGGAACAAGATATGTTGAAATGAAGTGTGAGGAGATCTTCTTTTTGCACCTGCTATGGTGAAGCAGCCTGCTCTAAGCTTTTTTCTCTGATTTTGAGACTATTTAAACTCCAAGGCCTATACTGCAGAACCTAATAAAATCTTTGCACAGACAGGCAGGCAGTGATCCAGCTCTGCAAACATAGTGATGGAAAAGGTCAGAAGAAACTAATCTAAACTGAAAGGAATAAAAAAAGCAGAAGGCACTCGTCTGGAGTCAGGTTCTGCCCATTAACATGGTGCAGCCATGACTCACTGGGTACTTCTTAACAGCAGCTCCCAATGAACAGAGGGTTTGTAATGTCCCCAAGGGCCACAGTGAAATTCTTGTCACTGACTTCTCTATTTCCAGGCCCAGAGCAAAGTGTGAAGTTAGCAGCCAGCCAGCCAAAAAAGAAAGCCTATCTTCCATATTTCCCCATGTCCAATTCACACTTAAAATGCCAGCCAGTAGTAATTCCCTTTTTTCTGGTATTCCCATCTAGAAAGCAGTGAACATGTATGTCTTGCAGGCCAGCCAAATTTGAATTCCTTGCACTAGCTGAGAAAAAGCTTTCCAAGCTGTCCAAACCCATCTGAACTCATCAGACTACTTCTCTGACTATGTTAATCCTAATATTCTAGAGTTTTTAGAGACCTGGGGAATGATTTCTCTTGTGTAATTCAGGAGCAGAGCTGGCTGCATACCAACAAACTCCCCCCAGTTTGATTGTTGTTTCCCAAATACTGGCTTATGTTAATTTCTGTCCTGCTGGCACATTCCCAAAAACTCTTCCCCCATGGCATGTGCCAATATTTTACTTTTTAATTTGTTGTTGGACCAGCTTAGAAATTATCATCAGAATCTCATTTTGGTACCTAAAATCTGTCAAATCATATGGTCTGTCAGCTCTCTCCTATAATTCAAGAGAGGAAGTAGATACATATGAATGGGCATTTATCCCACCTCTCTTCAAAACCCTTTCTTAAAATTGGACAGTTTGTTCTCAGAAGGGGCTTTTTAGTATTTCCCAACTATCAAGGGACAAAATCAGAAGATAAGAAACCAGCTCTGATCAAGGGTTGAGGAGCAAACAGTGCAGCAGCTGAACCTCTGTGTGCTCTGTCACGTAACCAGACACACAGAACCACCAGCTGAAAACTTCTGGCCCCAAAAGCTGCCACTTGGTTGTTGTTGCAGTTTTAGAGGAAGAGAAATAATGCACAATGGCCTAGTGTCCGAGACAAGAGTAATAGGCAGCAAGAGTAATGGAAGGAAGTGGGAATTAATGTTGCTTACCATGAGGATAGTTGCAATTGCAAGAGTTACTATTAGGCTGACTTTAGAGGTTCAGGAAGTATTGAGAGCATTAGCAGACTACTCCTGTGCTGTGTAAATCTTCAAATATGTCTGAAATGTGGTCTCTGACATTTTTCAGATAAGAAAATCTTTAAGAAATAATTTCATGTTTTGCAAAACACATATATGTATACATCTATTTCAATGTATAAAGATACATAAATACCTGGAGAATATCCTTCTCTTATTTAAATTTAGTTTACTGATTGCCTACATATTTACCGACTCCAAGAGACTATAATAGCTTGGTTGCATCCCCTTTCAGGACACAGGTACACAGCTTTTTGGACAGAGCAACACTGGGAGCAATCCCAACCTCAAGGACTCAGTCCCTAACAACTCCCAGGAAAGCAGGAGAAATCTTGCTCTAAGCAGGTATGGAACCACTGGCCCCAAAACGATAATGAGGTGTTTTACATTTATTATCTTAGCAACTATTAATTAGAATTAAACTTATCTCACTGGTTTCCCTCTGCCAGCCCTCATGAGACATGACCATTGTTGCTGCAGCAGCTTCTAGAAGTTCATGAATGTTTATATTCTTCCAGCTCCATGAGTCCAAGTGCTAACCTGAGTAACCTTCCAAGAAGTTGAAATAACTTAATGGAAATGATGTAATGCTGTGTGAGTGTGTTCAGGTTCTTACATGCCAGTGTTCTGCAGAAGCGTTTCCTCTCAAAGAATAAATTATATATGATGGAGTCTGCTGCAAACCACCCACCCACACTCAGCCTTTGTCTCCTCCCCCACAATTATTTTTCCACTAAATTGATCAGAAAATAGCCCATGTTTTCATTGCTTCGGTCAACTACAGTGTCTGCATTATTACTATGCATTTGCCAAGTAGAGGACATTGCAAGCAGAACTGCTAGGCCAGATATTTGTACATTTGTTTTGGGTTATTTTTACCTGAAAATTGACATGCTAAATGTGGTTTACTTAACATGCTTTATTCAAGCTTCATTCACCTATAAACATCTGTGTTATATGGCACAGTGTAACTGTAAGCAAAATCAAGATGAAGTGGAAATATTCATTCATGTAAGTTTCTTTTATTTTTAAGAAGCAAGGAAATACTTACAATTTTTCTCAGTATTAGAGCCAACAGTTTAAAAACTCCAAAACATACAGATGTTGAAATGAAAACTGTGATGTTTATGAAGAGTAGCAACTATTGAATGAAGGTAAAAATAGAAAAGAGCAAAGTTTAAAGCCTTTTTTGGTTCTTATTTTAGAAGATGACTACACAAAGCGAACTGAAAGAGTGGAATAGGATTTCATGTTTTATTGGCATTTGGGGAAACTTTATACTCTGTCTCTGGAAAATCAGAAAGGGAAGTGGTTGCAAGGAATCCACATAATAATGTATGGGAAAGCCAGCTAGAATTTACAAGGGAGTGGACGGTGCTGGTAAATCAAAAGGTTGCCAGATCGCATGGTTCACAATTAATAGCGGGGTGTTCCACCAGCAAGCAGTTTCTCCATTTTCTTTTCCTTTATTACCATTTTATTCCCACTAAGCCACTAAATTATTTTTCTTAACTATTGATGCAAAATAGATGTTATTAGTAAAAACATATCAGGTATATAATGAGAAGCAAATAAGCCTGTTACAGTTTCATAAAATGCCATGAAAATTCCAAACTGTAGGGTGTTTTGTTTTGTTTTTTCTTGCTGAGAAATAAGCTTTTATGGCCAAATGTTATGAGAACCAAGTATTCACAAGAACCAGAGTTTCAATGCTCCGTTTGGAGGCTCATTTTTAACTATATAATACAGTCTGTGCTCTTGGCTTGGTGCCAGTCCAGCTACAGTCCCAGAAGTGAATGTTTAGGGACAGCTACTGACAGGATCTAGCTAATATTGGGAAAAATTTTTTGTTGCATTTCACAGCACTAAATATCACAAACATCGCCCTTGTGTGCCACCACATGGTTTTTTGAGGAGCTAAGAAGTATTGCTAAACAAAACACATTGCCTTATAAAGTGCAAAGAAATTCCATCTGCCTATGTAATCCCAGTTCTCAAAAAGGTTTTGCCCTAAAACCAAACTATTGTGATGTATTATTTATGTTTCCCATTTATAGTATTGATATCCAAAGGATATTTCAAGAAGAGAAACAGGTAAATAGAGCTTCATAAAGTTTGCTCTGAAGTACAGGAGGAGGAAACACAGGAAATTTGGTTTCCTAAGAATCATCCTTAGAAATAGGCATCTTCCCCACAAGTGGAATTTGTCTGTCAAGCCACTCAGTTTTACATGACTCAAAGTGCCTTCTTACTGACCACAGTTAGTAGCTTACACTTATGGCTCCTTTGCCTTAGTTTTAAACAAGAAGTGAGCTCAAATGAAGATAGATTCTGGTTTCAGAGTTCCTGAGATAAAGGACCTAAAAACACTCTTGCAAATATTAGTAATCAAAACTTCAAAGCAAAAACCAACAGGAATTTTTTCTGTTCTGGACTCTATGTTCCCAGCTAAACTTACAGTGGTTTGCTTCCAGAAAGGAATACGTAACTTGTCAGAACTCATCTCTGTTTTACAAAAAAAAGTCTTTAAAGTATAAGTGTAATGGATAAAATTAATTCTGAGTATATTTCTAATCAAAATTGAGCTAAATCATTCTTAGAATTGGAGAAGTGAAGTATTTCCCCCAAGTTCTCAGATCTGTCCATAAAGACAAAAATCCCTTTGACATTGAATGCAGTGGAGTTTTTCTGTAAAGATTTATGCATACTTTCAGTTCTCTAAACCTTGCTATACACTGTATGGAAGACAGTATGCCATATGGTATAAGTAATTTCAGTGTACATTTTCAGTGAGTCCATAACCCCACCAGCTCAGACCTGGTACTGGGGTTAAACTAATATATACTGACAACTTCAAACCTAACTCAAACACACTAATGCCTGCCAGTATGGCCACTATACTCAGGAATTTTCGTGGGTAATTTAGGCATAGGATTTGAAATTAAATTAAGTTGTGCTCACTACACTTGACCTTGCATGTACTATGTTCACAGTTAAAGTTGACAGGAATGTACAGAACCAGTGTGGGGGCTCAGTTTGGGCTTACACAAGGATCAGACAGGTATCCTGCTTCATAGAGAGCTGCCATTGGTTTTGAGATTAGCATTGGAAATAAAAAGGAGCTAAGTTTTGACCTGACAGAATTGAGGAAAGACTAAAATCTGCAGTTAGGGCTAATTTTATGGTTTTAGCCAGAAATTCTGATCTACTAAATTTTTGTCCAATTAATATCTGAACTGGCACTACTAATCCACCTGCATAGATAACATTATGAGAAGATCAGATTTGTCATGGGGTGAACTAGGGTAAGGAATAAACTATAGTCCGCATCAGAGGATGTGGCATTTGACCTTGTAAAAGTACTTGGCACACTGGGAAAATATTTAGAGAGGGCAAGTAGATTTCTCAGAGAGAAAGCCTCGGAGAGAAATAAATTGTGTTCGTTACTTCTCTTGGAGCATTTCAAAATTTCCTCCAAGATGAGATGGGCTCTTAATCTTATCTCTCCAGGCAGTTGTGATACCAATATTAATTCAGCAAAGCATAAGAGATAAAACTGGAACAGCACATACTTCTCCCCCTGACAAATACATCCCAGTTGTCTACAGTGGAAGAAATAACAGGAATGTTTTTTATAAGGAGTGCAAGAAAAGGCAGTTCAAATTCAGAAGCTCTTCAGAAACCAAAGGAAACCAAATGTAGCCTTTCATTGCTAGACAAGTCAGAATTTGGCTTTTTCTAAACAAATATTTTTTTGTGTTTGCATCATCACTTCTTCCATAATAGGCTTTTGATTGACAGATGATTGCGGGAATATCTAAGAATATGACTGCTAACACACAGTTTTGTAACAGCAGGCTGCAATCAGAGCCTGAGCTCAGCTTGAGTCATTGTTGTTTGTGAATGTGAGCCAGAAGCACTGGAATCCTTATTTAAGGGATTGAGATTTTGCGGCATCCTTCTGGCAACAATAGCGCATCAGAGGTTCACCTTCAACACCATGTTGGCAAACATGTTGTAGCATTTGTGGTAAACACTTGACAATGGAAAACCTTAGGATGAATTTTCAGCTCATAAATAAAACAAGAAGAGCTCACACTTACATGATCATGGCTGTTGAACCTGGCCATCTGTATAATGTTCCCACTTGAAATGACCTTCCTTAAGACGAGCAATCCATCATTATAGAGCAAGCACATAATTATGGTTACAGACTTGTTTTGACAATATTTCCAACATTACTGCAACCTGCTCCAGAATTTCTTTGTATCAGCTGATCTCAAGCACTTCACAAGTCACTTGTTTTCCAAACAAAATAAGCAACTCCCTTCTCTCAAAAATAAGAGTGGGCCAGTGTCATTTAGCAGAGTTACCAGAAATAGATTTTAAACTAGTTTTGTTGCTCACTAGGTTAGTGGTTGAAGTCTAGTGGACAGAAGATTTCCAATTTCAGACATTTTGTGAATAGAGAGAAATCTATGAAAGCCATTAATACAGTAATGCTGTAACTCAGAATTATTCAGGGTACTTAATTCACTATTTGCCTAATTAAGTAGCTGAACTTAATTAATGCATAATTAAGTCCAATATCTGCAGAATTACATGTATTCGAAGTGCAAAAGGTTTTGGTTTTTTGCCTTGTAAGAACAGAAATAAGATCCTTAAATTGGTTTGAGAGGAAAACTCTCATTCCCCATAACTCGCAGTATGTAGTTCAGTTCTGGAATGAAAGAAATGCATTTTAAAACCTTATAAAGATATATGAAATTTTATGACATCATTTGAATTCTTCATAATGACTTACAGGAATTAAGACACATTTCAGTAGAAAAATAGACCAAAGTATATTTTTAGAGATGTTTGTATATTTGCAAAATATTTTTCCTCTAATGTAAGTGACAGGCAGAGAGTATTTGACGATGTGTTACAGTTTAAGGATCTTGTACTTGCTAAGAGTGAGCCAGTCCTGATTTTGTTACCCACGAATCCATTCCAGACTCACACAGACATTCCAAACCCTATTGCTTAGATTAACAGTACTTATCTTCCATGTACTAGGATATCTAGTTGTTATACTCCTTCCTCATTGGTAATATCTTGCACTTTTCAGTACGTGTATGTACATCCCTGTACAAGAAATCTGTGCCCAGGAGATATGCATATTTTATATAAATACATACCTGTCTCTGTGCTCCCTTTCTTATACCTGAAAATGTGTGGGTTTAGCAAATTTTTTTTTCTACATTAGCTTTTAATATCAAAAACTGCAGTGCCAGAGTATTAAGGCAGGCTGGAAGAGCAATGCTTAAAGATAAGACACATGCATACAGACCAGGTAACTTGAAAGTTGGTGTGGTAGTCACTAGTAAGTATTGACTTTTTTATAGCAGTCAGAAATGTATCTGTTTTATTTTTAGCTATTCCTGGTGTAATCTTACAGCTTTCATTCATGAATTCTGGATTGTAACACTTCAAGTTATTTCCTTATTGTACACTGTGCCTCCAAATTTATTTCCTGGCATAAAATTAATGGTGTTTTCTTATTATTTTTTAATTAAGTAGCCTCAGCAGTCATCAAATTTTTGGACAACAGTCCAAGAAGTGTGAAATTCCAAATGCAAGCATCTCCTGGGTGGAACCAGGAACTGTTTGCCAATTACAATGACTTTTTTCATAATGGGGATCATTTTTTTTCAGCAGGAACTAAAGCATCCAGCTCTGTTTAGGTCTTATTGTAGCTCATGACTTGTGATGTGGTTATATCAACTTGCCAAGCCATCACTTGCCCTTCTGTCCTTTTGCAAGGCAAATTCCAGCTTTTATTGTTAACAAGCTACTCTAATTAAAGGTGGACTTGCAGGCAACCTTTACGAAAGAGAGGGTTATCCATTTGACTGGCTGAAGTTTCTGCTAGCAAAATATACTTATTTTTGGATCGACTTCCTGAGGAATTTCACACAACTATTAAACTGATGTAAGTAGTGCTGCTAGGAATGTTATTGTTGAAGAAATAACGCACTCTTAAATATCATATAGTTTTGAACATGATTTTGTTCAAATCAGACAATATTTAATACTGGCCACCAGGATTTTCTTTACTATAGGTCTTTCAACTAGTCATTCCATCAAAAACAGCGACCTTGGATACCAAAGTCCTGAAATGTATCTTCACCTTCACACAAGCAGAAATTTACTTATTAACTTATTAAACACTCCCTTAAAATATCCATTATTTAAAAAATAACTCAATACAATATATCTCTCATGAGTAAGCCTGTCGCTGGTGCATGAAAATGTGCCATTCAGATCATGTCATGTGGGAATATATGGGCCTTTATAATAAATTTTTTTTAAAAAGGTATTTTAAGGGCATTTAATTTTAAAATAGTCATTTAAAACTCAAGACATTTTAAGTCATTACAGATACATTTAAAACTAGAAAATAATCTTGTTTTCATGCAGCACCTCCTGAATTGGACATATCCCTTCTATGTCATTACTGAAGCTTTTGCTAGTTTATTGTTTGAAATACAAGAATACAGTCATACAAAGGTTTCAGTCATTATATATCTTCAGTCATGTCACCTGAGCTTATTGTTTCAGTTACCAAAACAACACAGTTGTTGCTCTGTACTTATCTCAGGAGAGTTTTGTGAAGATTCTGTTACTGTGTGTTAGGTTTTAAGAACATATAGCTCCATTATAATTTCGCCTAAGCAGCTGATTCTTGATTGTTGTTGCTCTTTCGGAGTTGGGTCTTTATGGCTCTTTATCAATGGTCTTGATGACACTCTTTCATCTGTGTGCTCTGAATGCTCCAGCACAGCTTTCCAAGGTCATTAATTGTTATGAGGGGTTATCTGCTAAACACAGACATAGCTCTTTCCTATGGCAAGATCATATAAAAACCATATAAAGAACCTTCTATTTCTTCTTTCTTGGTCATTAATTCATCTCCTTTTGACAGTTGCCTACTCCCATGCAAATGTTTTTAGATGTACATGATATAGTGGATCAACTTATACTTCTTTTTTAAAGCTGGGTAATTTCCTTGATCCACCTTACAGTGCAACACACAAGCCAGAGAACTAGCAGGGTGAAATGGGCAATAATCCAAGGGGTTGGGACATATGAGAAAGGGCAACAGAGGAAACCTCTTAAACTGGCTTACCTGCTAGAGAAAATGTTAGTGGATCTAAATCACAAGACTTAAAACTTTCCTTGTCAACATGCAGCGCTAATGCTGTAAGAATAATAAGGTAATTTTTTGTACTTATCTTGGTTAGAAAGTAAGGACTGTATGCTCTGCACGCACCTGTAAATACATGTTTTAGAGGTAAGCCCTTATAGAACAGCTGAAGAACATCAGCATTTCAAATGTATCTTAAAAAGTCAAGAAAATGTTAGATGACATGAGGTAACTGTCCTGAGTGAGGTGGAATTAGTTGAGGACTGATTTCTGAGGTACTATATAAGTAATTTGTAGAACTCACCTGCAGGTTAAGACTTCAGACCAGACTCATGAAAGAACCTTGAAAGACAACGCAAATGAAAGACAAGCTTGCCCTCAGACTGATGTCCTGTGCAGGAGAAGGAAAAATGTGAAGACGGAAGTCCACTCACACTTTGGATCCCATACTATGGCTAAGAGCCTAAAAATTATTTAATTTTATGAAACTTTTCCTTGGAAATTACAAACAGATGTGTCTCAAGTTTGGCTTTTCAGGTATTTCTTTCAGAACATAAGAACAATCTTTACACTTTGTAGCTTATAAAATATATCTCTTATTTCTTATTATTTCCATATAATAGTAAACTGTTATTTGAAGACACCTAACGGACTTTCCAAAACTCTTCTTCAAGTCTTCTGTCTTCCTTTTGTATGCAAAATCCTCAAAAAGGATCAAGGTACTGAAGAATTTTTCAAAACATTCCTTTGCTAAGCTGCCAGGGCAAGTGTGTGATGGACTGGTGTGAAGTGAAAAAATTAGGACAGGTCCTGGATCCTAAGGCACTTAAATGAGAATCTCCTCTGAACCAGAACCCGCCCAATTAGTCTGCTCCTGCCCTTTATTTCTTCTCTTTCATATTATTTTTTATTCACTGTATCCCTTGAATATTGCCTAAGGCAAGAAGAATTGAGTGTGCAATATTGGAAGTTTGTTGGATCCTTGAAGGAAAGAAGAGGAATAGGACATGTCCCATGGAAAGTTACAATAAAGACCAGTGAGAAAATATACGCTATGAACGCCCCCTATTAATCAGGAGAAAGTGTGTGAGTATTTTAAAGGACAGATGGGAAGGAATATATGTGGAAAAAAGGAAACAGTGAGGCAGTTGTAAAGTGATGTAACTGAGGTTCGGTGAACACACCTGGCCAAAGCAGATGGCAGAGCAGTTTCTGTAACATGTGGCATTCTTCTGACTAGGACATTATCAGAAGCATGACATAACATAATGCAGCCCTGTGTAGGCCTGGGGAGGAAACAGGGGCTTGCTCAGCCTTGGTACCATTACACGCTGCCTCACAGTGTTCCATTACAAGAAAGAGTGGAAATTCATTAAAACACACGGTGGTCCAGAATGTGCACAGAAGGCAGTCACAGAAAGAGTTACTTTTATTGGGAGTAAAACTTTCTGTGTAATATAATATTTCCCAGCTTCACTACCAAAAGGGCAAGAGGAATCTAAATGGAAAATGTAACTGCATTCAGTGTGCCACACTTGTGTGCACATGCGCACACACACTCATAACATACCCAGAAAAAGGGGGAAAAAGGTTAACACATGGGAAATGTATAAAAAGCCTATTAGCAGAGGCTACTCGACATCTGTGGAAAAGTTGACAAATTCTGTAATAACAGTTCTATTTTATTAAGATTTTTTTTTAATTTGAAAACAGTTCCTTGGGTGTGCTTAACAGCATAAAAGAGTCATTGCATTGGAGAGTATAAATATTTTAAAGCAGGGGCTGTAATAGAAGATAAAGAGTGTAAAGGGTTACATCCTGGATATACTTATCCTAGTATGTACATTCTTACTGGCTTCAGCCATGGCAGTTTTGACTACACAGACATCCACTCTTCACACTGAATTAGTGAGTCTTTTATCCTCTCTAGTTCATTTTACTCCCACATTGACAGAATTGGCTCAGGAGTAACAGGTTATGGGACTAATGCAATCATGGCTCCATACTGTCCCGTACTGCTCCCTACAATGTTTCCACTGTAGCATCATTTGAAATATCTGTAGATCTCTGATTGATTATCACAACCCATTTTTACCATTTCTGCATCAAGTTATGTTCAGCATCTGCATCATTCCAGCAGCGATTTTCTGGTGTAAGTATCCGGCAGTAGTATCCTGTAGAAGTATCCTGTTCATTTATTAGTAAGGTTTTTATTGCATTCAAATCATTTGGATTTAAAAGTTACAGTAGAATTAATAAAATTAAACACTTACCACGCAGTGGAAGAGACTGTTAATCATGTTCTTCAGTACATGCTTGCTTAGTTTTGCCTTTTTATTTTACAAGTGACTAGGATGTAAACTGACAATTAAAAATCTTACACAGATTGTTTGGTATTCATCTGCTTTCCAATGCAACCCACATCCTCAAAGGCAAATAATTAATCTGAGCAGCAAACCACATAGTTTTAATGCAACTCCGCTATTGCTGGAAAGAAAATTTCACAGAGAACTGATTTACTGTCTCATAAAGTCCCAGAAGATTCCCAAGTATATGTGGGCTTCATTGTTCATGGAACATTTTCTTTGACAGATTTGACTGGTGATGCAGCTTTCTGTAGGTTCAGGGTAACTTTTCAGTTCATGTTTGCAAATTTGCAGTCTAGCCTTTATTAGTAGATTTAAGATAAGCGTTTGTGCTGCATGAATGTAATATTCAAGTGTGTACATTTTTATATAGCAATGACTGTACTAGTTTAAAAGACATGTTTTCTTTGGATTTTATCTCTCATTCACCCGTATACCCCATAATGCTCTACTTTCCACCAAAAATTTGTTTAATGTTTCATTGAGATACCTTTACGTGTTGAAATCTTTGCTACACAGGAGAGTTTCAGGCCAGTCATTAGTGAAAGCCCTGCAGAAATATTGCCTTGATGTAGAACATATTTCAAGTGCCTTATCTATAGTGTTCTGTTGTTGAAAGTGATCCTATCTCCTCATGGGTTTGTTTCTGTTCTTTATCTTCCCGAGGAAAGGATAAAAATCCTTTATATTTGCTGGTGGTAAGGACGGCAAAGAGGGAGAGTGCAAAATACAATAGTTCAGTTTGCATCAATACAGAGACTGGATGGTTTTGAAGCAGCAGAGTGCAGAAGCCTGAAGGCTCTTCTTTCAGGGTCCATTGTGGCAGCTGGAAGAAAACTAAAGTTCATCTCTTCTGTCATCAAGTCAAAAGACTACTTACTTGTAAAGCTCTTTGTTATAAGAACTACATCCCACTTGACTGCTTATCCTAAGACAGTTTTAAAAAGTCTCTTCTGTAAAGAGAGGAATATTTGAAATATGAATAGACCTGCTGTCTGTCTTTATTAATAAAGCAAACAGATTTTCTGTGCTGAGAAAAGTAATACTCTGACCATCACAAATTGTAGAATGAACAGCTGTAGATAGGTGTGTCAAAATTGCCTTTATTCAAGATGAGATCTTTGCAACTCAGTTTAGGAGAATAGATAATTGCTTTCCAGACACTGACATCATTATTTCACAGGCTCTAAATTTTTTTTTAATCTTCTAATCTAGAAAAGAACTTCATCTTATAAAGAATCATGTTGTTTTGAAGACAATGGATGAAATAATGATACCAGTGAAATCAACAACAAATATTGTCTTATGCTAAAATTGTTGGACTGAGCCTTCTGTTGGTGGGCTGTTTGTCAAGAACACTTTTAGCAATTAATACCAAAAATCCTCTTCACCATCCTAAATGTGTTTCCTGAATTGATGATAGTTTTTTTGACTTTCTGCCATGATTCAGTTTTCAAGCTACAAGTCATATGAAAGATCAAATGCACAATTAATCAACAAATGGCAAGTTCATACCCTGTCCCCACCCCCTATCAGTGCAATTTTATTGATAAATTCATTGGCTGCATTTCTTTGCTGTATCTATTTGCCATAACTTTGCTTTCCTGACTTCAAAGACAGAGAGGTAGAAGGGTTTTCATCATTCTTTTCTCAGAGCTGAGCACAGAAAATTTGGGGTCAACTTCCTGTGCTCATCTCTGATCATTTTATCAATTCAGTGTCTGTGTCACTATGGAACAGGGGGAGGAAGAAATGCCATGATATCTAAAACTGAAAGTATTAGACAAGCAGATGAGACAAAAGGGGTTGGAGTGAAGCTTGCTTTAAGACTCCAAGCTACAAACTACTGCAACTGTGCATGTAGAGTCCAATTTAGCTCCCACTGAAATCAGTGAAGCAGTCCTGACAGTGGCTTTACTGGGCATAAATTCATCATATTCTTTGGTAATATTGTCCATACTACTAATCAATTAATCAATTTAAGGTATAAGACTAATATAAAATGAGATTATTTTAGCTGTTGTGACTTTACTATGTTTCTGAATCAGAAGACACAATGAAAGTGTAGGAACACGATGGTATCTTATTAACACCATTTAACCCATGACAGTAGCATTCTCTAAAGTACTGCTGTGTTTTAGGAGCACATAACCCATCTTCAAAATTATTTTTAGACAGCTAAGAACATAGCTAAGAAAACTGAGTCAAGATACCTCCATTATTTGAATGACTTGGAGTATATTTCTGTATTTTCTACTCTGTTAATTGATTCAGTATCACCACATTTTGTTTACGTTTTTTAGTCTAAACCAAAATTAATTATCTAGTCTCCCATGTCCACACAAAAAAAAAAAAAGAAAGACAAGAAAATCTAAGAGCATAAAACAAGCATTTAATATCAGAAAGTCTTCTGGAAATAGATATCTGTCTCTGGTAATGACTGTGGAGGATTTGATCACTACCTTCAACCAGACAGCTAACTTCTACAACACTGAAATTAGAGGACATGAAACTAAACCTTAGTGTATATGAGAAGACATAATTCAGACTTGAGTTTACTTATTTCCTGTTTTTCAAGTGATTTATATTACCCACCTAATGCCCCTTCAGTGTTTGAGGGGAGTGATATATTTACCTAAAGAGTCAAGCAAGAATATTCCAAAATATTACTGAATTCCTGAACTCATACTTTGCACAAAGTCCATATTTCCTATTGAAAAATCCGGTATTTCTATATCAGTTCTTACTTTGATGAGCTCTATTTCAATACCTTTACTATTATCAAACATTTATACCATATTATGATCCAATTTCTCATCTTAAAAATTTTGCAAAACTTGTTTGCAGATTCTTTTGTAGTTTTTTGAGGGATGAAATGAAGCAAGATGAATCTAATTTTTCTTGTGGGCCACACTTCATCAATGGGATAAAAGTTGGTATGGCTAGTGAATACATGATAGTTTTTGGGTTCTTATAAATATTTTTGGTCAGATTCCTCTGCACATGCCTCAAAGAAATGCAAAAAAACCCCCTCCCTTCATATTTGAATTCAATTTGCAGATTAATGGAGGTCAATTTTTAGCTAAGTCACAATGCATAAAAAATAAGTATTCTGAGATAATCATCTGATATGCCATCTTTTACATTGGATTAATTCTATTTTTTTCTTCGCCTTGGACACTCCAAATATTTATGTCAATTTCCATATATAATTCATTCTTCTTCATATACTCCTCAATATTTTGTCATCATATATTTTAGGCCAAGACTTTTTAAAGCACTCTGGTTTTCAACCCTGAATATTGCCCTCCAACATCGCATTTCCAAGAATCTTTCCTTTGGTTATTTTCCATAGATAAACTTATTAACTCTCCATTCTTTGGACTTAATGATTCTAAGCATCATCCCTCAGAGACTCTAGAAAGGCTTGAGCATTGCACATATGCTTAAAAAATTAAATGGCCAAATAATGGCCAATAATAAAGTCAAAGGGTAGATTTTGGTCAGAAAATATGGAAGATTTTGCTACTGTTCTTCTGAACTTCTGCTACTTCTTCTTCTTCTGAAGTTCCCTGCATAGATAACATCACCTCAGATGCAGCCTGTCTACAGATTTCTCCAAGGTTGAAAATTCATTGATTCTTAAAGACAACCTAATGGAATGAACTGAGGAGTAGGGTGAAAACACAAGCAAGAGGAGTATCACCATGCCTGGCCACAAAATATTTTTCACAGGTGGAGAAATGTTAGGATAAAGCATCCTCCCCCTGTGAAGTTTCTTACTTCAAAGAATTTATATTTAAACCTGAGATGTCCATATTACACTTTTTGTGGGTGTGAGCCCAAATAGATTTAAGTACATGTTTCACACTTAGCCATGAGGCTCCTGAAAGCAGGGTTGATCAGCCACTGCTCATACAGGATGGATTCCCCGATAGAATTCATGATTCACAGCATCACCTACAAGCAGTGTGACTGAGTAGTTTAAGGTTCTTTTCTGGTAGGCAGAGTCTTAGGCTCTGGTATTTTCTGTCAACATTATGTATTTTGTGCAATGATTTTTTCACAAACCAGCAACATTTTTCCTGTTACTACTCAGAAAAAAACCTGCTTTTCTCAGGCAATGTGTGAGAAATTTAATGGTTAGCTCTGGCTTCTTGGTTCCACTACTGGAATTGCCTAAAATTACCAGCAGCCCTCTCTACTGTGTAATACCAAAGCCTTTCAACTGAATCTTAACCAAAGTTAGGCATTAGCTGCCTCACTGAAATAATCTCAACCTGATGGTAAATTATTAATTCCTTGAATTTTTAGGAAGTGTTTTGATGTGGGAATGGGCTGGATCACACTCTGCTGTGGGAGTTAACATGTAGTGTGCCATATCTGTAGGAATAAGTACTCTTATACCTCAGCAGTGCAAGTCTGGATCAAGAGAAGGAGCAACAGCCTCCTCTCTCCCCTTTTGACTGCTGTCATTCAGATAAGGGATGAACTGGCAGGAGGAGGCTGTCCCCAACAAAGGGGCACTGACTGCTGTCCTCCCCAGCATGCCCAGAGGCTGTCAGAGTGCTGGGCCTTCCAAGGTTGGATTACATCAGCTCCCTCTTGTGCAGGCTATGCCTTCACTGTTAGTCCGAGCCTTAACTCTTTGGCTCTGGACAGAAACTTCAGTGTAGAGAGGTCAGAACTAAGCCAATTTGAACTTGAAACCAAATATTTAAGTCCTGAGGGGATTCAGGGGTGGGGAGGGGAGGCAATGGGTTGAAATGACTGTTGTTGTATAAATGCATGAAAACCCGTAAAAATATTTACAAGACACAGCTAATCTCAAGATAACATTCTTTTGGCCATTGTAAAACTGACTCATCAATATAATGCAGTATATTTTTGGTTACTTTATTTTAACTTTCTTTTTTACAGTTAATATTTACCAAGTCTCTGGGGCCTAAAATTACCTCACACTTTTGCTTCAGGTCTACAGCTGCAGTCTCTTGCTTTACCATAGAAACGCCTGGAATGCAGCGTTGTTTCCTTTTCTGTTAGAAAAATAAGGGAAGCTGAAGTAGCAACTACCACCAAGACAGATAAATGCTTTTGTAAATTACTAATTAATAACTTAAAGCCACATTACTGAGCGGAATATAGGTGACTTTTAGGTACTTTAATACTTCAACAGGCAGTAAGTCTGCCACAGTACCTGGTGTATCTTACTTGTCCTGAGAATATAAATTCATCTGGGTGTATCAGATCAACAACAGCTAAAATTAATTTTTCATAATTAATATGGAGAAGAACTGTTTGGCTTTTCAAAGCAGCTGGTGATTATAGGGAGATTTCATTTGAAAGTTCAACACATAGAGCATTTGAATTTCAACTAGTTAAGTTGAGCCCCCAGACACTAAGGCATGGAAAATCTGCAGTTCTTTTAGAAAGTCTTGGCCCTCTTTTATTTCAAGAATTCTTAAGCAGAGTGAAAGCTGCATCTCTGAGCCAAGAATTATATCTTTTGAGCCACGCCAAGAAATGAGGTAGAAAAAGATGAAAAAACTTGTAGTCCCAGAGTTGATAGGACTTGGCTTTGAAATGGCTTCTGTGATCCTTCCCATTACAGTGCCATATGACTGGAAGGAACTACAAATACTGGTATCTTTCCATAGAGCACAATGACATCTTTCTGTTGCTTCTGTTACTATACATGAAAATTACAGCAACCAAAATGTCATATTCTGTATTTCTTGGATAAAGATTATTTTTATACTTTGCATTTGAATGCAGAAGTGTTACTGATTGCTATTTGTCTTTTGGCAGCTTTGCTATAACTTAAGCCTGACAAAGTATTACTCAGCTATGAAGACAAGACTTGGACACATAGCGAGTGTTGATATCAGAGCATAGTACCATGGAAAATGAGTTTCCTAGGAACATAAAACACTGCTCATTATTTACCTAGTCTCAGAGTTTAATATAGGGAAATGACATATATTACTGTATTAGATAATCCATAACTGTTATAATAGACTATTCTTATGAGGGTTGCTTGAAGCAAAAAATGGGAGAAATTATATTATCTATCTATGACATTATTTCACCCTCATTAGAATTGGGCCTATGCTTCTCTCCTGAGCATATAACCTACAGTCCTCAAAGCTGTAGAGTCACTGTCAAATTGAAGAAGCACTGCAAATGATATTTGCATTAGAGCTGTATAACTTACTTTAGTCATAGCAGGATCAACCCCTCAGTGTGCAATGCACAGAATAGAATCATGAAACTAAAGCTCTCCTCCTGTTACCTGTACCTGTCGGATGAATATTGCTGTCCATGACCAAAGAACATCTGCTCTTCTTGTAATTCTTCTTTTGAACCATTGTAAATTTCTAAGCCAGTATGTAAAGATAAACTGCAATTGAAGGCAGACTGGGCTGGCAACTGCAGGGGTCCAAGGGCTGATTCACATTCTTGTCTCAAAAGCAGCAACATCTGTCTAGATGGAGCAAGACAGACAGCTGCAGGCAGCAAGTAATTCTAAATTTAATCTACTACCTCATGCCTGTTAGAGTATTTTATTTATTTATTTCTGTTCCAGTCAGAGCCTGTCTTTGGCTTTGCTTTTGATTCATCTTAATCAAAGGCAAATCCAGCAATCCATATTCCTCTTTATTATAATGCTGGTAACTGTGGAGCAGTGAGGAAATGCATAATGCCTTGTTATGAAAGCTCTGCACCCTGGAAACTTTCAAGGTCAGGTTGGATGGGGCTCTGAGAAGCCCAATGTAGCTGAAGCTGTCCCTGCTCCTTGCAGGAGATTTGGACTAGATGACTTTTAAAGGTCCCTTCCAAACTATTCCATGATTCTATGAATATTAGAAGAGCTCTTTTCAATAAATATGTATCCTGAGCCACAGTTGTCAGTGGGACCATACTATTGGTCTTCTTCATTTTCATCTACCATAAAAGGCAGCACAGGACAATGGTTTCACAGGAAAATGGACTGGATCTCAAGTTTTCATTGACAGAAGGAATAGTAAGGAGTTGCTTTAGCACATCAACCTACTTAATATGCTATACATTCATTCAGTTGGCTGGGGCAGGTAGAAGAGGAAGGAAGAGCCAAAGCACAAATATTTACAGTACCAAACCAGGATCTCCTACATAACATCAATACAGTAATTTTAGGTTTGCAAAGCAAATCAGAATAACGTCAAGGAGGGATCATTTTAAGTTAATCATTTAATAGTAAGAAATGTTTCATTGCTTAAAGATAATAGTAAAATTGTGGGATCAACAAAGTGGAAGAGAATTTACTGTCCCTACTGTTAAAAACTTTGAATGTTTACAAATACATGTCAGCAAATAAAGAGGTGAAGCAAGCACTGATAGCAACTTCTAATTCAGCTGGATCAGATCACTGTTTGCAGTCTGTAATAAACATCTCACATTGAGCTTAACTACCTCTGAATCCAGCAATACTGCCAACTACTCTGTAACTCACGTCACTGCCAAGGCTCTCTTGCCAAAACTGTTAGAGTATTTCTTTTGTAATGTAGCATATTTTAGCCTGGGGGAGGGCATAAAGAAATCACACTATATGAAATAATATATCTTATTTTTACACAGTCCTGGACATTCTTATTTTGGACATAAAGCATATGATCTTATTTCAACTGGAGCTGAAAGGAAAAAACAAAACAAAACTAAACTAAACTAAACTATTCTGATTTTAATTCAAGCAGAACCTAATTTATACTTGATGCACATGTCTATAAATAGATACCTGATGACTGAAATTTTGTCTCATGTTATTATTCACCAGCTAATCTTGATTTTCAAAATTCCATACAATCATTCATCCCCATCACACCTCTCTGTGGTGCTTTTGTCTAATTATTTTAGGTAAAACACAAGTCAGATATCAGAAAAATTTATCCACATAATTCAGAGGAAATGGAAAAGCCAAACACTGGAATAATATGGAGCTGGGTAAAGCCACCACATTGCTCAAGACTTGCACTGGACTGAGTTCTTCTCATCACCAAACACAAAATAAAAGCATCACCTATTTCTTAACACGTCTTGCTGTTTGGAAAGCTCAGCATTAACTACTCTTAGCCAAACTCACAGATTAGATCTCAGTCCCAAAATGGGTTCTTACATGTTTTTAGTTTCCCAGATGGCTGTGCTGCACCTTCCTTGTGCAAACCCCTTTTTTTTACTGATACATTTAATCATGAACATGCATTGCTGGAATAGGTCTGGGATGCAAAAAGACTAACCCTATTTCTCTCTGTGATCTACATAACATTGCACTCTTATCTTTATCCCTTGTGTCTCTGAATTACGAAAGAGGCTTTGGTTACATGACCATTTAGCACTGAGTAATAGGTAATATTTATCTTACAGATATGAGTTAATTAGTCCAGGAGCACAGACACGTTTCCTACACTGATTTTGGCAAGTTATCAGATTGTACAGGTAAATTGACATCCAGGAATTTCCCTATCAGGAAGTCATATCTTAATTCATTTTCACAAGGGAGCCAAGATAAAGGTGGATTGGGAAGAAAGATGCAAGAACTCTGCTGGGAGGAGATCAAGGAAGGGCACTAAGATTGAAGAAATTGTATCCCCGAATTTCTTGACCTCTTCTGGCTTAGACTCCATTCTGAATACTTTGTATTTGTAGCATTTGGGGCTCAGCATCCTCCTTTATGCCTTCTCTTCAATAAAATAATGTAAATAAAACAAATAGATTGATTAGAGGAAAAAAGAGAAAATATGTGTAAAGCAGAGAAAGACAAGTTGGCTTAATGAAGTAACAAGACCAGGATGGATGGAGCCCTGCCCACGGCAGGGGAGATGGAATAAGGTGATATGTAAGGTCCCTTGCAAACCAAACGATTCTAGGATTCTATTCTATGAAGGTGGTAACTTTCTCCAGGTCCATCCCTAAAAGATTTATGAGTTTCCTGTATAACTTGCAGTCCTTTCTCTTTTTTAGTTTTCTCACCTTCCAGAATCTACATTTGTCAATAGATGTGTTATAAGGATAAAGGAATAAATGCAAATCCCACTGGACTGGATTCCCAAGATGGAGTTGATTTCAATGAGCAATGAATCTAATTAACAGGACACTCAACATGACATCTTTTAAATGTGCAGGTTTCATGCCTTTGTCTAGCTACCATTAAAAAAAAACCGGTATATCAAACACATAGGTGAAAAATTACATGATTATTAGCCCAATAAGGTTAAGTATAATAATCTGTAGAAAATACAGGACCATGCTAGTTGGGCCTTTCTCTGGGAATGGCTAACAGCTCTCCTGCACAAGGACACTTGCGCTCTGTAACTTCACCTCTGCCCGCACTCCTCAGCACAATTTCAGGCAGGTTGCTTCAAAAAGATGACACAGTAAGTAAACATCAAATCCAGGTTTATTCTTAGCAGTCAGACCACTACTGTTATGTCTGCATCTACCAAACAGGAGATCCTCACTCCTTATGTGGTACCTGGTCACTTGAGCCCAAGGGACATCACAAAGTAACATCCAGTAAGCAGGTTTGGGGCACCCCAAATCCAGTTCCCCTCCTGAATTTTTCATTAGAAGTTTTCTCAAATTTACCACGTAGTAGTGTGGGTAGTATACCCATAACTTAGTGTACTCACCAGCTTGGGGAAGAAGAGGGTTGCAATCTGAAATGTTTTGATTTAGAACAAGGAAATCTCCTTTAATGAGTGAAATTAACAACTACCTGCCAATCATGAAGCATTAGACTTGATAAAGTTGCTCATTTCATAGGGAAGCAAAAAGCACATAGCTCTTTTGGCTTTACTGAGGTTTGTAGGAGCATCTCAAAACCATGAAACTGCTGTGCCCTGGCAGCAAAAAGGGACTCAGTAATCCTCGTGGGTTCTTTCCAACTCAGTATTCTATGATTCTATGAAGTGAATAAAAATTCGTTATCAAGTACGTATTTTTCTTAGCTACCAAGTTACTTTGTTATACAGTGCCCACTTTCTTGTCTCAGTCTACTGAGCTAAAGAATAAGCTTGTATTTCTTTAATAATCATGACCTACAGTCCAAAGGTTTTAGCCTTGTTCCTCAAAAATAGAAAGCTAAAAAATTTTGAACACAGCTTAAAATAACAGAGAAAGTAGAAAGGCTTGTTTAACTCAGTAAAACATCCTTCCACAAGAGAAGTAGAAAAGGGTTAAAAGTTTTCTTGATACAAAGGAGTTTGAGTGTAACCATTTACTTTATATCAGTGGAGAATATGGTCCTGTTAAAGTCAAGCAGGTAGAACCTGATATGGAGAAAAACACTATACTTATGTACAGCAGAATGTCCAAGAAAAAGCTTTTACAGAGAAGGCAGTAAAAATCCAGCCAATGCAATGAGCAGGAAACATTGGGTAGCAGAAAGTTGATTAAGTACATGTAAATTGGAAGACCTTTCCTGGGGCATTAAATCACACAAAGAGTCCTGAGGAAAGTCCAGGACAAGAGATCTCCATGTGAATTGCCAGGAAGGGGGAAAATGTACCCCTTCCTGGAATCATGTTTTCAAAGAGTGCCAGAACTACTAGATAAAGTAATAAAAGAGAGAAAAAAAAAGAGGGAGGGGAAAGAAAAATCACAAACAAATGCATTGCAGAGTATTTTGAATGTGCAAGAATTGAAGAATGATACAGGTGTGATAAACCTTAACAAACCATTTATAGAGAACAAAATAGTGCCACTCAAGAAAGTTAATGTGGGTGAGAAATGACATAAGCTACACTATGTCTACACTGGTATTTAATTCAAATTAAACAATCTACTTGAATGAAATATGAACTTAAGCTAGCTTTCCTGAAAGATGTTATGGAGGCGAGACCTAACATACATACACCAAAAAAGAAGAGCCAAGAGGAGAGGAGCAGCATTAGCATAGCAAAAGACACTACTGAGTCAGTTGGTTTTTAGGCCAAAACTTCATATTACAAAAGGCCAATGTTGAAATACTGAAAAACAGGTAGCTTGTAGACATCAGTTCTGGAAATGACAGGAATCCCATGGCTTAATGGGGGATACATGTGTGTATTCTTCCCCTCTCAGAGCAAATGGGAACTTCCCACACACTTTTTGCTGTCTGGGAAGTGCAAGTGCAGGATATCTTACAGGCAGGAAGAGCCATCAGACAGCACACAGCTGTCACAGAGATGCTGAAAGGATAGCTACTATCCATGGAGCAGAGAGTGTCTGATTTCCATAGTGTGCATTCCAGTGCTATGCATTCCAGTCAAAAGGAGATGATCTAGTACATATGTCAGTGGACTTCTATTTATTTTGTGTCTTCTAGAGTGCTGATCACCAAGGGGCACATTCGCTACTCAGACTTTCTGCCGATGTATCCAGCATACAAATTCTTTAAGACTGTCTTCATTAAGAAGGCATAACCTGGATTTCCTGGTAAAATCAGCTAAACACTGAGGTTGTCTCTTGAGTCTCAAAATGTGTACTAATTTTCTTAAAGACCTTAGGCTTGACAATACATGAGAAAGTGAGAATTTCATTCTGGTCATTTGTGGTTCTAGAAAAAAATCTTGAATGTCATACACCAATGAGCTGGAAAGAGTCCAGTCTACAGAGGCAAATTTAAAAAACCCCCAAAATACATTATGACGTTCTCAAATTTTTGAGAAGCTGGTATGAAAAATAGTAACAAGGTTGTGATCTCAAAAAAAAGAAAATAAAACATACTGATGTGAAACAATTAATTTTTTTTGGATTTTACTAACAATACATAATTAATGCTGCAAAAAACAAGTCTCAGACTACTTCTGCTCTTTCTTTAGAGAAAATATTTTGTAACTTTGTTAACATGAAGATGCACTTATTCAGGCAAGTGTAAGGTGGATCTACATGCCCCTTTCCATGTAGTCTACTGACATTATTACCTATCCCTTAGAATAACCCAGTTTTGGGGATTTTACCTCTCAGTTCTATCAGGAAGAAGAAAAGAGTTGTAAGCTGTGAGACAGGCAAAGATGGAACTTCATCCCTAATACTTTCCTGTCCTTTCCTTCAGACTCATAACCAGTAAGTTCACACTTAGAATCTTCTAAACAATAATAATGATTAAAGGTGAATGGACAGAAATTTTAGCATTATGTGTTATAGAGAAGCAAGGCCTGAATATTTGGGAGATTATTCCTATAACTCTAACTTTCACAAAAATGTTTGTACATGGAAAAATGTCCCTGCATAGTTTAGTCTTTTTTTTCTGAAAGTGTACTACACTTCAGAAAATATTTCAGTTATCTATTTCAGAGAGTTGCAACGAATTTACCTGAAACTATATTCGTTGATACGGGTTTTTTTTTCCTTCTGGTAAAGAATGGAGTAAAAAAAAAAAAAAAGAAGAAAGGAAACAGTGTCTGTCCTTCAGTATTGCAAAATAAAAGCTTACATGTAAGAACAGATGGTGAATTATCATCTGGGCCTGGAGGCAGAAATTACAAAATGAGAAGCTGGATCATCAGTTCTTGAGTTGCACTTCCAATTTGTTAGCGTTTTCTTAAATTAATTTAGTGTTTCATTTCAATAAAAAGAACTAAATGGTGAGTAAGTGCTGAGAAAAAGAAAGAAAGAAAGAAAGAAAGAAAGAAAGAAAGAAAGAAAGAAAGAAAGAAAGAAAGAAAGAAAGAAAGAAAGAAAGAAAGAAAGAAAGAAAGAAAGAAAGAGAAAGAAGAGTTGTGAGGCAGAATAATGAAGGACAGATAATAAAATAGATGTCTTCATTTTCAGACTAAAGCAAAATTAAAGGTACCAGAAATTTTTATGGGATGACAGAATTCCTGTCTTCAGTTAACATGCTGTCTAGAAGAACTTGGCACCTCCAGCATTCCCATGGACTTCTGGTCAAATCACACTATTCATAAATGTAAGTTACATGCTAATTTTCAATCAAATATTATTAGAATGATTTTAATTTACAATGGCACTTTGAAAATTCAGGATGAAATTAACTTGAGATAGAGTGAATGCCGTTTCCTGAAGACACTGGGAGTGTTCCTGGTCCTCATAATTGTGAGTATTATTCACCAGGTTTAAATCTTTATAAATAACTGTCTAGTGAATCTGTTGTTTAGCCCTCACTCAGCAGAAACTGGCCTTCATCACTTCTTCATCAGTGATGAAGCACTGCTTCATCCATAATGCCAATGAATGAGTTAAAAGTTCCACTCCTTGTTTTTGCGGAAGGAAAGCCTCAAAGAATTCAGTACAAATTATAGTTAAAGATTCCCATGGCTCACTCTCTCCTAGCGCTTAGCAACAAAACCATGGTGCTCCACGTATTTGCAGGGCCATCATGCCAATATACATAAAGAGTAAAGGGTGAGAGGGTGAAAGGAAAGATGTCAGTCATATTCTGGAGAAAAAAATTATAGTAGTGGCTCACCAGAAAGTGTTATGGCTGACAGTCTCCATCATTATCTTATTTCTTTGTATCATAGTCTGTAATTAGAGGCAGATGATGCGCTGAAGAATATCTTTTCCACTATTTACAGAAAATAAGGAAGAACTTATTCAAAGCCTAGTCAGGTTTCCAAATGTCTTAAGTCCCGTGCGAATTTTCCCAAATATTTTATATTAAGAAAGGTGGAGAAGATTCTAACTGAATGCTGTTTCTATGCAAAGAATACTTTTCTATTTCCATGCTTATATTTATCAGTCTGAAAAAAGCATATAGATGCCACTTGACAAGAAACATTGTGCTCATTTTGTGAAATCCTGAAACTGCTGAGGTACAACAGTAAATTTATTTTATGTGGTACACTATTGAAAAATACTTACTTGACTTAGGATTATAAACGCTTATTTTATGCTCCAGCTAGCTGCAAGGTTACATCTTAGTTATGGTTTTTCTTCTTTTTAGGCATCGCTTTTGCTAGCACACCATTCTTATTTATATGGGTACAATATCATAACTAAAGCAACAGAAAAAGCTAGCCCAAGACACCTCAGAATCCCCTCTGCTATAAGAGATGAGATTTATAGTTCCAGGGTGAGCTCACACAAACACAATTACCGTATGAACTGTCTGAGTTGTAGATAGCATTGCCTAGGGCAATTATCAAGGGCCTCCTTACCTTTTCTTTATCATGTCCCCTACTGTATCATGTCTCACAAATAATGAGACCACAGCAATCCCTGCAGAGCCATTGAGACAAGAAAATAATAGAAGTAGAAAGGATTGGTTAATCCTTTCTGTAAGTTAAAAGTTTTGCAATTTGGCACAGAGTTTACAGGCAATGATATAATGAATTTTTGTACTTACATGATATATGATCTAAAAGGAAGTCCAAAAGTTAAGAGCATACATCTTTTGGGAGTCAGGTTTAAATTCCCAGGACTTCCAAGGAATGAAGAGTGAACAGCCTGACTACTGAAATATGAAACTTAGCATTATCATCATGCATATCCATCACTTTTGTTTGTTAACCTATCTGGAATGAGAGCATTTGGAGGGAGAGACATGGTGAGCATCTGGCATGTACTAGAGTAGCTGAGACATCTTCAAAAGGACCATATTTTAAAGAGTTCATTCCAACAAAGATGAACTAGAATGGACTCCCTTGAAATATAATTCAATCATTAAGTGACTAATATAACAAAACATGTGGAGTCTCTTTATGTCCTTAAGAAGCACTGATTTTATTATACCAAGGTTTAAACATAGTTCTGAGCCATGAGGACTCAATATATCAGATCAACTATTTAACAGCTGGAAGTTGGCACATGCAAATTTTTACCAGCTGAAGAGTTTTTCCAGGACATTTAGGTTTGGGCCCATGAGTTGCTCTTCATCTTTCAAGTGCCAGTTAACGCTCACAGAAGTCACTAGGAACAGAGAACACACATACCATGCATGACCTCACTGCCTCTCAATCACTCACCAGCCCGTTGACGCTGTTAACACATGCAACAATGCCCTTTGAACATCTGCATGTCACTTATTCAATGGGGTCAGTTAATCAGCAGGGTAGAAATCACTTCATATTGTAAAGGACCATCTTATAGATGAGTTAAACCCCGATTAAACAAATTGCACCCAGTTCATAGGGTCTTCACAATAGACCACCGAAGTCTTCATTTTTAAATGGAACTAAATAACTGCATAGGAAAAGGACCATGTGTGGGGAAACTTTGAAACTCAGGGTTTCAGACCTGCCATTGTGTTAGAGGGATGTCATGTTGCAAACCTCTCTATGGCTCTCCTCTTGGGTCAGCTTATGTGTAGGAACATAAGAGATCATGTCTTGCCACAGGACCTATTCCTGGAAATTTTTCACTCTCATCCTCCACAGAGATACCATGAAAGGTCCAAACAACCATACCAGCAATTCATATGTCAAAACTCTTCTCACAGACTTTTGAGATAAATCTCCTGAAAGCACCATCCAGGGACTACATTACTGGTGTTATTAGTGAAGTATTATAGGCTTCCTATTTGAGATGACACAATTTTGTCTGTAGTCTTTTATGAATAACACTTATTCCTCTTTAGCTTGATGACTGGGGACCCATTAAAAATCCATGTGGGGGATTTAAGTTAACTCCAAAATTTTGCAACGTTTTCTGACCGATCAGACAAATTAAAATATTTAACTTGGGGTTGGAAAACAGAAGCCCATAAATCATATGGCCAAGTTCTGCCCAACTCCAAATTCTTATTGAACCCAAGCCTCTTCAAATAAAAATGCAGGACTGAATTCATCTTTAGCACTAAGGAAGTCACTGCTGCTCTGCTTACTCAGTGAAACAGCAATACTACAATACCACAGTCTTGGAAGACACACTACCTGTGCATTTCATAGGAAAGGATACAGCAGATGAAAACATCTGCTGTTTCTGAATTCCTCAAGTTGTTGAAAAAGAACTAGAACTGCTAATATTTAAAATTATAAACATATCAACATAACACTACCCACTCTGAAGGCAAGAAATATGAAACTGAAGATTTTAAATCTACATTCTCTAAATACAACATTTTACTAGTTACATCAGTATTATCAGGCAAAGCCAGCTGCTTGTCAATGGCTGCTGATCAGACTGAGAAGGAATGCCACTGCATCTGGTTAGGACAACAAATTAGAATCTAAAATGAAAAGAAATCTTACAAAATACATTGCCAACTGTTCATAAATGGTCACTCGGACAAAACTATACAGAAATCAGTGTCTATTTGACCATAGGGAGAGAATGAAATCACTTATATTGTAAGAAAAAGCACCGACAGGGCAAGGACAAAGGTGCTAATACACCGATGAACAGAACCAGGGCTAAGGGAAAGGATAGAGATGTCAAGTATGTCTGAGTGAGGAAAGCTGCTGCTGCTTGGGACATCCTGGGAATACAGGAGAGCAGGTGTCACTTGTAGGGAACCTAAAGAAAGGAGGGATACCTGCAGAGTAAGAGTAGAGTGTGTGTATGTGTGGAGAGAGAGAGAGAGCAGTACAGGTGCTATGCCTTGTCTGGGAATACTACTGGGTGGTGGAAAGAGTTGACTGTTAATCCTAAAATAATACCTCTCTTATTCACTGGAGTGGGGCAAATATGACATGGGTTTTAATGTAGCATTTTTATTTTAACTGTGCCTGAAGGCAGAATTTGAGCCTAACTGCATGGAGGCACTGAACAAAACACTTTAAAAATGGCCTTTATCTCAGGAAACATAAAGCCTGTTAAAGCTTGCTGTTCTTGGATAATATTTTGAGGAATGACAAATGGCACTGTGATCAAAATGTTTTTTTAAGTCTGTATGTCCTTTCTGAATACAACCAAATCTTTTACAAAATTTCAGTCCACCACAATTATAACCATTTTTTCAAAGAATCCTCACAGAACCACGACTCTTTCAGCAGATATACAACTCATCTAAGTACACGCAAACATAGAAGCATAGTGGAACAGAAGAAATGACTCAGTAAAACTCCCTGTATTAACACTGGGACAAGAATTTATTCAAATCCTAGGAAATTGTAACCTTATCCCGAAAATTTTCTTTAAAAAAGTAGATATCAAAGTCTCTAGCTTCTTTATAAGTTATATGGTACCAATGAAAGGAAAATCCAAGCCCCTACCAAAGTTAGAATTCGTCTTCAAAACGCTGGTGAAATTAAGCTTTTTTTTCCTTGGCTGCTTCTTGTGATCAGCCCTGAAAGTTTCTAGAGCCCTGATTATCTTTCCTGGGTTTAATCCAATCCTGATGGAGGCTGAGAGGAGTCTTTGTACCATTCCTCCCCCGCATCCTATCCCAAGGTACTCTTCTAAACAGGACTCAAGCTAAACTACACCAATGGAAGACATTGACAGAAGTTATTTTATACCTGTATTTAAATTACCTACTCTGTGCAGTGCATCATGATGAGTACCTTGCAAATATGTTAAGGAACCAGAGCCAGAGAAATTCTCAGCCTAAATATGTTAATTATATTTGTCTCAGATGGATTAACTGTGCAGAAGAGGAGGCAGTTAGGTCTCTCTTACATACCAGTTTGCTTTCTCTCTGCTTTGAGTGGTTGGGGCATAAGGCTTCATCAGTGGTCTATGTGATCATAAAATATTGACTAGAAATAAGAACAGATGTGCAGGATCTCTTTCATTCTGGCAGCAGAGCTATATCAGAATGGTACACGTTCCCCTTTCTTCTCACATTCTCACACAAGACCAGCTGAGGTTTTTTACAAAGTACTTATCTAAAAAAAATTTCCATGGATATCAGCAAAGGGAATATAATTAAGCTTCATTGGTTATACACAGCAATGCCTTTTAGAATTTTGCACTGAAATATCTGAAAGATAAAGTCTTGGTAAAAAGTCAAGTGTTTCTTCCTGTTTATAGAACATTGTTTTTTTGCCTGGAGTTTTATCTTGAACAATAATTCTGCATTCAAGGTCATTTATGACTCTTTTACGTGTAATCTTATTATCTTCCTAACACGGAAAGTAAGAATGTAAATAGGAAATAACTATGGGGCTTTTCTTTAGAAACCATGCATTTTGTTGCTTGAGTTTCTGAATTATCTTGAACATAACCCAGCTTGTTATGAGCATTAGAATAGAAATCCAGCTGGGCAAAACCTTGCACAGTAGTATGAGGTCATATTTTCAGAAACTCAGTTCATCTAGTCAGTAGTCTGCTTTTGAAAGAGTGCTAGCATGCCTTTCAAGGATAAGCATTTAGAAGTTTAATTATTCAGTCTCTAGCAACAGGTTCTGTAGAGAGTTTGTACCTCATGTAGCTGTTCCCTCTGGCAAGATCCCCCTGATATTCGGCAAAGCATGCGCGCATTTCAATCGACTTTACTTACTTTAAGGTGACTGATAATATCCTGTCCTTCTCAGCTGGTAGCAAATGTGACTATATCTGCTTATATTCTTGGTTGTGCACAATAAAAACTCTCGTGTGTGTCTAGTGATTCATCTTGGCTAGATGAATTTACAGTGTTTGTGCTTTCTAAATTTTCTGGTCAGGACTTGCATCTATGCCAGTCACCTGCAATGCCTGGTATCCATATGACCAGCTTCTCCAGTGTCACCCTATTGTAAATTGTGCAAATACTGGAAAGCATTTCAAATTACTTCCTTAGGCAATACTACAAACCTGGCCTACTGTTTTCAATAGCTATAGCAACTGAAATTATTCCTCCTGTAAATAAGTAATTTTATTCTTGGTTTGTCTTACCTTTTCCCAGAACATTCTTATTAAATTTATATAAGCATCCTTCTGTAACAGGCTGATTAAAAGAGAAGAACTGCATTTCATCCTGAGCTCATGTGCAAATATTTCCTCAGTTAACACATCTCTCCATTCCCAGTAGGATTAGATCATTGTATGTCTGATATTTCATAAGAATTTGCTGCTGGTTTGATAAACTGAAAAGACGGCATCTTCTTTACCACAAAGTTCTTTGCCCCACAAAAAAAAAAAAAAAAAAAAAAAAAAAAGGCCATACTGTAATATATAATAAATATATAGTACAGCTTCCTAAGATAGATTCCAAGAATTTTATGTGCTGTAATTTAATCCTTAGAAAACCAGAGGATATTAAATGAACTAAACTGTCTTAGCCAGAAATCTCTGATTTGGGCTGCTCTTTGATGTTTATATCTGAAAGTCTTTGATGTCTTAAAATTGTTTCAGAAATTAGAAAAAAATCTTGACTTTGTAAATCATTTTGTGATTACATAAATGACAATATGATGATGAATGGCACAGTATTCACAAAAATGAATCATTTCTCTGAATATTAAGTTAATCAAAAAACCAAGATTGTCTAGTATGAGCTCCTAGTGCTTTAAAGATCCTTTGGCACTCCAGATGCACAATGAAACAAAAATAGTGTAGCCTTATTATAAGCACCTTTCCACATCTGCAATCCTGTTATATAATAAACTCTTGTTCTTTTGTAGCAAGATTGCAGTGGTTCTTTTTTTCTTTCTTTTTTATTATTAATTTGAAACATGTGGGGAGAGGGTAATCCAGTAAGCCATAGGCATTTCATATCAGGGCTTTCATGCAATCATATGTAACGTCAACCATCTGGGTGGAAGGATAGATAGAACTTGCTTTATATCGATAGACTGTGAATGACAGCAAGGAGCAGAAAGAGTAGAGTTCTAATGAATATTACATATTTACTTCTACAAACATAGGCCCATTGATGGAACAAGCTGGTTTTGCTATTAAATAAAATAGCAAGCACTAGGCAATGTTTGTTGCATTTACAGCATTTCGAAAGTATAACATTGTAAGTGGATGCAAATGGGTACACATGAAAAACAAAAGAGAACAAGGTGCATGCATATACATGTGTAAAAAGAGAGATTTCTGCCAGCAATGTATTTTTCTGATTGGTGAAAAAATGACATTTTGAAATTCACCAAACCTAGTGATTAGGTAGACAATTAAAAGATAATAATTTAGAAACCAGATGTCTGATTCCATTTTGAGCAAAGAGAAAGCATTTTCTCTGAAAACACATTCATTTATTGTTTATTTTCAAAGTGAACCTTAAAATTAAATTACAGTGTTTGGAAGAAAAAAAATTAAATAGACATCTGAAAGAAATAGAATCTATTTATAATTTTACCTTTTTGACGTCAGAAGATATCCTAGAGGAAAGCCTTAGGGATATAAATTCTTCTCAGACTTACAGTAAAGGCATGCAAGTTTTTAAGATGCATTATCCTGTATCAAAGTTTTTTGAAAACCTGATAAAAATTTAAGAGTTCGTGCATCTGAAAGATTAAAACCAACAACCAATGCAAACAGTTAAAATTATTTACAGTCCTGTGAAATCCAAACTGCACACATGTGGAGTACTCTGTATGTTGTAAAAACTGCAGTTCAGTCTGGAATTCTGTACAATAGAAGTAGAGAGAAAAATATATGGCACGCAATATCTTTGCCTGTAGAGTACAAATTAGTGAGTTTCTACTCTGTGTTTAAGTAACATATTGTCTAATCATTAAGACAATTCTATGCTGATGTTTTCTTTTAATGTAGCATTCTAGGTGTTTATTGTCTGTTCTCTACAAATGACAGAATAGGAACAAATTCCAAGCTAAGAAACTGAACACTGAAATTACACTCTGTTTGCATGAATAGTTTTGTAAATATTAGAAGGCTAATCTTCCAGATTAGTTTTTTAGATAGTTAATAGTTTGACTGACTGTTGTTGCTGCTTGCATGAGTAGTGAGCATTCTACACCACTCCCAGCCTTTTGCATTCAGTACTTCATTTTAAAGAAGAACCAAAGCCATAAACCAGGAAATCACTTAATAACTTAATAAGTTCTCATGAAGTGAATGGCACTACTTCTACATGGGTATCTATGAACACAAGTAAGTGGTTTGCCTTTTTGGTACCAAAAAGCTCAGACCTATTGTATCAAAATATTCTGCTGTATTTAATGTATATTTCCTCAGATGCCACAAACACAGATACATTCAAGAGCTTTTATTTTAACCTAAATAAACTCTTCATGGAAACTTTTTCAGAAACTGAAGATGAGGGAACATGCCTTATACTCCTGTGGGGAAGAAGAGTGCTCTTTCAAAGGAAAAAGACAATGGGGTTCAGAACTCCAGATTTCAAGGATCAGAATCATAGAAATGCAGTTTGCAGGGGATATTTGGAGGTCTCTCCCACTAAAAGTTTACTTTTGCTAGCTGGCTCTAGTTAAGACATATCTTAGTGCTACCCTGCCCAGGAAGAAAAAGGATGTTTCAGTACTGTACAACCTGTCTACCAAAATTAGGATGTTTTTGTCATCTTTGTATCTCTCCTTCTAGTAGTTGTGGGTTGCTAGGTTGCTGATAGATCATTCCTTAGTCTCTTTGTCAGATTAAACAACTCCAGCTTCTTCAAAATGCATCACTGTAACCTCTTGGTTTTTGGCATCCCTCAGATTCCAGAGGGCTCCAAACTAGGCTTCGTTTTCCTTATACAGCTTCACCAGTGCCATCACAAGACAACAATAACTTCACTTGGTCTGATCCCATGCCCCCCCACCACTCCCCCCAGATATAGTCCAACACACGGTCTACCTTCTTTGCAGTTTGCAGTACTGGTTTGCATTCCACCTGTAGTCCATCACAACCTTGCCATTTCCCAACCTGTGTGGGTACATGAGGTTGTTCTGAGCCAGATTCAGAATCCTCATGATGTTTATGTTGGTCCGATCCTCAAGAACCCTTTGAATTAAAGCTTTCCGACTCTTCATGTCAATCATTCTTCATTATCAGTAATATCTGCAGATTTACCTGAGGACATATTCTGTGTAACTACCTAAGCTGTTGATGGAAATGCTGAACAATATGAGTCCCAGTACCAAACCATAGGGTACTTTGCTTATTACCAACTGGAACTCAAAGCATTGATTCTACTACACCTTTACTGTGGTGGTAGAGCCAATTTGCAATGCATTTAACAAACTGTTCTTTCAGTCCATACTTCCTCAGCTTTCACAGAAAATCCTTTTGGGGACAGTGCCAAAAGCCATCCTGAAGACTGGGTATCTGTTATTTTCCTCCTGCCTGTTCAACAAGCCATCTCATGACAGCAAACAATCAAGCTGGTCAAGTCTGAACTAGTTATTCATGATTGCTTTCATGTGTTTGAAGATGGATTCTAACGGGGCATGCTTCACAGTCTTTACAGGGATTGATATGCCTTA
Organism: Corvus hawaiiensis; assembly: GCF_020740725.1. Taxonomy (NCBI): domain Eukaryota; kingdom Metazoa; phylum Chordata; class Aves; order Passeriformes; family Corvidae; genus Corvus; species Corvus hawaiiensis. The sequence continues at coordinate 49,508,899 of NC_063213.1, forward strand.
AAATTGCCCAAGTTTTCCTTTCATTTTTCCTAAAGATGAACATAGTGTTAACCATTTTTGGTTGCAAGGGATTTCCCTGATAACCACAGGGTTTTTTTCAGACACTGTAACATTGCAAACTCTGCAGCCAGCTCTTCCAGTGGCCTTGGATGAGTGCCATCCATCTCCATTATCTTTAAATTTCTCTCAGAAATACTTACCATGTTTCTACTGCATTATTTGGTTTCCATCTCTTCACCAAATTACATTGGTCAACACAGAGGTGTAAGATCAGGTATTACCTGTGGAAACCAAGACAAAACTCACAAAGTCTACTTCAACTTCTTCTGTATCGTTTCTCAGTAGCTTTTCTACCTCAGCAAACTCACATTTTTTCTTAATTTTACTTTGCAACTAACTTCAGAGTCTTGTTCCATCACCTTTTATGCCCCTGCCTACTTTTAGCTCAGACTAGATATTGGTCTGCACATTGTCTCTAAATACCAAAGAAATGTATACTATAAATGTGCTTTTTCATTTGTTTTCTTTCCACTTCTTGCATGTTCTCATTGCATTTCAATTAATCAGAAAAATTCTCATTTAGCCAAAAGAAAAACTAGTTAGAGGTCTTAGACCAGTCAAGTGGCTGTATTAGGCTGTACTGGTTCCTGATGTTCCAATCACCACTTTCTGACTTGTGAAGCTGAAATGAGAAGGGATCTCCATAGCCTGATGGACAAAATTGGCTTCTATGTCTTCTTGGTGATTTTCTGTAAGCAGTCTGCTCAGGAAACATGAAAAGTAAAATGGGAAACAGTGGCAGGTAAAATCTGAAAAGTCCAGGTTTCAGAAGGGACCCACTCAATTCTTTTGTCTTGTTTTCTGTCAGTGTTTGAGAATTTCTCTCAGCTGTGGAAAAAAAAAAAATAAAGTTTATTTTCAAACCTTTGACTTCTTGCCCCTTTGAAGCTTTTATTTTTCCAAGAATTTTTTGTCAGCCTCAAGACCAGCTGCATAACAATATGTTCTATCATCAACTGAAAACAGCACCTGTGATTGTAGCTGCAGAACGGTATTGTAAATTTCTTCTTTTTCACCCCTCTGAGAATTATTTTGTAAGAGTTCTAACATGCATATATATGGCCATGGGGAAACTTTACTGAATCCATTGTGGCTGAAAAGAGCACCGGGTTAAGTATGTCTGTTAGAGACTTTATGTCGCTACCTAGATTTGCAGTTGGTTTAATTCAATTTATTAATTTTCTTTTAATTTTTTGGTAATATAATGATTTTGAATATTAAAATGTTATTAGCCTGAACTCCCTGCTCTCCCAGCTTCTTTAAATCATTGTTTCTATGTTTGTCTTTGAATAATAAATCTAATAATGTCAACTCTTTCAAAAATACACAATGCAGTTAAAACGTGGTTTAAAATATTCTGAAGAAGTTAACTATATTACTAAATAGCAAATGAAAAAAAAAAAGAACAAATTATGTGATTGCTTCAGAATGCATTAAGAAACTCCCTTTCAACACAGGCTTAGAGGAATGACTCAAGAAATCCTGGGAAAAAATCTCTCATAGCAATAAAGGCTAAACCAAAACCACCATGGCTAATCTTCAACATCCTAGGACACTCCTTCTAACTGACTGCTGTGTACTAAGGTATATCAAGTTTTTAATTCACCGATTTTCTACCTGAGCTAAATTAAATGAGATTATATGTCCTTTTTTTACTTCTGAAAAATAGGAAAGAAAATAGATTTGCTCAATTGTTCAATCTTTCTGGAACTAAAGATAGAATGGATTGTTCCATTCCTAACTTATTTTCTCTGGATCTGGTCTCACAAATGAGATAATCCCAGAGAGGTTTAGCTTTGAAAGCAAAAGCGAGTGATTTGACTTTCCATAAGTTTATGAGCCAGGATTATCTATCAATTAAAGAATTAAGCTAGTAGACCAGACACAGTGGGTTTTTTCTTAGCTTTGCAACTAATGTATTTCAGTTACCCAATGCAAATAATCGACCCTGCTTCTCTTCAGTTTATCCTTTCACAAGGTGATATACTTACACATTTTGCTGGTGTAGTATTTACATGCCTATACTTGCAATTTAGACCCTTTCTACCAGTGTTTGAATAGAAGCAAGTATGAAAAGACAAAGTAGCAGAATACTATTACTTTCTACTACTCACTCTAGTGTGAGCAAAACATGCCATAGCCAGGACCCTCTATTTATGTGGGTAGCAGTAAATATCTGCAGGTCCTTCTTTGTGTGTTTACATAATTGCACTTGTGGTCTGGGGATGTTTTAAATGCAAGGATGAGTTTGTCCATGACTCACAATGTCCTTTGTGCAAATGAAATTGATGCTGTCGTTCCTCACTGTTGGCCTGGGGAAAATCCCTAAGGGGATTGGGATTTCGTTATTCAGTAATTCTCTGAAGCTGGGCAAATCTGAAGCAAAGATGACCTGGGACAGGACGTGAAGAAACTGCATTTACATCAGTGAATGCATTCTATTTATAGAATAGGTGGGCTATGAGTTCTCATTCCTTACTCTCTAGCTTTTAACATGCACTTGGGTACATTTATTTATTTATTATTTGCTTTCAAAATTTACTACTTACATATAGTTTTATTTGCTATTGTGCCCTCAGATCACAGTGTCTATGAGTAGCACTGCAATAGTTACTATGGCTTTTAGGTTCAGCCTTCGTATATTATATTTTCCCTTCACTGGACAGAGTTTGGAATTTGAAAGATTAGAAACATTTTCGATGACAAGATCTTTGGGCTTCATCTGTGTGTGGTAGCCTAGCCAGAACTAACTCCATCCTCCTACTAAGTCTCCAACCTACTGGAGAGCAGGAAAGGGTCCACCTTTCCTCCACACCACTGCCATCAAGGTAGTGTAGACACACAACTCCTCCTTCCCCTTCTCCAGCTAGGCTATGACTCTGGTTAGATCTTCCTCCTTTTAAAATACACTCTTTTTTTGGTCATGATGTGCATGAAAATGAATTTTTGTCTCATCTTCTGGTAATGCTAAAGTGTTCAGTAATAGCTGAGCTTTCCCTCTTACTAGTCACAGAATAAATATGGAGGAAGATTCAGTCCTTGCCTGGAATGCCCTCTAATCTAATATGTGATGCAAAGCAACATGTTTGTCATAAATCAGAGGGCATAAAAAAGTCTTGCCTTCCTCTTCATGTTGGGGAGGGGCTGGGACAAACACATCAACAAAAGTCATGTCTGCTCTTCTTGATACTCCCAGGGCAGCACTTTCCCAGGTATTAACTTATTTAGTTCCAAAAACCTTTTGCTCATTCATGATGATTATTGCCTTATAACTACTGATAAGCACCAAACTCTGTACTATACAAATATTTCACTTTTGTCAGAACCTAAAATAGAAAACAGGAGGAAGGATAAAAAGTGATGCAATGACCCATGTATAGGGAGGAGGAGAGACAGCTTTAGCATAGCTGTTCAAAAAAATCCGGTATCTTGACTCATTCATATTTCTAATAACCTCAAAAGTTTAGTATGTTATTTTACTTTTACCCAAAACAAATGAAATTGCAGTGTAGGCACCAGTATCTATGTGTCAATGTGTCTATGGAACAACTACATTGAAATTTCTTTTTTTAATGAATAGCATGACCAGGTTCCTGAAAATGAGGTATTATTTTGTATTCTAATGAGAATAAACAGAGACAGCTCAAATAATATTTAAAAACCTACATGTAAATTCTCTAGCATGTAGTGAATCATGTAATTGGAAAAAACAACCTTACATGAGATTTTGAAGTAGTCAAATGCTTACCTTGCCCAGATTTTTCTAACAAAATTATAGATTCTTTCATCTCAGTTGGTAGTGAGCAACATGTTTCACCACCTTTGAAACATTTTCTAAAGAAAATGCAGATTCAGGAACATTCAAAACATTTAATCTCGTACTTTAAAAAAAATATGAAAAGGAAAAATAAGAAAAATTAGTGTTTTCTATGGCACAGATTATTACAGATGTAGTAGACTGGAAAAGTTTTTACTGTGAGTTGAGCATGAAGGGTATTATAAAAACATTTAGGATAGTTTCTTTCCCTACACAAATACACATGAAACAAACAAATGGGTTAAAAATTATATGACTTAAGTAAATGGCTTTGGGCTTCTTTACCTTCTAATGTTAAACCTATAAGAATATATATAACTAATGCTAGTTCGAGTAACTTTACTATTGCTATTAATATTTTTATTACTAATAACAACATGAATTGTACAAATCAATTACACTGACATTGATGATCCCTTTTTATTCTGTAATCCAGTCAAAATTATTGTGTGTAAACAAAGCAACTGGGAAATCAACTGATTTCCTCATCCTTCAAAATACTGAAAATTGCATCTTTTTCATAGGAGTATATTTTAAACACCTTGTTTAAGACCTACCCTGCTAGAGCAGACTACAAGTTCTATGGCTTCAAATATTCTAGATTGCTTATACCTTTCTGTTAATGTTGCCAAATTTCTTAATGATTCTATGGATGCTTGAGCATGGTAAATTAGGGCAGCTCTGAGCTGTTGTGCCAGACAAAGGCCTGGGATTGGATAGCCCCAACAGCAAGTGAAAATGGGCTCTATGATTAGAGAGAGAGAGAGAAAGAGGGCAAACAGAGCCGTGAGAAGGGGGAGTTTGGGGGAAAGACTGATAAACCTCAAGAGGTGAGAAGACTAAAGCCCAGGAAGATACAACTAAACCATGTTTCACATGGAAAGTAAGGAAACCAGCCTCTTTTCCTCAGTCTTCAGTAGTAAGACCAGTTGTTCTCCAGGTACCCAGGCCTCTGAGCTGGAAAAAAGGGATAGGGAACAGAATGAAGACCCCATAATCCAAGGGGAAATGGTCAGCAACCTGCTACGTCACTTAGACACACACAAGTCTAAGTGTGTGGGGCTGGCTGGGATCCACACAAGGGTACTAAGAGAGCTGGAAGCAGTGCTCTCTGTGCCACTTTTCATCATTTATCAGCAGCCCTGGCTAACCAGGGAGGTCCCAAGTGCCTGGAAGTCATCAAATGGGAGGACCATCTACAAAAAGGGTCAGAAGGCGAATATAGGGAAGTACAGGTCTGTCAGCCTGATTTTATTCTGGGAAAGGCCACAGAGCAGATCATCTTGAGTGCCATCAAATGGCATGTACAGGACAACAAGAGAGATCAGGCCCATCAGGCAGGAGTTTAGGAATAATCCTGCCAGCAAGTATCTGTGAAAACTTCTGGCAAAGAATGTTACCTTCCCCCAGATCCCAATGGCAGAGGGAGAAGAAGATTTTGCTGCATAGTTTAAAAGGCAGTAAGCAGCACAATAAGTCTAAAGATTTCAGCCCTGCCACTGACATACATGGGAATAATGTGATAGAACACAGGATGAAAACTTTCATTTTACAGCTCATTTAAAAAAAATCTGGCAAATAACAGTAATGCTGATGTATACTTTTTAAATTACATTAGCAGAATCAAACCTTTTAGGTTAGTAAGCAATCGAAGCTTACTCCATGTTGTTAATAAAAAAATGTTCCAGATATATATTAATAATCACTTGATGAACATATATTACATATAATTAATATGAAAATAAATATTAAAAATCATATACCATACATGAAGGGACCAAGTTCTCACAGCTGAATACTTTAACGGGATCTTCTTAAGGTTAAAAGGCTCTAGAACACAAAAGGTCCCAGAAGTTAAATTCTAGATAACTCAAATTGGAGTTATCAATTCGAATTTACCTTGCTGTTCTGTTTGCCATAATTCTTCTGTTTCTATTTGACATTTGTTCTGTTCCTGAGTTCCATTTGCAAACAGAAACAATACTTGTTCAATCCACATCTACCAAGCATATTGATATGGCAGTTGCTAAAGCATGAGAAATGTTTTTAAAAACTCATATGAGATTTTAAATCTTATGTTTAAATCATTACTTATTTACCACAGAAAAAAGAAAAAGGGTGAATCACTCAGCAAAAATAAGCAAACACTGTTCATAATATTAGCTGCTTCCAGTGTGTTGATTGGGAATAAAATGGAAATTCAGTTGGAAAGATACTATGTGATATGGTAACTGGAGACTATTGTCATAAGTATGCTCAAAGACACAAGCTGTTAAGAGCCATTAAGAAGGACTATGAAGAAAAGAAATTCCATGCCCTTAGAAGAATACCATAGCCAGAAGGTAGCAAGGCAGTGGATAGTTGAGAAGCTTGGCAAAGGAAACCTGTTTTCTGGAGATGAGTTTCAGTTCAATCTCCTTACTAGTTGCAGGAGATACACCTGTGAACTCTCAAAAAATCTGTAAATTCCAGAAAAAAATAGAAAAGAATGGAAAAGGATGAATCTTGGTCCCCCATCAAACATACACTTATTCTGTTGATACATAAGCAAAATCTTCATATAAAAATAGCTTTCAGACTGACATTTCCCTGCATTTTACAAATTGTGAGAAGTGGAAGAGAAAAAAGCATTAATTAATGGCTCTAGTACATAATTATATAACAATAAAATTAAATAATTGTAACAAAGATTTGGAAAAATCTAGACTTCTAGGTAAAGAATGCATATTTTATTGCATTCCATTTCAACAAAAAATATTTATGTAACAAAATCAAGATTAAAGAAGCTATGTTTGAATAACATTACATTTTTTCATGCATGCTGATAAAAAGCCAGGAAATTCAAAGTTAAGTTTGACATTCCAACCTTAATGCGTGTCCTGTTCTCAATCCATCCCACCCCTAAGGTTATGATTAAGGAAAAAGTATCATTCATAAAACTGTGCAAGCATGATGAATCCCATCACACCCTAACCACAGCTGTTCATTTCATTTGTCTCTGATCTACCCAAGATTAGGATTTCAAACATTTTGTTTGTCATTTGGTCCCATATGGGGAAATATCAACAGTTGCTTCTTTAAACTCTTCAAATGGTGCGTAATACTACTGTAAATAAAAATGAACTGCACTTTATTGGCAGAACATACCTAGTTTTATTAGGTTTTGCCCAAAATAGTGATTTTTCCTAATGATTTCCTGTGTCAGGGAATAATGACGTTACTGAATGTCATATTTTTGTCTGAGACAGCCAAGTTGTGAAACCTGATCTTTGTAAGTAGGTGCTCGTATTCAAACTGGAGTCCTGTTAAAGGCAAGCAGTGATGCAGGAATGTATTAATACAGTCAGATGCACATAGGATCAGTTCCTGAAATTACTGCTAGGATCAGACTGTAAAGCTTTGGCTCACCGGATATATTCTGGTTTTCAGAACAGAACCAGTCCCTCAGCTGAACTAGTAAGCTGGACTTCACCTGCTTTGTGAGAAGGGATTTCTCACATACATCATCAACATAAGGAATAAAGTTAATTCTTAAACTGTCTATATGGGTAAACTATTTAGGAAAAGAATTTGCAGAGAATTCTTACAGCCTCAAACTCTAGTCACCGCACTAATATACCCCAGTTTTGTTTGCCTACATACTCTGGATATACATCTTACTGTTTTGGTTTTTTTGGTCTTTATTCATACACTGCTAATTCTAGAGCTGAGGCTCATCCTACAGAACTGAAGCCAATATTTCCAAGCTTCTCAGACAGTCCGTCAGGAGACACAGACTTCAAGTGGACCACAATGTTCACTACAGGTTCTCCTATCTCTGTGGGAATCAGAAAGTCTCCATCATAACCTGATGCTTGGATAAGATCCAGCAGTTTGATAACATGAGCCCATTTCTAATATCCATATTACTTTTCTTAACTGATGGAGTTGACCAATTCTTTCTGCAAATGAGATCTGGGGAAGTCAGGCTGAGGTAACTTTGTCCTCTGTCCTCACCTCTGTACACATCACCTGTCTCTAGTGTACCAAAGGCTTTCCCAGCCGTTTCACCCAGCAAAGCACTGGTTCCTCTGGTCTGTATTAGCTTTGACCTCGACTTCATCAGCCTCTTCCTTTCTGGTTTTGTTGTAAGGCACTCGAAAAGGTACTGACTTCAGTCAATTTATAATTCATTTTATACTTTTTGTTAGACCTCCTTCATCTTCACAATGGACTCAGACACAAAATCTTTGAACATAAACGCTATCACAGTCCAATGTTCACTGCCTATTTAAATTCATAGTGCATTAAGACGTTAGAGGACTCCTTTACTCTTCCAATGATATCACATTCAATCACATTTTGCTATGCTTTCATCTGAATAGTATGGCATTCTTCTAGAATCAAAGAAGCAGTTTTCAACTAGCTTTGCTTAAATATTTCATTTTTTATATTAATTTGTCAGTGGTGTCTGTAGTGCCTTCCTATTCACCACTGACTGAGCAAGTATCAGGATGAGATATTGTCCAAACCCTCTCTATTCCCTTGTGAGCTGGCCCCATCTCCACACATATATTCTGTACTGATCTCATCTGGCCTGCCAGAAACACAAACTGTGAGTCCAACAGGACAGGAACTGACCTGTATTTTGGGGTAGTAAGGTCCTGATCCATGGACATTACTGCAATTTTAAGTTTAACAAGAAGATCAGACAGCTGCAATGTCAATAATTTGAAAGAAATTGCATTAGTGTGCCACAGACTCCTTCTGTTTCTGTTCGTCAGGCCAGAGTTTGAAAATGACAGCAACTGTCCAACTCTTAATGGATCAGTTAAAGGAGAGAAGACTTTTTCCATTCTACAAGAAAAGTGTAGACATTTTTTTCAGTTGCATATCTAACTTTTTGTGGTTTCCAAAGCAGACAGTATCTTTCAGGGCCTTGCTTAATGAGTCATATCTGATGGAGAGTACCTAAATATTTATGCATCTCAGGGTCACCACTGACTTCCAGTGAATTTTCCAGTAAAGCACAGGTCACTGATAAAATCTATAGCATCTCAATTAATAATTCCAAGCTATCAGAGCGGCTGTATTTTCCTGTGTGATATGTGGACAATTTTCAGCACAGGCACACAGCACATGAGGTGATAAAAGGAGTAAAACTATTTCCATAAAAATTCACTGAGTTGAAATACGTGTTAACTTTGCTCCTGCAAAGGATATTTGCCTAAGAGACTTTTTAAGAGAAAATTATTTTCAAAACTGTTGATGACTGGAACATAATTAGGGCTGGACAGGAAAGGATATATATGCTTTTCTGATAGGACTAATAGATGAGAAAAGTTGTTGCGGTTTGGGTTTTAAACACAAACCCTGCATGAGCATCAAGAATCATGTTATAGATGTTTCCAAAGAAGAATAATTTTGGAAATAGCTGCACAGTGGTTTGAAACTGTAGCCATCAGTTCTTAGCATCTCTAAGCATCTTGTAAGCAAAAATTTTAATTGATAAGCAAGTTAAATGAAAATATAGGATAAGAGAGGGGTGAAGGAAGGTAGGAGTCATAGAGCAAACTACATTCTTATTTAAAACAAATCTAGAATTCACTTCGGATCACCTAATCTGGTCTGAAAAGATTTTGGAGTATCAAAGCAGCCTCTTATGAGAGTTAATTCTGCTTCTCTGACAGTCTTGCTTTGTCTAGGTGCTGAAAATCTGTGTCTTGCAGCATTGGATATTCATTATACATTTCCTCAGCTCTATAATTTCCCCAAAGTGACAAAAATCACCAAATAAAAAAAAGTGCCACATACCAGTGGTACCACAGTTCACTGAGTTTATTCTATATAATCTAAAATAGTTAATATAAGAGGAAAAATCAATATTTTAGCAAAGAATAAGGAGGAATAGAAAGTGATACAAAGCAGAAAAAAACCCTATTTGATGAGAGAATTCACCTTGGTAACAAGTCTTCATTTTCTGCTAGGACCTCCCAGTCCTGTCTCAGTCCTGTCTTTACTGCTTCCTTTAAGAAGCATTAATCTTCCATGGTTTATGTTCTATTACTCTGTGATGCATTATTAGCTTGAAAAGCTTCTCCATTTACATTCTTGCATTATAAACCTCTTTCAGCTCTGGTTGTCTTTGTAGTTTGTGTCCTGCAAAACTCTGCAGCTAGAGAGGTGAGCAAGGCCTTCTTTCTGAAGACATCTTGGTGAAGGACAGGTCTGTCTGCTACTAAATGCTGGTTTCCTACAGGATGGTAAATTCGTGTGGAGTTTGACATAGAGGTGATGAGTCCGCATTTTTCCATTATTTTATTTCATTATCTGAAGTAGTTTTTATTTTGATAATTTTAAATTCTGTACTGATATATCTTTCCTGGCATTTCCCCTTAATTTATACCTCCATGTCTTTAAATAAAATACTTGCCACCTCACCTAAAAGGAGCCCAAGTCAAGGTCCTTTGTGGGTCAGTCATAAACATATATCTGATCTTTCTTCCACCGACCGTTTTTATATAACACTCAGCATTTACAGCTTTTCAACTTACTTTTGGATGCTCTCTGGGCAACACCTCTCTCAACAGATGTATTACAGCTCCTCCTTCCCTCATTGCTTCATTCACCAGGTGTTTTATTGAACCATATTTGTTACAAATAAGCAAGTCTCTGAGCGGCTCTCTCCTTGCTGGCTAAGAAACCTCTTAGCCCTAGTAAGAATAAGGCAGTCCCGCTGTTCTTCCCCATTTACCCAGCCCTAGGCAGGCCGTCGCTGCAGCCGCGGCGCCGCCCATCCCTCAGCAGCGCCGGTGGTGACGGCGGGACAGGACGGGGAGAGGCTGGCTGTCGGCCCGGAGGAGGGGGTGGTGGCGATGTCCCCCTGCGGTACCTGCAGCGCTGCCAGGGCCACGGCGTCCGGCTGCCCCTCTCCGGAGCTGTCCAGCGTACCTGCGCTCCCGCGCACCTTGCGCGGCTCGCCCACCTCGCTCGCCCCCGCCGCTGGGGAAGAGGGGACGGAAAACGACTTTCCGGCCGCGTCTTTCCCGGGAAAGGGGATGCACAGTTCGCTCGCTGAGTCGTCTGTGATGGCAAATCCCGGTACGCTGCGGGAAATGTTTGCGGTCCTGTAGGCAAACAGAAGTATTTTCGAGGAGAGGGATCTTTTGGCCGGCCCCATCCACCACCTTTGATCTCATGGGCTTTGAAATCCCCTTAGAAATTAGAGACTAATTAGCCCCAAAGCGAGAGTGACAACAATGCATGACAACGGCTAATACTATGTTTTAAGAAGGCATCTCAGGAGTGATGGGCAGTCACTCCTGAGAGAGCTGTGTTGTACAAATCGTGTGCCAAACAAAATCGATCCGATTCGACCGCGGTGTATCTGACACTGTCAGGGATTTCCCGGGCCGGGTTGTTTATTTAGGGAAAGTCTCTGGTGCGGAAGGGTGAAGACGCAGCCCCTCTTCCAGTCTCCCACGACAAAAGCAAAACAATCCCCAGCGTCTGTCCTCAAGGAAACCTTGATCAAAGAAAGGTATTCAGCGGTGTCGGGTGTGTGGGTGGGTGTGTTTTTGTGCAGTTCACGGCATTTTGCAGTATGTATCCAGCGTTATCAGTGCGTGAGCTCAAGTTGATTCCTCTGTGCTCTACCAAAGGTGTAAGAGTAGGACCAGCTTATCCTCCCCTCACGGGCAGGAAGAAGGAGTTTCAAAAGAAGTGCTATGAGATTGCCTGAACCGAAATGAGCTTTACGAAGCAGCCTTCTACTGGAAAGATGTTTGAACTCTGACTGAAGGGGATTTAGGGGGAATGGAGAGACGATTCCAACAGTTACTACTGGGAATGCAATATCGGGTCCCCTACAATGCTTACTTAGGCTAATGGAGGTCCTGTCATTCAGTTCCCATTGCGCTGGGATACAGAGTAAACATTCCCCGGTGATCCTCTGCATGCAGGTCCCCTCTTCAGGACATCATTAAAGGCATACATGCGGTTGCCTGACATCAATTGTCAGCCTGGCTCTCAGGGTTCAGAGATCCCAACAGAAAGCAGGAAAACAAGCCCAGTGGAGACCCGGCTCTGCGGCTAGGGGCTTTAAGGAGGCTGAAAATCGTTTGGTTGCGGGTGTATAAGAAGAGACAAAAGTGCTCAGCAGGTAAGAGCGGAGGGTTTTGCCAAGAAGGAACTGTCCTTGATCGCTGTGACAGGATTGACTCGCTGGGGACTCCTCTCTCGGGAGCGTCCACGCGTCCCTGAGGGGATTGCCCGTCTCCTCTCATCAGCATCACGGCGAGAAATTTTACAGCCGCTCTTTCTAGTCCTGCTAATCCTGTTATCCGGGGGGTTATAAATATTAACGTCGCTTGGGCTGGGGATGGGGGACCAAATTAAGCCCTCTCTGAAGTAAGATGTCAGCCAGCCTTTTCCCAGCCCACCGGCGCCCGGGGCTGCTGAATGAGCTGCACGGCAGAGCCCCGCAAGTGCCCTGCCCGGAGGTGCTGCTGGGCGCCTCGCTGCTGGATTTCGTGGCCGACCTCTCCCTGGGCAGCCCCCAGGGAGCCCCCGGGGCTGGGGCGGGCCTGGGGCTCTGCGAGGTCACCGCCGGGCCTCCCTTCGGGGACAGAGTCCTGTCGCTCCGGGAGGGAATGGGCCGGGGGCTGCCCCTGGCTGCCTTCGGAAATGGAGATCCCGAAGAAGAAGAAGAGGAGGAAGAGGAAAGGATGCGCAGTTCTTCCCTCCTGGACAGACCCAGGAGAAAGCGGGTCATCACCTACGCCCAGCGCCAGGCTGCCAACATACGGGAGAGGAAGAGGATGTTCAACCTCAACGAGGCGTTTGACCAGCTGAGGAAGAAGGTGCCCACCTTCGCCTACGAGAAGAGGCTCTCTCGGATAGAGACCTTGCGCCTGGCCATAGTGTACATCTCCTTCATGACTGAGCTCCTGGACGAATGCAGCAGGCAGGACGCGAGTTAGGGAGTGCCCTGGCCCGGCGGGATGCGGCTGGGGCCGGGCATCGCCGGCGGCGGCGAGCAGGTGGCCTCGGCTCCTCTCTCCTGGGGAAGCAGAGCCGTAGCTCCTGCCTGCTTCTCACACCGCAGCCAGGACCTTGTAGGTGTGGGATGCAAAACCAGGAGTGTTCGGAGAAGCGTGCTCTGAGGTCGGGAGGAGTTGAGGAGAAGATGGATGGAGAGGCTCAGTGTGTTGCAGATTTGTTAATTTTTACGATTTTTGTAAACGGAAGGGGGGAAAAACTGAAGGGTCGAGGCCCTTTGGTTTGTGGTATGTTGCCTGCTTGCTTTAAAATCTTTCCGATTTGTTGCTTTGGAGAAAGACTGGGCCGGGGCAGTGGAGCTCTTCCAACGTGCAGAACGGGTATCCAGCGGGTTCTGTTCCTGCCCAGCTGCCTGCCAGGGAAATCTCGGCCTGTGCATTTTAACCCAGCGCTTTCTGCCTTTTACAAAATAAACAACAACTCCCTTTTCTTTGAAATCCAGTCTGCCAAGTCCACGCCGTGTGTCACGGGGCCAGGGAAGCCGAACATCTGGACACAACCGCTTGTTGTCACGATTTTCTTCCCTGGAACGGCTCTGTCCTTGCGTGTGGGCGGCCAGCGCCGTCGCTCGCACCGGGCGGGAGCTGGCGCTGGAGCGCCCGGCCCGGCCCAGCCCGGCCCGTCGGGGCGAGGTGCGGCTGGCCGGGATGCCCCGGAGCCCCCCGGCACCGGCGGGGCCGGCCTGGGAAGCCGTCTGCGCCCTCCTGAGAGAGAAAACTTGTGAGTTTATGGGCTTTGGTTCTGGGGACGTCCAGCGGAGGCGTTTTCTCTCTCTTTCTCTCTCACGGCACATCCCCCTACACACACACACACACACACATACACATACACACACACACGCACACACACCACGTTTCATCTCTGCAAGGAATAAAAATAATGACATACTTTCTGAAAAGCCGGAGCGAGAGGAAAGGGGGAAGCCCGAGGCAGGCATACCCCGCGGATGGGGACAGGACCCACCCCGGTGATGGGGACAGGGTCCCCCCCGGGGATCTCTTTTTAGCCTTACCTATTGATGCCTCGCAGGCATCTCTGAAAAGGGGCGAGATGCCGGGAGAGCGGCAGCGGCGGGGGGTGACCGTGACCGGGCTGGGAGTGGGGCCCAGGGTCTCCCCTAGAAGCCTCTCCGACCCATCTTGATGAGTCTCTGCCCTCCCTTGCCGCTCCCCTCCCCACTTCTCTCTGCTGCTGGCACCCTTCTTCGCTGCTGCTGGGAAAGACCTGGATTTCTCCCCGCGTTGCAGCAGACGGGCAGCAACCATCCTGCTCAGAGTCCGGTCCACCCGCATTAAACTGCCCGTTCAGGGCAGTGGTTCTGCACGGCTTCGTAGGACAGCTTTTATCTCCACTACATAAAATTACCGTGATATGAGTGAAATCAAGATTTACTCTGGATTCAGGCTACTATAGCTAGGATCCCGTGTCTCTTTTATTTCTTCTCTCGTGTTTTGTCAGCTCTGTGGTGATTATTCTTCTTTTCCTCATTCTATTCACTTTAATATTATCATGAGAGGTCTAATATCCTGTATTAATACTCTAATACTCTTTCTCTTTTCACTTGTTTCCTTGGTTTCTTTTTCTACTTGTTTTTGTTGACCTCCCTGACTGCACACATTGCATCTGCTCTCCATTTGTCAGAATGCTTTTTTTTCCAAGAGGCAGTAGGATAGTTAGCGCAGCTGGATCCTTTCTAGGAACTGGGGGGTTTCGCCTCCTCAGATGGTTTTGTGTTGCTTTGGGGGTTGTTTTCTTTTTTTTTCCCCCTAAAAATAAAACGAGAAAAGGAACTACGAACGAACAATGTTCCAAAATCAGCAACTCTTCACATAACCCAATCTCCTTTTAGTTACCATCATCTCAAGCAAAATGATGAAGACAAATTCTTTATGGACAATGAAATATGCAATTTAATACTCACTTCTTACCATTATTTCCCTATGATCTCTCACAGTATGATTATATAACTTTTCATAATTTTTCTTGCTCATGTCATTGGATAAAATTAGAACTCTATAGCACATAGAGTCTTAAGTTAGGAGATTCATAATGTAAACATGTCTGTAACAGATAATTCAAAAATTATTGGTTTTCTCTTCTTTGTTTTATAACAAAACACTGGAATTTGTTCAAGATCCAAATTTTTTCATACTTGTGTTAGAGACTAGAGAAAAGCAGAAAGAATATGTTACATTTTATTTTTAAACACAAATGGATCTTGCATTATGAATCCTGATTTCTAATGAATCACTGGAAATTTTGCAGCAATAGAAACAGTAGTAACATTCTTATATGAGCCACTGGGAATAAATCATTAGAAATCAAAAATGCAGTTGTGGTAAAAGGCAATGAACACAATATGGAAAAAGCACAGATAAAATTCCAAGATGCATTTTGAGCTGCCTCTGGGCCACACATTGATTTCTATGACCTGAAAACCTGATAAAATGGGCTTTTGTTTGTTTGTTTGTTTGTTTCATGCTTTTCCAAAACTGATGAAGATTTACCAAAAAAGCAGGCTAAATGCAATTTTTTCCCAAGGAACCAGTGTTAAAACATGTCCTTGTACCCATAAAGAGCTCAGTGAAACAGCAAGATGTCGTACTAACTCATCCCTTAACCTCTGTGGATGTGTCAAAATCCTGGAAGCTTAGTCTGGTAAGAATATAAACCAATTATGGAAATATTGCAGACAAACTTCTTGCTGGAGTGCAATCCCATCTCCCTGAAATAACAAAACTGTGGGGTCCTTTCTCCCCTAATCCTTGTCTCAGTCCAAGAGAGTTGCATTCTAGTCTGTGGAGTCAGTAGAGTACAACACCCTGTCAGGTTTGGGAAGACAGGGGAACCCAGACCCTAACAGAGTGCAAAAGTGCTGCTAACTTCAGCAAGGCTTGGATTTCACCCACTGGAGGGAAAGGCCTTTCTTTCCCTTGCTCAGAATCCCTGCTGCCACCAAGGCTGAGTCCAGCTCCTCGGTCTCCCCAAAGCACAGTGCCATTATCACCGCATTAAGAACAAAAACTGACAGTGTCAATTACTTCTGGGAAAAGATAATAAGGGGCTTTTTAAAGCCTTAGAGCTGTTTGATCATAGCCCATTTTTAGATCCTAGTCTGAGGCTGGTTTGTTTATGTTCTCTTTGGCCACTGAAGACTGACTTTTGGTAGAAATTTGAGTTCCCTTGAAGCTATCATGTTACAATTAGTATTCAGACATGTAAACAAAAAAAATAAGACTAAATGAAATCATATTTGAGAGACATTTCGAAGCTTTCGAAGAGAAGTATAAATAATCAAATGACTTTGCAATCTCTAGTTAGATTGATCTTGTTTTACAGCTGCTGAACCTGAAAGGAGGTTTAAGCAAATTAGTCCTGGAAACAGAACAAAATATTATGATAGCACTGCAAACTTCTGCATCCACTCTCTGATCAGCTACTATGGCCCCATGATTGGTGTTTATTATCGCATTTGTCAGCGTTTCCATTATAAACACTCAAGTGTGGAGGGTTTATAACTCAGCTATAAAAATTCCCTCTAGGATGAAACTTGATAAGTGAAGTCCAACAACACTTTTTTTTTCTTTTACAAACTTTAAAATAAATTAGTTTTTGAAGTCATGGAGGTACTAAGCAAAAGTAGTGGAAAAGTGGCTTTGATTTCTTTTTCAGATCAGTGATTCTTCTCAAAGACAAGTTCTATATGACCCTTCTGGTCCTTTCAATTAACTTGGACTTCTGTTTTTTGGTGGTTTTTTTAATTAAAAATAGCTAAAACACTGAAGCTTAAAATGTGACTTCTGTGCATGCTGAGTCCCTGTTTTCATAGGAATTTGTTGTTTTACTAGGCTTGAATGCTACTTATCTGCAACAACGACAGCCAAGCTTTTTCCAGTAATACAACAGAATAGTTACAAGGATGGATAGGTGTGCTGGTTATGCTCTTTTTTTAGTACAGTAAATTGTTGCTTATTCTAAAAATTTGGTAAATATAATCAGTTCAAATTATTTGCTCTTAAACTTAGCTCAAAAAAATGCTTGTTTTAGAGACTGAGATGAACTTCTGTCACAGCAATGTATCCAGAATAAAAGAATTGACAGAATAAAAATATTCAATTGCAATTGCCTAGAATTCTAGCTTTTTAAGGAGTGCAGCTCAGATATTATTTTAAAAATTGTGTTTCATCCAAATTTTGCTTTTCCCCTTCTCTGTCCTAGTTTCAGTGTTTACCTTTTGTCTGTCTGGCACTAAATTTTAAGCCCTTGAATTTTTCACAGCTACTACTCACTCTGCTGATCACCAGCTACAGTCCAGTTCAGTGGTCGTTACATACCTGAAATTCCTATTTCTTCAAGGAAGTCAAAATAAGGGAGTAATTCTGTTATCTTTTGTAGTACATTTTCCCACATTAATATATACTTATAAAGACTGTAATATATTCAAATTGTTGTGTGCGTTATATTATCTTAGTGTGGCTTTTACTGCTCTGGAAGGCTTCAGTGCCACAGCTGTGCCTCAGACCATGTCCTCCCATGCTGAGGGGTTTTGACTGGTTCCCACACAGAGTTGTTGCACTGCAGAAGGACAGGCTTCACTATTATCACACATGGCTTTATTTCAAACAAGTAATCAGGCACACTGAGATTCTAGGCCTGTTTATGCTTTTGTCATACCTCGGCCATAATTTCAAAAAGAGAGATAAAGAGTATCCTGTTGGTTTTACTGTCTCTCCTTAGCTCTGAAAGCAGAAGACAGATAATTATTTTCCCTGTGAGTTCCAGTTCCATCTCATCTTGCTCCAAGGCTTACAGGGGATCAAGGACAAGTAGTACATTTTATGATTTTTTTCACAGCAAAGAGGAACTCTGTGAAACTCTTCAACATAAACACGTGCACTGAGAGAATAAGTTAATTCAGATGTTGATATTTCTTTTTATTTCTAGCATTGTTTACTTACTATGCAGTCTTTCATCTTGTTAATGATTCTAACTTTTGAAACTTAGAGTTATCAGGGGGAAGAGTGGTGGCTGTAGAACAAAGGATACAGGAATAGATATAACACAGCAACCACCATTACTCTTTGAACATTTCAGGTTCATGTGGGTTAGATGATGTCTCTGATCTCGCTAAAAGGTAGTTTAGCAAAGACTTTCAAAACAACCAATGATTTAAGATTGTTCATTATTTTGTGTGGCTAAGATGAGATATCATGCAAAGATCCTGATGTCGTTGCTGAAACAAAAGTTGTGACCTGAAGCCATAGCCATTATTTTGGTGTTTGGTGAAATGCAGGTGTGCAGCTCCACTAGCCCTTCACTCTTCAGCTGTGAGTAGTGATTACAGTGAAATTATTGGTCATATCCAGTGTAGCTGGGAAACTATATTACATTTTACAGTGCCCTGGGTTTTCTACTCAAGGTCTTAGGGGCTTGGCAGAGCTGCTTCCATGTGGAAATGTGTGTAAAAAAGGCACTGGGCATTGCTCCAAGAGCCCTGCATCAGGAAGGGGCCATGCTGTCTCCAAGGGCTGTTTCTGGGTAAAGTGCCATTTGCACCCTAAAAAATATACCAAGAGACTAGAAATATAAAGAAAAGTTTCACTAAACAGAAACCTTTGCAAGTGTAAGAGAAGACTCAACAAAGCCTTGGCACCCTGCTCCAGCCCTAGACCTGGTGGCTCTTTGAATTTGCCTTTTAACCCTCCACTGCTCTGCTCCCCTCCCTCCTGGCAAACAGAAGGCCCTTGCACTACAAAGAATGTCTCCTTTAGAACACATTTATTTGGGAAAAGAATGTAAAACCTGATAGAGCTAGATCCAGCCAGAGCTCAGCAGATTTCATGTTGCAAGTGTGCTATACTTTCTATTAAAGCTGGCGCCAGCGATCACTTGCTGCCATTCAGTCCACTCCGTGTGGTTGTATATTTTCTTAATGAGGATCTGAAATCAGCCTCTTTCACTTAACTGACAGTCTGCCAGAATTATGCCATCTTTCCAAATGCAGAGATCATATGATCCATCTGTTGTCTGCAGCCATGCAGGGGAAACATTTTCCAAAGAGAAATGTGGGTTGGCCCCAAAAGTACGTAATTATCCAAATGCTGAAGTGTTTCAGATGTTTCAAGGTGCTCTTGGACCTGATCTTGGCCATCGAAGCTCCTATGAAGTCTTTTAGAATAATGTACATAACTAAGTCATTGAGTCTCCAGGAAATTTTCATAGTACAGGAGTAATTTTAAAATTATTTTTAAATAACTTTGAGCTGAATCAGATATTTAGGCCTCAGCAACATCATCTGGGGACATTTGTGAGTACTTACATTCTTAAGTAGTTCACATTTTTGCTGTTAATGTTATCGTATATGATACATTAAGTGACTATGCAGAAAGACGTTTTAATCTATTTTATTAATTTTTTAATTATATGCTAGAACACTGCAGTAACTCTGCAACATCATTGACTCTCATAACTCTGCAAACTACCAGATGCAAAAGAAGTTGTAGGATGATGAATAATAGTAATGGAGAAAAAAAAAGGGAAAATATGATTGAGAGACTGTAAAATGAAGGGCTATCTCAGATCTTTCTCTGCCTTACATGAAGGCGCGTGGAATTCATTTCATATTACATCTGACTCAGTTTAAATTTTCTTTGCAGATATCTTGAATGTTGCCAACAAATATGATTAAACTGACAGTTTAGGCCCTCATCAGGTGCCACCTCCTTGACATACAGGACTCAAATTTTAACCATGAGCAAATGGAACTTTCTCTGAAGTACTGATAACTGTGCTCGAACTACTAAACAAACCCTTGGTAAGATGGACTTTAGGTCCTATTGCTGCAAACACCTTTACCAGCCCCAAGGTATTAAATTTGGAAGCATGCACCTTTATTCTGTTAGCTGTACTTGGCTTGACAACAGCATAAGTCAGTTCTCACTGTTATATGTTTCAGACATCCAGGAACAGAATAATTTCAGCATCCTCTCCCAGATCACAACTGCCATACCTATGGACTGGATCACATTATGCTGAGGAAGTTCTGTGATGTTAATAGCATGGGGTTTGCCCATGGAGAGAAATAAGTTCTACCAAAGCTATAATGAGAACACACAGAATTTTTCATATTTAAAATGTGCAGGCATATCTTCTGAAAGACATAAACCAAACGAAACCAAACCCCAAAAGACCCCAAACAAACAAACAAAACAAAACAAAACCAAAACCAGATAAATTTATCATCTTGTTTTTGAGAGTAGTAGAAACATGAATCTTTAGCGTACCATTGGCCAAATTATTGGAAGGATCCAGTGCATAAGCCAAATATTTGACTGGAGAGCATTTTGGTGTATAAGACCAGTGTTTTTTGCCTTCAAGCTGGAAAGACATGCTAGATACCTGAGACACAGCAAAGGAAAAGTTCTAATGACATCTACTTCAATCCTGCTTCCCCCCTACAAAACACAGTTCTTGTGAAGCTATGGGTCATTAGAAATATTTATTGTGAGGGTTTCTGAGCCACTTCCATAGCACATAAGCACCAAATATCACCCCAAAGATGCAGTGGAACCTCAGACATGAAAAGAGAAGACTTTATGCCCAAAGTATTTTCTTTTGCTGAAAACATCCAGTGACACATTTTCAAATGACAGAATGTCGCCAGAGAGATTGGTAATGAGCATGGTGGAAATGCAGGTGACACCATGGAGGCTTCTTAGTGAAAACCTCGGGAAAACACAAACCTATATTGGCTGTGGTTTCTTTCCACTCCATGTATAATGCTATTACTGCCTGCATGGTGCTGCTCTCCTGCATCTGTATGGCAAATGGGGTGATGCCTATCTGCATCACTTCTGATGCCACAGCTGTTACTGAGGAGCTGCTAATCCATTCCCTTCAATTTTGATGCCCTTACAGTAGCACCTATTCCAGCATGGATTTCACATGCCATTTTCAAATGCTCTTGAGCAAAGTTTAATGTCAACTTTTTGTCATATAATATTTTGCTAACTTTTATGACTTAAGGAGAGGCAGAAATTCTTTTTTCCTCAGTGAACAGTTTGGGAAAGACCTTTGTGAAGAAATACAATGCCTCCCATTCCCATAACCACAGGGAATGAAAAAGCATCTTCCACCTCTGCATGGCAGTGTAGCTTGCTTCTGATATGCATTAGGTCTGTGGGAATATGAAGGGCTGTTTCTTGCAGTAATGGCTGAGTGATTGAATTGCCTTTTTTCCTCCTGTCTATATGCCTTTGGGTTGGCCCCTTACCCTTAATGTGAGCAATTATGAAGTGCTTCCTATCATACATCTGATTTAGCATTAAGAACCTAATTTCCCAACAGTGCATCTAATCTTTAAAGACGGTTATTTTTCTTCTTTTTTGGATGAAATTTCCTACCCACAGTGAATTCTGTGAGGAAATGGTAGGACTTAGACAGTTAACCTGCCAGCTACACTAACAAATCAGATAGTTTGACATCTAGACCGGACTATTAGTTCCTGCAATGAAGTGACAACATGAAACCACAGATGGAAGGATTTGGTGTTGCAAAATTTTACCTGCCAAGTTGGAGGCTATGTTGTCCTCTCGGAAGAAACAGCCTGTTCTGGGATGCATCCTCAAGAAGGAGAATATTGCAGCTGTTTCACTTTTTACAGCAACATGACACAGTGTTATAGGAAAGAAAATACAGAGAGTTATCTTAGTTGATTGAAATTAAGCCAAATGACAGTGTGCCATACCACAGCCACTCAATTACATACGTTGAATGTAGATAAAGTTGTAGTTACCCATAATGGACTTTGGCCAAAAGACAACATCATGAATCTTTCCAAGACACTAAAGGATTTTCACTGACCAAAACTTTAACATGATGGCAGATAACAGCTAGGTTGAAGGTCATTTGGGGATAACAAATATAGATCATAAATGTCACTGTAGATAGAATATGGCTGTAAGCCACTGAAATATAATTGATCAAACTTCTATCTGTTTGGAAGGAATGATGACCATTTTACTGTCAAATAATCCAGATTCAGCAAAAATTCCTGCAGACATACATCACTCAAATTGCTCAAACCTGTGATACAATGATTACAAGGAAGCAGTGCAGTCAGCTCTGTGAGGCTGTAGCTTGTTTTAATACTAGTTTCTTTTAATTAAAATGGATGCTGTAAACACTATGCGTTGTTGTAGAGAAAAGGATTAAATTCTCTACAAGGTATAAATTCACTGTTTTGAATTAAAGCCCTTGCTATATTCCATTGCACATCTTCTACCTTTACATTAATTACAACCTCTGCTGTTGCCCAGAGCTGCATTAGTCCTTTTGCAAAGCGTGAAAAGCAAATACTAACATTAGATCAGACATTAGAAAATATCATAAATTGCTCAAATATGAAGTGAGACATAAACCTGAACATATTTTAGAGTCAGAAGAGTATTTTGTAACTAAGTCTCTGCTCTGACTTTGAAAATCTGGGCCATATCTTACTGCTTAGGTTCCAGTCCATATATGTCCTACTGAGCTCAAAACATCCTTGCACTTACTAAGTCAGCAACGACATTTCTAATATGCAACAAAATGTGGATGTTTTGAAGACTGAAAATTAATTACAACCTTCTTGAAAAGGATTGTTTCTTTAATAATGAAAAATTCCACAAGTTCAGCTAAATATTAGAGAACAATGACTGATGCTTTACTCCAAAGGCAGCCTTTCTTACATCTTTTACACTCTTAGGCTGGACCCATCATAATTTTTTTTTTAATTTAAAGTTTAATTGACCCTTTTTAAGACTTGATCCAAAGCCCACTGAAACAGTCTCCTTGACATCAAAGGATTTTGGACCAAGTCCTTAATGAATGTAAGCACAAATGTTCTAAAAGGAAAAACAAATATTTCTCTGCTTCTGACATGAACTATTTTTAGTGCTGCAAGGTCAGATAGTAGATTTTGGCATGAGAATGTTTGATATAGATATTTTTCAAGGCAGAGGCAGTACAGTATTTTGCATAAATACAAATACAGATGTTTGTTTGGAGGTCAGAGTTCATAAATAGTCAAGTATGTACACAGATACATGAACAGTGAATATGTGCTAATTTACTTTAACAGATCAATAAACTATTACTTCTCTGGAAAATTGTCTTTGGAATTTGGTAACCAAGATTTGTGCTCTAGATCAGCTTCATTGTTGACCTACTATATGATCTCTGGTCAGAAAATAAAACCAGGATGTGAACCTATGGGCAGATCAGTCCTTTGTGAGCAAGGTAACCCAATCATCATCCTATATTCTGGAGGAAAGAAAATGGGATTGGGGCTGTAAAATGAGGAGTAATGACGGATAGCAGATCTTTAGGCATCATAGCTGACAGTCCATAGCCGAAAACAATTATAATCTCCCCAAGCAGAAAGGAATATGTAAACTTGGATCCATGCTGACTGCCTTTTCTGAAAGGAAATACAGCCTGGCAGAGATGGAAATAAACCCCTGCTCCCTTCTAGCAGGGGTAATTAATTTCTTCTAGCTCTTAAGCAGGTGTCCTTAGAAGTAAGGTAATTGTGGAAGGAACAAGAAGGGTGTTCATTTCTGTGAACCTTTCCCCTCCAGGCTCACCTCCTCTGCACAGCTACATCCAGCCCCTGTGTGGTCTAGGGCCAGGCAGAGAAGGTAGATAGCTTCCAAGTTGGAGACCTGGCATTTAATCAGCCTACCAATCAAAAAAAACCCCATTTCCTTTGCCCAGGAAAACATATGTGTATGTTGGGATGACCTTCCATGCCCTTTCCCTCACACCAGACTTTGCTGCCCACCTGTGTTCATTATGAGTTATGGTTGCTTCTCATATGACCTTTCTTTTCATCTTCATCTGTGAGATTCCAAGAGCACCTGAAAGCCTAAAGAAAGAAGACCACATACAGTAGGAAGCACAGGCAGGATCTTTCCCAGGGTTGCAGACATGGCTAACAGGGTAAAAGCCCACTTCCATGCTGCAATTCTGGCTCTATGGCTCTGTTTCTAATTGCTTGAGCTGCAGAGAATTTGATTCTACCCATAAGAAGAAGGCTTTATAGAATGCTTTATCCATCACCTGTGCTGGAGGTGCACTCTCTCTCACCTTGGAAGAAAAAAAGAATAATTTGTGGCTAAAAGGGCCTGAAGTTTTATGGAGTTTCCATGGGTGAAGTGTACTGAAAGATTGAATATATAGATTTGAGTAATGTGTGGGAGCAGGAAGAATACAAGAAAAAAAATATATTTATATAGCTCAGGAAAGATGGAGGAGATGGAAAAGAAAAAAAAATCAAAGAAGCTGAAATAGCCAATAAGCTCCATTATTAATAAAAATAACTATTATCCCCTGGAGTGGGGGATAATATAAGGTTGTTTTACTAAGAGGTCTTTTCAGATTTAAATGTGAAACCACATAAACAAGACCCAGAGCCATAACTAGGGGCAGAGCTCCACCACAGCATTAGATATGTTGATCTCCTGTGATGGGAAGGACTGGTCTTGTCTAGGATACATGAGAGGATACTACTCAGGCTTCCACCGAGGTACTTTGGATCTGCTTAAACAGCCCCATCCACTGCCACCAGCTATTTCTGGAGCTGAATAAAGATTTTGTATAAAAACACGTGTCGCAAATAATTTCAGCTCTTAATTTATTGAGAGACTTGTCTCCTATGTGGGATTGCTAGTTTGCTAATAGGATATAGGTATTTCTCGGCCC
This sequence comes from Corvus hawaiiensis, assembly GCF_020740725.1. Lineage (NCBI taxonomy): Eukaryota > Metazoa > Chordata > Aves > Passeriformes > Corvidae > Corvus > Corvus hawaiiensis. The sequence goes on from NC_063213.1 coordinate 49,533,557, forward strand.
TGTGTGGAATCGAGAGCTGGCAAGAGAGGATGGATGCAGGAGATGCCGAATGCCGGTGCGCGGGGGGCGCAGCGCTCCCTGCCGCCGGCCCGGAGGCGGGAAGGATGAGCGACGGGACCGGCCGCGCACTGGGGACACTGGGAACACTGGGAACAACGCTGCCGCATCCTTTTACGGCAGCAAGCTGCTAAGACTTTTACATGAAAGGCCCCAGTGACAACGAGCCTAAAAAAATAAATAAGAATCATTGTAGTAATTTTGACAACGAAGCTGACGCGTTAGAGGAACTCCGTGTTATCCATCTGCTTTCGAGAGCTTCCGAACGAAAGGAGTGTCAAAGCGCCGGCAGCTGGAAACACACCCGTGGGAAGTGTCCTTATGCCCACGGAGGATCCATGGGCCGGATCTCCCCCCAGGACCCAGCAGGGCCGCCCCCCGGGTGGGCAGCGGCGCTGCGGCGGCGTGGGGCCACCTCAGCGAGAAAAAGCACTCGGGGTTCGCTGAAACACGAGCGAACAGACCCGGGAGCGGGCGGGCAGCACCTCGCGGCCGCGAAACTCGGGGGACCCAGCCTGACGGGGCTCGGGCTGCCGCAGGAGCACGGCGGGTGCCCGCCTGGCTCCGCTGAGGCGGCAGCGACTCACCTGGGAGCCGCAGCGGGGCCGGAGGGGAATCGTGCCCTCCGGTGGCCGCCGGCCGCACAGCCTGGCCCGGCCCCGCAGAGCCGCCCCGCAGCCCCAGCCCCGCCGGCGCAGCCGAGCCGCACCGCGCCCACCCACGCCGGGCCCAGGTAGGGAGGACGAATGACGGGAGATACTGTCAGCTTCTCCGCGTCCTCGGTTGTATGAGCTGCCGCGGTGATAGGAAGGAAGGAGACGTGAAAGAAGACGAGAAACAGGTTCTGCTCTCATACCCTTTTTATGTTCATTCTGCCTGTTTGCTGTTGCTGTGCAGAAATTTGTACCAGGGCACAGTGAGAGTTCTCTACCTGTTTCCCGGTGTGCTTTCTACAAGGAGCAAATTACAGCATAAACACGAATGTGGAAAGTTGCCAGGTGCTCCTCATCCCTTTTGAAGGGATATGGTCCTGACCAGGCTTTCACCTAGAATCCATAGGAATACCTGGCCACGGAAACTAGTAGGGAAACTCCAGTTGATTTCAGTGGTCTTGGAAACATAGAGATGAAACTTCTAAGGAAACACCCAACTGAATGCTTTGGCATCAAAAACATGCAGGCAGGCTGTCTCTAAACGTGCATGTTTGCAACACATTGCTCAATATCCCAAGGAATCACCAGCAGTGAGAGTTTTACCACAGCAAATAGCCTTATCTTTGTGAGATAAATTACATGTGTATGTGCTTGCTGTATGGAGAATACAGAGCAGCCTTATCGCAATCCAATTGTAATTGATGTGTATGCACAATGTGTGTAACACATTGGTGATGGGCAACATTGTAGCTGTATCCACCAGAGCTTGAGCACATTAGTTCTTAAACTTCTGCACTGGTTTATAAACAGGCAGAAAAAATCGGGCCTTTTATTCATTCCTAGAAATCTAGGAAAGAAGCAACCTTCTGACCTACTCCCCTCAAAAGCTTTGATGTTTCTGTCTGGCTAAGGCAGATACTGCTTGTCCCGTCCTGTGAGTGTCTCAGCATGGGTGCCTACAGTTAATGGGTGCCTACAGAAGGGCTGGAACAAAGTCGGGGGCATCCTTTACAGCTATTTCCCTGTGATCAACCATGACCACAATGATCATCACAGACCAAATTACTCCTCATTTCTTCCTCCCAGGAGTCTGTCATTTATTTAGCTCTGTGCTCACAGGCATACCTGTAATCTACATGGTTCCTTTACCAGCATTATAACTTACTGCACAGGTGACAAAATACTGGAGTGCTCTGGGTCCTGCCAGTGCTCCATGTAAGAGCTCATTCCACGACACATATTTTCCTGAGCTGAGGCTCGGGGAAGCTTGCAGGAATGGACCTGGAAGTATCTCTAGGAAGGCCCTGAATCTGTTTGCAGTTTTGCTTGCTACCACCAAAGAGTGAAACACGGTTGAGATTCTGCACAAGGAGCCAGGAGACTTCTTACCCAAGCCATGCCTATGCACAGAGGAAAACAGGACATGGCATCTTTTATCCCATGCTCCAGAGTGGTCTGCAGGACTACCTTAGTGGCTTAGTAGAGGTTCAAAATAGATGGCTTAATACTGCATAACTAAAATACAATTATTATTTATGTGTGAAAAGCAAAGGCTCCACCTCAATTCCCATCAAAACTGTAGATTTCAAAATAAACCAGAATTGATTTTCTTTAATCTCTGCACAGACTTCCACCCTCTTCCCTCCTGACATATATATGTATTCACACTGCAAAAGAGCAAGAGTACATGCATGCACACACAAACACATCCTCACCAGTATGACTTTCTCTCTCACACAGACCCCCAGACATGACTCTAACACATCCACCCTCCTCCCGACAAAGCTTCACACACCCCAGCACTAAGCAGAGTTGCTGCCTGTCAGCAGGCCTGGGCAATCCAGGCAGGCTCCCACACCCAGCCCAGTGCAAGTCCCCCAGGATAGATCGTTGGCACCACAGCTCGTCTGGCCCCTGCACTCCCATGTGGGTCTTGGCAGTAACATCATGGGCTTAGCTGCCTTTGCCCCTGAGCCCATAATTTGTGAGTCAGAAATAAAACAAAAGCCAAAATGAAGATGATGGGGGGCTTTTGCGCAGTCCTGGTTCATATAGCAGTGTGCAGGTCCCAGATAGCACCACATGAGTCCAGCTAAACACTGCTGGTTGATTTTGCTGCAGTTTACATAAAGAGTAGCTGACACTAAGCCCAGCTATCTGCTATGGTCAACCCCACTCCCCTCTCCTCAACTCCCTCCCTACATTTCTCCATGTTCTCCATTTTTACAAACCATGTAATACTGCATCTCCACCTGTCCTTGACTCTTCCACACACCCTGCTCTACATACCCTTCTCCTGCCCCCTGGCAAGCAGGTGATGTCCTGCAACCCATTCAAAGTTCAGGTGACCCAGACAAATTGTGCATCCTGTGAAATCAGCTCGGGAGGTGCTGCCCCTCCCTCCTTTCAGGCAGCATCCCCTTCCCAGCAAGGTAACAGCTATCCAGGTTTGGGTTTGTGTTATGATGTTGTTTCCCATGAGAAGAATGGTAGAGGGAGAGAGGCAGGGAGGGAAGAAGGGAGGGAAGAAGGGAGAGAGGCAGGGAGGGAAGAAGGGAGGGAAGAAGGGAGGGAGGGAGGGAGGGAGGGAGGGAGGGAGGAAGGAAGGAAGGAAGGAAGGAAGGAAGGAAGGAAGGAAGGAAGGAAGGAAGGAAGGAAGGAAGGAAGGAAGGAAGGAAGGAAGGAAGGAAGGTCTCTAGAGCCACCTACAGATGCTCAGCACTACTGTTTCCAACATTTCTTCTGTAATGACACTGCTCTAAACCCCAGAGAAGCAGTGAGGCTCTGGGTACATATAAAATTATTGGTGAGAGGGAGGTGGAAGGAGACCCAGCTCTTCTTACCTTGGGATCAGCAGCTGCTGCCAACACAAGGGAACCCCTGAAGCTCTCCTGACAAGCTATGGAGTTGAGTGGAGAGGCCTGTGGTCGCAGAAGACACATCAGGAACAAGCCAAAAGCCAGGGCAGCTGTGCAGGCTCACTGTGGGTCTGTGTGCCGGCGTGCCTTCCCTTGCCTTCTAAGGCGGTCCCTGTTTCCTCCCCGGTCCTGTTTCCAGCTGTTTCTCAATAAAGAGTGTTTAGGGAAGACTGCTATGTGCTCGCACCGCGGGATGGAAGACACGAGGAGTAGAGCTCGCCGAGAGGGCAGCGAGCGGAGAAGCGTCGGGACAGCTCCGGCGGCGGGTGCCCGACGGGCGCTGCGGCGGGGCCGGGGCCAGCGGCCGGGGCGGGCTGGCTGCCCCTCGGCGGCGGCCGCGGAGGGTCCCGGCCCCTGGCAGCTCCCGCGATGAGACGCCTCTGCCCGGAGGAAAGGGAGTCAGTCCCCAGGCAGAGGGGAGAGACGACTCTCTTCCCCGAAGAAGATGACAGCGCTCTTCCACATGCCTTGTCTTATTTCATGCCTGGGATTTATCGCTCCCCTGTTTTTCCGTTCGCCCTGTCCGCCCTCACACCTGGAACAAGCCGGGGAGACACTGCGTTGCCGGCGCTGCCCGCTCCGCCCCGCACCCGGCGGTGCCCGTCCAGGCAGGGGCTACCAGGACGGCAGCGGAGGAGCGCGGTCCCCACGCAGGGAGCAGAGGCTTCGCCCCGTTTACTGATGGATGGCAATTTCTAGCTTTCCCTCCCAGGCGTTCCCCGTTTGAATCTGAGCTGTTGTTTAAAAGACACACCACCTGCTGCGTGCTGCCAGCGAGCGGGGAAGGAGGCACAAAGGCGGGGGATGGGAAGCAACAGCTTTGGCTGCAAACATAGAAGAGAAATTGAAAAAAATAATCTCTTTTCCCAGGAAGTGCCGGACTCGGGCGCCTTGTGGGAGGACGGAATGAAGTGAGTGGTCAGCACACACAGAGTGTGGGCAAAGAGGGTCTGTACACCCTTCCGTCTCCCGGTGTGCCAGGTTGGAGACGCTGATCCTCCCGGGTTTCTCTTAAGACGAGCTCAAGGACTGGTGCTTATGCATGTACGAAGCCAGTGCTTGGTTTCCCCGCTGCTTCCACCTCTGAAGATGGCTTTCTCCCAGCGCAGTCCTCCAGCCTGACAGGACGAGGCTGTGTCGCCACCCCTCCCCAGCCCAGAAATGTGCGACTCCCTCGGCAAGTCAGACCGCGAGGGCGTTCAGTGATGGGAGAGCGACGTGTGCTAAAGCGGGGCAAAATTAGGATGTGCCTGGATGCTGCCCCGCGGCTAATTTCCCTTTCGTCCTTTTCGCTGCAAGCCGTGCCCGCTGCGGCGAGGAAAGCCCGAGAGGTGCGGGCTTCCCCCGGCCGCTCGGGGTGGTTGCCCCCAGCACAGGCACTAAGCGGCCCGCTGACCCCTCTGCAGCAGCGCACGGGGTGCTGGGCACCCCCATAACCTCCCGGCCCGGCCCCTCAGCACCACCCCAAAGCCGAGCACGAACCGAAGAGGTTTGAGAGAGAAACCACGGAGAGGGAAACCGAGAAAGAGCTCGCGGTAAGGATGTATGTGTGTGGGGGGGTGGGAGGCCAGATCACTTGTGAATGGCTTGAAAAAAATAATTGGGGGAGGGCGTGGAGGGGGGGAAGCGGAAACTTTCCTATAAAACTCAGCAAAAGTCCCTCCTCTCCACGTCAGGCCAATGACACTGCTGCCCCCAAACTTTCCGCCAGCAGGAGCTATAAGAACCTCCAAGTCTTCAACTTTCTCCCAATCCCAGACACCTCGAAGGGGCTCCAAGGAGGGATCGGGAGGGATTTTTTTTTTTGGTTGGCCTTTTTATTTTTTTCCTCTTGGATCCTGATGCCATCCCCCCTCCCCCCAAAGTGAGGTCCTCCCTCCTTCCTTCCCTCCTCCTTCTCCTCGCAGGCCAGCGAAGCAGCCGATCAAGGGGGAGCTGGCGGGTTAGGTGCCCCCCTCTTCTCCCTGCCCTCCCCCCCCTCCCGGCCCGCTTCTCGCGTCTCCCCCCAGAGATGATGCAGCAGGACGAGTCAAACTCGCCAGTCTCCCCCGCCGACGACAGCTTGAGCAACAGCGAAGAGGAGCCGGACCGGCAGCAGCTGCCCAACAACAAGAGAGGGGGGCGCAAGCGCCGCTCCAGCCGCCGCAGCGCCGGCGGAGCCGTCGGGGCCGCGGACGAGCCCTGCAGCCCGGCCCAAGGCAAGCGGGGCAAGAAGTGCGGGGCGGGCGGGGGCGGCGGGGGCGGCGGAAGCAGCAGCGGCGGCGGCAGCCCCCAGTCCTACGAGGAGCTGCAGACCCAGCGGGTCATGGCCAACGTGCGGGAGCGGCAGCGCACGCAGTCGCTGAACGAAGCCTTCGCCGCCCTGCGGAAGATCATCCCCACGCTGCCCTCGGACAAGCTGAGCAAGATCCAGACCCTCAAGCTGGCGGCCAGGTACATCGACTTCCTCTACCAGGTCTTACAGAGCGACGAGCTGGACTCCAAGATGGCAAGCTGCAGCTATGTGGCCCACGAGCGGCTCAGCTACGCCTTCTCGGTGTGGAGAATGGAGGGCGCCTGGTCCATGTCCGCATCCCACTAGCAGGCGGCGTCTCCCACCCGCATCCCCCCGGCAGGAGCCCTAGGTAAGGCAGGGACCCCGAAAGCGGCGGGTAAAAAGGGGGGAGGGAGGCGAGAGGCCGCCGGCTGCGCCGTGAGCCGGGCACGCGTGGCCGTGGGGCGAGAGGGCCCGCACCCCGCCTGGAGGGGCCTGGCTTCCAGGAGCAGCCGGAGAGCGAGGCGGCTGGAGGTGCCTCCCCCATCCCGGCGCGTTCCTCCTCCTGCGCGGCCCGAGGTGCGCCCCGGGCCCGCGAGGCCCACGCGTGGCCGGGCGCTGCCGGCGGGGTGGGCTCGGGCGGGAGGCGGCGGCCGTGCGGGTGCGCCCCAGACAGATGGGGCCGGCCTGAGATCGCTTTTTCACCAAACGCTGCGGAGCCAGCAGGGCTGCTGGGATGGCTCCTGCTGCCGCCGCTGCTGCTGCCGCTGCTCGTATTTTGAAGCGAATCCATGTCCTCCCGTTGTGCTGCCCGATGAGCGTTTCCTACCGCCCCAGCAGTCCCTTTCCTCGGCTCTGACACCGCGGACCGCCAGGCTGGGGTGTCACACGGTCACCGCACCGCCCGCACGGCGAGTTCTCCCTTCTCCATTCGTGCCCGATACGTGTATTTCCAGGGACAGAGAGGTGTAGGTAGATGTTTGTGTATCTTTCGTTTCAGTAACGAGTTTTCCGCCCTTTCTGGGTTTTTGCAGATGACATTGTTCCCACAGAAGGAGAAAATGGACAATCTAGAGACTCTGAAGTTGGATACGATTTTTTTTGATCTTGTCTAACAAAAAACGTACCAAGGATTTCTTGGAAACTAGAAGAGTAATATCCAAATTCAAAGCAGGGCGTGGGGAGCACTTAAGGAAAGTGAAAGAGAGAAGGGCTTTGGACAGTGACTACCCTTTGGGCGTCGGTACAATCCACACATCTCTGCATTCTGATAGAAGTCTGAATCGTTCAATTTTTTTTTTTTTTTTAATTTTGACGAAGAATGTTGGAATTGAACTTTTTTTTTAATTTGCCCTTTTTTTTTTTTTTGCATGCATGCATTCCCAAGAGGTCGTGCCTATGAGCCACTGATGAAAGGAAATACATTATTGTGGACTTTCTTCATTCTTGAATGAAACCAAGCAGCCAACCAAAAATATCCCTGTAGAGATGAAAACCTTTTTTTTTTTTAGGGGGGAATAAGCTGGGCTCAAGCTGTTATATACCCGGTTCCTAACTTTTTTATTATTATTATTTTTCCTCTGAGAAAAAAAAAAATAAACATTTTATTTATTTATTGATGACCCATGTTAAAATGCAAATAGATCCGGTGTCTAAATGCATTCCTATTTTTATGATTGTTTTGTAAATATCATTGTATATTATTTTTCTGCAATAAATAAATATGATTGAAATTTTAATAACCTTAAAGTTTGGTCTCTCTGAGAACTCAGGGTTAGAACTGTAGATAAATACCTGCTTGTTGAGCTGTAAAGACACCCAAGAGAGAAGGGGCACTAGTATAAACAAACCAGGCGAAAAACGCAAATAAACTAGCTACTGACAGACACAGGCATGTTATTTATTGAGACAGCTTTATTATTCTGTGCTGAAGCTCACTGCATCTGCAGAGGAAGGTATTGTCTCTTCTCTCTTTCTCTCCCTCTCCCCCTTTAATCTTCACGCCAGGCAAGGCAGAGTTGCGTGGGGAGCAGAGTTTTCGCAGCAGAGCTCTACCCCCTCCTTTGTGTTTTGCCCCTAGATGTGAGGCAGAAGAGAGGCCCGTTCCCCAGCCCCCAGCGCAGGTACTTGTGCCGATATCCCTGAGGAAGAGGCATCGGTTTTAAACAGGGATTCGTCCATCCAAAGGCAAAGCAAAAGAAAGTGCGATTGAAATAGGGAAGTGTCTAGCGAGTGGGTTTTTCCGGTGGAAGTGATGTTTGACTGCTGTGCTCTCTAGGGTTTTATATAACATATATATTAGCGATCACATTTTCATTGTGCAAAGCACACAGGGATACTCTAACCCGCCCTCTTCTCATTTTCTACGTGTAGGGCGCATGTTGCCCCTCTTTCTTCTCATCATGCCTTTCGCGGGGTCCCAGTATGCGGCGAGAACCCAGTTGCAAAAGAGAGGGAACCTCCAGATCTGAGGGCTCGGAAGGAAGGTGAAAGGGAAGTTGTAAAAAAAACCCCAGAAAATAAAACAACCCAAACCAAACCTCAACCCCTATAACCGGACAGCTGATTGGGTCTCTGCTGTCGCTTGCTTATCTCCCAGCTCTTGGCAGCCGGGCAGTGAGCGGGGAGCGGCGCCTCCTGCCCCTCTGTGGCCGCGAAGGGTGCGCGGGGACCACTGCCTCCCTGGGAGATGAGCTGTGCCCTCCGTGGAGACAGGGACTCTGCCGCCGGAGTTCGGCCAGTGTCTACGGTAAATAGGATGGGGTGCTTTTTCAAGACAGAGCCTGTTTGCGTAGCCCGTGTTGAGTTGACTTTATTGCCTGTTTTTGTTTCCATATCCGCATATTGCCGTCTATTACCCACATAACAGTATTATGAATTCAATATCGGTCATATTCTAAACCAGTGCGCAATGTTTACAGTAGAGAGCCCGCAGCGCTTGTTTGCACTGCCGGATTAGCGAGTACTTGAAAATTAGATGTGGGCCCTGGTGGTCGCAGCTCTCAGTGATGGAGAGGAGGGGAAGCCGCTGCGAGCTCCCGAAGGGTCGCTGCCTTTCCCCGGCACCCTGGCACCCGCAGCTGCCCTCTCAGCGACTCGGAACCCCTGGCTCCGAGGCGATCAGCTGCCGAGGAGCAGGTAATGCCTGCCCGCGTTACCTCGGCTGCAGCGAAAGCGAGAGGCACGGGGAGCAGGCGCAGCTTTGGCAATGGGGGTAAGGGGACTTGGGAAGTTATAGAAGGTTTCGTCTGTTCCTTTTGGGGGAGAAATCCCGCCGGGGAAAGGTGGGGAAAACTCCTCACGTTTAGGAAGAAAACAGGTTCCGGGAATAAAAAAAACAGCCAACCAGACGAGCTGCTCGGTGCTGAGGAGGAGAAGGCGTGTTTCGTGGAAGGAGATTCCTGCAAAATGCGGATGAGGAATCAAGTGCACTTTAAAAGCCACGAAACAAACTGTGCTCGGCCTTAGAAATCGGGAGCGGCCCCGCTTGATGGACTTAAACCTCACCGGCTCTGCTGCAACCAGCAAGAGACCTCTGGCCCAGTCGGTGCAACATCTTTCCAAGCTGAACACCCGAGTGAGAAAAATCCCCAATTCCTATCCGGGGGGGCTCATGCCACTGGCAGGTCTTTCCGTCTCACTTCTGTGTCCCTCCGAACAAGTCCCTGCTGGCGCCGCAGCATTCCCGGGCAGCAGGCACTCAGCCGGTGCTCTTTCCCAGCTGACAACCGCTACCTCTGCCTCATTAAAAAAAAATCACAAAAAAAGAGATAAACCTTTTTTAAAAATACAAACGTACCCTTTCCTCGGTTGAAATTGGGGACTGCAGATGCCTGCTGCTCCTAGGGCTAGAGCCAAAAGCGATTAAGTCAGCATCAGGCTTATTGAAGGAAAAAAGAAATAATATGTATATTAATTTGCCTTCTGGGAATTTTAAACACTCTTGCAATCGGAAAATTAACTCTGCCTTTGGAAATCCTGATTGATTTCACTTTTTTCCCCGAGGCATCAGTCTGTCCCGTTTATTCGCAGACTAAGAGGTCCGGGCCCGTGCAGCCGCCCCGTGGCATCGCCGCGGCCCCGGCGGAGCTGGCGGGCGCGGAGCGGCGGTGCCGGCGCTGCGCCTCCTGCGGGGCGGCGGGCGGGGGGCGCCGGCCGCGGGCCCTCGCGCATTCCTGGGTTTGGCAGGGGCCGCCCCGCTGCTTTCTCCAAGCCGGTATCGGATTCCTCCCCGGCGTATGATTTCACTTGAAGTCCTGCCCAGGAGCCCTTCAAAGTGCGCTCTTGTCCCGCTCCCATGATGTCAGGCGGTTTTCCCTGCATCTGTAATTTTAAGAAAAACAAACAAACGCGCCGTGGGGATGTGGGGGGAAACGGAGGGAGAGGGCGGGGGCACAAAAGTCACGGAAAAGCGCAGGGGGAGAGGAGCTCACCTGCGGCGCCGGCAGCTCGGGCACCTGCCGCCCGGGGCGAGCCGCCGCGGGGCTCGGCGTCTCCGGGAATGGGCTTAGCTGCCGCTCTCGGTGGCTGCGTCCGCCCGGTTCACACGTCTCTCCCTTCACCTGCCCGCTCCGGCAGGCAGCAGACCCGCCGGGAGAGCGAGAGCGCTCCCGCCATAAATTAGCATCTTTGGGAAGCGGGTGGTGGTGGTGGTGACGGCAAGTCCAATCCACCCCGTAAAGGGATCCGGGAGGCTAAAGCAAAAGAAAAAAAAGAGGAGCACACATCCACATCCCATCAGGACTTATTTTATTTGCTGCATACATAACGTGCCCGCAGTAAACATGGCACAGGATGTATTTTACATTAACTTCTGCACCAGCTTTTTCGACTTCAGTCCACTTAATGTTCTTGGCAAATCAAAGCACGTGTCCTTTGAAGAAGGTGTGTAATTGGAGTTTAGGCATGTATGGAATTCCCAGATGTCTATAAAGTAAGAAGGAGCATTTGGCAGGTCACTTGAAGGTGGAGCAGGTTAAAATCACTTGTAGAAAAGTCCCCCTTTTCTTTCTTAAAAGCAAACAAGCCGGCCATTTATAAGGACCAAGTGATCGACATTGCGGGAGGCTTAGAACGGTTTTACAGAACAAGAACAATAAAGCTGCGGAAACTTAAGGATGATGGTAACACCCGTTTAAAAATCCGAAATAAAACGCAAAACACAACTAAATATTCAGATTGCCGAAAAAGCTGTCCATTCTCTTAGTAATTCCCTGTCTCCTTCGCCCGCTCAGTAACACACTCTTCTTATTTACGTAGTCGTCTTGTCTTGGTTAGCCGACACTTCCCCACTCTTTTTATGAAGGGGTGACATTAAATTTGCAGAAACTTTATAAAAATTCCCTTATTCACTGTATGGACACGGGAAAGAAAAGAAGTGTTTTACTCCAAAATAATTCAGGTGAACCACGCTGGGATAAAGACAGCTACAAAGGTAACAGCAGCAATTAATAATAGCAGAAATAATAACGGAATAGGTTTGGGACAATTCGATGCTGATCATTTGACTTTGGGACTATTATCAGCGTTCGTGCAAAATATTAGCCCGAGCAGGACTGTGGGTTCGCTTGGAGGGGGGGACTGCAAATCCTGTTTGCTGGGCTGCAGAAATCCCACAGCGAAATATTGCGGCGGGAAGCAGACCCGCTCTGCCCTCCTAATGCGGGGAAATCTAGTGGTGGGAGGGGGCGAGAGAGGGCAGGATGCTCTTGGGAAGGGTCGGGGTCGCCCCCTCATGTTTAGGGTTGCTTTGTTCTGTTCGGGACGAGGCAGAGTCATTAAACAAGCAGTCAAGAAAGGAGCAATACACGCGGCTCCAGCCTTGGAGGAAAGGAGACCTTCAGAGGGGAAGGGATTTTGACATGTGAAAAGTTAAGCAGGTACCTGAAGGAGGTTTATTTTGACCAGATGTTAGAGCTTTTATGAAAATGTCACGTGAAGCGAACAGATGTACAACTTGCAAATGGAGCCCCGCCTTGTAAACACTGGGAAGAGAGAGGCTCACAGAAATTCAACCATAAATCGTGCCTGCCTTTTTCTATATGTGTGTCTTTGCACATATATATATTCAGTATGCAGGTTCTACTTAAACAGCTTTTTATTTGCTTGTTTGTGAAAAAGAAAAAGCAGCCATTCTGTCCAAGTTTGCTATCCTCCTCCAGTGCGCCTAGCCAGTTACATTCCTTCCTTCCTTCCTTCCTTCCTTCCTTCCTTCCTTCCTTCCTTCCTTCCTTCCTTTTTATCTTTCGTTTTATCTTTCTCCCTCTCCCCCTACATCCATCTATTTCTTTCTTTCTTTCTTTCTTTCTTTCTTTCTTTCTTTCTTTCTTTCTTTCTTTCTTTCTTTCTTTCTTTCTCTTTCTTTCTTTCTTTCTTTCTTTCTTTCTTTCTCTTTCTTTCTTTCTTTCTTTCTTTCTTTTCTTTCTTTCTTTCTTTCTTTCTTTCTTTCTTTCTTTCTTTCTTTCTTTCTTTCTTTCTTTCTTTCTTTCTTTCTTTCTCTCTTTCTTTCTTTCTTTCTCTCTTTCTCTCTTTCTCTCTTTCTCTCTTTCTCTCTTTCTTTCTCTCTTTTCTCATTCTTTCTTTCCTGCCGGTTGACCCCCTCCTTTAGTCTCGGGTCCGTTTGATCCCAAGGAAAGTATCGGATCTCTCCTGGGAGGAGAAACTGAAACTAATCAATTGCCTTCTATTTGAAGGTGAGTAGGAGCTGCTAAGCACGGAGGAGAGCCTGGGCTGGCAGCCCCTAGCGCTTCGAGCTCTGCCGGCTCTGCCCGGCTCTGCCGGCGCTCCCGGCCCCAGGCAGCGGGGTCCGCGGGCGAGGAACCCCCTGCCCTGCCCTGCCCGGCCCGGCCCGGCCCCGGCGCGGGAGGGCGGCAGAGCCACGGCTCTGCAGGAAATTAAAAGCTGTCCTCTGTTTGAGCAAGGCGCAGCCGGTCCCTCCGTAAATGCCAGCCCTGCGCTGAGGGGTGGGTTTTATTCATTTTGTACGGTTTTTGCTGTTTTCCAGAAGGTCCTCTGGTATTTGAATGTAAAATCTATGTTGGATCCCCGATGCCCGCGGTTACTAGCGCGGCGGCACGCTGGCAGGTGGTGGGGCGGAAGGTGCTCCCTCTGCCAGCCCGCTGGCCAGCGGGGCAGGAATGACCAAGGGAAAGACCCTTGCTGGAGCCAGAGGCAGGCCGAGGGTTCTTGGACTCTTGCTAACACCTACCTACATTTCGTTCACAGACCATTTAGACGAGCTTTAGATATGTCTTGCTTATTTCTGTACTTCTATTTCTACCAGTGGATTTGATATATTAATTTTGAACCGCGGTAGAAGCTTTTATATTAGGTACCTCTATTAAATAATATACAAATTTTCACTGAATTTTGCCGGACATAAATTAATTCAGTCATTTTTTTTCTTTTTATGCAAACGTTTTCAAAGGCAAAAGGGCTGACATCAAGCACGTTAATTTTAAAATGACAATACAGGAGTCTTTAACGTAGATAAATAGACTGAGGTGCTATCCATAATAGATTGCATCAATCTAAAAATCCCTAGGGATTCTTAATCTAGATTTATTGCCTTTGAGTCCCAATCACATGATCTTGTAAAAACGTTTAAAGTTTTTTTAAATAAAGGAGCCCTCTTATTTAAAGGAGTGAAGTCCTTTTTTTTCCCCCTTTCCTTTCTTATCCATTAATGCTATAAGGGTACTCAGGGTACTCAGCTGACATAATGATTTTCAGCAAATGCCAATTTGTATTGTATTTTTAAATGCAGTTTAGAAAACAAAGGGAAAATGGCTTTCACATTTGTGTCAGATTTTGAAAAGGAGTAGAGCTTTTCTTTGTGTGGGAAAATGTACAGATTTTAGACATAGCCACAAACACACACACACGCACACACACAGACACACACACACTCCCTTCTGAGCCATAGAGCTATCAAACATGTTTAGCAACTGAGTGAGATGCTGTCTACAAAGGGGCTGTTGATGTAAGAGCCAAATTAGTGTTAATTTCAAACAGGCGGCTAATTCCTCCACAAAACCTCAGCACTTTCAAAGTGCTTTGCCGTGCTTCATATTTAATTATTTGCAAT